>NC_066619.1:50545656-51151286 GCF_025201925.1 Gopherus flavomarginatus | reverse complement strand
TGGCAGAGTGGTTTTGTTAAGAATTATGAATGGTATGAAATAGCTCATTTGGGTCCAAATTGGAGCGGTCTGCTAGACAGATGTCTTCCTGGTTAATTGTTAAATGTTAGTAATGTTCTTCATGCTGATCTACTTATAATTACTATTTCTGTATTTCTGGTTTTCTGCTTTCACTTAAGCCAGAGATCTTTTTTTAACTAGGGATGTAGTAGTAGTAGTAGTACAGTGTTTCTCAAACTGGGGTCATTGCTTGTGTAGGGAAAGCCCCCGGTGGGCCAGCAGCTCCCATTTAGCCTGCAGCGGTGAACCGCGGCCAGCGGGAGCTGCGATCGGCCAGACCTGTGGACGGGGCAGGTAAACAAACCGACTCGGCCTGCCAAGGGCTTTCCCTACACAAGCGGCGACCCCAGTTTCAGAAACACTGTAGTAGTGGTACTCTGAAGGTGCTAGGCACTTTCCAGATATCCAAGAAGGGATGGTCCCTGCCCAGAGAAGCTCACAATCAGAGGACAAACAGACAAGTAAACGGAAGGTAGGGGAAGGAGAATAATAATTAGGGGCTTTTATTAGAATTGAACTAGGCTCACTGTAGGCAGCTCAGCAGGTGTGTATCTTTTAAGAGAGACTTAAATGCAGACAGAGTGAGGGTTTTGTGGATGAGTTTAGGGGGCTGCCTGGAATAACAGACAAAGGTGATTGTGTGAGAAGATGAGATGAGAACGAGAGGAAAAATGGCAAAATAGAAGGGGGCTGGAGGTTGATGCAAAGCTCAACAAGAGGAATAATAGGCAGCAGGTTTAAAACAAGAGGAAGTATTTTCTCACACAATGGACAGTCAACCAGTGGAACTCCTTGCCAGAGGATGTTGTGAAGGCGAAGACTATAATAGGGTTAAAAAAGGAACTAGATAAATTCATGGAGGATAGGTCCATCCATGGCTATTAGCCAGGATGGGCAGGTCTGGTGTCCCTAGCCTCTGTTTTGCCAGAAGCTGGGAATGGGTGCAGAAGACTGCATAGTAGGCTATATGGACCTTTGATCTGAACTAGTATGGCCGTTCTTATGGATAGGCAAAGTTCTACAGAACTTCAGATGGTGACAAGAAGCTTCAAAAGGGTTGCAATCAGATTCCCAAGGGCCCATTCACCAGCCCCGACACAACTATTCTGTGCCACTTTGGGATTCCCCCACTCTAGGGAAGGATTGAAGTGGGTTATAGCACACAAGGTCTGTGGCAGAGAGGTACAAAAGGGCCATAGCAGGGGTCAGAATCTGGCCTGAGTGTCTAGCTGCATTGTATGTAAAGCACAATAAAACCAAAGAATTAATTATAAATGGTGGATTTTCCAGACAATCTGTGTGATCTGCATATACTTGCTGGTCCATATTTTTTAAACTCATTGTGACATTCTGTACCATGGGGGAGCACCCTGTAACCCCCATAGTCCTCATTTACATATAATTGTGATCTTGCATATGAAGAATGCCATGTGAGGTACCATGGGAAAAGGTTATGATCTGCTGAAACCCATTGTTCCAGCTAAATATGTATATCATTAATGCATATGAAGTTATGAGAATGTGCTGTATGGTTGCCATTAAAATATGCTGTGGGTTTGGGAAGCACCCAGATACACTCTCTAGAGACAATGCCAAGGAAAGTAACCAATGCCAGGGCATGTGTCCAACACATCAACAGCTATGGTCCAGCAAGAGAGCTACACTTCAATGACTCACATGCATAAGGCCACACTAGGGGAATTGCTCAACCTTGCCTGGGGACTCAGCAAGGCCCACAAGACCTTCCTGGACTTGTGTTCTCCAAGCACATGGACTAAGGGTATAAAACTGAACACAGGCCCAGCATGTGGCCACTTTCTCCTGCCCTCACCTATGCTGCAAGCAATAGACCCTCAGACTGAAGACTCCAACAGAAGAGACTGGCCCAAGTTTAAGGGGCAAAGCTGTATATTAAGGACTGTAATATACAGTGGAGTGAGAGAAACTGCTTAATCTAGATGTTGCCCAGTCTAATCAGGTTGAGAGTTTAGACTGTGTGCTTATATTTTCTTTCACCAACTAACTCTGACTTTTTTCCTGTCACTTACCAGTGAGTTTGCCTGAAGTGTTTGGTAAAGGTATTTGCTCAGGTTTACAAATGCTGGTGTATATTCACTTTCCATTGAAGTGGTGAACCAATTAATAAATTAGCAGTGCAAGAGGGTATATTCCTTAGGTACAGTACTGGGAGTAGGGGGATTTGGCTGGTGCCTTTCTGTGTGATTCATGAGTGGCTCTGGGAGCATTCATGCACTATAGTTGGATGTAGGGCTCCACAGGTGGTTGCGCTGAGTGATAACAGCACCTGGACAGGTTTGCTGCTTGTCACTAGCAGAGTATTGTGAGAGACAGCCCAGGCTGGAGAGTTAAGGGGGCACAGCAATCTCATGGTCCTAAGCTGCACCCTGGGAATCCCATCACAATAGTGTTTCAACTTGCACAGGGTGGCCGTAAATCCTGTTTTGGCTGGGACGGTCCCTTTTTTAACTCCTGTCCCAACTTTTTTGGCAAAAGTGGGTGTTTTGATCAAGTTAGCAAGAGCAAACTGGAGAAATGCACTTTTTGTTAAAGTGGGGTGTGGCAGAATGTGCGGTGGGTGGGGCAGAGGGAAGCAGCATTTCCTGGCCCTAGTTTCATGCAGGAGGCGGGGGAGATGGACGGAGGCAGTGCTCGGACGAGCCCCAGTCTTGCATGGGCTAGCCCCATGAAGTCTCCCTCCCATTTTCCCTTTGGGAAATATGGTCACCCAAAACTTGCACATTCAGTGAAAGCATTCAAGCATATAAGAGATTTGCATGTATAACTGTGATAATTAAGAACCCAGCTATCTTCTGTGTGTACATTTACTCATGCACACAAAAGCAGTAATGCTTTTCACAAGGAAGTGCACATACAAATATGTACAGTTGCAAATTTAGAGGCAGGACAAGATTCGCTGAAAGGTTGGTCCTGAATGTCAGTATGTTCAGCAGCACAATGTGATGCTGCAAAATTTCTAAGGAACTCAGACATAAGACTTTAACCAAACAAAACTATCTGCCAAAACTTTTGAACTGGTAAGTAGGTTTTGGATCTGAGACTCTGAAAATATGGGTTATTTTAACCAATTGTGGATTAACTATTTCTGTTGCCTTGCGTCAAGACTGAAAAACATTGCTTCACTCACCTCTCCACGCCCAAGGATGGCGAGGATATTGGTTCCAAATTCAGAACCAGACAAATCTTAAAGTGTGGTATATGCAAGAATGCAGTGGATACAATGTGCAAGTAATCAGAGACCTATCCAGTGGGCTACAGCAAAACATATGATCAAAACAAGTCAAAATGCAAAAGAAGCATTTTAAGACAATCATTTGTGTATACTCTCTCCTTACTTTTTTTCTGAGGCTGGATGTTGCCCCACTTCTAGGCCCTTTCTTCCCAGAGACTCGTATAATACTCATTACAAAACATTTGGAAACATGTTTTTCCCCTCCATAAAACCTTATTTGAAACCTTGTGTTGTTTGATCCTCTGTTTTGACTATTCACCCTATGACAAGTTGCTCCTTCACATTTTTTATAAGATAATTGGAAACAAAGGCAACAAGAATTAGTAAGAGCTGTCAAAAGAAAATAATTCAGAAACCATGTTATCGCCAAGTATTAACAGAATGAAACTTTTCTGTTTGGAGTGGCTGATAAGTGAAGCCATCCATACAGGATGTAAAACATGGCAAAATCTAGATTAGAGAAGAAATGCAGTGGAAAAGAAACAACCACCATGGTGGAGTTAAGTCTAAAACCAATAAAAATAAACCTTCCTGGGCCAGTTTTTGCTCTCACTCAAGTAGATGGCAAAACGCCTACTGATTTGAATGGGAACACGATTTGGTTCTAGAAATTAGACTAGAGAAGGTGGTGAGTGAAGGAAATGAAACAGCGTGTAGGAACTTCACAGCACCGTTTTAAGCTAGAAAGGAATTTCTAACCAGGTAAGTTCTTCTGCATAACATGAAGGATGATGATTAATAATAAATAAGATGTTAATATTTAAAAGATGTTGAAAGCAAAATTATGCCTTTTTAAAAAATGGTTTTCAACAGACCATACCGTATAAGAGGCTAATTAAACTAGGTCCAATCTGTCTGCCTGAGGATGTGTCAGATGTCACCTGACTATTAGGGCTGAGATATTCTACAACATGTGTGAGAATCAGATGAATTATCCAATAAACAAGGGGAAGGAACTGCAGAATCTGAATCCTGAATTAAATAACAAATGAGGAAGCAATGAATGCTGGAGATACATTGGCTACTAACTCAAATAATGGCAATTATAGGCATTAGACATGTACAGATTCCAAAAGAGTGCCAACTGCATAAAACAAACCCCCTTTAGCACAATAAAAACATCATATGGAAACAGCATGTACACAATTGCCAATGATCTAAAATGGATAATAAGCAAAACTGAGAGTAGCTTAAGGTATTGAGCAAGATGTTCTATGAATTATTTATTGAAGATATGCTATAAGAAGGTCTAATAATATCAAAAAGCTTTCAATTATTTACGCCTTATAGCACTGAATCTATAAGTGGTGTGTCATGCCCTGTTTCACATCAGGGCTCTGCATAGAGAGGAATCAGCACAGTACCACCACCAGCAATGTGTGTCTCATCAGAGCCATGCATGTATAGATCCAAGATCCACTTCCTCATTTACAAGTGGAGATATCATAGGGGGTCCTTACTGAAAAATCACCTGCTGTGCAAATAGCTTCTTCCTCTCCTGAGCCATGGATAGTGTGTGTCTTCTTGGCCTAGATGTACCAGGCTGCTGACAGGCTGTTTTTCATAAGACACCTTAGCTCTGAAAAGATGACAAAGTTTCATTATCATTGTTAAACATTATGCTTTTTTTTAATATATTCCTCTGTTACCACACCATATGTGCTTGTTCTATTAAACTGGAGCTAACATTTCTTGGAGTCTGACAAATATAAAATTTGATTTTAAATGGTACCCATCTCCCCTCTTAAAGGTAAATTATCTATAATAGCACTATGGCTGGGATGCCCAACTTTGCTTAAAGGGGCACTCTGTCAATGTGAGGGTCACACCTAATTTATATTGAGTGGCTTCAAGCTGCTTTACTTTATTACAGCAGTGTGTCCCCAAGTTTATATGTGGCAGCATGTACACTAAAATAGAAGGGACAACTTGGGAGCAGGTCGTCATATAAGTAGAAAATACTATAGTACAAGATGGAATTTCCTGTAGTTGAGAAGATTTAATGAGATTTTTAGGGCAAAGAGTTTATGCAAAATATTAAATACTTAGCTGGAATTCTGGTTTAGAAAAACTAGCTACTGGCTTGTGTTTCTCTCCCTTTAAAAAAAAGAATAAAAAAAAAAATAAAAATCACAGCTAAACCTTCAAACTTGAAATGGACACAGGTGCTCTGATGAAAACTGACATAAAACTAAGCAAGACCGCAGCACCACCATATTCAAAACATTTTATTCTACAGTAGATCTGCCCCCCCCAGTCTGGAAACAACATCTCAAGTCTCCAAAGCCCCCCACCTCCTTTACACAATCCTATCTCTTGATGTGGTGAACAATTGTAACCACTTATGTACATTCTATTGTATTTCAGTATCAAACTTTCTGTAACAGTATAAAATGTTCCCACCTTTGCTGTGCCCACCCCTTGGGTTTGTTCTTCTCTTCTCTTTCACTGCATTCAGTCTGCTTTCTCCTCTTCACCTTGGTGTCCCTTCTTCATACTTTTCTGTTTTTCCATAGGCTAATTGTTCTGTCATATGAACTCATTACAGAATATTTAGCTGATTTGTTTATTTTTTTAAGCTGACTACTCTTTCAGAAAAACAGACTTTGACTCCTTCAGGGAACTGATGGGCAGAATCCCTGGGGAGAATAACATGAGGGGGAAAGGAGTCCGGGAGAGCTGGCTGTATTTTAAAGAATCCTTATTGAGGTTGCAGGAATAAACCATCCCGATATATAGTAAGAATAGTAAATATGGCAGGCAACCAGCTTGGCTTAACAGTGAAATCCTCACTGATCTTAAACACAAAAAAGCTTATAACAAGTGGAAGTCTAGACAAATGACCAGAGAGGAGTATAAAAATATTGCTCAGGCCTGCAGGAGTGAAATCAGGAAGGTCAAATCACACTTGGAATTGTAGTTAGCAAGGGCTGTTAAGAGTAACAAGAGGGCTTTCTTCAGGTATGTTAGCAGCAAGAAGAAAGTCAAGGAAAGTGTGGACTCCTTACTGAATGAAGGAGGCAACTTAGTGACAGAGGATGTGGAAAAAACTAATGTACTCAATGCTTTTTTTGCCTCTGTCTTCACAGACAAGGTCAGCTCCCAGACTACTGCACTGGGCAGCACAGCATGGGGAGGAGGTAACCAGCCCTCTGTGGAGAAAGAAGTGGTTCAGGACTATTTAGAAAAGCTGGATGAGCACAAGTCCATGGGGCCGGACGCACTGCATCTGAGGGTGCTAAAGGAGTTGGCGGGAGTGATTGCAGAGCCATTGGCCATTATCTTTGAAAACTCCTGGCAATGGGGGGAGGTCCCGGATGACTAGAAAAAGGCTAATGTAGTGCTTATCTTTAAAAAAGGGAAGGAGGAGGATCCGGTCAGCCTCACCTCAGTCCCTGGAAAAATCATGGAGCAGGTCCTCAAGGAATCAATTCTGAAGCACTTAGGGGAGAGGAAAGTGATCAGGAACAGTCAGCATGGATTCACCAAGAGCAAGTCATGCCTGACTAACCTAATTGCCTTCTACGACAAGATAACTGGCTCTGTGGATGAGGGGAAGCAGTGGACGTGTTATTCCTTGACTTTAGCAAAGCTTTTGATATGGTCTCCCACAGTATTCTTGCCAGCAAGTTAAAGTAGTATGGTCTGGATGACTGGAGTATAAGGTGGACAGAAAGCTGGCTAGCTTGTTGGGCTCAACGGGTACTGATCAATGGCTCCATGTCTAGTTGGCAGCCAGTATCAAGCAGAGTGCCCTAAGGGTTGGTCCTGGGGCCAGTTTTGTTCAATAACTTCATTAATGATCTGGAGGATGGCGTGGGCTGCACCCTCAGCAAGTTTGTAGATGACACTAAACTGGGAGGAGTGGTAGATATGCTGGAGGGTAGGGATAGGACACAGGGGGACCTAGACAAATTAGAGTATTGGGCCAAAAGAAACCTGATGAGATTCAAGAAGGACAAGTGCAGAGTTCTGCACTTCGGACAGAAGAATCTCATGCACTGTTACAGACTAGGTATCGAATGGCTAGGCAGCAGTTTTGCAAAAAAGGACCTAGGGGTTACAGTGGACGAGAAGCTGCATATAAGTCAACAGTGTGCCCTTGTTGCCAAGAAGGCTAACGGCATTTTGGGCTGTATAAGTAGAAGCATCATCAGCAGATCGAGGGATGTGATCATTCCCCTCTATTTGACATTGGTGAGGCCTCATCTGGAGTATTGTGTCCAGTTTTGTGCCCCACACTACAAGAAGGATGTGGAGAAATTGGAAAGAGTCCAGCGGAGGGCAACAAAAATGAGTGGGGGGCTTGAGCACGTGATGTATGAGGAGAGGCTGAGGGAACTGGGATCATTCATTCTTCAGAAGAGAAGAATGAGGGTGGATTTGATAGCTGCTTTCAACTACCTGAAAGGGGGTTCCAAAGAGGATGGATCTAGACTGTTCTCAGTGGTACCAGATGACAGAACAAGGAGCAATGATCTCAAGTTGCAGTGGGGGAGGTTTAGCTTGGATATTAGGAAAAACTTTTTCATTAGGAGGGTGGTGAAGCACTGGAATGGGTTACCTAGGGAGGTAGTGGAATCTCCTTCCTTAGAAGTTTTTAAGGTCAGGCTTGACAAAGCCCTGGCTGGGATGATTCAGTTGGGGATTGGTCCTCCTTTGAGCAGGGGGTTGGACTAGATGACCTCCTGAGGTCCTTTCCAACCCTGATATTCTGTGATTTATCCCTCTTTAATCTTCATGATCTTACTTTTCTCTTTCTTCCCCTCTCATTTTTACTTTTTAATTTTTTTCCTCCTTTTTAATACTTAGAAGTATGTTCAATTTCCACTCCAGTTTTTCTGATCCATTTCTATTGTCAAATCTCTTGCATTGTAGTCTTCCCTCTTTGTTTCTGTCTCTTCTATACATCTTTTCCCCTCTCATTTCTCAGTTTCTCTAATCCTCTCACCCATCTCCCTTTGTCCTTTTTTATTCATCTACCACTTCCCTTCTCTTCCCCAGTTTCACCCATTCTACCTTGCTTTTTGCTCAGAACATTTTATGCTGGGTCCTGCACCCTTCCCCATTTGCATTTCTGTATTGAGAAGGACAGACTTAAGCCCTTGGTTTGAAAAAGTTTATAGTCATTCATTTGCTGCTTAGGCATTTCAGCTGCCACCTCTGCTAAAGGTCCACTGAGCTGTGACCTCAATTCTACCATGTACTGGTCTTCGGGGATGTTGTACCCAAGACAGGCTCTTTCAAAATTTTCCAAGAAGGCCTCGGTGTCATCACCTGCCTTGTAGGTGGGAAATTTCCTGTGCTGTGGAGCAATAATTGACGCCGGGTTGGTAGGGTTGGCTGGCACATGCAGCCCAGCTTTTGCCAAGTCCAGTTCATGTTTTCTCTGTTTTTCCTTCTCTTCATTTTCTTTTTGTTGTTTTTCCATGTCTCGGCAGTGGGCCAACTCTTCTTCTGCTTGTTTCCTTCGGTAGGCCACCTCTTCTTCTTCTAGTTTTCTTTTGTGTGCTGCCTCTTTGGCTGCCTGTTCTCTTTGGTAGGCTGCCGGTTCTCTTTGGTAGGCTGCCTCTCTGATCTGTTCTTCTCTTTCTTTCATCTCCATCTCTTTTTGTTTTATTTCCAGTTGTCGCCTGTGTTCAGCTTCTCTGAATTGTTCTTCGGCCTCAATTTTTGCCTTAGAAGTCATGGTTCCTGTTTTCTTGGGTTGGGGTGCCCTCCGGTGTTTATCTTCAGAACTGCAGGTTCTCTGTTGCCTCCTGAAGTCTGCCTAGCAACAGTGCCTTTAGCTAATCTTCAATGTTAAGTAAACCTGAAAAACCACTTTATTTGCATTTATATAGTGCTGGTAATGAGACTCAATGGGAGTGCTATTGTGTGACAAAAGACTCTTAATAGCACCTTAATGGTTTCTTGCTTATGATGCAAGCCACAAACTGCCAGAGAGAGCAGAAAAAAAAAATTCTCTCTGGTTCCCTTTTAAAACCAAACTGTTTCTCTCTGCTAAAAAGCCCTTAGCAGAGAAAAGAAAAAATATAATATTCCTACTGGCTTCTGGATTCTGTCTATATCCCAACCGCTGCTACACCATGTCATAACCTTAGTCCCAGATTTGGACCTTAGCGTCCAAAATATGGGGGTTAGCATGAAAACCTCCAAGCTTAGTTACCAGCTTGGACCTGGTACTTGCTGCCACCACCCAGAAAATTAGAGTGTTTTGGGGCACTCTGGTCCCCCTGAAAAACCTTCCCTGGGGACCCCAAGACCCAAATCCCTTGAGTCTCACAACAAAGGGAAATAATCCTTATTCCCTTCCCCCCTCCAGGTGCTCCTGGAGAGATACACAGACACAAGCTCTGTGAAACTACACAGAGTGACTCCCCCTCTCTGTTCCCAGTCCTGGAAACCAAAAGCACTTTCCTATTCCCCCAGAGGGAATGCAAAATCAGGCTAGCAAATCCAACACACAGATCTCCCCCTGAATTCTTCCTCCCACCAATTCCCTGGTGAGTACAGACTCAATTTCCCTGAAATTTCCCAGTAAAGAAAACTTCAACAGGTCTTAAAAGAAAGCTTTATATAAAAAAGAAAGGAAAAATACATACAAATGGTCTCTCTGTATTAAGGTGACAAAATACGGGGTCGATTGCTTAAAAGAATATTGAATAAACAGCCTTATTCAAAAAGAATACAAATCAAAGCACTCCAGCACTTATATTCATGCAAATACCAAAGAAAAGAAACCATATAACTTACTATCTGATCTCTTTGTCCTTACACTTAGAAACAGAAGACTAGAAAGTAGAAACTACTTCTCCAAAGCTCAGAGAAAGCAGGCAGACAGACAAAGACTTAGACACAAACTTCCCTCCACCCAGAGTTGAAAAAATCCGGTTTCCTGATTGGTCCTCTGGTCAGGTGCTTCAGGTGAAAGAGACATTAACCCTTAGCTATCTGTTTATGACAGTAGTCTTCCCTCTTTGTTTCTGTCTCTTCTATACATCTTTTCCCCTCTCATTTCTCAGTTTCTCTAATCCTCTCACCCATCTCCCTTTGTCCTTTTTTATTCATCTACCACTTCCCTTCTCTTCCCCAGTTTCACCCATTCTACCTTGCTTTTTGCTCAGAACATTTTATGCTGGGTCCTGCACCCTTCCCCATTTGCATTTCTGTATTGAGAAGGACAGACTTAAGCCACATTTTAGAACTCTCTGGGCTGTTAGTCGGCCAAAGGTTGCCAGTTGGTCATCTTTTTGATGTGATGCATAGCTAGGAGTGGAAATTTGGGTGGGCCCTGACTTTTGGGTGGACAGGTACTGACAGACTGTGCTAGCTTAGTTTCTCCCCTGACCCCACACTTTCTTCCGAGCCTTAGTGCTCCCAGACACAAGGCTTCACTTGCCAAGTTGGGCACACGCATGAGGTAGCTCTTAAATGGCAAGGCAGATGCCGGAGCATAGCTTTCTGAAAGGCGGGCGCATAGCGCCATCCTGGATTTCGGGTGCCCTGATGACACTCTACATCTCTGGCAGCACTATATCCCTGCTCAGATTTGGGTGGACCTTGATGCTAAGTGGGTGGGCCACTGCCCATCCAGGCCCACCTTTGGCTATGCCCTGCAAAACACACTGACTGAAATTCTGGTCCTTGTTGAAATCAATGGGAGTCTTCCCATAGACTTCAATGGAGCCAGGATTCCAATACACGTGTCAAAATACCATATGTTCTTTTACTAAGGTGTCTGGTTAATTTCAGAAATTTGTTACAACCCTTTGTTGCTCAGAGAGACTGAAGCTATCACCTATAGGGGAATCATTAGCTTTGACTAAACAAGGTTAATCTTTTAAAAATAAAGTAACAATCTTAGTTTAGCTAAGTATGTTTAAAAAGTCTGAAAAGCATCTTAACTGATGCAAATACTTTATGTTTCTGTGAAGTCTTAACAACAATTCTTCATGTGGGGGAATAAATTATTGAGATGAGATAAAGGTATATTTTCATTTGACATGCTGTTAACTGGAAAGTTACAGACACGTGAAAATAGAGGCTTATAATGGAAATACCTTCTGTACTATACTGATAGCGTTTCTGGTGTAATGCTGGAAAAAGCAAAAAGAAATAATTACCCAAAGGCCTTCCTCGTCAGACAGGTAATAACAGATTGAGAATACAGAAATCAGAACCTGCTCATACTTAGCAGCTAGATCATTTGATAGTTTATATCACATGCCCTGCAAGAATGTGGAATGAATAAAGTGATTTTCTGTGTTTACAACTTGCTTTATGATGATGAGCTGATTCTTCAGTCTGAATATGCTTGTGGTCAGTAAAATGCCATAACTTACTATTAGTGCTGACTTTCTAAAAGAAAACAAATACTGTGATTAAGTGTCGTCGTATAGCATCCATTCATCAATCAGTGTCAGTGTTGCTAATAGGCAAATACAATGGTCAATTAGCAATGCACAGTAACTGCACAATTATAATAGGAATCTTCATGAGCTCTGGTTGGTAATAATGAGAGAACATGCATTTATTCCATTAAATGCATTGTTGGCTAGGGAGATGCTGAGATTTTGCTGTAAACCAGGCAAGACCATTGTGTGATATATGCTTAAAAGGGAGATAATTGAAGTCATGCTGTCTGGATTGGCTCACAAGTGAGAATACCAAACTCCAGGCAGACTGTTAAGAACCAGGACACAAACCCCAGACTGGCTGTGAATTCTATATGTAGATTTCACCAACCACGTAACACGTGTAAACTCCTCAGACGCTATACAGCCTTAACATGGAGTCACAGACAGTTCTCTTTGGCATTCTACATTACCACCCAGGCAAGCTTGACTCTGTGATAGATGGTCACTTTACACCAAAGATCACAACAATATTCAGCAAAAACAGTGGGAAGTCCTTGTGGCACCTTAGAGACTAACACATTTATTTGGGCATAAACTTTCGTGGGTTGTGGACTCCCCGTTGTCTTTGCTGATACAGATTAACATGGCTACCACTTTGAAACAATAGTCAGGTTATTCCCAATCCCAAAGGACCAATCATTTACCCCAAGTAACCTTGCACCTTAAATCTCACACACAAGACAATGCTTGTAGCCAATCCTATAATAAGCTGATTCAGGATCTATTAACAAAGAAAAAGAACCGAGGGTTATTTATAAGGTTAAAACTAGTAATACAAATGAGAGTCTTAGTTTTCAAATTGTGATAGAGCTGATGAAATATGGCAACTCTATAAATCCTTTTGGGCTAAGGTTAATCCAGGGGATCTCTTGCTGGTCCTGCTTTGAGCAGGGGGTTGGACTAGATGACCTCCTGAGGTCCCTTCCAACCCTGATATTCTATGTTAAAGAATCTTTTCCCCTTAGGGTCCAAACAGCATAAGAAGACCCTAATTCCTGCTAGTAAGGGATTTTTATCCTCATCTCCCTCAAGGCCAAACTGATGAGATGAGCATTTCCCCAGTCTTCATGGGTGTGCCAGGAGCAATTAACAAAGTCCTTGTTCTTTGACTTACAATGGCCCATTTAGATTCAATACGCCTTCCTGATGGTTCAGCAATAACCCTCCTTATGGCTGGAAACCGGTATTTCACATTTGGCAATGTTTCTTTCCTGACTGGATTTAGAGTTTCAGAGCAAACATTTGTGCAGTTATAGAACACACGCTCAAGTATTACCCTATAGCATGGGTTACAGATATTCTAAAAACGAGGAGTCTGGTGGCACCTTAAAGATTAACAGTTAGTTATAAGTGATTTTATAAGTGAGATTAATGCATGCAGCAATTTACAAGCATTTCATAAAGACTAAACACACTTACATGGGATCTGCTAAGGCCCAACAAACTGGGATTCTGAGAAGGCAACCATTAGAACCCCCAATCAGTCTATCTTAGGCATTTCAAAGCATTTTCAAGCCTCATATCCTTTTCAAAAACACTTTCCATTGGAGGTGTTCATAGCTACCAATCAGGGATCATTAATTGTGACGCCAGATATGAAAGAAATACTTGAATTTTTTTTTTTACTATACTCAAAGGTTTAAAAGCAGCTGTCGGCTCTTGCTCTTATACCAGGCACTGGGATTTCACTGTTCTTGTAAAGTGGGGGGCCCTCTGGCAACTGCAAGTCTGACACACTTCTTAAAAGTCACAGCAATCCATGCTCTACAGGGATTTTAAAAGACAAGAAGAAATCCTCGAAAGGCTTTATCTGTGACTACACAGGTAACCTATGCCATTATTTATTGTGCCTCTCCAAAACACCTTTTATTGCCTTACATATATTTAAATTGCTCTGTCAAATGTCTAGCTCTGATACTATAAATGTGGACCCCTCCCCCGATTTTCTTAAAGCAATTCTTAAACTTAAGGTAGATGATGACTTTTTAAAATGAACATTCACATTCCTCAATTTTGGAGCAATTTAAAAAGTATTACTCAAAACCAGCTTCTTTTAAAAGCTGATTTTTGAGTATCTAAACTGTACAAACTGTTTCCTTTTGTTGTTTTCAAATTAGACTAGATTATCTTTTCTTCTTTCCTCTCCCCATCTCTTGGTGCAGTGGTTAATTGACAGAATACTTCTCCAGGAGAGAGAGTGTCTCACATGGCGGAGTGAGGCTTTTTAGGAGAGAGTTTAGTTATCTTGTAAAGTTAACTTATCTCTGAATTTTCTGAGCTTGGTAGTTTTTTTGTTTTTAGTCTTTAACTATAATGGTTTTAAAGACAAACCACTGATTGATATGTGCCTGGAACTCAACCTTACTGTAACACTGTTTTGTTGTGGGCACAATGATATAACTGCATTGCTTTCACAGAGGCTATTCTGCAGCCAAAAAACAAATCAAACTTGAGTTCAAGTTTAAGCATTTATGTTCCTTTTGATACAAGGTTACAGGCTTGGGTTTGCATGCTGGATAGGATTTGTGCTGCATAATAATGAAGAGGATTTCCCAAAGAGAATGAGCAGATTGTGAAGTGCTGAACAAATAACATGGTATTTTTCTCTTTGTTTTTAGGGAAATGTTTTTATTCAAGCTTTCAGAGATACAAAATGCATATTATAATCAACAGCACATGGGAAGTAAGGAGCAAAGATCAGGCTGAACCTACAAGCTGAAACCCCCAAAGTATGTGCTTCAACACATTTTAAAATATAGTAATGTTTTTAATGAGCAGAACTGTTTGTAGATCTAAAGAAATAATTTCATTTAATACTTTGGCATTAATACCTGTACTCTGATTGCCAAAAGCATTCTGCCTCTGCAACTGAGGAGATTTTACAATTGCCTGTGACACCAGTGCAGTTAATGACAATAAGTCATGGTACACAAATCTGCCAGTCCAGGAATTCATTCACTTGCTTTCATAATTTTTATAGCTTTTTTTGTCATGAGTCCTCTATGAAGACACGCTAACTAATCTTACAATGAGAGAGGAAAAGCCAAAGTAATCCCCAATGGGCAATATTTCAGCTCCTGCTATAAAGAGGGATTAATTCAATTCAATTAATTTTATGGAATCTAAGAGTTGGGGTCAGGGCAAGTGAAAAGAACAAAGTGGTTGGACTTCCATTAGCATAGCACTAGTGATCCAGTTAAAAGGATGTAGGGTAATGTCTGTACAGGTTTTTGGGTATCTGGTTCAGGAGGAGAAAAAAGCTATTTGCATCCTTACGGCTGCATACTTTTTGGCTGATCTACCTTTTTGTTTTTCACAATAGTCTTTAATCACTTCTTTCTCTTACTTAGGCAGATTTTTCTTTGCATGCTCCTTCCGGTAACTACTGAACAAATGTATGTGTATGGTGTCCTTTGTGTGACATATTTCCATTGATGTGTCCTAGTTAGAGCTCATTTTCTTATACTTAGATTGTTTGCATTTTTCATCCACCTGAACAATTTATCATAACCTCTTTTGTCAATAGTTTTGATAACTGAAAATTTTAAATTAGGTTACCCCCAAAGTAATTTAGTGATCTCCCTGCTCTACAATAAGAATAAATCCAAACACCTGTAAATTTTCCTTAGGACTCAATCTTAAAACATGATGGCATGTTGGTTAATCTAGATGACCAAAAGAATGCCATCATGACTAAACAGCAGAGAAATAGAGGCTATTAGAGGCAAAAAGGCATCCTTTAAAATGTGGAAGTCAAAACTTAATAAGTATAATAGGAAGGAGCATAAACTTTGGCAGGATAAGTGTAAAAGTGTGATAAGGAAAACCAAGAAAGAATTTGAGAAGCTAAAGATGCAAAAACCTAATAGTAGGAATTTTAAGTACATCAGAAGCGGGAACCCTGCTAAACAACCAGTGGGGCTCCTAGAAGACACAGGTGCTAAAGAAGCACTAAGGGAAGACAAGACTGTTACAGAGAAGTTAAATGAATTCCTTGCATCAGTCTTTATTGCAGAGGATGTGGAGGAGAGATCCTTGTCAGAGCTAGTCTTTTTTATGACTCATCTGACATACTGTCCTACATTGGTGTGTCAATAGAGGAAGTTTTAGAACAAATTGATAAATGAAACAATAAGTCACCAGGACCCAATGGTATTCACCCAAGAGTTCTGAAGGAACTCAAATTTGGAACTGCAAAACTATTAACTCCGACATGTAACCTACTGCTGAAACAAGCCGTTGTACCAGATGACTGGAAGGTAGCTAACGTAACACCAATTTTTTAAAAAGGTGAGCCTAACTTCAGTACTGGGCAAATTGGTAGAAACTATAGTAAAGAAGAGAATTATCCTGTTCATTTATGTGGCTGATATGTCAGGGAAGTGTCGATGCTGCTCTTGTAAAGGGAAGTCATGCCTCACCAATGTATTAGAATTCTTTGACTTCAGTGGAGATCTGTAGGGTCCATCAATACATGACTGGACTGGAACATTACAGGTGAAAGTTATACAGGCTAAAGACTATATTGAGAAACTAGGATCAAAGATGTTAAGAGATGTGATCATAGGTGCTAGAAACTTCCCTGCTTTACTTTGGTTATTGGGGATATTCACCACATTATTTTACTGCTAGCACATTTTTGTGTGGGTTTTTTGGTTTTTTGGTTGTTTTTTTTCTTTTTCGTGTCCAGGGTGCCTTTCTGATGGTTTCCAAGATTTTCTGAAGAACAGATGTTACACTGTGATTTCTAGTTTTCTGTTTCTGACTAGAGCTGGTCAAAAAATTTCAGATTTCAAAAAGCTTTTGACCAAACCAGTGACACAGTTATTCATAAAACTTTCCCATTTTCCATCAGTTCTATATCTGACCATTCTTATGATTGTTGATTTCCAGACAGGGAATCTCTCTCAAAACCTGACAACTTTTAAAAATCAGTCAGAGCTTTATTCCCCTTCATATTTTGAATGTTCCTACATGTATGTTACCAGACCTGAAGTTATGTCTACTTTAAGAAAATCTAATCTTTTCAGAATACAATCTCTATCCTAAGAAGCAAACAATGTAAAGAAATGGCAGAGGTACTTTTACTCCTGATTTATCTTCCCTAAGATAACTTTGATATAAACCAGTGGATTTTTTATCCTTTGCCTATTCTGTACATATTTGTAAAACCCATTATACTAATTGATCTCTTCTCAAATTTCTAATTCCTTGTTTAAATGATTGTTCTTATCTTGTTTTGCTTGTTTCTTTTTAGAACTTTCCCAATCTTCTGCCTTTGCTGTTTAGTTTTGAAAAATACTACAGAGTGTTTTCCAAATGCATGGTGATTTCCAAATGTGAATGAATCTTCAAGTATCCCTGCTGTGAGGCTTAAAAGTAGCGTTGTCCCCAAAGAAAAGTAGGGTCCCTCTGACTCCCCCTTCTACCTTATAAACCCTTACCAATCTTAAAAGCAGCAGCTGCAGCAGCATCTTCCTATCTCAAGTAGAGTTTTTACCCTCAAAAGGAGAAATGTCAGCAACTCACATGGGACTTTGATATTGCTATGTGGAAGGTGCTTGAATCTTTGGTGATAGGTGACTGTATAAAACCCTAACATCAACAGAGAGTTTATGACTTTGTCAAACCCATACAAGGAGTCAATTTTAAAGCTGGTTTTAGAACTCAGGAATTCCTGGCTCCCTTTCCTATTATCAAACCTCTCGATCAGATTTCTCTATTTATGCTCATAGTATTTTTAATGCCCTCTGTCTTTCATATTACTCTTCACTTATCTATATTGATCTCTATTACCTATCAGTTGAGTTGTAGTTATTGTTGTCATCTCTACTGATAAGTTATTGTCTTTTAAAGGTGATGCATAATTTCTCCTTATATCCTGTGATTCCAGGCCAAGGACATGTTCCCCTAAGAGCACCCATATGCTTTCCTTGTGTTTGATTTTTAATACTTCACTTCAACTAAGCAAATTAGTTTGCTGTATCTTGACCAGTACAATTCAATGAGGGAAGATGTATGCATAGAAATCTTTTTAATGAAAGGTTACATCAAAGATCAAGTTTTGTTGGCATTCTCTTATACTGCTTTTACAACATGCTGACCTCTGTGCTCTGACTCATCGTGCTGTGGGCTAATTAGTGCCTTGAAGACACAGCCTGTTGGGGGTGGGGGGGAGGGGAAGGCACAATGCCATAGTGGGAACTCCAGGAAACTTTATGCCTTAGGCGGGCTGAATGCCACCTGGAGCACAAGGGGTGTTTGCCTGCTGTCACATGGTGGCATAGCAGCCTGTGTTCCTTTGCAAGATACCAGCTCTGCTAGACAACTTGAATGGAGCTGGGTTTTCCACATCTTTTGAGCACTATAGAAAGCTCCAGTGCTGCTGTGGGCAGTCAGGGAAAGATAAAATCTGCATTGTTACCTGGTGCTGTCCCAGGATGCAAAAGGAGAGGTTCCTTATGCCTCTCCTGACTGGATGCACGCAGGCATAGGTGGGCACAGTCTAGCCCTATGTGATTAAAGCCGGCTGATAGGCTGAAGTGGTGGAACAGAGTGAGGTTGCAGGTCACTGCTTTTCCCCCAAACACTTTTAAGAAATAGGTGGAACCCGCGCTATTTTCATAAGCAATATAAGGAAAAGTTGCTATGCACCTGACTTTAATTTTTGCCTTGCTAGGAAAGTGAAGAGAACAAAGCCTTAATTTAAAGGATCAGAGGGGTAGCTGTGTTAGTCTGGATCTGTAAAAGCAGAAAAGAGTCCTGTGGCACCTTGTAGACTACCAGATGTATTGGAGCATGAGCTTTCGTGGGTGAATACATGCATGCATCTGACGAAGTGGGTATTCACCCACGAAAGCTCATGCTCCAATACGTCTGTTAGTCTATAAGGTGCCACAGGACTTTTTGCTGCTTTTAATTTAAAGGATCACTCTGCCTAGCTGACGTGCATTGTTGCATTTACACAACTGTGGGAATGGATTGGGATATGTGGCTGTGCAGCCCCTAGAACATTGTAGGTGCTACTGTAATATAACCATAACAATTTAGATGGAATGAATGGCCATGTAGAGTATATGCTCTCTTCATAATGTACATAGGGAACTCCCATTGAGTACTGGACATTGAACAGAAAGGGGAAAATATGCTAATGTCCAAGTATAACTTGGAATTATGTAACCAAATCATTAACTTTAGACCAGATCCCACCTGCCCTGAATAACCAGAATCCCCATTGAAACCCACAGGAATTCAGTATGCACAAAGAATGCATGAGCAGGATTCTAATGGTGGTTATACTGTAGAGAACAAAGAATGCAAATGGAGAACTTGGAGGCACAGGGCTTCTAATTCAGCTGTAGGGCATGGTGACAGAAGCCAATGGGTCTGTGGTGATGGAAGGTCCATCTGGATAGGGGTTGCAGTGGCACAGTGCACCAAGAACCTCTGAGCTGCTAGAGACTGGCCTCCAGCCAATGCAGCCTCTAAATTGATTGGCACTGGTGAGAGAGGGGAAATATGGAGAGGACAGTTGAAGAATGCACTCACACAGCATGTTCCCCAGGAGCCTTCTCCAGCAAGGCTGCTTTGGAGAAGCAAAAACCCTGAGGGAGGATGAGTAGTGTAAACCCCACCTGCCATTGCCCGGGGATGGGGGTGTCTTTCTGTTTGGGGTGCAGAGGTGTGATTAACAAGCTCCATTATCAGTGTAGGTAAACAGAAGTCACATTATAAGCTTTCTCTTGTCATAATTTGTATCAAGTATCCTGTTTTCCCAGATTACTAGAAACCGGCTACTAGACTTCTAATTGCTGAAAGATGCTCTATGGATTTCAAACACATGATGCAAATGGCTGATACCATTATCTTTCACACACACACAGAGACATTCTGACTGGAGTTTGGCATAACTCAGATATCCAATCTCTTTTCTTTAGTGTGGATCACTTTTATAGATGCTAATTTGTGAGTGCCACTTACAAACATGCTGGGATGTTCAGTAATTATAGTGTCCAGGAAAGAATTCTGAGCACAACATTCTGTTTTTGAATTTGATCAATACTGAGAAATCTCTATGGAAGACTACAACAGTCATCCAACGGCTCGTGCAAAATTGTCCCAAGAAGTGTTAGACTATGGTCTGATTAGAGAGATTCATGAATATGTCCTGTAAGAAGAAAGAAACCAAATACACGCCTACTGTAAAAGAAAATTTAAATATCAACCTTTCTAATGCAGAGAGGATTTTCTTCTGATAACACTTCATAAGAATGTGTGATGCACGTACACAAATTTTCTAGTCAGCCTCCTCATACCTGACAGTTACCTTCTCATACACTGGCCTTGTAAAATGTACTGACTACTCATTTTTGTTTCACTAGATAGACATCTGAACACAAGGCAAAACTGACACACACACGTAACTTCTGAGACCATTTATAGCAATGGTAAAGATTTACACTGTTTCTGACTCAAAACAGGCTTATAGCTTTGCTGAAGTAATGTTTGGTACCAATCCAGGGATCTGTGCATTTTGTAATTCATTCCAATCTTCAGGCTCCTCTTACCATAGCCAATTCTTCTATGGCTGAATAACATTGAATCATTTTAGAGGAATTGGACTTAATTAGGGGTATATTTAGTGTGTGTGTATGCTGGGGTACAAGGCCTCCAGTTGGTGTTTGGTGGAGAGAGGGTTACAACACTACTCCCACAGTAAGAGATTAACACGTCAGCCTCTCAATTACAATATGTTGTGAGAAACCTTGTCACTGACAAATGAAGCTGAGAGTGCAATAAGCAACGATTCTCCCATAAGGAGGAGAAAGCTGTGTATAAGAAAGGGATCTAGTCTAAAAGTCTTTGGCTCCAGAGAGTTGAACTAGTCTGTCTCTGAAACACGAGTACATTTGACACTTTATTTTTTTCACTGACAAGACTCTGGCTTTGTGTTAGTATTAACCCTTAGTGGTCTCAAGGAAGATGGGAGCAGAAATCAACTTGGTTCCCACTCAGTTGTCCTAGGCACTGCTCTGATGAGCCTAACCATTGGTCCTATAGAGTCTTTGAAGCCAAAATTGGAGAGAGTTTTTAGGAGGAAGGAGTGGTAAGTGTGTTGAAAGTTGTGACTAGATCATGAAGGATGAGACTGTGCCTTGAGACTTGGCCAAGAAGCTGTAGCTGGTACCTTCGATAAAGGAAGTTTCACTGGAGTAAATGGGCAAAAGCCAGATAGTAATAGAGAGGAGTAGACAGGTATTCTAGGCGGGGGGAGCAGCCAGTGCAGTTGAGAAAGTTTGGAAGCAAAGGAAAGTATGGAAGTAGGGTGGTAACTGGAGACACAGGTGTGGGATTGAGGATTGGGAGGCAAAGATGACAGAGGATGGGATGAAAGATGCTGCAAGGGAGGGTGTGGGATCGAGGGAGTGGACTTAGGGATTAATGGGGCAGTCTAGAGTTTGAGAGTGGCAAACTCAGGGAGCACACTGCTCCAGACATGAAGTGAATTATCCTTTGAGGGACAGAAAAGTAATTTGAGAGACAAACTGATCCTGGGCAAGGAAGCAGTTATGGCACTAGCCTTCTCTGCAAGCAATTTTCCACCCTGTGAAGTGGGTGAAGTTTATATCTTCGGAGACCTTCCTCTCTCTTTTTCTTGAAAAAGTTTTAAAAGAAAGATAAAACTGAGTGCTTTGCTATGAACACTTGAAAAAGGAGAATATTTACTGGCTTTGCTGTTATCAGACTTCTAAAGGTATGATTGTTTAGTTGATTTGTGCCCACCTAAGATCAGTTTTTGTTGTGGTGGAAATAATTAAATAAAAATAGATTATTATGGCCTACAGGTGAATAGTTATGTTCACTGTTTTTTTCTGAATGTGATTTATTGAGATTAAATTAAATAAGCATAGTATTTTCCACATCAGCTGTTTGTGTGAGTTCTTAGTCTTTCATGTGGCAAGGTTACTATCATTCAGGTCTAGGAAAATACATAATTTTTTAACAGACAGGTTTCCCCCAAAACTATTCATCATCAGAGTGGGACGTGCTAGATTATGTAGGTAATAAAGAGCTTCATGATCCCCTTATTCCTCCCAAATAAACTATGGATTCAGTGTTTAAGAGCAGATTTGCTATGTTTTCCTTGTCCTCTCTATCCATATCCTATAATCTCAAAGCTTCCACAATGCTAGGAGAATTGATGTTGCTGATAAGGTGCAGTTCAAATAGGCAAAATATGTTCCTACATGCATCACCCTTGGATGCAAAAGAATGTTTAAAAAAAAAATTAAATAAACAAAGCAGTGGTACTAGTTATATATTCTCTAGTTCCAATCAGCAGCTAAGAAGTAAAACTGATAGATATGCTACTTGGTGAAGTGTATGTCTCCTACAGACTGCAAGAAATACAAATGTCTCATTAAACAGGTATTCTGTATCTCTGAGAGAGAAGGAATACCATGTGATGTGGCAGTTTCTATAGTGACAACTCTTTCGTTTGAAAGCACAGTAAGTAGTTACACAAAACCAAAGCAACCGGCTGGGATGGCTTTTTTTTAATGGGATATAAAGATTTTTCTGCACTTGAATTGGAAGTGCCCCTCCCTGTGAAAAGACTCTTTGTTACAGACAAGAAAGGAAGGACTAGTCTTCAGCAGCAGCTGAACAGTGGCATGGAGAACAGAAAATTAGAAAACTACCGTAACTGGCTTCTGGCTCATAATCTTTCATTACTGTATTCACTTCAGTCTGGTTGTCAGTGGTATGTTGCTGAAGAGACATGCTCATCTGTGTTTCTTAAGGCACTGGAACAATTTCTGATTTTTTTCTTACTCTTTACTTAGTAAATCACTAAGCGAGATAATGTTAAGAAAAGCATCAGAGGCTCACCATTACTGTTGCTTCTTCCTGAAAAATGTGTGGAGTAAGCTCTGTGAGGTGACACTCGGCACATAATTACACAGACCCCAGGAGATGCACAGCCGTAGTTTGAAACACTGAATCCTTCATTCCCTTTAAAGCCCTTTGTGCTTCTCTAACATCCTTTTCATAGCAGTCCAGTGGCAACATTTCAGCCTCTTGCTATAAGAACTTTGATGGTGCAATGGGCAACATTATATGGACTGAATCATACAGTAGGCTTTCAGTTGATTTGATGAAACTGTTTTGTTGAATGCTAATTAGAGAACTGAGAATAAGAAAGAGGCTTGACAATGGCTTTTTTCCCTCCTCCTTATGGCTGCTCCTAGCATGTTGGCACGGTCTCCCCTACCATAGTTCTGAATGGCAAAGAGAGACTTCCCCGAGGCTAACTAATAAGCTGTCTGGGTACAACATTTCAACCTGGAAAAAGAATAAACTAAGAAAAAGAAATGCAAAACGTTGATGGTATAGACAGTTTGTAATATAATGAGCTTCATGTCACTTCTAAAGGACTATAGCTTCAAATATTCATTGACTAATGCTGAGCAAATAATTCAAGGTTGTATAATTTACTTGATTCATTTAGCCTTTCTCCTCACAGAATGCTCATGAGACGATCTTAATTTCCTGTCATTTATTTGGTTTGCTCTGTTCAAATGTTTTGTGCTTTATTTATTTATTTTAAACTCTGTGGATTGGATGTAAGCATTTTGCTATCAGAATTCAGTCTCCAGTATTCAGTGCCAGGTGAACTCGGATCTTATTTTCATTCCCTGCTTCGATGAAGGTAACTCGTATTTAGAGGACTGAGAGAGGTAGCAGTTAGGAAGAGGCATTTGAGCTCTCAAATATGTGAGATTAAAAATTGCTTTGCACAAGCATTGTGTAAATAAAACCGGATTGCTCAGCAATAATGGGAAAATGAACACTAAAAGGATGAGAGCATACTTCAGCAAATGTTAGGAGAAATGTTTTTTGTATGCCTCTTTTAATGACACTTTTGAAAAACACATTTGCATGTTGACCGTAATTGTTCTTGGTGGTAATTAATTTTATCATTACTTTGAAATGTTCTGATATTAAAACGTCACATAATTATGATGATATATTGTAGGACAGACAGTCCTGTACCTGCTCTATTATTAATAGTCACTGATGGAAGGAGACAAAAGCACTAAAAAAAGAAAATGGTGTGACATATGGTTTTTAGATTATTGCAATTAACCTCCACAGTTTTGAAGCCATACTTTATATTGTAACTGTCCATTCTGGATCTGGATACTTGTGGACTAGATTCTGACCTCAGCTATTGTATCCAGTGTAAATATAAAGTAATTCCCTTGAAGTTGGTGGCATTACTGGTAGCTTTATACCTGTATAAATGAGATCAGACTCTGGCTCGTGTATCACTGGAACAGAGAGAAGAGCTTGAAATATCCATATGTTAGTTTACATGAAGTACAGGAAAAGTGGTCACATTTAAGAGTATGTACAGGAAAAGGAGGACAGTCTGGTGATTTGGACACTGACTTGGGAGATGTGGGATCAAGTCCCTTCTCTGCCACAGATTTAGTGTGTATATACTGATACAGGTACACTGGTATCCTACAACCGCTCACATGAATGCAGTTATACTGGTGTAAAGTTGCCACAGATTGGTATGGCTTATCCCCTTTCCATACAAGAATAAGCTGTGCTAGTATAAGCACCTGTATGACACTGGGGGGTGAGGGTCTGTGGTTGTTATACCACTCTAACTACATAGAGAGTTCAAATTATGCAACTGTTGTGTGTAGGCAAACACTTACTTAGTCTCTCTGTGCCTCAGCTCCTCATCTGTAAAATACTTGCCTATCTCAGGGTGCAGGGTGGATAACTACATTAAAGATTATCAAATGCTCAGCTGCTATGTTAGTGCAGGCCATATAAAAGCAGAGGACTGCAAATCTGGGATCACATGTGATCCCAGTGTGACCTTAAGAAAGTCATTAAACTTCCTTGTGCCTCAACTCCCCCGCTGCAAAATGGCTGCAATAAAACTTCTCTATTCTGGAGGGCTGTTGAGAGGCTTAAACTCAAAGTGCATAACATAAATGTGTTTAGCATTTAAGGCTGGGATTTTCAAAAACCTTCTCTGTTGGCCTAACTCTTAATCTGGAATCAGTTTACATAAGCATAGATGTATTTGCAAAATCTGCATGCCAGCGGGGGGGAACCTTGGAAAGAATTCAAGTTTAATCAAAAATTGCACATGAAAAACCTTGTGTGGAAATAGCGTGTTTTATGTCTTGGACACTATCTGTTGTAAATCCAAAGGGCATTACAGAACACAAATACTGTAACAGGACTGGTATTGTTACTCATTTGACTGCTCTGTAACCTGATGCACTCACTGCTCCTCAGGAGCAAGCTGCTATCTCAGCATTTCTGCAGCTGTAGTGAGTCAGTGTTTCTGGCTTGTTCACTCTCTGAGCTCAACAAGAGTCCCTCCCTGCACAGCATAGCGCCCTATCACTGACTGTATTGTTCAGGCAAATTATGGATTGATTTGATTTTCATTTCCCTATTTGACTGCAGCTGCACTAATGACAAATGCAGGCATTCTTAACACAAAAGGGAGAAGTAAGGCTTTTATGGCTACTGTTTAAAAATCTGTCTGGGTCTATATTCCACTTTACTACATCATGGGGAAACTACCTCGACAACTGCATTATTGTAATGTCTTGCATCATTTCTGTGTGTGCATACATTATTCTCTCCATGAAATCTCATTTTCCCAGCCCACAGCTGCGAGAATTCTGCTTTCATTGTCTCAGCATTTTGGAGGGCTGAATCCTTAGTCATTAACAAAGCTTAGCCAAACAAAGTGGAAAAGCAAAATTATTTTGTTATATTTATTACTTAATATTTGTATATATACTGCTCTAGATACACATTAGCACTTTACAGAGAGAATAAACCTCAGAGTCCCTGCTCCAAGGAAATTACAATCTAGGCTAAATATGAAAGAACACAAGAAAGCAGGGCAAAAGAGGGATGTATCCATGTCTCTTTCTTTGGCTCCCACTGTCAAGCTCTTTGAGTTAGAGGTGCCTGTTACAGTTGTATAATATGGAAGACAGATTGATCCCAGAGGACTGGGGCAAATATAGTGCCCATCTATAAAAGGGAAATAAGAACAACCTGGGGAATTACAGACCAGTCACCTTAACTTCAGTACCTGGAAAGATAATGAAGCAAATAATTAATTTGCAAACACCTAGAGGATAATAAAGTAGCAGACAGCATGGATTTGTCAAGAACAAATCATGTCAAACCTTCCTAATAGCTTTCTTTGACAGGGTAACAAGCCTGGTGGATGGGGGAAGCAGTGACTTGGTATATCTTGACTTTAGTAAGGCTTTTGATGCTGTCTCCCATGACATTCTCATAAACCACCTAGGGAAATACAATCTAGATGGAGCTACTATAGGGTGGTTGAAAAACTATTCCCAGAGAGTAATCATCACTGGATCACACTCAACCTGGAAGGGCATATTGAATAGGGTCCCGCAGGGATCAGTTCTGGGTCTAGTTCTTTTCAATATCTTCATCAGTGATTTAAATAATGGTATAGATAGTACACTTTTATAAAATTTGCAGATGATATCAAGCTGAGAGGGTTTGGAGGATAGGATTAAAATTCAAAATGATCTGGGCAAACTGGATAAATGATCTGAAGTAAACAGGGTGAAATTCAATAAGGACAAATGCAAAACACTCCACTTACAAAGGAACAATCAACTGCA
The DNA here is from genome assembly GCF_025201925.1 of Gopherus flavomarginatus. Classification (NCBI taxonomy): domain Eukaryota; kingdom Metazoa; phylum Chordata; order Testudines; family Testudinidae; genus Gopherus; species Gopherus flavomarginatus. Next base: position 51,124,824 of record NC_066619.1, on the reverse strand, counting down.
CACACACAAACTGGGAAATGACTACCTAGGAAGGATTACTGCAGAAAGAGATCTAGGGGGGGTCATAACGGCTCACAAGCTAAATATGAGTCAATGGTGCAACACTGTTGCAAAAAAAGCAAACATCCTTCTGGGATGTATTAGCAGGAGTGTTGTAAGCAAGACACAAGAAGTAATTCTTCTGCTCTACTCCAGCTGAGGCCTAATCAGCGTGTCCAGTCTGGATGCCAAATTTCAGGAAAGAGGTGGAGAAATTGGAGAAAGTACAAAGAAGAGCAACAAAAATGATTAAAGGTCTAGGAACATGACCTAAAAGGGAAGACTGAAAAAATTGGGTTTGTTTAGTCTGGAGAAGAGAAGACTGAGAGGGGACATAACAGTTTTCAAGTACATGAAGGGTTGTTACAAGGAGGAGGGAGAAAAATTGTTCTCCTTAACCATTGAGGATAGGAAAAGGAATAACGGGCTTAAATTGCAGCAAGGGTGGTTTAGGTTTAATATTAGGAATAACTTCCTAACTGTCAGGGTGGTTAAGCACTGAAATAAGTTGACTAGGGAGGTTGTGGAACCTCCATGATTGGAACAGGTTAGACAAACACCTCTCAGGGATGCTCTAGATAATACTTAATCCTGCCATGAGTGCAGGGGACTGGACTAGAAGACCTCTCAAGGTCCCTTCTAGTCCTATGTTTCTGTGTCTGCTTGGTGAGAGTTCATTAGAAGAACGCTTTCCAGAATGGCAAGCAGTGTTATTTGTGCCACCCTGAGCTAATAGCTATACTGTGGTGTTCCACATAACCAAGTGGACCCTGTATTAACATTCTCAAACAATAAATTGATAAAAGACCTAGAAGAGATGAAACAGCAATCACAGGAATTAAAGAACTAATCAGTGATGTTACTTATTTTATTGTCAAAATGAGCCTGAGACTAAAGCTGAGATCCAAACATCTGTGAATTCTGGGGCTGCGCACTATTTTAGGTTTGCAGGGAAGCAGTTTGCTCTCTTTGAGTCTGTCTCTGTGTCTGTCCAAACTGTGCTTGGTATAGGATCAACTGGAGAGAATAAAAATAGTTTGGGCTTCCCCAGTCTCCAGGGTCACTTTCAATGGCCCCCAAGGTCTACTGTGGATGACCCTGACCACCAGAGCACAGCACATTCCAGTCACACTCCTTTATATTGGAGATTGTGGAGGATTGGGTAAGTTGTAACTCTGTCACCTGGGAATTCCTTTACACCAGGGGAATCCCCAGTTGTATTTAGTATGCATACATTTAGTATGCCAGGACACAATGCTGCAATGAAAGCAAGCATGTCCTAGGAAACACAGCTGCATTTCCTGGATGCAGTTTGGTAAACTCAACTCTGGCTGGTGTAGGCAACATAATTCCCCTAATATACTTGCTCAGTCCTAAAGTGACACCCATCTAATGAATGTTTTGTGGGGGACTGTATGTAGTGGTGTGTGTTTTTGCAAACTGGCAGCAACTCTCTCTTCTAGAGTGGGTACCAGCAGATAGATTTGGGCTAGCTTAGAAAGAGAAACTTTGAAAAAATTCTGATTTGAAGGTGTGTGTGTGTGTGGGGGGGGGAGAAATCCCCTCTTCTTAATAAAACATTATTCTGCCTGCATTTAATACTTAGTGCGCAAACAATTCATGAGAATTAGCAGCAATGTTTCACAGTTAATGCTGAATAACTGCCTTCTGAGACTGCCATTTATTTTCTTAACGAGAGAGGAATTTTGAAGTTCATTTTTCTGCTATTGATTCTGATGTATATCAACTGTTTTGTGTTAAGCATATCTATCCTCTGCTAATTAAAAACAGTGAATAATTCTGATAAATTATAGCAATACAAAAATTAGCTGACTTAAAGGGAAAAAATAATATTCAGATTTGAAATATTAGTGGTTAGAGAGAGAACCGCATGGAAATATCCCTCTATTGGAAGCAATAAACTTAAGTAAGACCATACTTACTATCTGAAGACACTGACAGAATCTTCTAATTATAAACAAATGTGAATTATAGCCAGAGACAGGCTCAAGTTGCAAAACTTGCATCTACACTTCAGATCTAGGCTCTTGGGCCACTCCTTAATAAAGATAAAATTCTGATCTGGTTCTAGGTTTGGACTGTATGGGGTGGAGAGGAAAGGAAAGGCAGAATAACAGATTCTCTGGCCTTGCCCTTGTTCTCCTCCCCAGCTGCTGTGGGTTTTGCACTGCACAGGGGTTTACATCTTTGTGGCTGCCCAAATCCTGTCTCTGCCTTGCATAGTATAATCAGCGGACCCCGCTGTGAGGGAAGTAGAAAGAATTTGCCCCTCAGTAAATTATGGTGTATAAGATGATGAATTCTTGTTTATGTTCACTTTTATATTCTATTTGCCTTGGGGGATCAGGAAAGGGGAATAAAATTGTTTTTAAAAAATTCTAATAAAAGCTCAGTTCCTAGATGAGTTCTTTTGAATCTAGTGAACTCCATATGGGAGTAATCATTTGCAGAAGCAGGCCTGAATATGGTAGATAATGTCATTTATAGATCAGTGGCCAAAAAAAAGACCTGAACTGCTTTACAACAGAGTCTGCAATTTGTGATACTAAATGTTACCCACAGCTCTGGTAAGAACACAACACAATTTAAAAAAAACAAAACAAAACCACATAGGATTTAGTTAAATGTGTAAGAAATGTCTTGTACTTGCCTGTCCTCCTTTCTATGTTTTAAAAAAAAATTAAAAATCAAAATGTCTCTGCTATTGTTTCTTCTGACTGAGTCACTGTGGACCCAATCTGGGATCTTTTACCTGGTAAAACTCCCACTGGGTTTCAACAGTTTTTGATTTAGTTAGGACTACAGGTTGCTGGGGTAGAGTAGGGGGAATTATTCTGTCAGTTAGCATGAGTAATTGTACTGGATGCTCTGCCTGTACTAATGCTCAATTAGATTTCACTGAGTCTCCAGTATCCCAGACCATAGCCTAGGTGATAAAGGCTGATAAGAATAAAAGCAACACTGATCTTAATTCAGCATTTTCACTTGCTAACATTTTTTTGTATTTAGAGATATGTACTAATCATGTGACCTGCAAAGGAAAGGATGGAATGAGGCTTCCAAGCAATTATACCCCTCATTAAAGAGCAAGGCACATTTGCCAAACCACGTGTGAAATAACCAGGACCAAAGACTTAAAGGAAAAAAAAATGAAATATGTAACCATTCTTGCCTATGACATCACTGAAAAGCAAAACTGTCATTCTGATGTGTTAAGAATAAATAACTGGCTTTGACAATTTTGATTAAAGCTCTTCCCTTAGAGCAGAAGGTATAACTCATACACTTGAAACCAGAGATTTCCACCCCTCCCCCCGCGCAGCTAATGCTCTCAAGTCACCTGAGAAGCACAATTCCTTTCATGGGCCTTTCATGTTATTGCGATCTTCCATGATATCTGGCCACCGTGAAATGTCATGGTTTACAATTTTATTGTAGGAATCTTGTATGATAAGCTACAGAATCATACTGGTAATGAAATGTTATCTGTGTTGGTATCTGTGGGGCCTGGAGTTCAAAATAATAAATCCATGCCCCATTATCTATACTACTAGAGAGGAAATGTCTGTGACCAGCTGTCACTGAGAAAATATCTTGCAACAAGTTTAATGCAGCAAAATGCCTCATAATGAGAACTTGCCACGACCAGATGTCTGCAGTGGCAATTCTGTAATAGCAGCTACACAGCAAGAGGACAAGGACCAAAATGGAAGTCTGTTCTTGATGTACTGGGGGCGGAGGGGAAATCCTTTGTTTCTAAATTAGAAAACATTGAAACGCATCATTAAATTTTAACACTATAGTCCAATAAAAAGGAAAGAGCTAAAGGAAATTGGACAAGTGATTGATGTAGGTTTGGCACATTTCAATCCTATTAAACCAGTGAGATGGCTGGTGAGCATACCATGTTCAGCCAATGCTATTTGAATTAAATTGCCAAAAACAGTCTTTGTATAGTACCTGCAACAATAGTGTGGCATGGATGATGTTGCCAAGGGAGGAAGCAATGCTGATAAATGTCCTGAGCATGCAGATTGTGTTGTTTCCTTTTATGTTGCAAGATTTCCTGCCTTCTCTTGGGGGAGAAGAGGGAGTGGGTGTCTCTCTCCAGTTCTGAAAGGAAAATATATTGATTGTTGGAGTATCACATTTGAGAGATCTGATTTTTCCAGTTAATGCAACTCAAATCTGAACCTGGGATATTTATGATGGCTTTTTAGATTAAGATGTGTCTGCCCAGAAGTGCATGGTCAGAGTGATGACCGAAAAAAAAAGGGAGAAAATTTCAGCTGCAATGCAAGGGCTGAGAAATAAATACATTGATCAGATATAAAATGTTCTTAGAGAAGCAGTTTCTTTTTAATTTTAAACAACATTATCTACATTAATCTTTCCACTTAAAACTGATAAGACAATTCTAAGACTTTTATATGGTGTACAATTAACCTATGAAACTTAATGCCAAAAGGTATAATTGAACTCAATAACTTGGTTGAATTCAATATGATTGAGCACATATATATTTAATACATGCAGTTATACATTTTTATTCAAATATAAGTGATATAAACACTTCAGGGCATATAATTATAGAAATGTAGTGCTGGAAGGGAACTTGAGAAGTCATTAAATCCAGTCCCCTTCCTGTCACAGGACCAAGGAAACCTGGACTATCTCTGACAGCTGTATGTCCAACCTGTTCTTAAAATCCTCCAGTGATGGGAATTCCACATCTTACTTACAAAGCCTATTCCACAGCTTAGCTACCCTTAGAGATGGAAAGATTTTCCCCCTCCAATATCTAACCTAAATTCTCCTTGCTGCAGATTAAGCCTGTTTATAATTTCCTGGGTTCTCTTTGTTCCCCCTTTTAAAGATAGGTACTATGTTTGCCCTTTTCCAGTTCTCTGGGACCTCACCTACCTACATGAGTTCATGAAGATAGTTGCTAATGTTAATGTTCTGAGATTGCTTCAGCTAGTTCCTTAAGTACCTAGAATGAAATTGAGCAGGCCCTGCTGACTCAAATACATCTAACTTATTTGAATATTCTTCAACCTTCTTTCCCTGTTCTGTTCCTTCCCCTTGTTGTCAATATTGCGTTGAGTATATGGTCACCATTAACCTTTTTATGCACTAAAAACCTCAGCCTTCTTGATGTCATCAGTTATTATTTTTCCTTTCCTGCTTAATAAGGGATCTACACTTTCCTTCATCTTTTTCTTGCTCCTAATATATTTAAAAGGCAATAAGCAGAGGTTCTTTATGTTCCTTACTAGGTGTAATTCATTTCGTGCCTTAACCTTTCTAATTTTGTCCCTATATGCTTATGCCATTCTCTTGCACTTATCCTTCACAATTTTCTCCATGTTCCCATTTTTTGTAAGGTTCCTCTTTCATTTTTCAGATCACTAAAGAGTTCCTGATGCATCCATATTGGTGTTTTACTAGTCATCTCTTTCCTTCACATCGGGATGGTTTGCAATTGTGCCTTTAATATTCTCTTCTTCAGAAACTGCCAGCTCTCCTGACCTCTTTCATCACTTAGATATGCCTAATTTGCATGTACAACTGTGAACAAATGCAGGCAAGCAGTTACGGTACAAGCTCACTTTTACAAAGGGACCATTAGCCTCTCTTTCTGAAATTTGACCCTTTCACACACTTTTAATAACTGAAGGTGCTTTTAGTTATGCATGAGTATTTTTAATGTGATTTTTTTTAACCTGACTCTTGTTTCAAGGTGCTCAGATGCAGTACTACAATGATAGATTTCAATGAAACAATGAGGGAGAAGCAAAATCATGTTGGTTGGTTGGTTGTTTTTTAACCTAAATGTTCTGAAACTGATAGTGGACCCAGTCCAGTCAGTGGGGCTCAAGGTGAGCATAAGGTTCTACACATGCAGATACAATTAAGATCACGGCCTGTGTGAGTAGTATAGATGGGGGTGGGGAACTATTTTTATGAGAAAAGAAATCAAGAAGCATGTGCAATGGATATAATGAAATCCCTTTTCAGATTACCTTGTCTTATCTTTTAAAAATTTTGGTCAAACTTTAAAATTTGCTTGGTGGTTGAGGAGAAAAGGCTCAGCGTAAGCTTTCTAATTTCCTGCATTTCTTATTTTCTATCTTTTTTTTTTTCTTTTTAAATACAGGGGATTACAAAGCAACTGAGCACTTTCTACTGATGCCAAATCCACGTGATTCAACCCTTTCTACTGACAGTCTGTAGACAAATGCATTCATTCTCGGTAAAGGTCATAAGTTAAAAGGAAACAGGAGGACTATAAAATACAATGTACAGTATCTGAACCTCTGTGACAGAGACAATATAGAACAGATATTGGTAAAGTAATGTAAATACTGGAAACAAGCCCAGATAACGAAGCTTAAAAAAAGCAGCATTTCAACTAGCACCTCTGAAGAACCATGAGAAAGACCTTAAAAGCCTGTCAGTCTCTGTTGTATCACAGTGGTTTGAAACCACAATGGCAGAAGTTCTTACTTAGAAGGGACATCTTTCATCTATGTGCCTTCCAGGGACAACTAAAAGCACCATGCTTCCCCACATCCCCTCTCCTCACAGAGACTTTGAACAGTAAGATAGCTCAGATGGGAAGCAAAAATATCTTTGTACAATCCAGAGTGAGTTGAGGTGGCATAACGGGTGATGAGTGCGAGAGGGCTTTCAAGCTAGTTACTGTAGAACTGGCTCCAATCCTGATTATTTGAGCTTGCTATGGCTGGCATTTTCTTAATTTTAGGCTAGAGGTTATCTGCTTTTTATCAAGCAGGGAATCTTGCATAGTGCCGCAAATATTTGATCAGTTATATGACCCAAATAGAGCTGTTTTTATAGAAAAATGTTACTATTTTTCCATTCTGGCTTTCCAAAAATAGTAGTTTTGTCCAGTGCCTTTCAGTTGGGTTAGCCTTCAAAAATATCTTAGCTTTGAAATGTTAGCCTCACTATCTCAATGCTTAATTTATAGTCTGACTTCAGCAAGGGAGATTCATTTAAAGTGCATATTTTGAAATAAATATGATGGCAGTCCTTGCCTCTCTCTTCGCTTGCACACTTCTGCCTGGGAACTGAAATCTGCTATCATCAAAAGTCAAATCATCAGTGAGCTTCAAACTGCTCTTTGATTTCATATGTGCATATGTTGTGCCTGCATCCATTTGCACATGTAAAGCTTAGCCTTTATCTGTATGTGCATGAAAGCAGAATAGTAGGATTGTAACAACTACCTAAATTGCACATACAAATACCCTTTGCATCTAGACATACAGGTATTACACACAAACAGTTTCTTTCATGATTTTGGTGGTGTGGGTTTAGAGGCTACAGCTGAAAGTATGTCCTTAAACGTTTAGATCTGTACAAGCAGCTGACACTGCACAGGATTCATAGTGTATGCCCGATAAAAATTAGATTAAGAGTTTTTCCAGTGAGAGACATTAAAAACTCAACAGTTTCCACAGCATAATGACTATTGTATCTTGTATACTAGTGCAAGAGATACCACTGTTACTGTAGGTTCGGGGCAACGAATGTTGAGTTTTTAATGCCTCACTGTGTAGAAATAAAAGATTTTAGTGTCAGGCTTAGAAAATGCTATTTCCTGGGCCAAGTGGGAGGTATCAACAGTAATTGAAGAGAATGAATGTTTTGTTACCCTATAAATAAAGTCAGGAGCAGAAATCTGAGTGACAAAAATCTGTTGCCCCTTCACCACCTCTTCTCAGAGGCCCCGCCCCGGCTCACTTCATTCCCCCCTCCCTCCATCGCTTGCTGTCCCCTACACTTGCTCATTTTCACAGGGCTGGGGTATGGAAGGGGGGGTATGGGTCTGGGATGGGGCCAGAAATGAGGGGTTCAGGGTGCAGGAGAAGGCTCTGGGCTGGGGCAGGGCATTGGGGTGCAGGGGAAGTGAGGGCTCCAGTTAAGGGTGCAGGCTCCTGTGAGATCCACATACATCTGCCAGAGGCCTCATGCCCCCACAATTCTTTCAGGATTCCTGGAGCTCTCCTCCATTACTCTCAAAGCAGGGGTTCCTTGGTATGAAGGGTGATCACTGATGATGATTCTGAACCTTGGGGGAGCACCCTGTAACCCTCCATATTCCTCATCTATATATAATTGTGATATTGCATATAAAGTACAGCTATTGATTAATCAGTTAACTCATGCGATTAACTCAAATTGCAATTTAAAAAAATTAATCACAATTAATTGCACTGTTTAAACATTAGAATACCAATGAAATTTATTACATATTTTTGGATGTTTTTCTACATTTTCAAATATATTGATTTCTATTACAACACGGAATACAAAGTGTATAGTGCTCACTGTAAAAATGAGCAAAGAAATAGTATTTTTCAATTCACCTCATACAAGTACTGTTCTACAATCTCTATTGTGAAAGTGTAACATAAATGTAGATGTTTTGTTTTTGAGTGCAGTTATGTATCAAAAAAACTAAAACGTTAGAGCCTACAAGTCCACTCAGTCCTGCTTCTTGTTCAGCCAGTCACTAAGACAAACAAGTTTGTCTTTGCTCTATGCCGATGATTGTGTTAAAAAATAGTGCATTGTGACTGAACTCCTTGGGGAAGAATTGTATGTCCCCTGCTCGGTTTTATCCACATTCTGCCATATATTTCATGTTATAGTCTCGGATGATGACCCAGCACGTTTGATTTACAAACTCTGTCACTGCAGACTTGAGCAAATGCAAAGAAGGTACTAATGTGAGATTTCTAAAAATAGCTATTGCACTCAACCCAAGATTTAAGAATCTGAAGTGCCATCCAAAATCTGAGAGGGATGAGGTGTGGAGCATGCTTTCAGAACTCTTAAAAGAGCAACACTCAGATGTGGAAACTACAGAATCCAAACCACCAAAAAAGAATATAAGCCTTCTGCTGGTGGCATCTGGTGCCTTTCCCTGTGTGATTCATGAGTGGCTCTGGGAGCATTCATGCAATATAGTTGGGTGTGGGTCTCCACATACGGTAGTGCTGAGTGATAACTGCACCTGGAGGGGTTTGCTGTTGGTCACTAGTAAGGCATTGCAAAACACAGCCCAGGCTGGGGAGAGTTAAGAGGGCACAGCAGTCTCATAGTCCCAGACTGCACCCTGGGGATCCTGTCACAAAGGGTTATTGTGGAAAAGACAATATAATCTCAGACTATCTATCCTTCTGGCTTATTATGCTTATAGTAAATTCACAAACTATGGGGCAACATAGGCTCTGACTTACACCAAGTGGAACCGCATTGACATCAATGGGGTGCTGTGGGTGTAAAGTAAGGGCAGGATCTGGTGTCCGTATTATCTAAACAAAAAAAAATGGAGAAGAATTTGACCTGCAAATAGTGTTTAGACATATCTGGCTTGAACAATTTTGTACCATGGCACTAGTTTATGCCAAAGTGATGCCTTGTTTCTTAAAAAATTCTGGGCTAACACACTGAAAATGGATTGTTTCATTTCACAAACCCTTGAAGTCAGCTGAGTTCCACCAGAATAAAACTAGTATACACGAGAGGAGATGGTGAATGGCCCAAAGGAGCAGTAAACTGAGGGGCTTGGATAGAGCAGAGGAGTAGGAGGAGATGAGAGAAAAGATGGGAATGGGCTTAAACAATAGCTTCACAGTGAGAATGAGGCATGTCTGGGAATCCCTATATTATATATAGGTTTGAATATGTGATTATTTATATTACCATATGGCCCATATCCTACAAACACTTATGCATGTACTTAAAGTTAAACATGTGCTAAGTGTCTGCTGGACTGGGACCCAAGTATGTATCTGATCTGAAGGAGAAATTGTCCTAGCCATTCATATTTCAGAGCTGCAAAGATGTTTCTCTTTATTTGAATAAGAAGACTCCTTACAAAAGATCAGAAGGCAGTATCTGATTGAGGGAATGGGGTGGGGCTGGACTGCATTTATAATAAGGGCTTGGCTACACTGGAGAGTTGCAGCGCTGTAACCCCCTCATCAGCGCTGCAACTCAGGATGTGGCCACACTTGCAAAGCACAGCCAGCGCTGCAACTCCCTGGTTGCAGCGCTGGCTGTACACCTGGTCTGCCTCGGGCGTAGTGATTCCAGCGCTGGTGATGCAGCGCTGGTCAGCAAGTGTGGACACCACCAGCGCTTTTATTGGCCTCTGGGGTATAAGGAGGTATCCTAGAATTCCTGTCCACAACAAACCAGAAGAATGGCTGAACTCCGATCTCCCCGTAGCTACTTGCTAAAAAACAAACACAGCTGCTCTGTGCTCCAGCGAGTGAGCCAGCGAAGGCAGGAGAATTGCTTTGGAATGTTCAAAGCTGTTTGCTTGAGGAGAGAGGGGGGAGGGGTAATGTTGAGCAACTGTTTGTGGTCTGACGGCTATTTAGGAGTGCATAATTAGCATTTGGTGAATAAGAGACAGGTGGGGGAAAGGTCAAAACTTTTAAAATGATTGAAGGTAGGCACTGTGTATCTTCCAGTCCTTAGAACTTGCAATGCAGGGAGCTGAGAACAGTGTCAGCTCCAAAAATCCACTCTCTCTGTCTCCCCCACGCTCCCTGTCACATTCCACCCCACCTCCCTCTTTTGAAAAGCACGTTGCAGCCACTTGAAAGCTGGGATAGCTGCCCACAATGCACCACTCCCAACAGCGCTGCAAATGTGGCCACACTGCAGCGCTGGTAGCTGTCAGTGTGGCCACACTGCAGCGCTGGCCCTACACAGCTGTACGAACACAGCTGTAACTACCAGCGCTGCAGAACTGCAAGTGTAGCCATGGCCTGGAGGAGCAATTCCTTTCTGGGGGGTTTCCATGTGTAACAAGCTTTAGATACAATCCTCACAGACCGATCATTCTGAATCCCTGTCAGAAGATTTCAAACAGAAGTGGTGGGTGTTAGTTTAAAAAAATAAAAAATTAGCCAAAGTCTTCTGTTAAGCAATAACTCTCAAATGCAATTTTAAGAGGAGCTAGTCAATATATTTGTTTTTCCTGTTGATATACAGCTACATAAGCAACTCATGCATGAAATATGTTAAGGCTTGCTAATTTTCAATCAGTTCCTGGAAAAAGATTTTCCCCATAGAGAAGGTGCTGCTGTTAATAATAATTAATAAGTAATGAGTCAAATACAGAATTCTTAAGTGGATTTTTACTTAGTTTATAGTATGACAAACTCTCAATGGAGACAGGAAAACCAGATGAGATCCTCAGGATTTGACAATAATATGTTGATATAACACCTTTCATCTTACAGGATCCTAAAACAGTTGGGGGAAAGTATGTGATATAGTTTGGCACCTCTGAAATTCAGCCATCTTCATAGTGAGGAGAAGGGAGGGAACCACCATCATATAAGAGAGAACCATTTTAACCAAGCAAATCAGGAAAATCCTCCCTCCCTTGAAAAGTGCAATGCTGTCTTTAATGTGCATTTAATGATGAGGCAGATGGTGAGCTACTCTATGTACACAGATGATCTATGCAAACACCTACTCCTATTATTGCTACCTGTCTTCCCTCTTGCCCATCTGTTCATTTCATCCACCTTCTATATTTTGTCATGTCACTGTCATTTTACTGCATGTTTCTGTGGCACCTAGCACAAGGGAACTGATTGAAATCCACCAGCACCAATGTAATACAAATAATAAGAGATCCTATTTTTTAAGATACCATCTGCAAACTGAATGAGATCTAAATGATCAACCTCAAAACAAAAAATAATTTACAATGAAAAGCACTTCATTTCTCTAATGGTGACCAGCAAAGGGGGAAAAATGGGCCTGTTACCTGGGTTGCTTTTTCTTACGTTTTTTTAATTAAAAATTCATGTCTTGTCTATCCTGGCAGAATATATAGATGACTGGAGAACTAATAAGCGAGGTTATAAAACCTCCTTCATTGTGAGGGGATGCAATTTTTACTCAGGCTGTTTCAAACTCTTTGGGACAGATAGTCTCCTGTGTCTGAGCTGTGTTTGGAGAAGACTCTGTAGTGGAGTCTTTCCATTGATTTTGTTGGGAGTTGGATCAGGGCCCATGTAAGTCAAATCTCAGAATGCATAGTTAAATTCTCATCTGCAGCATCAGGGCATCCAGTGGCCTGATCTACACAGCCATGGTCATTACATTCTCTCCCACACAAGTCTTATCCAAACCAGCCTCTCTTCTCTGAAAATTCCCACTGTTGCTAACATTGGTGCAGCTCCACTCAGGAGTGGACAAAGAGCCAGTGGCTACTAGCACTCTGTCATTCTGGTGTCTTGACTTGGCATGAACAGGGCTTGATGATACGGTGGTAAAGATGTTAGCAGGCTCTAGTGCCTTTCCTGTTATACTAGTGTTGCCACCATTGGAGCAGTAATGATGTTAGTGACGGTGAGACATTTTAGGGGGAAAACAGCTGGTGTAGACACAGCCCGAGGGGCTACTTCTTGAAAGTGTCTGCATGATGGAGATTTCGACTTTGAGTCATTCCAAGCCTGCCTCCTTCCCAGGAGGAGAGTTACATAGCCAGCAATCAGCTCATGGGAATGACATCTGCAGGCTATGTACTTCCCTGTACATTGTAATACTGTCCAGGGGACTGATTCTTCCATGGCTAAAAATATCATGGCCAGGAAATCAACTTGCAGAAGATCATAGGGGGCTGAGCTCCATTATTGATGTGAATCTGGGTTAAGAGGGGGAATTATTGGGTCACAAATCACATATAAGCCCTACCATCCTCCAAACTACACATAATAGAAGAGTGGTAAATGAGCTCCCCATTCTGACACAGGGATCAGCATCCACAGTGATTACGATTATGAGGGTCTCCTATTTCTCTCTCTAGCAATCAGAGGTAGGAAACCACCACTCTTACTAAGATTAAGGATAGGAAAACTGCTTGTCTTTGCCCCCGTCTCCTCTACATGATCCCATTACCCAGCACTTCCGAAGATTATTTTTAGTCTTTTTAATTTTTTGCTGACTGAGCTGTCTGTGCCTCACCTGGTGCTGTGAAAGGAGACTCCTGTCCTGGGGTTCTGCTAACTCCTGTAGGCTGCACTGTCCAACTATGGGGAAAGCACAAGACCAAGAACAGACAGATATGGTACATGGCCAGTGGGAGGGTTCACTCACATGAGTGTCTCAACCCTTGATCGGCTCCATAGCTCCCAAGCATGGAAACTTGATTTTTCTTTTCTTTTTTTAGCCTTGCCCACAGGGCAGACCTTTCCTCTGGACCACTCCAGTAATGTGGAGGCTGATCACCATGTATCTTGCTTTGCAACCAGTATGCTGTATATGACCTTACTGTGTCCTGCAGAACAAACATCTGTGTATTTTCAGCAGGATAGAGCTGAAACATGGTCACTGATACTCTTTTTTGAAAACTGCAGAATAAAATGCGTGCAATATGTTAGATATCTGAGCACAAGGAGAAAAACATGTGCAGATACATATCCTGTTTGTCATTATCTTTCAAAACCAACGGGATTATTAGTGCACTACATATAAGGTCCTGGCAAAGTGAATTTTAAAAAATGTACTGTAGCTTTCGAGATATGTGGGCTGTTGGGTCTCTGTGGACTTTACAGCAGTTCTATTGAGCACTAACTATTTAAAAGATGTATAGGGCACAGGATCATTTTCATCTTAGTATAATATCTCAAGCTGTATTGATTGTATCAATATTTACAGTGGGTCAAATACTGATCTCATTTATACCAGTATGGACCCAAAATAACTCCACTGACTTTACTCCATTGATTAGTGTACATGATGAGTATTGGAATCTGGTGTATCCTCACTACACAGGAAGTTGTTTGGTAAGGAGAAAATGGACTGTTCTGTGGATAGTTACGTATTACATCTCACTGTAGTGAAATAAGCCACCCAAAAACCTGAACAACCAAAGTGCTTTTTCATCCACATTAAAGCAATATTATGGGTTCCGGTCTCAGGGAGGTGGATTACCTACACCAACAGGAGAACTCCTCCCATTGGCATAGATAGTGTCAACATTGAAGTGCTGCAGCAGTGTGGCAGCTCTGATGTAGTGCTCTAGACATACTGAGTCCTAAACAGGCTTAAGAAGAGGACATCATTGTGACGGTACCTGTTACCTTCATTTGTTTCTTTTCTGTGTACCCCTGTTATATTCTCATGCCCCTAATGGCACCTGTGGGAGCAGAGACCACCACCATTTTACTTTTGACCAGTACCCAGGCTCTCACTGATGTTAGTGGCTACTGACAGTGGTAGTGTTCTTCTGGAAAGAAAAAAGAACACTCTATAATTTCGTTCTTTATTCTGATCTACAGTTAAATGCCAAAGATCATTTTTTCTACAAAACTAACTTGATCTGAAGGGACAGTTTACAAAAAAAAAAAGCATTAGGCAACTTTTTTTTTGGCCCATAATCTTTGATAGAAACTTTTTACCACTTTATCCCAGCATCATGATCCTACTAACTGCTGTCCTTGTGGATTAATTACTGGCATGATGGAAAGCATATGTGCATAAATGCAGTGTTAGAGCAAACAGTAAATGTGTTTTGGAACTAAGCTTTACTGTTTTGTACCTTTTTCTTGAACGGGTGCCATCAGAAAATTTTTGACCTCTTTCTTATCTTCACGCATTAAATAGGAGAAGTAAATACCATTCTCCTTTACAGGATGGCAGAATAAAATATCCATCTCTAAAACCAGCACAAGAAACTTATGTGTAGACCCTTGTGTGATCCTGATTTTTTTTTTTGATTACCTTCCCGTTTCCAAATGAGACCAGAACCATGAACCACGATGACATGAAAATGTCTGGGTTTTAGAGAGATCATGGTGCAGGAGGATACTTTCTCTGGAGAGTGACCGTTTGGACTGAACTAGAAAATATATCATTAAGTTGTGCTACTAGGTTGTTTTTCTATGAGAAAAACATGGCTGTGGTGCATAAGGAAACGATATGAGAAAAAAAACTACAAATCAGAAAACCTATTCTTATGCCATCAGGGTTCAAAATGATAATTGAAATGACCAGAAAATAAGCCCTCATCAATTCTGTGAGTTACTTGTTTGTTATAACTGATAAGTGGCACACATTGTAATGTATAGATGTGTGTTAGACTGTGCTAAATGACATACAAAAATGCAACAAAAACAGCAATGCAAAAGATGTGTTCCTCTCTTACAAAATATGATGCAGGGGAAGTTTAGGAGTATAAGGCAGGAGTATGAAAGTGTTTCCTTACGCAGGACATAACCCTAGATTGTATGCATATGCCTGGAGGGTATAAAAAATCAAAATCACATGGAATGAC
The DNA here is from genome assembly GCF_025201925.1 of Gopherus flavomarginatus. Lineage (NCBI taxonomy): Eukaryota > Metazoa > Chordata > Testudines > Testudinidae > Gopherus > Gopherus flavomarginatus. The sequence continues at coordinate 51,109,421 of NC_066619.1, read as the reverse complement.
ATGCTACAATCAAAAGAAATCCTGACATCAGTCCTCTGGGATATCATTAAATTGACTCAGGAAAAGATCAAAACGGTCTGTATAGTCATTTCAAGGGTCTTGCTGATATCTAGCCAACCCTTCCCCTCCTCCCCCAAAAAAGTCACCACCACCCCAAATTAGGAGGAAGCTGTCAAAAATGACCACTTGCATCTTGACAGTTAATCCATATTAAAGTTCTTATCTTCATGAAACCTGAACTTTTTAGTTACATTATTTTTCTGATAAATGATTACTAGGGTGTACACTGATTGAATGTAAAGACCTTGGGCCTCATGCAACCCCACTGATTTCAATAGCATTGGATAGATGGATAAGAGGGAAGAATTGAACTCACTGGAATTATTCTGGTGTAAAACTGATGTAAGCAAGAGGAAAATTATGCCCACAGCATGTGTTTTGTTTGGTATATTTGAAAGTATAATATGGGCAGAAATGAAAAGGAAATACTTTTTTTTGGTAGTCATGCTGACATTATATTGTCAGACCTCTAGTGGCAGCATAAGGAGGTAAATTATTGAATGATTCTGTTGGATCTGACGTTAATTTGACTAGTTATCTTTGACTTTCAAGTCTATAGAAGAGTGTCTAATGTGTATCACATTGAAAAAATTAAGTTAATAAACTAATTAAAAATGGTTTGATTCTTAATCTCATGAGGACAGTTTTAGTTTATGGCCTTATGGATCTAAAGATAAGAGCACTTGTGCACTAGTGGCCCAGTTCTGTTTTCATTTTCCCCAGTGAAAAACAGAGTAATCCTCCTCATTATGATGAAATACCCTGATTCACACTGGCAGAACCAAGGACCAAATTCTGTCTTATCTGTACTTCTGTGCCTACCTCACTTTGCAAGAACTGTATTTCAAATACTCAAAACTATTTTGTTTTTTCCCCCCTTAGCCAAGATTCAGTTTGCCAAACTGGATGATATGCATTGATCAGAAAAGAAGAGTTGGTAGCTAAATCAATCTAGGATCTAAAGGTCCAAGTTAAAGATGATGTCAATACTTCACTGGGTAAAAAAGTGACCATAACAAAAGAAAAAAGCTATGTATCTCTTGCCATTATAGCTGAACTGGAGAACAAGAATAATTGGGCAAAATTTTGGCCTTGGATACCCAGTGAAGTAAAGAGGACATCACGGTGTAATTGAAGTCAGAATTTGGCCTAAAATGCAATCCTTGTGTTTAGTCGGTGTACATTTTTCAAAAAAGAGGAAGGGCAAATTGACTTTAGTGGAAGTTGAGAGCATTCTGCACTTTAGAAGACTGGACCCCTTGGATGTTGTATTTTTAATAGTCACTTCTTGTGAAGCTATGTAATTTCAAAGCTGTTGTCTAGGTACTCTCTTTATCTGAACAGTAGGGCCCATGCCCGTTTTCAGGGCACTCCAGGAGAATTAGTTCAAGATGGATGATGATACAGAGTGACTCATACACACTATGCTCCCTCATGGAGGCTTTCTATTTATTCTTTCTTTCCTAAGTGTGTTCTTCCAAAATGAGCCATTTTTAGACTGAAAGCTATTTGCTAAGGAAAAATAGAACATTTGGTTTCTAGTTCTCATGGAGTAACATAATTGTATGGTATTGGGATTTATTTCCAATACTGCCTGGGAAGTTTAAATATGCCAATAAACTGTTTTAAATAAAATAAAAAAAACATGAAAAATATTCTCTGTGAAGAACAAACTAGGAACAAACATTTAGGTTTTGGAAAATGCTGTTTTGACACAACCTGCATTTGGAATTTGAACTACCAGACCAGCATCCCTCTGAAGGATTGGTGATTTTGCTGTCAGGCTTGCTTTGATTTTGCAGGTGCTGAAATGGATGAGTAATACACTTGTCTGCTAGTTAGTGCCAGGGAGCTGTCTGCTTCTTTTTGAGCTTGCTGGAAAAGCCCCGGGCCGGATTCTGCCCTTGATAGCTGGAGCAACTCCAGTATTTTCAAAGAAGAAAATTCAGATTTAATTTTAATCTTGTAACTTTTAACATTCAGCCCTGTATTCTTCTCCTCAGAAGGCCGCCTGCTTAATTAGGTTTTAAAAGTTCTTAATGACTGCTTTTCCTCTGCAGTACCATGAATGTGGTAGTTCTAGTCTAACAGTTACAGCCAGTCAGGGTGTGCTGCACTAGGAGTAAGATTACCCAGCCTCACTACTGGCAGCCAGACACTCAAATATGTTCAGAAGTAAACCAAAGCTACAGAAGCAGTATCAGCCCATCTCAATAACACAATCATATTTACTGCTTATATGGCACCCTTTGTCTTAAAAATGCTTTATGAACATTAACAATTAACTTAACAGCACTAAAAACAATCACATTGGGAAAGCCCAGATATAGTGTTCAAGACATTCCTTAGCTTTCAGAAGAGAAGACCTGCAAGTCATGACGTGATTTTGTTACATTTTATACCAATGCCTAGTTTATTGGGCATTTTATTGTCACCGAGGAGCCACATAAGCCCACATGCAGTGCCACACAAAGCATCCCAACAGCCCATTCTGTGGGGGTGGAAGCTAATGTGTGACCTCCTTGCTGGGGTGAATTTTACCTTTGAGTGGTATGCAGTGATACCGATGTGGGTTGAGAGATTGTATGTTGGAGGCAGGGAAGAGGCTGCCTAAATGCTATTGACTGCTAATGTTTTTAAAGCACAGCAGAACTGAAAAGCTATGTTCCTCTGTATTGCACTCAAGAGAGGCTGCAACTTGACTCCTAGCTTCAGATATCAGACTAAAAAGGAAAATTGACATTAATTACTGGGCAATGTATGGCTTCTGGGCTTGCCTGGTGACGGTTGCTTTTTCCAAGGCAGCGTTTCTGTCCTTAGGAGAGGAGGAAATTAAGTTGTGCTGCATCATTGTGCTGCAATATGCACTGGCACAAATATCTTGTGTGAGAGCCTTCAGCAGCAGCCCAATATTGCTCTAGCACAAGTTTTAAGACTGAATAGTGAGAGCTAAAGGAAGATAAGATGGAAAATTCAAGAACTTAGGTGAAAATACTGTTCTATAAACTACTTTGGCTCCCAAAAATACAACTGTAATGAGCAAACATCAATATTTTTTTATAAGCTACATGATAAGAAAATAGCTAATGGTTTTACTTTGTCATGCATAAGAGAAACGTTATGGAAAAAGATTGCATTTCTGAGTGTTGTTGGTGCAGATAAAATGTATAGATGGTGATAGAGAAGCACAGAAAATCTCAAGAAGTGCTGTTGTCTGAGACAAGAAACCTTTCTCGCTTGCATTTCTGAGATTACTTTTCACGTAGCCTAGCTGATTGTAAGCTTTGCTTTATCATCATTGCTGAGCCTCCAGCTGGATGGAATCCTAGAGTTAAAAGCCTGAAACTTCCAGACAGAGAGTGAGTTTTTGGCAGCAGTTGCTAATGTATAGATCCTTACAGGACAGCTTGCTTCTGGATAATCTAACTGCAATCTTCTTCAGAGTCTAGTGTTACAGACAGTATTTATCTCTTCCGAACACCTGCAGGGCTTAGATTTTACTTTAGCTATTATGTGCATCATGCTACAAAAGAGAGTAGCACAATGGAAAAATCTGTTTCCTTTTCTTCACCTCTCCCAACTATTTTTTACTGGAAACTTCAATGAGCAGCACTTTTTAAATTATTATTATTATTATTATTATTATTGACAAAGCTCCTTTGAGATGGAGTTATAAATGAGAAGTAAATGTATATTCAGACACTCTTTAATATTTACATAGTAAATTTTCAGGTAGCTGTTATGATAAAATCAGAATCAGCTCTGACTGAATGTTTATTTCATGAGTTTGATTTAAATGACAGGTTAATATATGTATATGTCTGTAATTCTCTCTGTACAATACTTATTTTTACCATAGCTGAATTATTGATCACCGATATAAACCTTTTTTGCTTACACTCTAGAAGTATTTTAATAAAGGTTAGGGCAATAAGTGCTTGATCCAAAAATACAATAAAAGCAAACTTTCAGATCAGATGTTCATGGGTTAGAAATCAAAGGGCTGCTTCTACCTCAGATTTGCCTATAAAGCTATCTATATTCCCTCTTACAAGATCATGTGAGAAAACCTCTTATATTAGCATTCAGCAAAAGCCTGGCCACAGTGAGTTTCCTCACCAAGCCAGCCTCTCAAAAATACAGTTATATGTTGGGCATTTCCTTTTGTTTTACAGTGACTTACTGATTCTCAGAAATCTTATTTTTTTTCTTCAGATGATTATTTTTACAGATACTGTCCCTATAATCATCTATCAAGGGATACCCAGTGGGTTGACCATGGCAACGTTATTTCTGAGCCACTAATGCCTTTGGTCCTCTGCCACTTGTAAGGTTTTCATCAATAAAGCACAAAAATAATGTATCCATAATCAATTCTTGGGATACTTTGCTCATGCAAAAGTTATTAAAAATGCATTTAACCTTTAAGATACTGTTGTATTATGCATGTAATTAGCTGAGTGTTTAAACCAAAATGTGCATCTTATGCTCATTAGTCAAGATTTTATAGCATCCTTTACGGAATATCAAAATAAAAATCTAGTCACTGGTGTTTACCGGGCAAAACCTACCCTGTTCTCCCCTGCCGTGAATGGGCTCTCACCCAGCAGAGTGGCACAGGAGGGAGGTGGGAAGGAGTTGATGGCCCCTGAGGGTCTCAGGCAAGAGTTCCATGCCCCTTGCATGCCACACTTTCTCTCTGCATTCCAATATGCTAGGAGAGCCATGTGAGAAGAAGAGGTGTGGGAATGGGGCCAGTGGATCCACAAGTACATGGATCCATCAGGTACTCTCTCAAACAACATCCAAGTAATGCAATCAACAGAATAATCCTCAAGCTGCAGTAGCAGCTGTGGAACATGACTTGGAGGCAGGATTTCCTCCCAAACATCACAGGACTAGAACTGATTGTTTGCCAAAAAATCACTTTTTTAAATCAAAAGTTTCATCTAAAAATTCTTGACTAACTTTCCATTAAAAAACTAATCAAGAAACCTGACAGTTTTGCAAACTTTTTTTTACTAGCTGTATATAGGACCTGCTACCAACAGGGATGGAAAGGAGATTATGTATAATCTCAAGCAATTTATTTTGCTGGTTAGGATAGCATGGTTGTAACAACACAGTACAAAAAATGAAGTTTTTGGCAAGAATATGCAATTGAATAGCTTAAATATTAATGTTGCCCAGTGGCTATTCATGCATATTCTTTCTGTGCATAACATCTAACCACAGAGTCATAGCCATAATGTATGTAAGGTAGATACAGAGTTGCCAGTTCTGACTCTTTGACTATGAGTCTCAACATATTTGTTTTTTTTCTCAAAGCCCCAGTTGCTGGAGTCATGTGAATATGTGAGCATCTCAGCTGTCATTTAAAAATAATGAAGCATACAGCTCTGCATTGAATTTTTTGCTGCTCCACCTCCACCCCAGCAGCAACTTTTCCCCTTTGCTTCACAGATATTATGCAGGACATAGTAGGCCGCTATAACCCATGGGATATTTTTCTCACCGAGATCCAATCTTGAGAGGAAACTACACCAGTGCCCCTTCAATCTACCAAAAGCTCATTCAACTGTTGTTCTGCATCTGCTGAGCCTGTAGCTGAATCTTTCCTTGCTACTGTTGAGCTGGCTGATGTATGGCTTCATGAGCCAGAGGATAAGGGGCAGGCTGGGTCCTGGGAGGAGGGATAGTTCAGTGGTTTGAGCATTGGCCTGCTAAACCCAGGGCTGAGCTCAATCCTTGAGGGGACCATTTGGGGATTGGTCCTGCTTTGAGCAGGGGGTTGGACTAGATGAGGTCCTGTCATAAACAGATTGTTAAGGGTTAATGTCTCTTGTACCTGTAAAGGGTTACAAGCAGAGAACTGGACACCTGACCAGAAGACAAGATACTTTTAAATTTGGGTGGAGGGAAGTTTGTGTGTGTTCTTTGTCCGTTGTGTGTTCTTCTCTCGGAGGGTCTGAGAGAGACCAGACATTACTACAGGCTGTCTAAGTTTCTTTTCAAATAGTAAGTAAAAACAGGCGGTTTAGGCTTTTTGGTTGTTTTACTCTATTTGCAATTGTGGATCTGGCTGGTTAACTTTTATATGTGTAGTTGCTGGGAATATTTTGATTTGTATTGGCACTGGGGGGAAGTCTCTTTCTGGTGTCTGTAAGCTATAGGACCCTGTAATAGTTACATCTTGAAGTTACAGAGAATTCTTTACTTTTTCCTTTCTTTTATTAAAAGATTTCTTTTTAGAGAACCTGACTGTTTTTTTTTCTTGGTTCCCCTGTTTTATTCCAGGGGATTGGGATAACTCACCAGGACGGGTGGGGGGAGATGGGAGGGGGAGAGATAGAATCTCTCTCTGTTTTCCTTGAATCTGTTTGCCTCTTTGTGGAAGGGAAGGGAGATGCTTCCCTGTATGGTGATTTAGAGGTTGGATCAGTATCTCTCAGGATAGCCCAGGGAGGGAAATTCTGAGAGGGGGAAAGGTGGGGGGAATGGTTTATTTCTCCTTGTTTTAAGAACCCAAGGGATCTGGGTTCTTGGGGTCCCCAGGGAAGGTTGGGGAGGTCAGTGCCCCAAAACACTATATTTTTGGGTGGTGGCAGCACTATCAGATCTAAGCTGGTAATTAAGCTTAGAGGATTCAGGTGCTAGTATCTCATTTTCTGAACTCTAAGGTTCAGATCTGAGAAGGAATGCTATGATAGGTCCCTAATAATATATGATTTCTTAGGCCCAGAAGCAACATTTGAAGTTACTTGGTGAAGGCCAATGTTCCTGCTACATCTCTCAGCAATTTGGCCTCCAGTAAATCATGATGCTCCCCATGGCTCTTGTGATTCTGTGTCCTGTGAAATCCTGACTCCATTGAAGTCAATGACAAAATTCCCATTCATTTCAATGGGCCCAGTATTTTACTCTTAAACTTCAATCAAACCTGGAGAATCATGCCATTTTCATAAATAAATCAGTGCGTTTCTGCCACCATCCTACCTCCCCCAAATCCTCAGAACCTCCTATTTACCATTCATTGATGGTCTATTCAGAAGGTGGGTGCCCCATTGTGACATTCTAAACCTTGGGGGAGCGTGCTGTAACCCCTGTGACAAAGTTCCTTCTCTACCTTAGTGGGTCCTGCTCTTATTGGCAGATTTGTTCACCTCAGTGATCTTCCCCTCTTGTGGGACCCACAGTGTGGGTCAGCTCCTCCTGTGTCTGATCAGGAGTTGGGAGGTTTGGGGGGAACCCGGGCCCACCCTCTACTCCAGGTTCCAGCCCAGGGCCCTGCGGATCACAGCTGTCTATAGTGCCTCCTGTACCAGCTGCATGACAGCTACAACTCCCTGGGCTACTTCCCCATGGCCTCCTCCAAACACCTTCTTTATCCTCACCACAGGACCTTCCTCCTGGTGTCCAATAACGCTTGTCCTCCTCAATCCTCCAGCAGTACACTCTCTCACTTTCAGCTTCTTGTTCCCAGCTCCTCACACACACTCCTTCTCCTCTGGCTCCTCCCTCCCTGACCGGAGTGAGCTCCTTTTTAAACCCAGGTGCCCTGATTAGCCTGCCTTGATTGGCTGCAGGTGTTCTAATTAAAGTAGCTATCTCTACTGCCTTCTAGAAAGATCTTAATTGGTCCCAGGTGCCTTGATTAACCTGGAGCAACTGCCATTCGGTTACCAGGGTCCTAGGGATTTGTTTAGCCTGGGGCTAACATACCTGTTTCTCAGTACTTTACTGTAGCCATCTGGCCTTGCCCCATCACACCCCCATATTCCTCATTTTCATATAATTGTGATCTTACATATAAAGCATGCCTTGTATGGTATCGGGGAAAGGGTATGATCTGCTGGAAGTCATTTCTCTATCCATATATGTATATCATAATGCATATAAAGTTATGAGAATTGTGTAGTATGGTGGTCACTAAAACATGCTGTAAATTGGGGGAATCAGCCAGATATTAGCTCCTCAGAGGCAACAGCAAGGAAAGTAACCAGCACCCAGGCAGGGTGTCAAACAACCCATCAACAGCCATTGTCCAGCAAGGGAGCTACAATGCGATGACTCACCTGCATGAGGCCACATCAGGGGAATTGCTCAAGCTTGCCTGGAGAGACTCAGTAATGCTCCCCTGACTCTGAAGGGGGAAGGGGGGTGGCAAAGCCAAGAGGGAGGAAAGGACATGATAAAAAGGAAGAGACGTTTGCCATGCTTGTCCTCTGTTTTCCACTTACATCTACAGACACCATACTAAGTGACTGAAGTGCTGATCAGAGGGGAGAGCCTGGCTGAAGAGCAACCATCCAGCCTGTGGTGAGAAGCATCTAAGTTTGTAAAGACACTGAAAGTGTTAAGATCAGCTTAAAATGCGTTTTGCTTTTATTTCATTTGACAAAATCTGACTTACCTTTGTAGTTAATACATTTGTTCTACCTGAAGCAGTGTGTTTGGTGTGGAGCGTGTCTGAGGCTCCCCTTGGGATAACAAGCCCGGTATATATCAATTTCTTTGTTAAACTGGCAAACTCATATAAGCTTGCAGCGTCCAGCGGGAATAACTGGACACTGCAAGATGGAGGTTCCTAGGGTTGTGTCTGGGGCCGGAGATATTGGCTAGTGTCATTCGCTTACACGTAGCTGGGAGCAGCTTACATGCCAGAGGCTGTGCGTGAATGGCCCAGGAGTGGGGGTTCTCACAGCAGAGCAGGGTAAGGCTGGCTCCCAGAATCAAGGATTGGAGTGACCTAGCAGATCACTGGTCTAGATGACACCAGAGGGGAATGTCACACCCAGATTTTGTAAAGTTGGGCACCCAAAAATTGAAGCACTCCAAATCACTAGTCACTTTTGAACATGTAAGTCTTTAGCTTTAATCAGGGCCGGCTCCAGGCACCAGCCCAGCAAGCAGCTGCTTGGGGCAGCTAAGTGGAAGGGAAGGGACGGCACGTCTGGGTCTTTGGTGGCAATTCAGCAGCAGGTCCCTCAGTCCCTCTTGGAGTGAAGGACCAGCCACTGAATTGCCACCGAAGACTGTATCGGCAGCGGTAGAGCTGCAGATTGAGATCACGGATTTTTTTTTCTTTTTCTTTTTGCTGCTTGGGGCAGCAAAAACCCTGGAGCAGACTCTGGCTTTAATGAAAAAATTAGTAACTGATGATAATTATTTGCCTCCTGATAAGATTTAAACATTTTATACCCTTGCTACTATATATTAATTTACGTATTGTTCATATACTTTGCATCATATTCTTCAAACCTATTTTTAATTGTTATCTTTGGGAATATTTATGTCATTGCTATTTTAATATATTTTAGATAAAAATTTACCTTGTTCTTCTTTTAAATCAATCATATAATCATTGTCATAGAATGCAGAGTGTGTGCAGCATAAGCAATAAAATACAGGGCCAGATCGTTGAACCCATTAAGGCTGCTTGGCACCTTTCTGGAAGCCAAGAAGAGCAGTTATTGTGGCTTGGACTAAAGAAATGTGTTTTATGCAAGAAATTACATAAATTAGTTTTCTACGGATTCCTAAACCTGTAGAGCCACTGGGGCTCAATTCTATCCTACATTAAAGCCAATGAGATTTTTTCATTGATTTCAATAGGATCAGGATTGGGCTCAGTCAGGAACTATGATTTGAAAAATTTCATTTAGCCATGTAAATGTGTATGCAGTTGAACATTAACCAATAGCAAATGAAAGGATTCATTTTATACCTTTATCTGGGTATTTTGAACACCCAGCTTTTTGGAAATGGAACCTTTAATATGTAACTCAACTGAATAAAAATGAATGCATCAATCTTAAACATTTCTGATAGACACCATTAGAAAGTACTTGAGATTGCATCTATGTGATTGTTACTTGAATGGAATGAGTGAGATTGAATTCAAACAACTGGCTCCTGCAATAGACATGAATTCCCTAGAAATGACTAGTATGTACCACTTGATGCTTCATCGCTCAGGCCCACACTGCAAAAGCCTGTATACTTCTGGTTTGTTTTTCATCTTTTATATTAACAATAACAAATTCAGTACAGGACATTACCTAGGGATTGATGACCAGACAGGATTAATGGTCTTTGGCTCTGCCCTGGGCCATCAACTCCTCCCAGTCAGTCATTAATCCAAAAGAAATGCCCCAGAGCTTGATCATTACTACTTAAATCAATACCAATCTGGTCACAGAGCTGATGAGTTCTAAGCAAGGTGGTTAGAATGTGATAACTGCACAGCTATGGGCAAATCAGATCATTCCAGTTTCCAATCCATTTTATGTGTAAAAACGATCCTTCCAGATGGTGAAAAGCAACTGGCTTTGTGCCTAACAACTCACCTAGGTGTTCTGGCATTACATAATAAAACACTACTTGTCATGTCTTGTTGCTTAATTATTGTTATCGGCTTTCAGAATTGCAGGAAACTCGACATACTGCATAATGAGGTTATTATATCTGAAGGCATTATACCACATGTATAGAATACTGCATTACTTTAAAAAACAAATATATTATTTCACCCACCTTTTACATTTTTTTCTGGAAAGTCTGGTTACAATAGGGGTTTATTCATGTTGGGGCTTGTCTACATCAGAAAGTTGCAGCGCTGGTGAGGGAGTTACAGCGCTGCAACTTAGGAGGTGTACACATCTGCAGGGCACCACCAGCGCTGCAACTCCCTGTTTGCAGCGCTGGCCGTACTCCCGTTTTGTCTCGGGTGTAGAGGATCCAGCGCTGGTGATCCAGCGCTGGTAATCAAGTATAGTCACTTACCAGCGCTTTTCTTGACCTCCGTGGAATAAGCAGGTATCCCAGCATACCTGAGGAAGCCTCTGGTAATCAAGCTGGTCTCCTTCCCCGGCTTGCTCTCGCGTTCCCCGAACCCCGAGCAAGCAGGTCTCCTTCCCTGAGGTTTGCTGGGTGGTTCCGGGAAGGCGAGAGCAAACCGGGGAAGGAGACCAGCTTCGCCGCGGTTTGCTCTCGCGTTCCCCGAACCCCGAGCAAGCAGGTCTCCTTCCCTGAGGTTTGCTGGGTGGTTCCGGGAACGCGAGAGCAAACCGGGGAAGGAGACCAGCTTCGCCGCGGTTTGCTCTCGCGTTCCGCGAACCACCCTGCAAACCGCAGGGAAGGAGACCTGCTTGTTCGGGGAACGCGAGAGCAAACCGCGGCGAAGCTGGTCTCCTTCCCCGGTTTGCTCTCGCGTTCGCCGAACCCCCGAGCAAGCAGGTCTCCTTCCCTGCGGTTTGCAGGGTGGTTCGCGGAACGCGAGAGCAAACCGCGGCGAAGCTGGTCTCCTTCCCCGGTTTGCTCTCGCGTTCGCCGAACCCCCGAGCAAGCAGGTCTCCTTCCCTGCGGTTTGCAGGGTGGTTCGCGGAACGCGAGAGCAAACCGCGGCGAAGCTGGTCTCCTTCCCCGGTTTGCTCTCGCCTTCCCCAAAACCCCTTGAAGCCGCCCAACAGCGCTGCAGTGTGGCCACATCTAACACCACTTGCAGCGCTGGTTGCTGTAAGTGTGGCCACTCTGCAGCGCTGGCCCTATACAGCTGTACTAATACAGCTGTAACAACCAGCGCTGCAAAATTTTAGATGTAGACATGGCCTTGGATTTCAAATTTAAGATATGATAAACTTCACTTACCAAGGAGGCAGTGTAGTCTAGTGGATAGAGAACTGGACTGGGCTCAGGACACCTGTGGGGAGTGTGTGTCTGTTCTGGTTCAGACACTGACCTGCTGGGTGACTTTGGGCAAGTCACTTCACCTCCTTGTACCTTTGTTTCCCCATCCATAAAAAGGGGATAATTATACTTGTCGACTTTGTAAAGCACTCTGAGATTTACTGATGAAATAATACATGCCACCTAAAAACTAGGCAATATTATTAATGTTGTAGTTCAGCATGTCCAAGAGTTGTCTAGAGAATAGACTAGAAGATCCTTTAGGGGAGTAAATAGGAGTCCAAAAGGAAACTGATCATCCTTTTTTTCTCTCTTATATTGGGACAACACAACTTTCAGTTATTTGCTTACTGACATCATTTCCCCTGCTTTCTAAAAATAAGCCACATTTGGAGAATTATATGGTAAGAAACTGAACTCAGTGAGATTAGGAGAGAATTGTTTAAGAGGAAAATATACATGTAGAAAACAGAGGTGAAGAAGAAACTAAATGTAGAGATATATGTCGCTCACATGTACCTCTGAATTGGTTTTTCTGAACAAGGGTTGCAGAATCAGGACAATAATAATAAACACAAAAATGAATAAGAAGTTACCTTCTGTAGAAACACTGGTTCTTCAAGATGTGTGTCTCTATGGGTGCTCTACTGCAGACGTGTTTGTATCCCTGTGCTGCTGATTGGAGAACTTTGGTAGCCCACACATGCGCTTCCAGCTTCCTCCTCCTCCCGCCCCTACCTCCTGTGCTCTGCCACGAGGCTAATCAGTGTTGCATGGGCAAACCCTCCTCAGTTCCTTCTCTGCTGCAGAGTGTATGAGAACTCCAAAGTCGAGAGGAGGTGGGTGGGTCATGGAGCACTGATAGGAACACACATCTCGAAGAACCATCATTACTGCACTAGGTGAGAAATTTCTTCTTCCAATAGTGTCACTATGCATGCTCCACTGTAGGTGACTCCTGAGCAGTATCCCCTGCTGGAGGCTGGAGCTTCAGAGTCGAGTCTATTATAGCTGACAGCACTGTGGCACCGAAACTGGCATCTGCAGCAGATTCCCCCAGGATGGCATTTTGTTCTGTAATGGTATGTGCAGATGCCCATGTAGCTGCTCTGTAGATTTCAGATATAGGGATAACCTTGGAGAAGGTGACAGATAAGGAAACCAATCTCATAGAATGTGTGCAGATTGTAGATAGGGTGCTAAATTGCAAAGAGTGTGATGCAGTTCAAGACCCATGTAGAGAATCTTTAAGCTGAAATCACTGTGCCTCTAGACTTGTCTGCAATGGAGAGGAAGCGTCTCAGAGATTTTCTAAAAATGCTTGTCATATCCAAATAAAAGGTTAAGGCTCTCCTTACGTCAAGCAGATTGTGGATGGCTTCCCTATTATCCTGGTGAGGCTTGGGATAAAAGGTTGGAAGGAGAATGAGGTGGTTCACGTGAAATGCGGAACTCACTTTGGGGGTGAACTTTGGATGTGGTCTAAGAATGACTTTGTCAAGGAAGAACACTTAGAAGAGGGATGCGCCATCAGGGCCACTAGCTCATTCATCCTTCTTGCTGAGGTAATGGTGATCAGGAATTCCATCTTCACGGAAAAGTGAGTTAAAGAACAAGTAGCTATGGGTTCAAAGGGTGTCTAGTCAGCCCTTTAATACTAGATGGAGATCCTATTATGGGGTAGGAAGCCTGGGTTGGGGAGAGGTTCTCTGTGCCTTTGAGAAATGACTTTATAGTCAGGTGGGAAAAAATTTTGTATCCTTCTATCTACTGGTGGAAGATGGATATTGCTGCTAAGTGTATTTTCTAAGGGTGAAATAATCATCACTAAAGTGACTATCTTGAATTTCTGAGCCTTGACAAATATGTTCAGCATTTTGAGGTTTAGTATGGGTCTCCAACCTCCCTTTTTCTTGGGTATCAAGAAGTAAAAGCCTTTGCCTCTTAGATGTAGGGCCAATTCTATAGTTCCTATGCTGAGGAAGGAGATGGTCTATCTCTGGTTGTAACAGGCTCTTGTGAGAAGGGTCCCTGAAGATGAACAGGGAAGGGCATTTTGGGGGAGGTATGGCAGTGAAACAGAGGGAGTAACCATCTTGAATAATCTCCAGAACCCATTTGTCAGAGGTTATCCATTCCCAGGTGCTGTGGAATGGGGTGAGATGACATCCATAGGGATGAGAGAGGCTTTTCCAGAATTGAATGGTATTGAAGAGAGTTATCTGATGGTATCTCGACCAGCTCGTCAAAACTGTCATTATGAGGTGGATGGCTGCGAGGAAATAGGTTGAGGGCCCACAGGTTCCATTTGAAGAACCCGGACTTCTTTCTTTGGGATTCATACAAGCATTGGGATGAATATTGTGACAAGTGGGGCCTGAACAAAGCCTGAGGACTATATTTTCTCTTCTGCCCAGGTATATCAATTCCAAGCTATCGACGAGTGAGTGTGGAGTCTTTCAAAGTGTGGAGGAAAGAAGCTGTCTTTTCTGTGAACAGCTTTTTGCCTTCAAAAGGCAGGTCCTCCACAGTCGTTTGTCCCTCTTTGGGGAAACCACATAAGTGCACCCAAGGGGCTCATCGCATCATGATGGCAGTGGAGATGGAACGTGCTGCTGTATCAGTTCCATTGAGTGCAGACTGGAGTGATGTCTTTGTCACTAGTTGACCTTCATTAATGATGGCTTTGAATTGATCTTTGTGAGAATCTGGGAGCTGCTGAATAAAGGAATTGAGTTTTGAGTAGTTGATGTGATCATATTTTGCTGTTAAGGCTTGACAGTTTGCAATATGGAACTGTAGAGTGGCTGATGAGTACATTTTTTTCCCCAAAAGATTGAGGCACTTCCAGTCCTGGTCATAGGGGGTGTATCTCAGGTGATGCTGATGGCTTCAAGTTCACTGTGTCCACAATAATTGAATTTGGGGGCGGATAAGAGAAGAGAAATTCCATGTCTTTCGCTGGCATGTAATTTTTTTTTTTATTGGCCTACTTGCATGCTGGCAGCACCGATGCAGGGGTCTGCCATATGAATTTTGCAGGGTCCAAGACAGCCTCATTAATAGGGAGAGCTACTATGGACAAGGAAGAGGAGTATAAAATGTCCAATAGTTTATGATGTGACTCAGTCACCTCTTGTAATGGTAATTGTAATTACCATTACAAGAAACAAGAAGACTTATTATCAATACATTAGAAGCAAGAGGAAGACCAAGGACAGGGTAGGCCCACTGCTCAGTGAGGAGGGGGAAACAGTAACGGGAGACTTGGAAATGGCAGAGATGCTTAATGACTTCTTTGTTTTGGTCTTCACTGAGAAGTCTGAAGGAATGTCTAATATAGTGAATGCTTACGGGAAGAGGGTAGGTTTAGAAGATAAAATAAAAAAAGAGCAAGTAAAAAATCACTTAGAAAAGTTAGATGCCTGCAAGTCACCAGGGCCTGATGAAATGCATCCTAGAATACTCAAGGAGTTAATAGAGGAGGTATCTGAGCCTCTAGCTATTATCTTTGGGAAATCACGGGAGACGGGGGAGATTCCAGAAGACTGGAAAAGGGAAAATATAGTGCCCATCTATAAAAAGGAAAATAAAAACAACCCAGGAAACTACAGACCAGTTAGTTTAACTTCTGTGCCAGGGAAGATAATGGAGCAAGTAATTAAAGAAATCATCTGCAAACACTTGGAAGGTGGTAAGGTGATAGGGAATAGCCAGCATGGATTTGTAAAGAACAAATCGTGTCAAACTAATCTGATAGCATTCTTTGATATGATAACGAGCCTTGTGGATAAGGGAGAAGCGGTGGATGTGATATACCTAGACTTTAGTAAGGCATTTGATATGGTCTCGCATGATATTCTTATAGATAAACTAGGAAAGTACAATTTAGATGGGGCTACTATAAGGTGGGTGCATAACTGGCTGGATAACCGTACTCAGAGAGTAGTTATTAATGGCTCCCAATCCTGCTGGAAAGGTATAACAAGTGGGGTTCCACAGGGGTCTGTTTTGAGACCGGCTCTGTTCAATATCTTCATCAACGATTTAGATGTTGGCATAGAAAGTACGCTTATTAAGTTTGCGGACGATACCAAACTGGGAGGGATTGCAACTGCTTTGGAGGACAGGGTCAAAATTCAAAATGATCTGGACAAATTGGAGAAATGGTCTGAGGTAAACAGGATGAAGTTCAATAAAGATAAATGCAAAGTGCTCCACTTAGGAAGGAACAATCAGTTTCACACATACAGAATGGGAAGAGACTGTCTAGGAAGGAGTATGGCAGAAAGAGATCTAGGGGTCATAGTGGACCAGAAGCTTAAACAGTGTGATACTGTTGCAAAAAAAGCAAACATGATTCTGGGATGCATTAACAGGTGTGTTGTAAACAAGACACGAGAAGTCATTCTTCCGCTCTTCTCTGCGCTGGTTAGGCCTCAACTGGAGTATTGTGTCCAGTTCTGGGCACCGCATTTCAAGAAAGATGTGGAGAAATTGGAGGGGGTCCAGAGAAGAGCAACAAGAATGATTAAAGGTCTTGAGAACATGACCTATGAAGGAAGGCTGAAAGAATTGGGTTTGTTTAGTTTGGACAAGAGAAGACTGAGAGGGGACATGAAAACTGCTATCAGGTATCTAAAAGGGTGTCATCAGGAGGAGGGAGAAAACTTGTTCACCTTAGCCTCCAATGATAGAACAAGAAGCAATGGGCTTAAACTGCAGCAAGGGAGATTTAGGTTGGACATTAGGAAAAAGTTCCTAACTGTCAGGGTAGTTAAACACTGGAATAGATTGCCTAGGGAAGTTGTGGAATCTCCATCTCTGGAGATATTTAAGAGTAGGTTAGATAAATGTCTATTAGGGATGGTCTAGACAGTATTTGGTCCTGCTATGAGGGCAGGGGACTGGAATCGATGACCTCTCGAGGTCCCTTCCAGTCCTAGAGTCTGAGTCTATGAGTAATGCATCTGCCACCCTCTGAGCTAGCTCCTATAAAAGCTTGAAGTCATCTGCCAACGACGGTGGAGGGGCATCACTGTCTCATCTGATGATGAATATGAGAAGTTATTCTGGGAGATAGCCTCTTGTTCCTCTCTTAACTGTTCAGGACACTTGGATACCCTTGATGAAGTGGCCAAAGGAGGGTGTCTCATTGGCTCTTGATAGACCAAGCTAGAGCGATGGGAGGCACAATGTCTATGTTCCTGCCAAGTGTCCCAGTAAGGCCATTGAGTGGGAAGGGTCCTGGAGGTTTGTACCACAGCTGCGTGTACCAGGGAGGCTGGGGGTCAGAGGGACAGTATGGTTGAGAGCCATACTGGAAATGGATACCATAAGGTAGATGAGAGGAGTGACAGGAGACTGTCATCTTGCTCACTGTCTGACTCAGCCCTCGAAAATGCATGGACATGATGATACCGGTGAGTCTGGAGCTCTGGATGGACTTGGTACTGGGGCCTCAGTACTGAATATAAGTTAATCTGGTGCTTCAGACACTGAAAAGTCTGTTGCATACCGTAAATCTGGCAGTGGTGAACAGGGCTGGCTTTATGGCCTGCAGGGCCCGATTGGAATACTCAGCAGCGGTCCAGGGCTTCGGTGGCACTTCGGCTGCAGGGGTCCGCTCTGGGTCTTCCACGGCACCAAAGGACCCCTCGCCACCGAAATGCCACCGAAGACCCCCAGACCGGACCCCCCCACCAAAATGCCACTAAAGACCCCTGGAGTGGGGCCTTTGCCACCAAAATGCCGCTGAAGACCACCAAAGCGGGGCCCTCTTTGGCACGTGGCCCAGTTCCAGGGAATTGGTGTAAAGCTGGCCATGGTGGTGGAGGCATTGGTACCAGTAGTCGTTGGCGGCGCTGAGATGTCTGTACCAAAGAGTTGGTGATGCAGTTCTGGTTGAGCTGTCTGCCAATGTCTTGTGTGCTGAAGATGGTACTGACGTCTATGTCCACACCAAAGAAGCCTTCTCCTCAGCGAATTTTCTAGTTTTCTTGCGCCCAGTCCATACTGATGATTCCTTGCCTGTGCGCATTGAGTTCTTAGGCATGTTCTGTCAGGGTGGTACCATGTGAGCTCTGGGTACTGGATTTAGATGGCTTTTGTGCCATTGGTACTGATGATACCAAACGAGCTGGAGATGGTTTTCAGCTCAGTCCGGGCTCATTGTGGGGACTCTCAGGCAGCCCTTTTCTTAGAAGCCTTATTGTGAATGGCTCATAGTTTTCTTTATAGGTTCACCTCCCTCAGATGTAGAGGGTTGTGGTGAAGATTCCCATGGTCCAGAGTCTTGGTGCAGCTATGAGGGTGGTTGGAGTGCTGCTTCCATTAGAAGGTTAAGTCTCAATTCTCTGTCCTTTCTGGATCTGGGTTTTAATTGTTGGCATAAACCACCCTTCTGGTGGATTTGGTTCTCTCCCAGGCAATGGACGAACTGAGAATGTCGGTCAGTTACTGGGAGAGATTCTTTGCAACTGAGATGCTTCTTGAAGCCTAGTGAACCAGGCATACCCTGTCCAGGGGAAGTCCCCAGATGGAGGGGGAGGTAGAAGAAAAATGAAGTTTAAAGTAAAGCTTTTTTTTTTTGTTAAATAAATAAAAGATAAAGGAGTGAAAAAGAAAAAAGGGAGCTAAAGTAGAGAAACAATTAGCAATTCTATAGAAGATAATGATCTGCTAACGGACAGCTAAGGCTCCATCTCTAGCCAGGGCAGTTGAGAAGGAACTGAGGAGGGTTTGCCTCGTGGAGAGCACAGGGATGGGGGGAAGTGCGGTAGTGCATGCATGGATGCACCGGCTGAGCGGACACTGCTACCAAAGTTCTCCATTCAGCAGTGCAGGGAAGCAAACACACCTATAGTGGAGCACCCATAGCAACACTACTCGAAGAAGAATCCTTGGTACTTACATAGGTCTTCCCATCTATTGATCTCAAAGAGCTTTACAAAGGTGAGCAGGTATTATCATCCCCATTTAACAGATGGGAAAGTTAGAGTAAAGTTTGGTTTTATGTAAATTTATTTACATGACCTATGTAAAATGGAACCTTATTACTTAATAGATCTGCTCTGTATGTATTCAGAGTGACACCTATTTACTTTACTGACTAAAATAAGATTTTACTACTCCTTATTCCCATTAGCAGTGGAGAACAAATACAGCTCTTGGAAAATGAGCTGGATTCTAGTCTGGTTTATGCATCACCACCAGAGGTGTTAATTTAATTCGGAGTGCAAAATCTTTATAGTTCTTGACACATGAAACAGCTTTATTAGATTCTAGGTTGAGTTCGGCACTTAGAACAGAATATCTATCTAGTTTTAAACTGAAGCTGTGTGGTCGGGAAGCCATTGAGAGCAGGGCTGGTGTAACCACTAAGTGAACTAGGCAGTCACCTGGGGTGCCAAAATTTGGGGGTGCCAAAAAGTGGTGCCCAAAAGGTTTTTTTAACACTATTGCTTAGGGGCAGGTACCTGTCAGTCTCCAGCGCTTGGGCCATGCCAGCAGCCTCCTCACCTCCGAGTCTCCCCCACTTGCCGGGGGCTGCCACTCCTCTCAGGCTCCCCGCTGCGGCCACCCGGGAGGATGTGGGCAGGGGGCGCCACTGTGGAGGAGACACAAGGGTCCGGGATCGGCTGGGGCCCCACACCTGCTGGCCGAGAGCAGCAGGAACCGGGCGCTGCTCGAGGGGAGCCAGGCGGCCCAAGCCCAGGGCGGTTGCAGCCTCCGTGGCAGCAGGGGCAGGCGGGGAGCGTAGCCCAACATGGGGCAGGAGAGGCCGTGCTGCTGCTCCTGTTTCCTGGCCCTTCTGCGCAGCGCAAAGGATGGCTGTGGGCAGGAAATAGCAGCACGGCCCCCCTCCCACATCCTCCCGGGTGGCTGCAGTGGCCGGGAAGCCTGAGAGGAGTGGCAGCCCCCAGGCAAGCGGGAGAGACTCGGAGGTGAAGAGGCTGCTGGCCCTGATGAGGCCCAAGCACTGGAGACTGACAGGTACCTGCCTCTGCCCCATCCCGGCACCGCCTGCCCCCCAGCGGAGTGAGTGTTACCTGCCCCACTAGCCTCAGTGCCCAGCCCGATACTATCAGCCACCCCAAGCTCACTGTGACACCACCACTGCTTGGCAAAGGGCCACCTGATCTTCACAAACAGCTGTCACCGCAGGCCTGACAAACTCACTGCACCCCACATGTGTCTTACAGGGCACTTACCCACAAAGAGGAACGTGGAAGGGATCTACACAAGGCTGGTAACTTGTTAAGAGTGAGAATCTTTGTGAGATGTGTGCATGGGTAATATTGAAGGAATAATGTATTTATCTTAAAAGTCTGCTTTATAGACTTGAAGTAGAAATTAGTCACCAGGAGATAATGGCCCTTTGGGACAAGGGGGATTCGTCACCCTGCCTAACCTGGCTGATGATGCAATGCAAGGCTCAATTGTTTAGCTTTGCACAATAGTAAGACTTTGAATGGGACACCATCAGAGGCAATGGCAAACAACTGAAATGCCTTAAAGGTAAAAAAGAAACATTACAACAGCCGTTACCCATTCTGACATACTGTTTATAATGCTAAGTTTACTAGTTTTTGGAGATTGTCAGGGGGGACGCACAAGGTGGAAGTTTTGCCTAGGGCGCAAAATATCTTTGCACCGGCCCTGACTGAGAGGTAAGTTTTACAGAGAAACTCCACTTTGTGATTTACTCAAAGTCACACAGCAAGTCAATCAAAGAGTCAGGAATAGATCCAAAGTCTCATTTTCTCAGTCGAGGCCATGTCTACATCTAAAATTTTGCAGCGCTGGTTGTTACAGCTGTATTAGTACAGCTGTATAGGGCCAGCGCTGCAGAGTGGCCACACTTACAGCAACCAGCGCTGCAAGTGGTGTTAGATGTGGCCACACTGCAGCGCTGTTGGGCGGCTTCAAGGGGGGTTCGGGGAACGCGAGAGCAAACCGGGAAAGGAGACCAGCTTCGCCGCGGTTTGCTCTCGCGTTCCCCGAACAAGCAGGTCTCCTTCCCTGCGGTTTGCAGGGTAGTTCGGGGAACGCGAGAGCAAACCGCGGCGAAGCTGGTCTCCTTTCCCGGTTTGCTCTCGCGTTCCCCGAACCACCCAGCAAACCGCAGGGAAGGAGACCTGCTTGCTCGGGGTTCGGGGAACGCGAGAGCAAACCGAGGAAGGAGACCAGCTTTGCCGCGGTTTGCTCTCGCGTTCCCCGAACCACCCTGCAAACCGTAGGGAAGGAGACCTGCTTGCTCGGGGAACGCGAGAGCAAACCGGGAAAGGAGACCAGCTTCGCCGCGGTTTGCTCTCGCGTTCCCCGAACCACCCTGCAAACCGTAGGGAAGGAGACCTGCTTGCTCGGGGAACGCGAGAGCAAACCGGGAAAGGAGACCAGCTTCGCCGCGGTTTGCTCTCACGTTCCCGGAACCACCCTGCAAACCGCAGGGAAGGAGACCTGCTTGCTCGGGGAACGTGAGAGCAAACCGGGAAAGGAGACCAGCTTCGCCGCGGTTTGCTCTCGCGTTCCCGGAACCACCCTGCAAACCGCAGGGAAGGAGACCTGCTTGCTCGGGGTTCGGGGAACGCGAGAGCAAGCCGGGGAAGGAGACCAGCTTGATTACCAGAGGCTTCCTCAGGTATGCTGGGATACCTGCTTATTCCACGGAGGTCAAGAAAAGCGCTGGTAAGTGTCTATACTTGATTACCAGCGCTGGATCACCAGCGCTGGATCCTCTACACCCGAGACAAAACGGGAGTACGGCCAGCGCTGCAAACAGGGAGTTGCAGCGCTGGTGGTGCCCTGCAGATGTGTACACCTCCTAAGTTGCAGCGCTGTAACTCCCTCACCAGCGCTGCAACTTTCTGATGTAGACAAGCCCTCCGGCCCTGACTGAGAGGTAAGTTTTACAGAGAAACTCCACTTTGTGATTTACTCAAAGTCACACAGCAAGTCAATCAAAGAGTCAGGAATAGATCCAAAGTCTCATTTTCTCAGTCGAGTGTCCTTTCAACTGTATCAGATGCACAGGCCAATGAACCACTTGTAATAAATTGGACTGTCTCTTTGGTGACCTGGGTTTGTGAGTAGCCTGGAGAAACTCCTCCCCAAAGAAGTGGAGTTCAGTTATATCACAGTGTAACCAATTCTAAAAACCCTTGTTCATGATAGCAGTCCCACTTAGGGTGATCAGACAGCAAGTGTAAAAAATCGGGACGGGGGTCAGGGGTAATAGGAGCCTATAGAAGAAAAAGACCCCAAAATTGGGACTGTTCCTATAAAATCGGGACATTCGGTCACTCTAGTCCCACTAGTTTTCAGATTCGGAACCAGGATGACATGTTGGGACACTGAAGGGAGGAAGTTCAAGAGCAGCAGGCTGTACAGCAATCTTAGGAGATGATGATGCAGTCTGCTCACAAAAATAGTTTAATTGATTATAGTGATTAAGGGCTGCTTGGTAAATCCTTAGTACTGGGGGCTGGCTAGTGGTTACTGACCATCTTTTCTAAGTGTCCGAAGGAGAAGGAGCAAGCTCTTATGATAAAGATAGCTGGGGGAATCACAGAGGGCCTATGGGGAAATGCTGGGGTGGATTATGACTATGCCTTGATGTCCAGGACTGAAGTCTACCAGTAAAAGCAGATAATTTTTGTTTTAAGAACATTAGTTTATCTGAGAAGGAAAGATGGCACATTTACATTTACACTGATGTCAATGGGAAGTACTATGTGGCAGAATTTGGCCTGTTGTTTTTCCACTGATGAATGTATGCCTTTGCCCAGGCTGCATCTGGGACCCCAACTCCTATTGCTTCCCATGCTGTCCTCTCAATCAGTGAGGGCACGTTTGATGCCCCTTTAGTTTCCTTCTTTCTCCCAATCCCATACTCAGGCCTCTTTCAGGATTGCCCATACAATATGCATGGAATTATCTTCCACACCTGGTTTGCAAAGCTGCCTCAGCTTTTTATTCATATCCTTGCTAAACAGTTGCCTCTTCCATGATACCCACCAGTTGAGTCCATAACAACCATCACCACCAACATAAAAAAGGGACTCAGTCATGCCATTTTAGCACAGCCTCATGTAGAGAACAGAACTAGTCAAGATGGGAAAACTTAGGAGTTTGGTGAGGGCTGTATCCACAACAGAACTCTGCAGTATTCAGTCCACCCTGGGAACAATAGTCCAATAATGTGTTTGACTAGCCACCAGCTCTGATATTTTTGTACAAGGATAGCATTCTCCCCCTAAGGTGACATTCAGAAAGGGTATTCCATAAAAGGCATTTGATGCTAAAGTTCTAAGCATCATCATCAGAAGAGAACCCACTCTGTCAGTCACTAGATCATATACAATACATAATCAGGTTTCCAAATTTGGAAAAAAACTCCTTTCTCTTAGGGACTGGCTACACTCGAAACTTCAAAGCGCTGCCATGGGAGTGCTGCCGCGGCAGCGCTTTGAAGTGTGAGTGTAGTCACAGCGCCAGCACTGGGAGAGAGCTCTACCAGCGCTGCACGTACTCCACATCCTCATGGGGATTAGCTTACAGCGCGCTGCAGCACTGTTTACACTGGCGCTTTACAGCGCTGTATCTTGCAGGGCTCAGGGGGGTGTTTTTTTCACACCCCTGAGCGAGAAAGTTGCAGCGCTGTAAAGAGCCAGTGTAGCCATGGCCTTAGTCATTATCTTTCTGCATATAAAACTGCCTACACAAATGCCTCTTCTAAACTGATTATATTAAGGCAATTCCAAATTCCAGGTTTCCACTATACCCAGCATAAGGTTTCAAAAAATGACAGGCAGAAGCATCAGAACCTTGCTTGCTGGCTCCCCTGATATTTTGAGGGAGATCAGCCTTTGCAAAGGAGAGATGATTTTCCTTAGAGGTGTTGACAATCTAGTCAAGGCATTCTGCTGAGATCTTGGCTCTTATGTTCATGAGGTTGGAGGTAACATGCAAGGTCTCAAGCACCCATTCTTCCCCTACGTGTAGTGGTGACAATGGGGGCTCCAGTAGTGAGAGAGACAGAAACATTTTAGGACAACTGGAAGAAGTCCCAGGAGAGAAAATACCGGAGCAGACTGCCAAGCAAACATGTTAGTCTGGGAAGATGTAGTGTGAAAGTACTGGTATCGAAGTGGGACAGAGTCTGTGTATATCTACACTGCAATAAGGAGGTGTGATTGCAGCATATCTGAGCTAGATCAAAGCTTGCTCCAGTAGCAATAGCAGTGAAGCCGTGGCAGCATGGGTAGCAGTCACTCAGATACATACTTAGGGACCTGTGTGGGTTTGTTCTCCATCACATGAACCAGGGGTTCTCAAACTGAGGGTCAGGACCCCTCAGGGGGTCACAAGGTTATTACATGGGGGATCGCGAGCTGTCAACCTCCACCACAAACCCCGCTTATCTCCAGCATTTATAATTGTGTTAAATATATTAAAAAGAGTGTTTAATTTATTAGGGGGGTTGCACTCAGAGACTTGCTGTGTGAAAGGAGTCACCAGTAAAAAAGTTTGAGACCCACTGAGATAGACCATGCTAGATCAAAAGCTATCTTGAGTATGTTTACACAAGCTGCAATCATGTCACCTGACAGCAGTGTAGACATACCCTTAAGGAGAGTTTTCCAGAAACAAATATATCTTACTATCAGAAAATTTTTCCTCATATTCAGCCTAAATTTATCCCTTGTTAAATTTCTTTTTGTCGCTCCTAGTTATAATCCCATAAACACTGAGGATAGTGAGGTATATCTCCTTCCAATTCTGGCTGAACATGTGTCATAACCTTAGTCCCAGATTTGGACCTTAGCGTCCAAAATATGGGGGTTAGCATGAAAACCTCCAAGCTTAGTTACCAGCTTGGACCTGGTACTTGCTGCCACCACCCAAAAAATTAGAGTGTTTTGGGGCACTCTGGTCCCCCTGAAAAACCTTCCCTGGGGACCTCAAGACCCAAATCCCTTGAGTCTCACCACAAAGGGAAATAATCCTTTTTCCCTTCCCCCCTCCAGGTGCTCCTGGAGAGATACACAGACACAAGCTCTGTGAAACTACACAGAGTGACTCCCCCTCTCTGTTCCCAATCCTGGAAACAAAAGGTACTTTCCTATTCCCCCAGAGGGAATGCAAAATCAGGCTAGCAAATCCAACACACAGATTTCTTCCTCCCACCAATTCCCTGGTGAGTACAGACTCAATTTCCCTGAAATTTCCCAGTAAAGAAAACTTCAACAGGTCTTAAAAGAAAGCTTTATATAAAAAGAAAGAAAAATACATACAAATGGTCTCTCTGTATTAAGATGATACAATACAGGGTCAATTGCTTAAAAGAATATTGAATAAACAGCCTTATTCAAAAAGAATACAAATTAAAGCACTCCAGCACTTATATTCATGCAAATACCAAAGAAAAGAAACCATAGAACTTACTATCTGATCTCTTTGTCCTTACTCTTAGAAACAGAAGACTAGAAAGTAGAAACTGCTTCTCCAAAGCTCAGAGAAAGCAGGCAGACAGACAAAAGACTCAGACACTAAATTCCCTCCACCCAAAGTTGAAAAAATCCGGTTTCCTGATTGGTCCTCTGGTCAGGTGCTTCAGGTGAAAGAGACATTAACCCTTAGCTATCTGTTTATGACACGCCCCCCAAATTGCAGACAGTGGGGAAGCTCACTGGCGGCGATTTCCTTCTAGAACTTTAAAATAAAGAGATTAATACAACACATGCACCTTTACATATACCCCTAAGTATATAAGTAACAGACTTCTACATTTTAAGAACACTTTTTAACTACTGAATTCTGGGAAACTCTCACGGGAGAGTGCATCAGCTACTTTGTTAGAAGCTCCTGTGAACCACCAACTGTTTTTGCGGCTGCCATTCTTTCCGGTGTCCACCAGAAAGAATTTCCTTGTATAAAAGTCCTTGGTCTATAACAAACCGGGATCGATTAGAAGAGCTGAGAGGCGGTGGGGTGCTCCGTGCCGCCGCCCAAGCTTTCTGAAGGCTGTCATCTGCTTCCTGCTCAGTCTGGAACTGTTCCCTTGAGGCTGGGGTCACCAGTTCTTCCTCAGACTGTGGACTTGGGCTTGGTCCCTCTGGAAGCGATGTAGGTGATGGGGTTGTTTCCGTTGCTGGTGAACCGCTCTCCGCTGGTGCACCTGAGGGTATTTCAGGCTCTGGCTGAGCCTTTTGGGTATGGCTGTCTGTTGCTTCTGCCAGTTGTGGCTCGCTGGCGCCCACTGGCGTTGAGTTTGAAGATGGGGTTGCAATCGCTGGTGCTGGTTGCTGTTCCAGTTCCGGGCCTGGGACTGGAGATGCTGTGGCTGTTTCAGTGGTAGGCATGGAATCCGGGTCCACTACCTCTGTCTGGGTCTCTGGTAACACAGACGGGGCCTTTGTGGACGGCTCAGGAACAGGAATGGGTCTGGAAGCTTGCCTGGTTTGGCTACGTGTAACCATTCCCACTCTCTTGGCCCGCCTCACCTGGTTGGCCAAGTCTTCCCCCAGTAGCATGGGGATAGGATAATTGTCATAGACTGCAAAAGTCCACATTCCTGACCAGCCTTTGTACTGGACAGGCAGTTGAGCTGTAGGCAAGTCTACAGCTTGTGACATGAAGGGGTAAATTGTAACTTTGGCCTTTGGGTTGATGAATTTGGGGTCAACGAAGGATTGGTGGATAGCTGACACTTGTGCCCCCGTGTCTCTCCACGCAGTAACCTTCTTTCCGCCCACTCTCAAATTTTCCCTTCGCTCCAAGGGTATTTGAGAGGCATCCGGGCCTGGGGATCTTTGGGGTGATGGTGGTGTAATGAATTGCACTCGCATGGTGTTCTTGGGACAGTTGGCCTTGATATGTCCCAGTTCATTACACTTAAAGCATCTTCCATCTGATGGGTCACTGGGCCGAGGTGAGTTACTGGAGACTGGTGAGGTGGAAGAGTAGGGTGTCTGTGGCTTTACTTGGGTGGTATGTGGGGTCTTTGGCTGTCCTCGGTTGTAGGGTTTATGGTCTGTGTGCCCCCTGGGGTAATCGTTCCCCTTGACAGTAGCTTTCTTGCTTTCTGCCAGTTCCATCCATTTGGCTCCAATCTCCCCCGCCTCAGCGATATCTTTGGGTTTTCCATCTTGTATGTACCGTGTGATGTCTTCAGGAACACCATCCAAGAACTGCTCCATTTGTATGAGGAGGTGCAGTTCTTCCAAGGTTTGAATGTTGTTTCCTGTTATCCAGGCCTCATAGTTTTTTGCAATGTAGTAGGCGTGTTTGGGAAATGACACCTCTGGTTTCCACTTTTGGGTTCTGAAGCGCCGACGGGCATGATCTGGGGTTATCCCCATTCTGTATCTGGCCTTGGTTTGAAAAAGTTTATAGTCATTCATTTGCTGCTTAGGCATTTCAGCTGCCACCTCTGCTAAAGGTCCACTGAGCTGTGACCTCAATTCTACCATGTACTGGTCTTCGGGGATGTTGTACCCAAGACAGGCTCTTTCAAAATTTTCCAAGAAGGCCTCGGTGTCATCCCCTGCCTTGTAGGTGGGAAATTTCCTGTGCTGTGGAGCAATAATTGGCGCCGGGTTGTTAGGGTTGGCTGGCACATGCAGCCCAGCTTTTGCCAAGTCCAGTTCATGCTTTCTCTGTTTTTCCTTCTCTTCATTTTCTTTTTGTTGTTTTTTCCATTTCTCGGCGGTGGGCCAACTCTTCTTCTTCTTCTTCTTTCCTTCTGTGTGCTGCCTCTTTGGCTGCCTGTTCTCTTTGGTAGGCTGCCTGTTCTCTTTGGTAGGCTGCCTCTCTAATCTGTTCTTCTCTTTCTTTCATCTCCATCTCTTTTTGTTTTATTTTCAGTTGTCGCCTGTGTTCAGCTTCTCTGAATTGTTCTTCGGCCTCAATTTTTGCCTTAGAAGTCATGATTCCTGTTTTCTTGTGTTGGGGTGCCCTCCGGTGTTTATCTTCTGAACTGCAGGTTCTCTGTTGCCTCCTGAAGTCTGCCTAGCAACAGTGCCTTTAGCTAATCTTCAATGTTAAGTAAACCTGAAAAACCACTTTATTTGCATGCATATAGTGCTGGTAATGACTCTCAATGGGAGTGCTGTTGTGTGACAAAAGACCCTTAACAGTCTGGTAATGGCTTCTTGCTTAACATGCAAGCCACAAACTGCCAGAGAGAGCAGAAAAAAAAATTCTCTCTGGTTCCCTTTTAAAACCAAACTGTTTCTCTCTGCTAAAAAGCCCTTAGCAGAGAAGAGAAAAATATAATATTCCTACTGGCTTCTGGATTCTGTCTATCCTCCCACCACTGCCACTCATGACATAACCTTAGTCCCAGATTTGGACCTTAGCGTCCAAAATATGGGGGTTAGCATGAAAACCTCCAAGCTTAGTTACCAGCTTGGACCTGGTACTTGCTGCCACCACCCAAAAAATTAGAGTGTTTTGGGGAACTCTGGTCCCCCTGAAAAACCTTCCCTGGGGACCCCAAGACCCAAATCCCTTGAGTCTCACCACAAAGGGAAATAATCCTTTTTCCCTTCCCCCCTCCAGGTGCTCCTGGAGAGATACACAGACACAAGCTCTGTGAAACTACACAGAGTGACTCCCCCTCTCTGTTCCCAATCCTGGAAACAAAAGGTACTTTCCTATTCCCCCAGAGGGAATGCAAAATCAGGCTAGCAAATCCAACACACAGATTTCTTCCTCCCACCAATTCCCTGGTGAGTACAGACTCAATTTCCCTGAAATTTCCCAGTAAAGAAAACTTCAACAGGTCTTAAAAGAAAGCTTTATATAAAAAGAAAGAAAAATACATACAAATGGTCTCTCTGTATTAAGATGATACAATACAGGGTCAATTGCTTAAAAGAATATTGAATAAACAGCCTTATTCAAAAAGAATACAAATTAAAGCACTCCAGCACTTATATTCATGCAAATACCAAAGAAAAGAAACCATAGAACTTACTATCTGATCTCTTTGTCCTTACTCTTAGAAACAGAAGACTAGAAAGTAGAAACTGCTTCTCCAAAGCTCAGAGAAAGCAGGCAGACAGACAAAAGACTCAGACACTAAATTCCCTCCACCCAAAGTTGAAAAAATCCGGTTTCCTGATTGGTCCTCTGGTCAGGTGCTTCAGGTGAAAGAGACATTAACCCTTAGCTATCTGTTTATGACAACATGGACCAAGAACAGAGATATGCAGATCACCAAACCATTCTCCCAGGTAGATCTATGCATTAGGAATGTACATTTTGACTAAGAGAAAAGAAAGCTGGTAAAAGTTTAGCAGCTGTGATCATGCTTCAGCAGTACACCAAGATCTGGAGTAAAGAGCAAGGATCTCCAAGGCAGAAAAATGGTGGTTTCAATTTTTTGTATAATGCCTCCTGCTTCCTTTGTATTTTACCTCCCTAACTTTCTATTCAAGACACCTCTCAACAACTTGCAGAGAGGCTCTTGGTTTTACCAACAATCTCATCCACCTATCTATCTCACGCTATCTAACCACTTTTACCAATACCACCATCTTAAATTAGTTTTGTATTTTGCATAAAAATAACCCTGGGGAGGTGTTTAATACTCCCTAGGTTTCTTACCACAAAATGTGGTTGATGCTAATTGAGCTGTAGGAGAAGGCTGTGCCTAAGCTAGAAGGAGGTGCCTTGAGCAATGGAAATGGGAGATATGGAAAATGAAAAGGTAACGGGAAATCAACCAAAAAGTAGTACTCTGCAGAGAATGAAATATTTACATTGATTTTTGTGTTATTAAAAATTTAATGTGTGATTATAAAAAATAATCATGAGATATTTTATGGCCTGTGGGTCATAAGGAGACATTCTGGGCTTGGCTAATGCTGCTGATACAAGCTAGACAGGATTGTGTTTAGACATACTTCAAGGGGAAACCTCCATGGAAAACTCAGAGTGCTTATGACACTGATAATCTGAGTAGAGAGTGCTTTTCTCTCTTATTTATTAGTAAACCAATGCCCCACAATATGAAAAGGCACTATGCCCTGTGGAGGTGACTTTTTTTAGATGAAATATGAAAACCAGGTCCTTTACTATTTGTCACTAAAGATTTCATAGCACTTTGTCTAAGAGTAAGGGTGCCTTGGCCAAATTCCGATTTGATAATTACATTCTGCTTATTTCAAATTCACTCTGTAACTTTACTTGGATATGTTATACTTCTTAATATCCTTTCCTAAACTGTTGTGCAAAATTGCACTGTGCTGTGTTCCAACACACAGATAGTGGCATTTCAAATGGTGGCTGGAGTTATTCCTAAAGAGAGAGAGTTACTAGAGTAAAGTGATTTGGGATTCTTCAGGAGGAAAGATGCTATACAAATGTGAGATTTCACTGAAAGAAATCGTCTTATGCCATATAACTTTAAATATGGTCACTATTACTATTTTAAAAAAATGCATATTTCATAATGGCAATAAAGTACTTCAGATTTGGTTAACACAAAACTTGGGTTCCTCGGACTTTGAAAAACTAAACTTTGAGCTTTTAAAATTGAAATAAAAGGTGACATTGTCTTTATAGCCATGGAACTATTGCTAAAACAGCCATTGGACTAACCTTGAAAGCAAATATCTAAGGAGAGGTTGAAGAAGAAATTCAAGCTAGCTTGAGGAAAACAAATTAAATATTTGCAAAAGAACATAAAACTAATTACTTATTTCCTACTTTTTAAAATTTCCCTCAGCTATAATTTTTTATAATGGAAATAACACTTTTTCAAATTATTCTGTAAAATATTGCTGCTATATTTAATTTATTATAAGAAGAAAACAAAGGCCATTTTCCATATTTCAGAAATATGGTTAGAGGAATATAGCGTTTCTTCCTGCAATATCATTCAACAATTCAACATTTCAAGTGTCTTACGTAAATCAGTGAAACATTTAGGGACAGATTGTGGCTGACCCTCATGAGGGGACACAGCTGGGGAGCACACAAGGACTCTCCTTTCCCCCATTTTGTGCTGCCCTTGAATGAGTCCATCATAACTACTGTCTCTGCACTCCTTTGGTGATCTCTTAGCCTCTTTGCAGTGACTCACAGAGTGATCTGACTGCATTTATAATCTGGCTGCACCACCCACCCTGAAACAGAACCTCTCCTAAAACTCCTCACAGCATAAAGTGGAACTGCATTGTCTCTACTGAGGCCATTGGCTAAATGCTAAACTGTGACCCTCAGTAAGCATATATCAAAATTAACCCAACTTAATGCAAAATATTAATGATAAGAAACTAGTTCTTACAAAAAAAAAAAGATAAAATAGAAAAAATGAAAAGCATCCCTGAATCATCTTTACTTTATGGCACCCCATCAGACTGTACAGACCACTTACAATATCAGGCAGAAGCCAAAGAAAGCCAAAACCAATCCAAGATGATACTACAAATTTATAATGTCCATATTTCCACTAACCCCCAATAAAACATATCTACAATATCCAAGTGGCTGTAAGAGAAACAGGTGGATAATCGCTGAGGCAATCAGAATTGACATTTTCTCCCTAGAAACACATGAAATGGAGTTCAACACTCTTCATATTTATCTTATAAGCAAGGAGTCATTTTGTCTCTGGAAAAATATAATAGATCTTATAAAAACGTTTTTTTGTTTAAACAATAAAAGAACTGAATTATAAAACACGGCAATTAAGACACTACAACGTATTTTTGTAGATTATTAAAATATACCTTGGGCAATGATGACATGACACTTGGAATATTTATTCTTGTATGTTGCAACTTTTTGGTTTTGAAGTTGAATTCTGGTCCTTCACACACAGTCTGAGTAAAAGGCCCTATCTACCGAGTATGAAGTGTAGTTGTAGCCATGTTGGTCACAGAATATTAGAGAGATAAGGCGGATGAGGTAATATTTGTAACTGGACAAAGGTCAAAAGCTTGTCTCTCCCACCAACAGAAGTTGGTCCAATTAAAGGTATTACCTCACCTGCCTTGTCTCTCTACCTACATTGTGGCAGGAGTGGAGTTCACTCCCCCTCCCCCAAATCCAGTAGCTGGGCACTGAACACTGTTGTAGTCTGACTGCTACTACAGTTCGTGGCAAGTAGTAGTGGCCATGACCAAGTGTGCCCTCCTCCGTGCAGGGCTGTGGTCGTCCAGTGGATCCATTTTACAGACACACTGGCAATGTCCACACTATCCTACCCAATACCACAAACATAGTTGTACATTGTGCCAGGCAATGCCCGTGTGGCCTCTTCTCATCTGATCCTTCCCCTATGCAGCAGAACAGTGGCATTGGCATTACATTTGGGGTCCTTTGAGCCTGCCCAAGAGAACACAGGAATAAGCCCTTACAGATACATTTTTTAACATAACACATTCACATAACAAGCAGAGTAGTCACTTACAAAGCTGGGACTCAATCCTGATCCCATGGAAGTCAGTGGGAGCTTCATAATTGGTTTGAATGGGAACAAGATCAGTTCTCTCTGGATTTATAAATCCCACCCAGACCGGCATAGACCAGGATATAAATTACATATTCTTTCCTAACATTGCAAGATAATGCTTCATCTTGTACTTTATTGTGAACAATTAAAAGAAAGCAGAAAACCGACATAAATCCAAGTCATATCCCATATCAACAGTTACATAAATTTCCTCTCTCTAGATCAGCATCCCTGGAACTCAAAACTGGTGGAACATTGTGTTGATCCAGGATCTCTTATTATTCATTGTTTAAATCTAAATTTTGAATATTTTGCCACAAACTTTTGAGATACCCTGGATATCATAACTGCCTCTGTTGTTATCAACTATCACCATATTTTTAGTGCCATCTTGCTTGGTAAAGAGCATCTAATTTCTAAAGCTGGTCAAAACTGGTCTATTTTGTCATGAAAATTGAAAAAAAACCAATTGTTTTAATTTTTCAATCAAAAATATTTTGAATTTTGTTTTTGATTAAAATGTTCAGAATGAAATTTGTCGAAGTTTTGTATGAAACTTTTTTTGTAGGAAAAAATCCTTCTTTCTCTTACCTTCATTTAGTGAAAACATGGTGTGTTTTCCTTCGTCTCGATTCTTTCTTTATGCTCCGCCCCCCTTTTTCCACTGGGGGAGTGCAAAGCGGGGGGGTGAATTAATGTTAGAAAAAGTCAGGGGGAAAAACACTTTTTTTTTCTCTCACTCCTTATCTCTCCCTCATTTGAAAAAAATCCACTGTTACTTTGTTACTTTCTCTCACTTTGAGACAGAGAGTTAAAAAGTGAGAGAAAGTGTTACTTTAAAAAAGCAAAAGTGTTACATTCTTTCACTTTAATTTTTTTTACATTTCCTCCATTTTTCTTTTGGGAAGGGGGAGGGGATAAGAACTGAGAGAAAGTGGTATTTTCCCTTTTCAAAATGGAAAAAATTGAAAATATTTTAACGTCTGTTTTTTTAAAAAAAGTCAAAACTGAAATTAATTTGGATGAAAAAATATCTACTAATTTTATTTGTTTAATTAAGCATAGATATGGTCAACCTTTTCTTGAATTGAATCAGCTTGCCACAAGAACTTCCCCATCAGTGCCAGCTATGGGATACTGCCTATGGTCAGGAAAAACCTATCTGTCTCTAAAAAAAAAAAAAAAAAAAAAAAAAAAAAAGGGGAACCTGTTTCCCAACTGATCATGGAGCCCAGGTCTGATAAGATCTTCATGTCTCCTGACCAATCACCCTACAGCCAGCAGCCACAGTATGACATGTCTATTTGTAATGCTGCCCACAGAGACTGCAGAACATCCACCTGCCACCATTGCTGCTGCTGTGAGGAAGAGTTGCCAAGCAGGGGAGCAACATAGAGAAGACTCCATGATGTCTAGGTTAGGTATTGTGTGGGGATGGAAGAACTGATTTTTTCTGGGCAGGGGGAAGGAAGATGTATGGAACTGGATTGATGAATTTTTGGAAGTGGGAGAAGTGTATTTTACTTAGGAAATGTCACATGATCTCCAGCTGAGGCAGAAAGTGTTCATGGTGCTCCTTGTTAAAATGTTGGTGGCACATTACTGACTTCACCACACACCTACTTGGCAAGGCTCTATAATTATGGTAAGTGAAGTCTCATTTTATGTCTTCCTTTAAATCCATCTTTTTCATGAACTACTCAAGTTGTAAATGCCACACAACACATTTCTGTATTGATTGTGTCATACTGTATTGTACTGTGCTCATACCATCCCCTCAGTAAAAAGGCCCTATGAACCAATGCAGTTGTACTGAAGCTCATAAAATGAGACTTCAGTGGTGCAGAGGGCATTGTATTTCCTCTATAATTGGGGTGACATTCAGCCCTGGGCAGAAGGCAATCAGGAGGCCTATACACCATGTAAACTCCATTTAAGGTCTTAAAATAGGACTTCAGTGGTGGATAATAGGTATTGTGCTCTGCAAAGAGGACTGGAAGGGGTTAAGGTAGCCAGGTAGGTCTATTAACTCCACAGGCTGCACCTGGAGGAAGAGCCAGAGAGCAAGGAATGCAAGCAGGTTTGGCTGTGCAGGAACAGGTTGGGCCTGTAAAGCCGGGAAGCTGGCAACAAACAAAGGCTGCTTATGGGAAAGGGTAATCACTCCCTGGGAAGAGGGAGAAGTGTTTGGAGGCTGCAGCAGTTGTAGGAAGCAGTCCAGGGTAGGAGCAGTGAGGGCTGGGAGAGGAAAGTCCAGAACTCCTGGGTGTAGGGTCCCTGGATTGGAACCCAGAGTAGTGAATGGGCCTGAGTTCCCCAACCAGCCACCGAGGGTATGGCATAGACCTGTGAGGTAGTGAACAGGATTACTGTCTGGGTCTCTGTGAGAGTGATGGAGAATAGAAGGACTGTACCTTGAATGGGGGGAACACTCTGTGACCTAGCTGGAGGGCTGAGTCATGAAGAGGATGCTGTGGTTACTGGGACAAGAGAGGAGCTGCAAACCTGAGAGAGTGTGATGGTGTGCAACCACGGGAAGGGGTATTGACCTCAAGAGTGACCAGAAGGAGGCGCCAGACAAGTCGTGAGTCTCCTGTGACATTCACCTTTAAGATTGTAAATTAATTATAAAGAGGATTAATAATATCACCAGATCCCCAAGATGAAAATATAGCCTTATGTGTATCATTTGAGTTTGTTAATTTGGGTACCAAGTAAAAAATGGATCAGTTAACATGAACTTTAACCATTTTTTCAACAGTTGATCCCAGTTACCGTCTTTCTAAATCTGTATGTGTACAGTCTAAATTAATTTAGTTATTTCTTTATCCAAAATAGTATATTTATGTAATTTTGCTGCAGCTAAGAAGCACTGAGGGCCATGTGACATTGAGTCAGCTTTACACAGTACATCTTCTCATTTCACCTGACTGAAGATCTGGTGATATGCTTCCACCTTGCAGAATATAAATATGCTTTCAGATTTTATTGTTACTAGTAAGGAAGACAACTTCTTTTCAGGTAAGAAAAGTTCAGGGTACAAGTACAAAGTTTTATTTGTTAGTCTTTAAGGTGCCAGTGGACTCCTCCTTGTTTTTGTGGATACAGACTAACACAGCTAACCCAATATTTTATTTGTTTTGTAATTCAAAATGCCAACAAACAAGCTTCAGGGCAAGTTATTGTCTGAACATCAACCATGTAAACTGTGAACCTGCAACCTTCTCCAACAGCCATATCCATGAAGCTAGACCTGCATTTGTAACAAGCATGCTATTGGTTCCAATTTTACCTTAGATCTGCCAATTGTATATGCTTGTGAATATCTAAGGAATGCAAAACATCAATGAGCCAGACTCAGTCCTCAGAGAGAGAAAAAAATGGTTTTTTTTTTCTTCCAAATGGTAGCATCTGGCCCTTAGGGGTTTTAATATGCCAGCTCCTACCACAATGTTATAAATTGTCATAGTTCATTTTCTGTAATAATTTATATAGTCTGTGGCAACATAATATAAAACACAAGACTACTGAAGCATATTCCTCAGCAAGCTACCTTAGGTATACTTGTATCATATACATATATTTAAGGTTTTGTTTTTGTTTTGTTTTCTTTAAGTAAACCTTATCGCCTAAAATCTCAACAGATAATTTTCCCACAGTTGTTTATGTTTCGGTGGTGGTGTTTTTTTTTTTAAACAGAAGGCACCAAGTCACCCATCTAATGCACTTTGCGTGATTGAATGCATTTCATAGCATTAATGCACGTAACCTGTCGTGATTGTGATGTGTGAAAAATCTTTTACCCTTATATTTGGGAATCACTATCACTCTATTTTGTAAACATTAAGTAAAATACCTTTTAGATGCACCTGCTCCTCAGCTTATGGGCCAAATTCTTGCTGGTAATACACATGCAGTAAGCATACCAGAAATCCTATATGTAGCAGTGGGAGAGAATGTTGGAGGTTGCCTGTCTCTGTGCAGGCTCCTCCCCAAAATTAGAGACCTCTCAGCATGTCTGTAACTGAAGTAGTGTATATGTGGGCATGAGTTTAACAGGGCTTGGCTATAGGGAAGTTAACATCATCCATATGTATTTGTGTGCCCATACGTATCAACACAGATCAGTGCAACCATGCCATGAAAAAAATTGACTCTCAGCAGGAAAAAACTATAGTCACAACTGGTAGAATACGGTTCATATTAGTGACACTTTTGCAGCATATTTGTGTCCATTAAGACTTTTATCTATTTTAGGAAAATTGCTATCAATCGTTCTGTACAGTTGTTTTTTTCATTGAGTCTTCTGGGTTTACATGACATGGCTGTCAAAATGCCTGTGCCCAGTCTACAACATGATTTACATGGCTTGAAGCACCAGGGAAACTATACATATGCAGGAAAATGGCTCAGAAATGTTATAGTGTATATGCACTGTTAGAGGTCAGTTTCATCACATTAGCCAGAATTTGCCATGCTCTCTGTGTTTATTTGGAGAAGGATTATTCATGTTAGAAACACATGGCTATATGAAATAGTTGTAACCAGACAGGCAATATGGTCCATAGCGAATAAGTAGGAGACATGGAATTTATTATTAGTTGTGTCACTGATCTGCTCTGTGACCTTGGGCAAGTCACTTCACTTCTCTGTGCCTCTGTTTTCTCTACCACCCTTCCTCTGTCTTGCTTACTTGGACTGTAAACTCAGCTGGGCAAAGACTGTCTCTATGTTAATACAGCGCCTAGCATAATGGAGTCCTGATCTTGGGTGGGGCCTCTAGGCCCTACTCTAATACCAATAAATTATTACTACTATTATTATTTATAATACCTGAAATATGTTATAGTGACTCCAGCGTGTTGTAAAAATAAAAACACATTTTGGGAACACAGGAGCTGCTGTACTTCGTGGTCCATTCAGCTGAGATTCCTGTGTTTGACAGTAGCCAGTGCCAACTGTTTTAGAGGAAAGTGCATTAAACCCTGCATGAAGTAGTAATGGGATAACCTCTACCCGGTTGAGAAGAAGCTTATCCTGTGGCAGGTTATCTTTATACATTGGAGCATAAGAATTTACATCCCTTCCAAATTTACTATTGTAATTCTGGGTGTGTTCTTTCACAAGTCACTGGTGGAGCTCTGGCTCAAACTGTTTATGCAGGAACTGAGTTTTTTGTAGTCTATCCAAGGCATCATGGTAGGACCATGTCTCAAGAGTGAATCCTAGATCTACAGAGCACTGACTGTGTTAACAAAGGCCACAGTTTCAGAGTGTTTGATTATGGTAACTGGTTTTAAAATAAAAAGACTAAAGGGAACACCTGAATTCTCCCTTGTAAAAACATACTACAGTATTCTACAGTAACTTCCCCAAATTCTGCAGCAGTATTATGGTGCAATGCAGGAGTCTTGACAATTACTACTGTAGATTATGGTGTGCAGTACTTATTATATGGGACATTATCTTTGTGAATGAAGATGGGACCTAAACCAAAATCCTCAGGGCAAGCACCCCTGTTCCAGAAGGTGATCTGTGGTTCTGCACTTCATGACTGGCCCTATTTAAAATAGGCGAAACCGAAAGTTCACTCATATTTTGTGCCTAGGGTCCCTATGGAGTTGTGACTGGCAGGGGCAAAGGAGGGTGCCCCGTGAAGGTACTGTTCCCATGTAGTTTTGGAGAGGAAAAGCCCTGTGCTACATGTCAGCTGGGGATGGGGTGCGTGTGTGTGTGTGTGTGAGAGAGAGAGAGAGAGATTTGGCCCGAACTTTGCTCCTCCGCTAGCCTCTCCCGGGGGGGGGGCCTGTGTGCTAAAACCAGGGATTGGGGGTTGCACAGCAAAGGCAGGGCGGTTTGCTGGGCCCCAGACCCCCCACACCTTGCTCAGCCTTGGGCATTGTTTGCACACCTCGTCCCTTCTGCTTCCGGAGGCAGCGCCGGGGATGATTTGCTGCAGATGACATCAGCTGTGGATGCTGGAACAGCGGCAGCAGCAACGCGCCGGCATGTGTCGGGTCTCCCCCTCCTCCTCCCCGGGTCCCAGCCCTGCACCGTCTCGGTATAAAAGCGCCACCGCCTCCCCGCCCGCCCTCACTCGCCTGCTGCCCGCAGCCCAGCACCACTCGGCAGCTCCGCGCCGAGGAGGGAGGCACCGCTGGAGATAATCCTTTCCCTCCCTGCCCCCCATCCCGAGCAGCAGCAAGAGGAGAGGGGCTGGCAGGATGGCGACCGTGGAGGTGGAAGCGGAGCCGGACCCGTCTTGTAGCATCCCCAACCCCGCGTCCCCCTCGCCCAGCCTCTCGCATCGCTTCCTCGACAGCAAATTCTACCTGCTGGTGGTCATCGGCGAGCTCGTGACCGAGGAGCACCTGAGGCGAGCCATCGGCAACATAGAGCGAGGTAAGCTGTCCGTCCCGCCCCCGGGAACAGCCCTGCTGCTGCGGGTGGGAGGCACGGGGACAACCACAGGTTGCACAGAAGTCCTTGCTGTTGTCTCCTGTCCCCCTTCTATCGGCCATAAATGCCCCCGGCTCGGCATCCGCCCTTGGCTCCTCACCGTCTGCCACGAGCGGGGCTGCAGCTCGCAGCGTTCGGCGCCAGGAGTCAAGATGTTGCCTTCACTAAGCCACAAGGAAAAAAGAATCTGATGCAACCACTCCCTTTGCTCGGAGGGGGAAAATCCTCTGCTCCGAGCTGCAGCGCAGCGCCAACTGTTGGCAGCGGGGCTCGCCCAGCCCAACCCAGACAGGCTTCAGCCTCCGCTGGCGGACACGCGCCTTGGAGGGGTCGGGAGGGTAGCCTGGCTTGGAACCGGCGGAGGGATGCAGCTGTGGTTCCTGAAGCGGTTTTGGTGGTTCAGTTTGGCGTCCGGGAGGGAGAATTTTCCTCTTAGTTGAAGGAGCGCCCCACCTTGCGTGTCATCATTGCCCCTTTTTACCATTTCAGAAGGAAAACGGCGGAAAGCCAAACAAATCTCTGCCTGCTGGAGAGGGGCTGCTTATTTTCTGCCCTTTTCCTTTACCCCCTCGGACCTAGGTGTCACTTCTCTATCGAGAATGTCCAGACATAAGGAACGGGGGACAAAGACTGCAGGAATCTGATCTTTGTGTTCAAGCCAATGCTAATCTAGTAGTGTAGGTGCAGTATCAGGAGACATATACGACTATTAAGTCCATAAAGCAGCAACCGCAGCAGCGATGAAGGAGAGAGCTCCTTCTATATCGCATTGGCTTCCCCCGCACAAAGATCTGCAGTTGGCTTTTGCTGCACCCACACAGCCTGAGACACCCAGACACAAGGAAGAAGGTGAACGGGTGAGACAACAGACCTCTCCCTCCACTGCAACTGATCTCGAGCCGCTCCCCGCCCCTCAACTATTCTTGCTTCTCCGTGTCCCCCCCGCCATTGTTACTGCGCTGTGCTAGTGTTTTTCTCTGCAGAGGTCGTTCCGGTCTTCTGCAGCAGCAGCAGCAATGCCTCCCTCGATTTCTCTATTCCCTTCTTGGTGCTGCTGGAGTCTGTCTGCCCAGAGATACCGGCTCGTGGGCGTGGTGCAGTCCGCACTGCGGTCCCTATGGCAGCCCATAGCGGACAAAGGGCGTTCACATAGCCGAGGAAAAAAAACATTTTAAACAGTTATTTTTTAAAAAACAAACTGCATTTCCTCACTGCAAAATAAAATCCAAGGGATTTGGGGAGTGGTAGTTCTGAATAGCAAGGAAGCCCTGAGGAGGAACTCAGCTGCTTCTATTGTTTCCAACTTTCAGCAACAAGAATTTTTTTTGCTTTAGAGAGTTTTACAGAAATAGATTTTACAGGAGAAAAACAACAAAGATTTAAGTGATTAAAATTTAAATATCTGAACATTAACTCTCATAATCCTTACATTATCCAGCTACAGGCTGCTGCTATGACTCAGTATATTTGCTATATATTTTTTTTAAAAGTCACAACTCCATCAAAATATAAGTGAAAATCATGATTTTCTTAGTCAATTCTTGATATTGTTTCTAAATAATAGATTTCAGTGAATTGGAAAATGCTATGATTGCACAATATTGAGATGCAGTACAAATAAAATAATTACTAGATGCCTTTAGTTTATTAAGCTACATTACTGATGTTTTTGTAACAAATGTGTTTTGTTTTTTGGGCTGATGAGGGTAGAGATTTCAGAAAATGTCCATTGTCAGAGAGAGATCTTTAGACAGTGAATTTGTTACCATTCC
The DNA here is from genome assembly GCF_025201925.1 of Gopherus flavomarginatus. Taxonomy (NCBI): domain Eukaryota; kingdom Metazoa; phylum Chordata; order Testudines; family Testudinidae; genus Gopherus; species Gopherus flavomarginatus. Next base: position 51,068,972 of record NC_066619.1, on the reverse strand, counting down.
TGGTTTATAGGTGTGGTTCAGCAGTACAAATAGGACTTCAATTGTCTCTTTCTATTGTTGCTTCAAAACCCACCATCTGTTTTACTTCATTATTTTTTTCCAAATTTATCTTTTACTCCTTTCTGATTAAGGATTAGCTAGTCACAGCTAACCACTTTTAAAATTACCTTTTTTTATATTTATAGCTGCCATTGTCTTCTAGTGAAAACTGCTGATGCTGTTGCTCTGCTCTGTTTTTAGAACCAGTTGGTCATTGTATTTTCCTAATTTTACCCAAGTTTTGATTGAGTTAAAGCTGAGTTGGCTGTATTTTTAAATCAAATTATTAATAATTAATAGAGCAAACGGATGTGTCTTCTGCCCTTAAGACATCTGATGTCATCCTTCCTCTGAAGAAATCCTCTTCAGGCTCTTGAAGCTTCTGCTGTGTAATTCCTGCTGTACAGTTTCCATTGCTGCCACCTAAACTCGCAAAGCTTAGCATCTTTTAAAATTTTAGATATTTATAAGAAACCCTGTGGGCTGTCTACTCAAAATGTTGGATTAGAAGTCACCTCTCTCCTGCAGGTGGCAGATGATCTGATTAGGAATTCAACTACTGGAGATATCACTGATCTGATGTTCAGCTGCTTTGTTCTGGATTAACACATGGGGGAGTCTGTAGCTGTATATTTGTGGACTAAATATGGGCTTGATGAATCCCTTCTTTTCTGAGGAAAGCTCACTACTATCTGGAAAAAATATTCCATTCCAAAACCATCCATTCTCTACAAGGCCTTCAAGAGTTCAGCGTCCCTGTTAATTCTTCTTCTTTGTTATCTTGTCTGGTATGTCTTTTGAGCATCATCATTGAAGATTGTGGATTCTTGTACAGTACTGAAGAGAAACAGAATCGGAGACGATATTATCTAATAATTTACATCAGTGGTTTGGTCTTATGCAGCCTGGATGATTGCAGATTTAGTTGCTTTAAATTTTATGAAGAGAGGGTTTCTTGTTTTGAGTTTGCCAACTGTATTTTTAAATTCTGAAATATCTCTTTCTGTATAACTACTTGTTTTGAAATGTCAGTCTTCTAGTGGTCTAGGGTTGCCTTCTGATGTGCCAAAAAATGGCTTCCAGATCTATCCACAGACTAAGGCTTGTGGGTGTGCCCATTCTGCTGTATAATTAGTCCAGGGGCTAGCGCCATCTGTATTTCTAATATCCCGGAAAGAAGTAATGATCCTAGTTCCATTGTACTTCTACTGACTACATGCATAACAATACATATATTTATCTTTAAATTGTCCTTAGTTTATAGTTCCAGATTTATCTCCATCTCACTTAAACCTGACGTTATCATTTTTACTATTTGAAATATGGTGTTTATATCAGAAATGCTGAATCATGGACCTTCAAGTACAGAAAATGCTCTTTAAGATAAAGAAAATAATTACATACACCTCTACCCCAATATAATACGACCTGATATAACATGAATTTGGATATAACATGGTAAAGCAGTGCTCTGGGGGGTGGGGCTGCATACTCCGGCGGCTCAAAGCAATTTTGATATAATGCGGTTTCACCTATAATGCGGTAAGATTTTTTGGCTCCCGAGGATAGCAGGATAGAGGTTTATCATTTTAAGCTTCCAGCATTTTCTTCATCTTCTGTTTTGCACATTGACAAGCTGAGCAATCTGGCTCTGTTCCAGCATTGTATTGTAGAATCTCAATCCAGGCATAAATCTACGCTCTATATATTTGCATCAAAAGGATGTCCGTGCACCGAACGATGGCAGGACAGACACTATGTGCCTGCAACATCACTGAATCAACGTCTGTGTTGCTTAATAGGTCTACCAAATGCTTGTAGTCTATCTCTAAACAACACCATTGCTCATCATTCAGGATTTGCTAGTATAGGTCAATGAGCTGTTGTCTGGAGCTTGCCTGAGTTTAGGACTTGTTTAATCACCATTGTTTAGCTTCATGATCTATGGTCAGTGTACCTTTACAAAAAGCATTTCTCTGATGTTCTACTTATCTGGATGATGCTTGATGCTGGGTATGATATCTTTAAGATTATTCTTGATTTGAAGTAATTGACACATGGAAACAGTTAAATGTGAACACTGTTACTGTGGTGTATTTAATTCCCAAATTCATTCACCAAAAAATGCACTGCATGACCAAGAAGTTTCTAGCAAGTGAAGATAGGAAGACTCCTAGCAGAGGGTGACCTCCGGTGCCTACATACAAAAATGTTACAATTCAAGTAGTGAGAGAGCCCCTCTATAGTTCAACTAAGTAATTTAGTTAGGAAATTATTTTAATAAACTATTATGAAATGTATGGAAAATTATATATTTCTAAAACTTGTATTTTAAAAATTGTTTAAAAATTGCAGTTTATTAATAAAGTGACATACCCCAATATCAGGCACATTGATAGTCTGGCTGAAAAGCTGTCATAAAGACACACATGAAAAATCATTAAAAGTAGCTGCTTTCTATGTGCCTTCTGGACCTGCTGCAGAATGAGCATTCCTATGATGTCATTGGTGGCACAAAGTAGCTATTGAATCAAAACAGCAAGCTAAGAGTTAAATCATCTCCTCCCCTGCAAAATCACATGGAAATGGGAGAAATAAACTTGTATTTCAACAGATTTGAAGCTGCCGGAAGCATTAGATGGATATAGCAAAGGCCTCTGGAGTGGGCAGAGGGCAAGGCCCTTGAAATGCAGATCTTCAGACTTGTATGGGGAATCCAGTCATCAAACCTATTGATCTCAGGCGAACCATGGTGAACTGTCTCTGTGACTTCTTTCTTTTCATCCCTACCATCCAGTCAGGCTAGAACTAGGGTTTCTTTTTTCCCACTTGAGGGAGAAGAAAGTGGGAAATAGGAGTTAATGCTCAAACTAGCAGAACTAAGTCATGTTGGAATTTCCAGAAGAAATGCCAGGGGATGGTACCATATTGAGTGGCTGCCCTCATCCTTACTCTAGCTCCTCCAACTGGGTCCTCCCTCCCAACTACTGCAGAGCCCCAACTCCATAGTTGCATGACAGGACATGTACGGAAAAGCCAGAGAGATGATTCAGCTTATGGGAATGGGAAGAGGCAGATACCATTATAGGTTCCTTTCCCTCGACCTATCCAGCTTGGCTAGTTTTTGGTTGTCTAATCACCACACCCCAGCAGAAGAGGATGAACGTTTAAATTTATTTTCAGAGTGATGCGAGTACCTGTACCTTATTGGAGAACAACTGCCTCTACACTTTTTTTCATTTTTTAAAAAATAAAGAATTTTTGAGTTGTAGAAAAAAACAAAGCATTCCAGACCATTTCATTCATTTCATATTTGGTTTTCTCATTCCTGTGATATTTAAACTGGTAACTTCATTTTCCCCTCCCAACTATAAACTTTTAAAAATATTTATTATGGAAAGATAAGTTTCAGTGCCTTACATGTGTCAAGAATCTTCCTCTTTAAATAACTGAGAAAAGAAACTGAACACCAAAGTAGTAGGACTGTTTCCAATTTAGTTTAAGAGAGGAGCTCAAGTAGTATATTTTACGTTTCAGAGAGACAGAATTTTGACACTTATTGAACAAAGGGAATAAAGTAACAATTTATATTTTCACTTTAAATGAGATGGCTCATTATTAGCATAATAGCTCTTCATTGAGATATCTTCCAATTTAATACTTAAAGTATTGGGAGTATAATCATTATAAGCTGATGTCATTTTTTTTTCATGGGAGCAAACACAATCATCTTGTAACGTGGCCAAAATATTCCCCTGAATAATTTAGTTTTATGCAGCTCAGTAGCTAATGATCAATAAAAACAATGTATTATTATGTTGCAAGTCAGTTTGGGGGCATATACTATCAATAAATATGTCATAATGCTGCAGAATCAAAAAGCAATTCTCAGATTGCAGGAGCCATCACTTTTTAGCACCAATGAACTGATTTTCCCTCATTTCTCACTGACCAGTGTCTTCAGGGGTGTCAGAATGTTCAGTATCATACAATATTGGGCTATATAGTGTCAAATGTGTGGATATGAGAGAGAGAGAGGATGAGACACAAGCAGGCTTTGGAATGGAGAAATATTTAATTCTGATGAATGAGAATCCAAAATATTCAGTTGAAAACTTTCAAACCACACATGTTAAATATGAATATATATATTGTGTTTTGACTTGTAGGAATCCGATCATGGGACACAAATCTGATTGAATGCAACTTAGACCAAGAACTGAAACTTTTTGTGTCTCGCCATTCAGCTCGGTTTTCTCCTGAAGTTCGAGGTAAGAGCCCTTTTTAGTTTTGACCAATGTTTGACATAACTTTAAAAAAAAAAGAGTAACAAAAAACAAAAAAACCCAAAAAAGCTACTGCATAACTCTGCTTAGTTTTTAGTCTTTGACACAGGATGATTGTTTTCTCTATTTAAAAAAAAAAAAAGCTTCAGATATTATATTCTTTTGTCAAAATATTCAAATATTTGATGCAATATATTTGATAGTACTTTGTACGGTAAACCAACTAAAACCTATGCTTTAGTTATGTTGCATATTCAATGCTATGTTCAACTTCATTCCATATTGATATTTGGGTGCTACTGAGGTTTAGGCAATACTCATTATTTGAATGAGTAGTTGTTTTCCTTAAGGTAAAGTGACAGATTAGCAGCCCTGGAGACTGGAGGCCTTTTATTAGAATAGGCACAGCACAATCTCAGCAGTGTGTCTTGATACTGACTTGGATGGACTACTTCTAGAGAGGGATGGGGGTGGTTCATTCTCTAAAATCATTCACTCATGGTTCTCTCTGAGAGTAAGTCTGTAACAAAAGGTGGAGGTTTTTGTCTCATGGAAATGTGTTCACAAGGAACTGGATTTAGCCTATCAACTCCTGCTGAACAGGTCACCAAAGAGCTATCAAAAGGTAGCAACTATTGGTTACTACTTACTTGGGCTGGAATTGAACTCATAACTGAAAAGTGAAAAACTCCGTTGTCCTGTAACAGTTCTCTGCCCCATCCATTTCCTTACTTAAGGTACATTTTGAGAAAGAATGAGTAAGAAGCTTTTGCTTTCTCATGAAGTTCAGGTATTTCTTTGCATCAGAGCAGGCTCTGTTCAGCAAATTACTATCTTGGGGCAAGGCTACACTCCATCCCTCAGTTAATGAAAAGGAGCAAAGAATCCTGTGGCACCTTATAGACTAACAGACGTTTTGGAGCATGAGCTTTCGTGGGTGAATACCCACTTCTTCAGATTGTTGCATCTGAAGAAGTGGGTATTCACCCACGAAAGCTCATGCTCCAAAACGTCTGTTAGTCTATAAGGTGCCACAGGATTCTTTGCTGCTTTTACAGATCCAGACTAACACGGCTACCCCTCTGATACTTAATGAAAAGGGTTTTCAGCTGCCGGAAACCACAGTTCTCCAGAGATCTACATAAACCTCAGGGGAATCCAGTAGAAGACATGTGCCTCAGCACCAGTTCCATAGAATGGAATATTGTAATTTAAAGATTAATACAATTTTCAGCTGATTTCCCCCTAGTTAGTTGGGGAGGGGGAGAGGGCCCTGCTCCCCTTTAATCGCAAGTCCACCCTGTCTTCACATAGCACCTCAAACTGTTTTGGAGGGCCTTCTGTGGCATTTGGGTATGATGGAGGGGCACTGCTGGCCACCCCTTTGTTATGCAGAAAGGGAGGACTGGCTTACTCTGGGATTCTTTGTTCAGTCAAGTCAATTTCTTTTCCACCTACAAGTCAGCCTTTTCTTTTCCCCTATTTTGACTACACTGTGACTACACCTGAACTGCTAATTTTGCAGTATGATAAAGCCCTTCAGAATTGGTATAATTCCTGTTCTGTGAACATGGCTTGTATAGTGTTGTGTCTGAGTGGCTCAGATAGAATTTTCCACTCCCCTGCTTTGAATGGTTGAGGGAACACTTTTTCACTTTCATGGGGACTGTGGACTTTCATGGGAGGCATGAAACCTAAATCTTCTCTTCTGACTTCTCTGAAAGCCTGCTTTTCATATGAGGATTTGTACCAATAAAAATTAATTGTATAGTTTATTGTGAATCATACAGAATTAACTTCTGTCATTTCATGGGAATCTGATGATTGGTAAGTTTTCTACCTTTTTTTAATCAAATCTTGAGTTTAGGCATGTGTGCAATCAACCTTAGATGTTAATTGATACTATACAGTCTTTGTAGGTTGTTTTCACCGGTGAAATATTTGTGGATGTAAGTGTAACAACTAATGCAGCATAATATTGACTAAATAACATTAAAATTACTGGCCATGAGAATGGTAGAGATGGTTATGAAATGCTGGTTCAGGAGGTTCCTAGAATCAGTATCACAAATTGTAACAAAGAGATTCTTATGATTCTTGTCTTGCAGTATTCACTCTGTCATCTTGGATAACACACTAGAGCTTTTTCTGTAACTTCGTGCTGTATTAGTTATAACAGCATTTGTCTCTAATAAACAGACTGGTGACCAAATGTGCATAGACTCTGCCAGATTTAGAAAACCAAAAATTTTTGGACTTTTCCCCTTGGCCTGTGAAACAGCAGAACAAACTAAAAAAAAAGAATGAACGTCTAGGTTCTGGGCTTGCCATCGTTGACTTTCATGGAAGCAGGATCAAATCCAAAGTACATATCTTGCAATTTGGTTTAAATTTCATTGATCATGAACCAAATTCAGCAGTTTCCCTTTTGTTGCTTTGAGAGTACTTAGATGAGTAAGACTAGCAGGATTTGACCCTGAGGGTGGAACTGTACATTATACCTAAATTTAATTTGTAAATGTCTAATTTAAGATTTCAGCTAAAAAATTCTGTGCCTTTATTTTAGCAGAAACATAATTGTGCATTTCAGATTTTCAGCAAGTGCAGTTAAATGGCTTAACTTGGGACATTATTTTTTGATAGGTTTACATGAATTAAAACCAAGCAAATCCTCTGATATTATTTAAATAAAAAGTAAGATTATACACTTTATTTTTTCAATGGAAAGATTATAAAATCATCTAGGAAATATTCTCTAGGGATTGTATTTTTAGCTGCCTTTTTTGTCTAGACAGCCTGTTTAGTCTGTCATTGTGTAGCATTACAGCTTAATTGTATGTGACTTGAATTCATCACCATCTCTATGACAAACAGTATAAATGTGTTTTCTAGCATTGCTCAGTCTTTAAACAATAAGACACAAAAATCTATGTTCAAAGGCATTAAAGAATCTAGCTTAAACCTGAAAAAGTGAGGAAATTCAGAAGTGAAGCTGGCACTCTAGGTCAAATTCTACCCTCAAACGCTTGTATAAGACTCCCATTGACCTCAGTGAGATCCCTCTTCACAGAACTGAGGGCAAAATATTGGTGTCTATCCTCAGTGCCTTGGTACTGAACCCATGTGAGACTCCATTGTGCTTTCCATTTTGTGCCATTAAAAGGAGGCCTTTTTTGGAGCCCTTTTTGCATAAAATATCAAAGTAACTGATTTCTGTTGAAATTTCTGAGCCTGGATTGAAATTAAATTAACACTGATTTCACAACAGAGTTAACATTTTGTGTTAAGTGCAAAACCGACTAAATTTCTCCTCATCTTGGAAAATCCAGGTAGCTAAGACCCATGTTCAGTAAAACAAATATACAATAGTCACCTTCGGAGGTGGGGAATCAACCTGATGAGATTCCAGTAGGGCCCATCATGAACAAGATGGGGGTATAATTAAATAACAAATATCACCCTTAATTTTGAAACTTCGTGCTTTTGCCTGTTTAAAACCAAGCCCTTAGTGTGATCTAAACATAAAAGCAGATACACCTTTTGGGGTAGGCACTGTCTTTACTAATGTTTGTGTAGAGCTTAGCACAATGGGGTCCTCTATTTGCACTTTCATGGGGACTGTGGACTTTCATGGGAGGCATGAAACCTAAATCTTCTCTTCTGACTTCTCTGAAAGCCTGCTTTTCATATGAGGATTTGTACCAATAAAAATTAATTGTACAGTTTATTGTGAATCATACAGAATTGACTTATTGTCCAAATAAAATCCATTTTAGCTAAACCAGCAAGGATTGTGTGTAGACCAGTTCCTATTGTCTCCTTTCCTAGTTTGCCCCGAATGAACATGTCTTTGCCTATTCAGTACCAGGCAGGAGCTCACTGATATGGAGAGGAAGTGGAGGCCTTGTTGGTGGCCATTTCATCCATATCTACATCTACATCTTGAGAATTAAACAATGAGAAGGGCTTGCCTTGGGCCTTCTGTAGTAGGGTGAATTCTACCCAAAATGCATTGTTTCTGTGATGGAGAAATTATTTGAATAGAGTAGCACATTTAGAAATAGAAAGAATAAAAGGTCAGGTATCAGTTTAGTCTGCAGGTTCTCAGTGTGGTGGTTGTGAGTCCCAGTTGACTGACAAACATGTCCAGGGTGGGTTATCGCCCTCCCTGCTGGTTCTATCTTTTCCACTGGCTTTGTATTCCTTCTCTCTCCTTTGTCTTTTTGTGGAGAAGTGTGTGCACATACAAAATACGTAGCTATAGAGAGACATGCAACCACATGCATGCCAATTTGAATTCATCTGCTTTATTTTAATCTGTATTACTTTTGTAAGATGTTCGAAGAAACTTTCTGGAAGCAGATGTTGCTGCATAGGCATTGTTTGCACCACACTTTTAAATATAAACTTTCTGCTAAATGTCATCTTGTAATACAACGTGGCATAGATGCTTAATCAATAAAGGTCGCTCTCAGAGATGTGCAGCTTTTCTTGTGTTAAAATACACACAACATACCATACACACCTTTTTATTATTAATTATACTTGTTAAGTTGTTGCATATAAACCTTAGTGCTGCCTGACTGAATACTATGTGTAGATTTTTAATTAAAATGACATAAGTACCTTTTATTTGTCTTGTAATGGAGAATTTATGCATTGCATTTTAGCCATTATTACTTCTATAGAAATATGTGACTTTATGTGAGAAATACTGTACTGACTCTCTTTATGTTAAATAAATAGTCACATCTCCAATACTGAGACCATATCTTTGTTAGACAGAAAAACAATGGGTCAGATCTTCAGCTAGTGTCAATAGTGTAGCTCCCACTGACTTAATTGGAGCTATGCCAATTTATACCAGTTTAGAATCTGTTCTAATGCATTGTAAGATCAGATCCCCAAAATTACTGATAAAATGTAGTTATAAAGTTGTTTTTTAACTCTACTTTCATCAAAGTTTATTTTTTTAAAGTTAAAATATCTTGGACTACATTTGGATCTCATTTACACCAGCATAAACAAGAGTAACTGGGATCATCATCTGGCACCAGGTGTGTCTGTCTAGTATATTGTGTTTTGTGCAGAGAAATGGAGAGCACTATCAATGTCTAAGCACTGAGCAATGTCTCTAAATACTTAGATACATTCATCTTCAAAACACAAGTAATCTGGCATGTTAACAAACTCAGGGCTAGTCTATAAATATGATTATGAACCTAGTAGAGACTTCTGTACTTTGAATAACTATCTGGGGGGAATCAGGTTAACTCAGTATATATTTGGAGAGTTTAGTTCCAGTTGGCTAAAATATATGTTTTTGTGCTATAAAGTGGTTGCTACTTGGAAGAAAGAAAATGGAGGGGAGAGCTCGAGTGGAGAATTAAGCTGATTCATGCTGCTGGATCTGTGATTGGTGTTCCCTTTAAGGGTGTTGCTGCTAGCAATTTCACAGCAGAGTCACTGTCTCTCACTACAGAGTAGCGCTGAGGTAGGGGATTGCAGACGTCTTAGAAGAAGGTGAAAAAGGATCCCTGAGATGGTGCTCACTCAGGAAAGAAATGCAATGATTTCAGAAAGTATAATTAGCTTTATTTTGTAGTGTACAAAGATTTCCATAGATCAGTAAAGGATTACAAGTAAAATACCTAATATGTCTGGCTACAGGAATAGATATGAATTACTTAAACTCTTCCTTTTAGTGGTAATTAAAATTCCAGAAGTGTGCTACTAAGTGATTTTATTTGTTCAGTGAAATCAGTTGTTGCACTGACGTGACAATCATTCTTGAATAACTTGACACATCTGGTTTTTTTGGGAATAATCTCAAAGACAATTAACATGAATTTACATTACTGCTAAAACACCAGTACATGCTGATATTAAGCTGCTAAAGTGATTCAGCAATAGTACTGAGAAGTTTATTTTTAAATGCCTTGCATCACAAGTAGATGAAATTAGCATGTTATTATGAAACGCTCCAGTTCCCATAGCAAAGGGTCTTGGCTTGTATGTGGAGGGTGGGCAGCAGGGTAGGGTTAGGTGAGCCTTAACTGAGAATTTCCTTTTTAGATCAGCGGTTCTCAAACTGTGGGTTGCAACTTCATTTTTATGGGGTCACCAGGGCTGACTTAGACTTGCTGGGCCCAGGACTGAAGCCTGAGCCCCACTGTCGGGGGCCAAAGCTGAAGCCTGGCCCCACTGCCCGAGGCTGAAGCCAAAGCCCAAGGGCTTCAGCCCTGTGTGGTGGGGCTCAGGTTACAGGTCCCCTACCTGGGGCTGAAACCCTTGGGCTTCGGCTTTGCCCCCCGCGCCCCAGCCCTCTGCGTAGGGCAGTGGGGCTCGGGCAGGCTCAGGCTTCGGCTGCCCCCTCCTGGAGTTGTGTAGTAATTTTTGTTGTCAGAAGGGGGTCACGGTGTAATGAAGTTTGAGAACCGCTGTTTTAGATAATTTAAATTCCCATTGTTAATATTTATGTTGGGGTTTTTTGTTGTTGCTTTTGGAGGAGACATGATCAACCTTAGCTGTACACTCCCAAGATTTTTGCTGAGGGAGTACAGTATTACTCCATATTTCTCTTCGTTCAGTTGCTTCTTTCTAGACTCTGAGTTATTTTTGGTTGCCCCCTTTGTTATGGCTCACATTCATTCATTTCCAATGTCCTCTAATTATTGGCCTTTGTTCAGTGTCATTAGCACATGACCTTTCTCTGTTTTTTCATGTCTTCCTTTCTGGAATTGCTCTAAGTCTGTAACGAGGCTGTCACTGCCATTTGTCATCTGCTTTCTGGTTGTTGGCTTTTCATGTTCTTTCTATGATTTATCTTTTATCTCACTACCTAGACTTTCTCCATCTACTTTCACCTACAATTTATCAACCTTTTGATGAGTAAGTTGCTGGGAAAGACTGAGCTGAATATTAATGGTTTCTGTTTAGATATTTTAAAGGGCTTGATCCAAAGTCCACTGAAATAAATGGAAAGATTTCCATTGGCTTTATTGGGCTTTGGATCAGGCCTAGCGGTGCAGAATTATTATAGACCAGTGGTCTCTCCAACCTTTTTATGCAAGAGATCACTTTTTGAATTTAAGTGCAACCCAGGATCTACTCCGCACCGCTCACTCCATCCCTCCCTCCTTCCTTCCGTCGCTCACTCACTTTCACCGGGCTGGGACGGGGTTGGGGAGAGGGTGTGGGCTCTGGGGAGGGGATGAGGGGTTTGGAGTATGGGAGGGAAGTCTGGGCTGAGTATGGGGTAAGGGGCTGGGGTGCTGGAGGGGGTGAGGGGTGCAAGCTCTGGGAGGGAGTTTGGGTGCAGGAGGAGGCTCCAGGCAGGGGCAGACTGTTGAGGTGCAGGAAGGGGTATGGGGTGCGAGCTCCGGGGGTCAGGGTGTGGGTGGGGTCTTGGGGTGCTTGCTCCGGGAGAGAGCTCAGGGCTGGGGATTGGAGTGTGGGCTCCCATCGGGCGGCACTTACCTCAGGTGGCTCCCGGTCAGTGGCACAGGGGCTGAGGCAGGCTCCCTGCCTGCCCTGGCCCCATGCCACTCCCAGAAGTGGCCAGCATGCCCCCGCGACCCCGGGGGGGAGGAGGGACAGGGCTCTCCATGCGCTGCTCATGTCTGCCAGCGCACACCCCCGCCCCCGCAGCTCCCATTGGCCGCAGTTCCCCGTCCCGGCCAATGGGAGCTGCAGGGGCGGTGCTTGCAGGCAGGAGCAGCAATCCCTGACCTCCCCCAGGGGCCGTGGGGGCATGCTGGCTGCTTCTAGGAGTGGCATGGGGCTGGGACAGGCAGGGAGTGTGCCTTAGCCTCACTGCGCTGCCGGACTTTTAGCGGCAGGAGATCACGATTGACTGGCAGAGGCTCCAGGATCGACCAGTCGATCATGATCTACAGGTTGGTGACCACTGTTATAGACCAAATATTTTCTATCATTTTTAAAGGTAAAATAAGTGTTTGATCTCATGACTACCTGAAAGGAGGGGGGAAAGAAAATTATATTTCCCTATTATTCAAATGAGATGACACTTCGTTTTCAGTGAAAAACCCTCCTATGTATGTACAATAGTATAAGAAAGCCAAATCTGCTACCATTGTAGTCCATAGGAGTTTTGCCATTGACTTCAGTAGGAGCAGGCGCAGAACCTATGTGGCTGCTAACTGTATAGGCAGAACTGGAATAGTTAGTTATGCGCAATGTTGACAACTCTCTCAAATTCATTGAGAGAAATGCAATTTTGGCTGCTGCTGTTTTCAGTCTCGCAATGATGTGAAAAGCTCCAGACATCATATAATTTTGTGGAGGCAAAATCAGACAGAACTTCCAGTGCCCTGTAGACTAGAGGAGGGTACACTAAATTGCAGGCCTATCAAGAGACTGTTAATATTTCTGTGCACTTCACAGACCTTATTATGAGCCTAGGTCTCATGTTGCTACCTTAGGGGGTAACTGCCATTCACCCATTTCCCTGGTCAGTATTTAGACAATATAAATTCAGGTAAAGCTGGGACTAGAAGTCAGTTCTGTAAGGGTACATCCACAGCAAAAAATCCTGCAGCTGCAAATCTCAGCCTGAGTCAACTGATTTGGGCTCATACTACAGAGCTAAAAATAGCTGCATAGACATTCCTGCTCTAGCTGGAGCCTGGGCTCTGAAATCCTGGGATCTCATGTCACAACTCATCACTATGCTTTGCACTAGGTTGAAAGCTTTTCAGGGCAGTGTGTCAGGGGTGATCTGACCTAATGGTTGCAGCAGGAGTTGGGAATGAGGCTGGGTTATATACCAGTAGATCAAAGTCTGAGATATGGCAGAGGGCAGACTGAGAGTCAGGAGGCAGCGGGATCGGGTTACCAGGAGATCAGAGGTAATAAGAGCAGGTAGTGCAAGAGAAGGAGCTCTAAGCAGGGGAAAGAAACCCAGTTGCATGGATGACTTCTTGTTCCTGAGCTTGGTTAAAATACAACAGGGAAACCAATCAGGACCCACAGAATTCTGCCAGTCAGATCCCAGGACAGGAGTCCTCAGTCGGTTTCAGCTTCTAGTTCTGGGAACTTTTAGCAGGTCACTGTGTAACAGGTTGGAACTTACTGGCTCTTAATTTCCCTGTGGACCAAAATTTGAGAGCTGCAGACCCTGAAATATAGACCCTTTGTTCTAGATCCTGTTCAAGCACAGTAAGATAGGCGTCCAATCTTGATTGGGTCCTCTAGCAATAGATCCTGCAGCAGAGGTTAAAATTGCCTCACTCACTTTAAGAGTTGCAACAATATTAATTTTCACATCCATAAGGGTGGGGCAGTGTTCAAAAACCAGAAGACAGACACAACACCTCTGATTTAATCTTGTTTTAATTATCTTTTTTGGGAGAGGGAGGGGCTGACTCAAGTTATTTGAACTTTTGGGGTTGGCAATACTCGTGGTGTGAAAATTGTTGTCACCAAGTAAAGCCTGACTATACAATATTTGTGTTGGGGACAGAAATCTTTCATGCCCCAACCTGCCTGTTACTATCACATCTTTCAATAGCCCCTGATTATAGTAGCTATGCTGCAAACCCTCCTTTATGCATAGTCAGTGGATCTGTATAGTTCAGTGGTTCTCAAACTTTTGTACTGATGACCTCTTTCACATAGCAAGCCTCTGAGTGTGACCCCCACCCTTATAAATTAAAAACACTTTAACATATATTTTACACCATTATAAATGCTGGAGGCAAAGTGGGGTTTGGAGTGGAGGCTGACAGCTTGCGACCCCCCCCATGTAATTACCTTGTGATCCCCCTCTAGGGTCTTCACCCCCAGTTTGAGAGCCCCTAGTGGATCCAATGGCTGTATTCCCAGAGCTTTCCTGGTACAATCATAACTCCCTCCTCTGCATTTCAGCAGGGACCACATGGTCTCTGATTCTGGCAACTGCCTCACACCCCACCCACACAGAAGAACCATCTCTCTCTTTTACTGAATTTTTGGCATTCAGTAGCTTGCAGGATTCACACTTTAGGAGCCAGCCATCTGTTCTTATGCTGTGGAATTTTAGTGATATGTTTTGTTTTTTTTTGTTAAGTACTAATTGTCTGTTTTCTCAGTCTTTCTGATGGAGATAACTAGGTTGTATCTGACTAAAACGATGTATTCACTTTTTTCAGTTGTTTGAAAGGTACATTAAAGAGAGACTGTGTCCTCAAATGTGTCTAATTCAGTGGTGTTACTCAAACTCATTTGTCTGCGTCTACTAAAATTTTTTAAGACATCATTAACCACTTACCAGCTCAGATTCTGAAAGTTCATATGAGTTAAAAGATTTTAAATATTCTTCAATACCTAATGTGGATTTTGAACAATAAACACATTCTAAAAAAATTGTTTTAATCTTTTATTTGTATTTTTGCTAATGATATTACTGAAGCTGACAATTAAACTAAAAATATTTTTCAGTCACTGTTATTTTTAAAAAAAACTTTAAATATATATTTTTTTGCCTTGGGCTCCAAGTCTACCTGCTATATCGACTGAAAAAAACAAATCTCTTATTTAAATGGAACACCAGGAAAAAATAGAGACGTCATTCAAAAACAATCAAAATAGAGCCTGTGTAGTATTCATGTGACCCTTTAAAATTCTAAGTTGTGATTCTTTGATTCCTGTCTCTTTTGAGTTGAATCACAGCATGATCCCTCAATTGCATAAACATTTTGTGACTGCACCCTTTGTATCCCCAAAGAATTTCTGGTGGGAATAGTTGCTCTGCACCTAACCATCTCCTCTCTCCATTAAACCCTGTAATTACAACAAGAATTACAATTTGTCTCCAGCTTCAGTGGGATAATGTTGTTGCATGTCAAGTAGGGGATTATCATGTGGAAGGAGACCCTGCCGACATTTTCATTTTATGTTAAATAGGAGAATGTGGTTATATTCATCTGTGAGAAGCAATTGTTGCCTTGCTGCAGTGGGGAAAAACCCATTTACTGGCTCTACTAGTAGGAGCACATGCTCCATAACCCTTTACTATCAGTTACAGAGGATATGGGACAAAAGCATTTCTCTAAAATCTGTATTTCCATAAACAGTAACATAAACTTGCTCATCAGTATGCTGAACAGTATAGGCAAGCATACACTGTAGCAATAGTTGCTTAATGGGGCCTGATTCTGATTTACATACTAATTTAACATTTGTGTAACTCTATTCATGGCTTACACTGGTGTAAACAAGAGCAGAATCTGGCTCACACATTGCGCTTGCAGCAAACCAGAAGGAAAATGTTCTGCAAGTGTTGGCGATTTCTTAATAGATCTCTACAGTTTTCCTATTTACTATGTTGTACAACATGTTACAAAGTTTTAGCTTTGGTCCTTTTATTTGAGTCCATTTCTTAGCTTTCATCTTTAGTCCTTCTGATGTGAGAGGAGACTTGTGTGGTACCTATAAAATAACCTGAATCCTCCCATTTTTTTTAGGCCTGCCTGAAACATCTGGTGCTAGAAATTTAATGGTATGGTGGAGGCATTTTCATTTTAAAATTGACTCTTGCCTTGATTTTTTTTTCCTTTTTAAATAGCAAAAGGCAGGGATTACTCTGAATTCTTTCTTCCATAGTATAAAGTGAAAGACACAAAATGCTATTTCACTATGTGACTGTGTAGTCCAACATTACCCCTTTCCTTCTCTTTACTCATGTTGTCTTCTCTTGCCCCTCACCCTTTTCAAAGTAGAAAGTTATGCTTGAAGGAGGCACATTGGAGAATATGATGTACTAATGTTGGTGGGTTTGATACTACTGTATGTTTTCAAGAGTGCAGTCTGACGTGCACTTGTTTAAATTCCACCCATTTTTATTTTTCTCTCTCCTTATTTTATTCCTTCTTTATTCTTTTTTTTATTTCAGAGGAAGGCTAAATGACATGTCAGTGTCCAGTGGCACCATGTCAAGCGCTTCCACGATTGTTGCCACCCATAGAGCTGCACTATCGTTAGCAGTAATGAGAATTTTTTCAAAAAAGACCCCAGTGTACAAAAAGCCATAGTAAAGATTCTTTGGGCTTACATTGATCTTTTGCTTTGTTAATACCATTCTAATACAGCAATTATTGCCTGCCAGTTAGGTGTTAATCCACTTAGAAGGCACCACTTATCCTCTCCCCATCCTTTTCTGTTCTTGATGAGCAGAGAACGAAAAAGTCAGTTTTGTCTATAATAGTGAAATTTTGAAAAATATTCCCACCATTGCTATCCCTGGTTCAGCTCCACCAGTGTTAGCAATTTGGGAGCCCTCAAGTAGATGGATCATTGACTGCTGCCATCATTTTAGGGATGGTGTAATTAGATCTTGCCTGATCAGGTCAGATGGTACAGTGCTTAAAATTCATAGAACTACAATTCATAGAATATCAAGGTTGGAAGGGACCTCAGGAGGTCATCTAGTCCAACGCCCTGCTCAAAGGGGAACTAATCCCCAGGCAGACTTTTGCCCCTGATCTCTAAATAGCCCCCTTAAGGACTGAACGCACAACCCTGGGTTTAGCAGGCCACTGCACAAACCACTGAGCTATGATGATGGTATGTTTACACTAGAGCTTCCAAAGCTATTAACACTGGTGCTGCTGAACTAATGTAGACAGGCTTTAGGAGGGAAGAGAAAAGAGAAACCTTTGGTTCCCAGTCTTGATGTGCATCTATGCTAGTGGAAACTGAGAAGAAGTAAGCCCAATATCGCTGTAGGATTGAAGAGCTGTTTGTTTTCTACAGTGTCCTGCAATGTGAGTGATTATATGTCCTTCCTGAAGGCATTTACAGATACAGATGGGTTCTGAAACTGCTGGGTCCTTAGTGGCAGTGAGAAGGAGGGTCTCTTTTTCTCTGTAAAGGGTAAGCTGTTCAGAATAGAGATGGTGACTTCTTTTGTGTTTGCTCTTCGCCATGTTCTTTGTGTATGCCATTAAAAACTATTAGTAATAAAGTTGCAGTCTTTATTTCCCCTAACATTGATTTCATTATAAAATTCTTTGCTGTAAGAGGGTTGTCATAAACAGATAGGTAAGAGTTAATAGAACAGAAGTACTTCATATCTCTTTTGCCTGGAAAGGGTTAACAAGATCAGTGAGCCTGGCTGTCACCTGACCCGAGGACCAATCAGGGGACAGGATACTTTCAAATCTTGAGGGAAGGAAGTTTTTGTGTGTGCTGTTAGTTTTTGGTGATTGTTCTCTCTGGGTTCTGAGAGTGACCAGACGTGCAACCAGGTTTCTCTCCAATCTCTCTGATCCAGGCTCTTGTATGTCCAGAATAGTAAGTGCTGCGTAGATAAGGTGAGTTAGGCTTGTGTGTGTTTTCTTTATTTGCAAATGTGTATTTGGCTGGAAGGAGTTCAAATTTTGTATTTTGCTGAAAGAATTTTAATTTGTACTTGTATACTTAGGCTGGGAGGGTATTCCCAGTGTCTATAGCTGAAAGACCCTGTAACATATTCCATCTTAAATTTACAAAGATAATTTACTGTTTTTTCTTTCTTTAATTAAAAGCTTTTCTTGTTTAAGAACCTGATTGTTTTTTTTTTTATTCTGGTGAGACCCCAGGGGACTGGGTCTGGATTCACCAGAGAATTGGTGGGGAGAAAGGAGGGAAGGGGAGAGAGAGGTTAATTTTCTGTCTGTGTTAGGATTACTTTCTCTCTCAGGGAGAGTCTGGGAGGGGGAGAGGGAAGGAGAGGGGAAGGTGAATTTTCCTCTCTGTTTTAAGATTCAAGGAGTTTGAATCATAGTGATCTTCCACGGTAACCCAGGGAGGGGAAGCCTGGGAGAGGCAACGGTGAGGGAAAGGGTTTACTTTCCTTGTGTTAAGATCCAGAGGGACTGGGTCTTGGGGGTTCCTGGGCAAGGTTTTGGGAGGACCAGAGTGTACCAGGCACTGGAATTCCTGGTTGGTGGCAGCGCTACAAGTACTAAGCTGGCAATTGAGCTTAGAGGAATTCATGCTGGTACCCTATCTTTTGGACGCTAAGGTTCAGAGTAGGGGTTTATACCATGACAAGGGTTATACCGTATTGTATGTCTTACATGTACAGCACAGTATCACACTGCTCCATCAAGTACCTTCACTATTCCCGTCCTCTTCAGATTCAATCTGCTTAATGTCTGGTCCATTAGTAGTCCTTACTTTTGCATTTGACCACAAGGAAGTGTTTATGTATATCCTTTATCTGCATTCAAACTCTAGCCTGTTTTCTCTCCATGGCACTACTCTTCCATGTTCCTTTCTTTTTCAGAAGATTTATGTTTTTAAGATGTGAAACAGATGGAGCCATCCTAATTAAATCTTAACTTCTACAGTTTTTACTTCTCTTGACATACATCAGACCTGCCCTCAAGCTCCTCTTTGTCTTTCACCTTTATCCAACATGAATCTAGAGGTAATCTGCTGGTTGAGGCCTAATAATTTTCCTGCTTGGATCTGGTCAGACACTGTCACTGATTTTGGCTTCACCTCTGCTACTCTAATCGTTAGAAGTTAAAATGTCCACTTTACCCTTCCAAGCAACTTTCTTCAGATTTTCTTTCCCTCTTGGTCTCTCTGTCATTGAACATTCCCTTACGTGCCATCTGTTTGATACCCAGGACTCTTAATTTTATGAGAGTCTCTTTGAACTCTACCAACTTCTATCATGTCCTGTATCACTTATTTAATCTAGTACATGACTCATCACCTGCAGGGCACTCCTCAGAGCATACTGCATGACCACAATCAAATGTGAGTAGCTTTGTTCAGTTGTGATAACTTGTTTTAGTTGCTGTGCAGACTAGAGATGTTAAATACCCTGTGACAGGGTGCTAAGCAGAAAGCTGCTTAGCCAACCCTCTGTCACTCCAGCTCCAATTAAGGGAGGTGAATTGGAGCTGGGTAGATCACCTGGCCCTGATTGGGGAAGCTGGAACAGCTGCTGCTTCATCAGGCTGGGGCTGGATAAAAGCCCCAGGGGAAGGAAGCCGGGGAGGAGCTGGGAAGAGGGGAAGCTGCACTAGGAGAAAGTAGGGAGGAGTAGTTTGTTTCCTCTCTCCTGCTGGTAGACAAGCAGAAAGGGATTGTGTGTATTGTGGTGAAAAGGTGTTGGGAACACTACTTGTAAAATAAAGCACCAGGTGAGCACTGCAACAAAGGACTCTGAGTGACTTTCTCAGCCGAGCAGGGGCCAAGGCCAGAGGGGCTCCATGGGAACCCCGCTACACACCCCATATGTAACCAAGGCTAAGAATAAGATGAAGATAAATTTATTAAACTGCTCAAACCATATGATATTCAGGATCAAACTACCATCAGCGTGGGTTTAAATGAATTTGCAATGTTGTTGTATTTGTGTCAAAAATAACTGTTTTAAGCTGTTTAGTGTACATACATTCTGCTGGCAGGAGATTTGCGGTCATGGTTGCATAGTTAACAAACACATTCACAGTTGGACATTGCTGCTTTGAAGTGTTACAGATTCGTATGCCAAAGGTTTGCATTTTGAGTATGAGCAAAAAACATCCTAAGAACTCTTGTGTGTAGTTTTGTTGAAATTTATTAATAAAGAAGAAACATAAACAAGAACAAGAGTCTAACAAGCAAGCCTATACACATTTTCTCACTAGTCTTCAAATATAATTCATATTACTTTCAAACTCCTATCTTATTCCAGCGTTGTTTATATGGTAGCAGTAATTTTAAGGATCCCGCATTTACTTCAGACAAAGTCTGCATAAGAAGTCCAACATTTAATTACACATTTTCAACTGTTTTATCTTAAAATTAAGAGGAACAACTGAACGAAGACTATTAATTGTCATCCAGCCTATCTTTATTCAGAAATAGTGATTTGGAAAATTATGTTCATTTTTACAAAAACAATGAGGAGTCCGGCGGCACCTTAAAAACTAACAGATTTATTTGGGCCTAAGCTTTTGTGAATAAAAAACTCACTTCTTCAAATGCATGCCCAAATAAGGCTGTTAATCTTTAAGGTGCCACCAGACTCCTCATTGTTTTTGTGGATACAGACTAACACGGCTACCCCTCTGATACTTTGTTCCTTTCTGCTTTTTCACCAGTAGATGGCATTGGCAATTTCTATATTTTAACAATACAATAAACATACAGTAAAAAATACCAGCTATAATAATCAATTTTTATAAAGTATGTAGATTTTAGCACTTAATTTGATACGTATGTCTGTAAAATATTTTGTACAAACATTTATCTGAACTTTAATTTCATATACTTTTACTTTGGAGTGTTCTGTAGAATCTAAGGGACAAATCCTCCAGTGTAGGAGCGCAGCAGTCCCCAAGTGCATTGTAACCAGTGTGGGAGAGGCAGGATATAGTTCATAGGTAGACTGTGTACCCCAGCCCACATGTGCCTTGGAGCATAGGCCCATGGGTGAACTGTGAGCATGATGGAGATGTCTGCTGGGTCTGTGATTGCTTGGATACAATGACTGGTCAAAAACGTTGTCTATCATTACAACTTCATTAGTGGATGCAGATAGTCCCCTGTAACTTCTCCATGTAGTTCCCCTGCTCACTGCCCATTTACTTGGGTTATGAGTAGGGACCAGGATTTTCAAAAATGTTCAGTATTGCCCTAACTCTGTTCCATTAAAAAGCCAGTGGGAACAGAATAAGGCCAAAAGTTAGTGCTTCTGAAAATCTGTGTGTGTGTGAATACAGATATCAGAGGGAATACATATCAAAAGTCTTACAAACATTATATTCTCTGTGTTGTAAGAATGCATCTTGAAAGATCTTAACTTTTTCCTGCTGAAGCTATACTGTAACAACGTCAAAAAGGCATGAACTTCTGCTTCCTTCTCTCCCCCAGCTGAATTTAGAACACAGCATGAAATTAAAGACCTGAGTCCTAAGCAAGTAGGCTCTGAATCAATTGTCGAGTTAATATAATTCAGTTTTTCCCCCCTGTCTCAAAGTGTGATGTGCCTTTCTGAAAGAGACAGGAAAATGTCTGAGGCACCAGGGATACAGTACCATGTCACTTACTAAAGAGAATACTACTAGTTTGACTAAGCATTTTTAGAGCATTACAACTAAAATGTGTGTGTAAATCAAATTGTGTCAAAAGTTAAAATATATTTTTAGTGACTACAGTGCACATAAAACGTGCTATATTTATAGGCTTGGAATTTAGTTAGGACACCTTCAAGTCCTAACTACCCACCAAATAGGTAGAAACTGCTATCATGCTATGTTACCCTGCCAAATGGCATCAGTCTTGACTTGGAAGGTCCATTTGTAAGGGTGAAAAGGTTATTTATTCTTCATGTCCTGCTTCAGTTGCACATAATGGTCTTTTCTGCTCAGAGGGCCAAGAATGAAGCCAGTGCAGATGGTTTGTATTGTATGTTCTTCATTAGAACTCAGACTGAGACCACCAACTCTCTATTTGCATAAGTCATCAACCAGCTGTCAGAAAGTAATGACTATAGGTCTCTACTTGATTTGAAAAGAAACACAGATATAAAAGACTCTGTATCTTATCACCAAGCCCCGAGTTACTCATTCCCTCAAGATATTAAGGGTGAGATATTTCTAAGAGGTACGAACTGAGGGCCAGCACACTCAGTGTGCACCTACCCAGATTTGCATGGACAGATCTTTCGATTAGATGCAAAAATTGGAAGATGCACATGTAAATACCTACCTGTACATTCATTCAACTGATTTGCATGCACAGGTGCAGGTGCATGTACAATTGTGCACGGATGTCTGCTTCTGCTTTAAAATCATATAGCCAGATGCTTATATTAGTTATATTAATAGAGCAAAATTTTGCTCCCATTTGCTCAAATGTAAATTTTGAGTAATTTTACTGACTACAATGGGATCACTCTGGATTTACACCAATGTAAATAACAGCAGAACTTGGCCCACTGTTGAAGAGTTCCAATTTATAAATCCCATATATGCATAGTTTGGGGATTGGTTTTGGAGATCATTGTATATTTTGTTCGTAACATTATTACATATAAAATATAATGCAGTGATATTGGGTTAAGGTGCTCTGTTGAACAGAAAGTCCAATATGGTTTCCCCTTTATTTTGGGCTTTGGTAGAGATGGCTATGAATCAGCAGACTTACATTCACTATAAACCTGTGAAGGTGAAATGTTTATGCAAAGCATAATACAAGCGTACAGTGCAAGCAGGTGAAATATTGTCTGTCATCTAACAAAGCTTTACTTCACATAAGAGTTAACCACTGCCACGTGTCTCTGAAAATATGTGCACTTTTTTTTATTTCTGGAATGTATTGGCCATATTAAATCCAGAAGTGCTTACAGGATAAAAGTTAAAAAGCTATGTGGAGATAAAATAAGACATTTTGGTTTAGTTCCTAATGTGACCTTCAGCTCCTACAGGGGGAAATGGTGGGATTGACTAGTTTATGCCTTTTATCATCTCTGGTGTGCCATCCCCCAGTCAGCATGGCTACTTATCTTCTGGCACAAGGTTAATTATAACACTTTTAAGATGAAGTTGTGGAGGGTAATTTAAATTTCACCTGTATGGATTATGATCTGGCTGAGTTTATTAGTATGCAGACAGAGTTCCAGTGCATATCTTTCAAGTGGCATATGACTTCAAGGCATATTCACACTGTCAGGTCTGTTGTGCCTTACAGGCCTGGCACACACATTCATATTAGCACAGTTTATTTAGGCAAAGAGAGATTGTCATATTTATAGGAGATATTGTAATATGAGAGATGAGTATTTTTTAAAAAGTCTTTTTAGTTAGATGGGTTTGCACATTCAAAGATTCCAAAGAAACAATTAAATGTTAATTTCAAAAGAATATTAAAAATTGAATTTGACAGACCAAGAGGTCTCTTTTAATTCCCAGTATATTTTTGTCATGCAGGAACTCCTCACTTAAAGTCATCCTGGTTAACGTTGTTTCGATGTTAAGTTGCTGATCAGTTAGGGAACACGCTCATTTAAAGTTGTGAAATGCTCTCTTCTAATGTCATTTGGCAGCCACCTGTTTTGTCCACTACTTGCAGGAAGAGCAGCCCGTTGCAGCTAGCTAGTGGGTGGTTGGAACCAGGGTGGATCAGCAGCCCCCCTATCTGCTCCCCCCTCCCCTAAGTTCCCTGTGCAGCAACTGTCCCTCCCCCAACTGCCATGTGCTGCTCCTGCCCTCTGCCTTGGAACTTCTTCCAGAGACTCCTGCTTGCTGTATGGGGGGAGAGGGGAGAAACAGGTTTAATGTCAGGGTGTCTCCCCCTCTCCCCTGCTCCTGCACCCTGCTTACCCCATCTTCCATAGAGCAGGGGGAACACACAACGGAGGGAGGGAGGGAGATTCTTGGCAGTAGCTGCCATCTCATGTCTCAGCAAGTTGATTTAATTAACAAGGCAATGTACTTAGGCCTGGGGTCAGCTATTTAAAGGGGAAATGCACATTTTTCTCTCACACACAGGGTGTGTCTGTCTCTATCTGCCTCCCCTCCTTTCCTGCTGCCTTGTAGAGTGTTGTGAGAGTTAACCCTTGAAGGCTCAATCAATTGCTAGTTCATTTAGCAGTAAGGCATTCCCTGGGAAATATCCCACCCTCTGACTCCTCCACCTCAACCAAGCTTCACAATCGTCATCACTGTGTACCAGTATTAAATTGTTTGTTTAAAACTTATACTCGTGTGTGTGTGTGTGTATGTGTGTGTGTGTGTATATATATATATATATATATATATATATATATATATATATATATATATATATATATATATATACACACACACATATAATATGTCTTTTTCTGGAACCTAACCCCCTCATTTACATTAATTCTTATGGGGAAATTGGATTAGCTTAACATCATTTCACTTAAAGTTGCATTTTCCAGGAACATAACTACAACATTAAGTGAGGAGTTCCTGTACTATTTTATTTTGATTTTTAGGCTTCATTAGAAGCAGTTGTTGGTCTTTCTTTTCAGAGACTACTTATCACTGCTTGTCTCAGAATAAACTAATAAAGGATTCAAAATATTTCTGGACAGTAGGCTAAAAGAAAGTGACTAACCTCAAACACAAATATAGAACGGTCAAGGAAGAGCTTAGTTGCATTAGTTATTGTAAGATAAGTACCATAATCTAAGGTGCAAATCCAAATTATGGAGCCTCCTAGATGCAAAGGCTTCAAAGGAATTATATTTAGGGATTAGTCTTGGAAACACTTACTCATGTGAGTGGCCTTCTGAGAACAATCACATAGGAGTCAACTCATGTGAATGAGGGTTTGTTATTTGTGATTTTCTGTTTCTTGTTTTTTATTTGCAAGGCAGCTCTATTGTTTAAAATCAGTTCCAGTAGCGGTGTCTGTGGAGGACGCATGTAACCACTGAGGAGCAAACGGGCAGTGTGCAAGATGTAGTCACTAGTGAGGATTCACAAAAGGACTGAAATAGAAACATAAACATAAACCAATAATCTTACAGGAAATGAGAGACCCATTCATATTAACTGATAATAAGAAATCATGTGTATGGAAAACAACCACTTGTCTTTCTCAGTTTTGCGGGACTTGGTTTGATTAGTATTATTACATTAGAGTGACTTTGCTATTTATGTTTTTACGATATATTTAATTTGATCATTTAATAAAATGTACAATAATGTGTCTCTACTAAAATTTAGCCACCTATGAAAAATTTGGAGTGAGACAAAGAAAAGGCTTGGACAATAATCACTAAATTAAATGCTGTACCAAGGAATTTACATATCAATCTGCAAATATGGGTAATTTGACTAACCTAACATAAAATCTTCCTTTCTACTGAACACCCAGAGCTTAAAGTAAGTTTTGTACCTTTTATAAATACTTACATCCTCCTATACTCTGTATAATACCCCTGATGACTATTAACTGAATTTTGAGCCCTCTGTATTGTTTATTTTTAAACATTTTCTAATAAAATTTTAAATCTGTTCTAATCTGTGTATCCAAGACTGCATCTGTTGAAGTCAGTGGGAATTTTGCATTGATTTCAGTGGGAGCAGGCTCAGACCCTATGTTAGTGTTTGTCCCTATTCTGCATGTAAGTACCTTTTTCTTTAACCATGTCTCTGTATGCGCTTTAGAGCTATCAAAAACTGTATCATCATCAGTTTGCTAACATTTTGCAAGAACTTCCCAGTTAATGTAAGTTTAGTCCATTAGAGTATTTAGTACACCAGCCTTTTAAATATTCTTGCTCTTAAAGAAAAAAATAACCCCACCTACAACAAAAGATATGGGAAATTCCCAGTACAAATGTTGGAAGTCTCACATCAATCTTCTCATTTCTTTGCTGAAAGAAAATACTAAATCCCACAGGATCACAAAGAGGGGAAATTACATTAAATACAGAATGATTTTAATCTTTGGAAAGAGCATAAAAATATCCTGGTGAAATTAGCATGCACCTGTCATTCCTTTATTTTTTGACTGATGGTGATCTTAAAAGCTTGCTGTTCTTTTATTAGCTCGGTTAGATGTCTCACTGGCACTTCGTCATTCTAATGAGGTATACTGGTAATGCATGAATCTGTAATTATACAATATATGTGTAATCAGCAAGATTTCTAACTTTCAAATCTAAAATAACATTTTCTGCATTCTGTGGTCTAATTTCATCTGACATTCTTCCAGTCACATTACAAACTTTCTCCAAGAAGCAGCAAAGTATTGCAGTCTCCCTTCAGGCACAAGGGATAATGACTGAAAACATAAGCTGTTATAAATCTGCTTCTAGTTATGCTAGTGAAATATTACATCATGTACATCAACCTACTATAGATCTTGGATACTTTGTATTGTTTTAGTAATTTGCTATTTGTTATGCATGGAGAATTACTTTGATATCCCATGGAGATCTCTTTGGTATTGAACCAATGGCTACAGTTTTTACTTAACATAGGTCTCTATCATCTGTCAAAATGTTAGAGGGAGGACAGTGAATACATGTGATAGTTAAAGAGGCTGATTAAATTAAACATTGTTACAGTCCTTGTTGCAGGAGTATAGGACACAAATGCAGCCAGTGGGAAGTTACCAATATATTAAACATGTGGCAGCGAATTATACAATAAAAGCAATTCAGCCAACGTGTTTTAGAAGCACTAGTATTGCAAAGTATTTTTCCATTATAGAGATGGTATATTTTCATTAAATCATTTTAATCAATTTGTTAGAACCCAGCATGACACTTAATACTATGAATCTTAATAAAACCCAAAGGCTAAAATTCAGATTAATGCAGCTCATCTAATTTTAAATAAATTATTTTGTTCATTAATTTTTTTTTAATTAAAGCACACAGCTCTGCCTTTATAAATAGCATCTCAAATGCAGTGTACATAATCCTGAAAGAAGTTTGTCTTTCCAGGTACAGCTTCAGGTTTTAAAGTCAGCTAAATATTTTACGTATTTTTCTACAAAAAACCCTACATTTTTCTACCTTGAATAACTGCATATGTCTTTCATTTCAGGTTCTGATAGTTCATGTCATGAGAAGTACTTGTCAAATAAAGGACTAGGTCATCTTTTAAGCAAAACCTTTGCCAACCCTGGTAGTGAAAAGAAAATAGATAATAAACACAATTTTAATAAGTTAACTTCTGAAAAAAAAAAAAGGTGTCCAAGCATAACATTCATTTCTGTGTTGTTAGAAACTTCGTATGTAAGAGATTTACTTTGTCGGAAGAGTATGTGTGATAGTGGAACTGCCTTTATGAGCATTCCCTGCTAGATGATTGATAGATCAGTGTTAATACAACTTCCTTAAAGGGGGCAAATTCCATGCTGTAAAGCAGAGGAGGGAATGAAGTATCAATGACAGCAGCTGTCTTGGGGAGTGGAGGTGGTAGGGGGAGGGGAGTCTGAGAACTATATCAAGGGAAACATAAGTGGTAAATAGACAGAATGGATTTGCCCACACTATTAAATCTCTGCTTGTCCCTGAGGGCAATAAAAGAATAAAATGGCAAAGATTTACTGTTATTAAATCATTTACTAATCATATGCTAAAAGAAGATGCTTTATCTGCCTGAAATAATACAGTGTATTAGCACTGTACAAGAATGTACATCTTTCTCTGTATCTTGACTTACTTAGAATGATTTGTCTGCTTTACCAATTTCATAATCTCTGGACGCTGTGGAAAAATACTAATTACTATGGCTACTGGTAGCAGACGTTCTGAAATCTCAGACACTGCTCCATTTTCTTGTGTTTGTTATTTTGTCTCCCGTAGAATGCCAATAACCAATCCATTTTTAGGAACAGAGTGTGTGATATGTCTTAGACTGCTTACAGTATCTGATATTTGTATTCCTGGGGGGGGATGTAAGTATGATCAGAGACTTCAAATTTGACATCCTGATACATTTGACGTGAATTCTAAGGGATTGTGGCCCAAAGATACCAGAACGTTCATAGCTTACAACTGTTTTCATTGAAGGAGACACAAAGATCATACAACCTAAAGAATACACCCCTATCCTAAAAAATGGCAATCAACTTTTCTCTCCCCGGACCCCCAAATTTTTTGAGGGAGAGTCCTGGCACAATGGCAAACTGAGAGAAGGAACTTGCTTGAAGAATTATTTGTTACAAGAGAGTAGGAACCATTTACCTATCCCTTTTCTAATTCCAGGTAACTATTAAATTAACATAAACCTCACCTCTAGTTCTGAGATATCCCTGCATCCTGCTGCCAGCCATATAGGAGAATTAGGTCAACCCTAGTTGGAGGGAAAGAAGAGCAGGCAATAAGATGCTATGGAGCTGGATCTTCTTCCCTACGCAGCTGTCCAATACCCAGTATGAAGCTTTTCTTTTTCTTTCTTTCTTTTGCTCCTTCCACCCTGGGGTAGAGGGTGGGGGGTGATTTCTTGGCTATGTCAAGCTGCCATGAAACCAGTGTCCGCACCTTACTGTTGCTTCTAAACCATAGAATATATTCTGCTGAATCTGGGCCCTCTGAAAAAAGGTTATTATATCTTAGCAGATTTCCCTTGAGTTGCTTCTATTTCCAGTCTAATATAGTCTCCCCCCCGGCCCCGGAGGCAGTAAGACTTAGCCTTGGAAATTGCTTCCTACATTTTTAGTGTAATAATTAGTGTAGTATGTTGTATTTTGCATTTGCCCTTCACACATCTTCTCAGAAAAACATTGTTTAAATGCGAATTCTTACAGTCTGGACAACCTTTTTAACATGGCTGCTATTCTGAAATTTGTGAAGTTGTTAGCTTTTCAGTGAGGAGATACCTTCACATTGCTGTTCCCACTCTATTCATAATCCAGATTCAAGATAATTTAATTTAAAAGTGTTGTTTTTTAAAAAAGTAATCTCCTGCCGTTACCAATAGTACAGTCACAGTATTGTTCTAACTTTACCAGTAAGAAGGAGGAACACAGAGTAAATCTTGACATGGGCAGATACTTCAGGAATTTAATTGCTTATTTTTACAATGAAGAAATCTATTTGTTAACAAAAGGATAAAATAAGAACCTAAATTTCACAAGTAAAATTAGGAATGTGCATCCAGATGAGAGACTGTTTTACCCATTTTGTGTACAGATGCCTATGTATTTTGTATGCACAATTACCTGTTGCATACATATTTTGATTTAAATGCTGGAATAGGAAAATTTGGCCCATAGTCTTATGAATTGTGGTTTAGTACTTAATTTCTTTTCTGTGACTTTAATGGAAACATAGGGTAATCAATGATATTACTCTCTTTAATAATTGTATACTTCAGAAGAAAAAGTTAACAAAGGTACCATTATTTCACCAGCACCTACTGAATAGCTCTTTATATAATTCATGCATTATCAAATATACATTGTTAAAAAAGAATTGAGTATTACTGATGGTACAACCCTGTTAATCAGTATTGACCTCATACCAGTCAGACTGTAATGTGGATCCCAGCACAATGCTGATAATATAATAAAAACAAAATTGTTATGGACCCATTCAGGGGAGTCTTATCCTCTCATGAAGTTTCCAGGTTTGCCCCTCTTTGCGACTGCCAAGGGTTTAGAGACCCTGAGATCTCTGCAGGTCACTGGGGATCTCCTGGAGACCTGGGGCTAACCATTCAGAAGTCCTGTGCTTCTGCACTAGCTCTTGCTCCCTAGGGCTCTATCTCAGTTCTCTGACAGCTAAGTTTCAATGAGTTTCCCCCAAAACTCTCTTTTAAGGGAGTTTCTCCAGTGGAGAGTTTTTTCTGCGTGTCCATTAATATAGTCTCTGGCTATGTAAATATTATTAATCTCTTTCTGTGGGGTTGGTGAGGGACAAAGCATGGCCCCCTAATCTCAATCCTGGCTTTTCTTCCCTTTCCTTCCATTCACCACATAGTCCACATGGCACAGGAATATTGTACTATGGAGCTGACTAACTCCCTCAACAAAAGAGGGATGAAATCCATGTGCGGAGTGTTTTTCCATTCACCGCCTATTTATGCAGGAGTGTTTAAAAAGCCTCCAAGTGAGGCACCACACTTTATGAAAGATGTGGACAAAGTGGAGAGAGCAACAAAAATTATAAAAGGTCTAGAAAACCTGACCAATGAGGCATATTTAGTCTGGTCAAAAGAAGGCTGAGTGGGGACCTGATAAGACTTCAAATATGTTAAGGGCTGTTATAAAGAAAATGGTGATCAGTTGTTCTCCATGTTCACTGAAAGTAAGTCAGGAAGTGATTGGTTTAATCTGCAGCAAGGGAGATTTAGATTATATATTTGGAAAAACTTTCTAACTATAAGGATAGTTAAATTCTGGAATAGGCTTCCAGGGGAGGCTTTGAAATCCAAATAATTTGAGGCTTTTTAAGAACAGGTTGGACAAACACCCATCAGGGATGGTCTAGGTTTACTTGGTCCTGCCTAAGCGCAGGGAACTTGATGACCTTCCAGCCCTATATTTCTGTGATTCTGTTAGAATCCTTTCCCTTCTCCACCCCACAAAATGAATATATGAAATAAGAACAATAAAAAAAAATTAGACTACAAGAATCTTGTTGAACAACACTGCGCTCTCATGTGTTCTTGTCTCATCCAATCCCCCTTCCTTTGTATGTTTATCATCTATTTAGACTGTAAGACCATCAACCTAGGGAGCATAGGAATTTCCAAACTAGATGAGACCCTGGTCCATCTAGTCCAGTATCCTGTCTCCAACTGTGGCTAGTACTAGATACTTTAGCGGAAGGTCTATGAAACCCCAGTGAAAGTAGTTGTGGCTAATGTGCCCCGTATGATGGGTTTTATACTAAAAAAGATTGTTTTAGGCAGGGGCTTTCTTTATTTGTAAAGAAACACAGTTTGGGCATTCTGTAAATAACCTACCTAAAAAACTTCTATTTTTGCCCTTAAAAACAGTGAAACAGACTTGTATAAATATTAGTCTAATAAAAGACTGTTCCCAGATGCTTTTTCAGAATGGAGCAAATTATTATAACTGAGATATAAACCACTGAAAATAGAGGTTTATAAAGGAAGTGCTGACAGTGCATTAATGATAGCTGTACTAGCGGTTGCTGTTATAAGAAAGACCGTACAGAGGATATAATGCAGTTTTGACAGAAGTACCACAAAGAAACTGATGCCGTCTGAAGTCTTGTGAGTAGAAACTTACCCAAGATCCCAAAGGGAAATGTAAAAAAACAAAATTTTGTCAGGAAATTGTATTATGGTTATGTCTGGTTCTGTGAACTCTGACCAGACTAGATAAGCTTTTGCTGAGCTAGGAATAAAGCTTGCCTTATTTAAGAAAAAAAAATACTTTAATACAAGACCCAGACACATTCTTACATTCCTTCTTCTGTGCTGGATCTGAAAGCCTGAACAGGTGCTTGTAGTAGACATAATTATAGATTGAAAAAATTCTGTGCAGCAGTTTAATATTAACCATTACCAGCATTCTGTCAAAAATCTTTGTATGCAAAGACCTAGTATGATAAGCATAGGATAATCATAAAGTAAATTAAGACCTTGATGCAGGAAAACACTTACATATTTTAATCCATCCTTATTCAGGAAAGCTCTTAAGCATGAGTCTTAACTGTAAGCCATAAGGTTTAAGAGCTTTCCTGATTCAACCTTTAAAGTCCAGATTTTTAGTCTCTTATCTTCCCGTGTTCCCTTCAATTTGTAGGTACAACTGATATATTTTAGATGTTTAGATATCTGATCCAGGGGCACTATCACATGGAAGTTATTTATATATATATATATATATATATATATATATATATATATATATATATATATATATATATATATATATATATATGTCATTACTGCACCTGTAAAGAAATGCTGAAGCAAAACAGGAAGCCCAATTGAATGTGGGATTAAAATGAGATACTAAATATTTAGAAGTGTAATAATGTGATTCATTACTTTGGTATTGGGTAATCACAGTATCTTGAGTGACTGTGTGGTGGGGCGGTTGCCCCACAGAAGGAGAAAGGGTTAAAGCAGGCCAGAGGGAGCTTTCGCAGAACCCACCAATTAGAGGAGGGCTCACTAAGCGAGCCAGTTGGAAAGTGGCTTGATGCAGCAGTCAATCAGGGCCGGCAAGGCCATATATAAAGGGGTGCTCAACAGAGCAGAAGGAGCTCTCCCTGGCCTGCTAGGGAGAAGGATGGCTGCTTAGGAGCACCATGGCTAGAGCAGTGCTGGGCGGGGTAGTAGAGCAGAAGGAACTTCTTGCTGGCTGCTGCCAGACTGAGGCATGCAGGAAGGGCAGATAAGGTCCTAGGGCTGCCCCCACTTGCTCTGAGGGAAGTGGCCAACACAGACTGCGGTTTGCCTCTGGAGCAAGGGACTAGACTGGTGACTGCAGCAAGCCACTGAGGCAAGTGGCTGGACTATAGACTGCGGGTTCCCCCAAAAGTTGGGGAGACAGCAGAGTGGGGCACAGCTGGAAGACTGTGCCCAGAAGAGGATGCCGTGGTCCAGGGAGCAACATGGGTCAGAGAATGGT
The DNA here is from genome assembly GCF_025201925.1 of Gopherus flavomarginatus. Taxonomy (NCBI): domain Eukaryota; kingdom Metazoa; phylum Chordata; order Testudines; family Testudinidae; genus Gopherus; species Gopherus flavomarginatus. Next base: position 51,036,612 of record NC_066619.1, on the reverse strand, counting down.
GGAGACAGCAAAGTGGGAGTAATGGCAAGGGAGACCCCACCAGAGGAGGGCACCCTGCGGAGGGACTTGAGCTAATTCCAGAATGGCCTGCAGGAGATGCCACAGCAGTGAGTCTCGCACCTCTGCAAACTGAAAATAACCATCTAGCACAGAATATTGCTGGCTTATTCTTCATCAGTTAAAGAAATCAATGCAGATCTTATTTTCTGAATACTCAGGACACGAGCTGATGTGATGGTCCATAAAAAGCTGTCTGAATTAAACATTACAGCAGTTGTGAACGGGTGACTGGAAACTATTTTGTATGGATGAAAAGAGAACTGTTTAGAGTATGATACTTGTTTGTCCTGTGCCAGTGATGCAAGGTGGATTTGATTTAAATCACTAGTCAGGAAAACTCGATGTAGTGATGGATTTCTACATAAAAGTACATTCTTTTTGGTGTTATAACCTTAATACATGTTCTTCACAACTTAGAGATAGATATAGGTTTCATTTTTAGAAGGTACACACTATTCATTTTTTAAGTGATTTTTGAAAACTTTTTTCAGATTAGCTTCAGAAAATGAATGATTGGTTAAAGGTAATTGAAGCAGATATTGATGAAGTCATTGGGAAATGAACAATCTCCAGTTCAACAGGTTAATCATTAATATTTGGAGGATTTTCTTGCCATGCTGTATTAGGAGGAGAACATCACCAGACAGACATTTAAATTGTTTTATTTAACTAAAACAACAATGTTATGTATTCTGGATTTTTTTCTTCAACAACAAACATATAATATTTTAACAAAACAAGCATATGATTTTTTGAATTTAGTTAAACTTTCAAGTTTTTTTAAATTTGTTTTTGTTAAAATTGTTTAAAATAGTTAAATGAAATAGTCCATTTAATTTTTTTTTATTATTATTATGTCAGCCAGGTCAACATAAGAAACTTAAAATATTGGCTTCTGCAGCTAACTCAGTTGTCTTCACCTTCATTTTCCTGTTTATTCATAATCTGGAAAAGAAAAACAAGCTTTCCTGCTTTTTCAGGTCCCAAACTAGTTCTCGATTTGGAATTAATTAGTCCAAATGAAGAAAATATTCTTTCTACACTGGCAGAAGAAGCTACTGCTGTTAAAAGTGAGATTATCACTTCAACAGTCTCTGAATCCAAGTGCTTAAGTGACTTCTACCAGTTCACTGGTGTGACTTTCTTTAAAACATCATCAGCAAACATATATTTCTTGAATGGTTCACCCTTAGCTCTGAAGTTTACTATAGTTGGCATTATGGAGGGATGATTGCTGGATGTCCATTCATAGCCAACTACTCTTCTTCAGCAGTTACGGTTTGACCCTGGTACGAGTATTGAGAATATTTGCAAGAAAATGAGCTGGAGATAGTGCTTGTCCGATTCGTTTTTTTTAATGCTTGTAATTTAACTCTGTCATTGCATATTTCTCTCTTTAAGATCTCACTTAGTTCCTTCCAAATTTCAACAGCGTCAGCAATAAAACAGCTATTTCCCTGCATTTTGTTCAAGGCTACAGAAATAGGCTTCAGGATACTCAAGCATGTGTTTAATATTTCTCTTAAGACCAATGTTGAGAACTTTGGCTGTGACAGTGCCATCTATTTGTTCACGATTTTCTTCACAAACTGTCATCAGATTAGGCCAGTTGTTGATATAATGCTCAAAACAGCCCACTACTGAGTTCCATCACATGTCTTGTGGGAGAGTTAGCTTGGTTCTTCCAACTTTTTTCAGAGCAGCTGCTGCAAAGTGGTTGTTGTGGAAGTATTTTGCAATTTCAACAATATTAGCCTTTATTTCTGGAACACTGAAGTCTTTGGCTAGGAGTTGCATCAAATGAGCACTGCAACCGTAGATTATTAGCTTGGGACTCTCTTCACTCTCTTCTAAATTTCTTCTCATCTTGGATACATTTGCAGCATTGTCTGTGACCAAGCTGCATACTAGACATTTGAATTTTTTTTTCACAGTTTGTTATAGCTTTTACTGCTACTTCTTATAAGTATTCTGCTGTATGTGCATTTCCTGATGTATCAATTGTTTCTGTAAGGAAGACATTCCCTTCTTCTGTTGTCACGCAAGCACATACAACAGGATCGTTGTGGACGTTGCTCCACCCATCAAGACTCAGGTTAACAATTTCACCCTCTAGATCTTTTGCACACTGCTCAGTTTCTCTTTCATACACTTTATCCAGCAATTTGCCTGCAATATCTGCTCTGTTGGGTGGACTGTATCCTGGTCTTAATGACTGAATGGTAATGAAGTGTGGGTTCTCAATCATACGGAAAGGAGAGTTTGTTGCATAAACAAACTGGGCAATATTTCCATCAATTACCTCTTTTTGTAATCTGCTGGTTCTTACTACAAACTTATCTGTGGTTGTTTCTGGATGATGGAGAATTTTTTTTTCCCTTTTTGCTACAGGTGATATACTGTGGCTATGTGACATACATGATGTGACTGAAACACTATCATTGACAGATTACTCTGAAACTATAGAAAATTGATGATGCTGTTGAAGGTGGATAGTCTTCAGAATCCTGTATGTTGAGGACGGATTCTCCTAAACAAAATAAGTCAATACATTTTATTTAATTATTACCATACTGCTCATTTAGTATCACTCATTGCATTCATTGACACTCAGTACTACTTTAAATGTGAAATTATAAAAGGAAGATCTGCCTATTTCAGCTATTTATTTTTTATCACAACCGCATCTAAAATGATAGTACCATAGAGTAACAACTATATTTTTTGCTCAAACATGAGAATTCAAGAATAGTCCAGAAGGAAGACAGGCAGTCCTTAAGAAAGAAGTATGAAATAAAGTTTACCAACCTGAAGATCCTGCATGTTCAGATGTTCCTTTCATCATCTTCAATGCAGCTTCTTCCTGAGAAAGAACACTTCTCATGATGTTGTTTCATTCGGGCAACCAGACCTTGCATTTCTTTGTTGCACAGTTTGCATTTTGCACGCTTGCCTGTCTTACCCACAGGTAGAGGAACTTCATAAAAATATTCCCAAACTGGGTCTCTTTTACGGCCTGCTGCCATTGTAGGTTTTCCTTTCTAGTGAGAATGGTATTGTAGATCTCAAATCCATGAAGGCTACACTCAGAAAGACCTCAAAACTTCTGGAATATGCTGCTCAAACAGTTCACTTTTGTTTCTACTGCCTGTCTCTCTCTGCTCACATTTATCTCCAGACTTCTTCTCCTTGTCCAGATCTATTCTGCCCCCAACAATCCTCTCTGTGTACACAAATTTGCAGAGGGACGATAGGGTTGAGGTCTGTTATTTCTCACCTCTATATAGTTATTTATTTATTTATTTATTTAAAAACATTTTTGCTGTTAACTTGCAGGTTATCTCTGGAGACGCAAATCCACAGTTTGAGAACTGCAAAACTAAGCATCTCTGATGGAATCTTCTAGACTGAGCACTGAGTCCTATTGGGTAGATAGAAAGATTAACCTAAATAATCTATACAGAAGACCCTGAAACCCCATAAGATTGGGTCCCTAATCCATGAACTATTGGAACTTATTTACAAAACTTTTCTTAAACATTTCATGAATGTATTGTCTTGTACTTTATAATTTATAATCTCTATTTCATGATGAGATATCTTTGAGCTATAATATATCTTAATTAAAACTATCTTTAGCTTGGATATTTTTGAGGAAAAAACCTATGTTTTGATTATTTTTTTTAAAATCATTGATTTTTATCCACCCTGCACTGATGTGATTTGTTTGTTCTTATCTTCCTGCAAGGATAGGCGATGAAATCACTTTTTCTTTGTTGAAGGCCCCTCCCCCCACCATGAGTTCTGAATGAATATGGAATGGCAATGGAAATTACTATAGTGACAGAGCACAAATCATTGCTGTGAGACCCAGTGGAAAGTACATTATCTGTGTACATTTATCTTGTGCTTGCTGGGAAAAACAGAGTATGCCCCATCCCATCTCATTGATTAGAGGCTTCATTCCCCATAACCTATGGTTCCCTCCAGAGCTTCACAGATAATGAGAGCCTTGTGCCTTCTCACTGACTTTAGGGACCCTTTCCTACCCACTCTGTCTCCCAGACAACATGGCTCCAGTGGAATTGCATTGCTAGGGCTTCCTCATGGTAGAGTATGGAAAGTCAGGGCATCCGGAATTTGCTTTGACTCCTTCATGGATTTCCTATAGGCATTTGGGGGGGGGGGGGGGGGGGGCGGGGGGCAGGAACTATATGCTCCCTTAGATCTCTGACTCATACTGGGCCCTCCACAGGTTTGAGTCAGTCTGTGGCAGATGGTACCAAGGAAATGGCTGATCCCCACATGCCCTTCTGTAAGTAAATTGAAAATTCCTTACATGGAGGGTCTCCTCTGCTTGCTGATCTCATGGCAACAAATAGGACTTAGGCTTTTTAAAATGTTTTCACTAAATGATATTTTATTCAAGCTTCAATTAAGACGGTGTACTTTTATTTCTACATTCCTTTGCAGTTTGTAACTCATACTTTGCAGCACTGGGTTAGTGCTTAGGAACCAGATACTAACCATATGGGCAGTGAAACTGACTAATCCGTTTTCAGTGTCCAAACTAAGTGAAAAGCAAAAAGTAAATACAGTGCATGAATGATGAAAAGTCAATTTAGATTTCTTTTTAAATCAGCTTTAATATTCCAAAGTGGTGCCAGTAACCAATGTAAGGAAATCTTTTATTTAGTTTACTTTTTCTATATATATATATTCAAGGTAGTCAGCAATGCAAGTTATTTGCTTACATAAGCAGTAACAGAGAGGATATGAGATACTAAGGTAAGAGAATGTAGCAGAGATGAAGCAGTTATAAGTTACAAGCATATGAACTGTTTATTAAAAATATTAATACGTTTTGAATCACTTCATCCTATTTGTTCTGTCTCTCCTCAAAGTGATTTTTATCTAGACAGCCACCTTTTAATCAGCTAAATGGTTTTGGTGACTTAAGAAACATGAGACGTGCTTGCCTATGCTATATAAGTAATAATGTTTGTGTCAGCATTTGACCTTGTAAAACCTGATCACTCCAATGGAAAGAGAGGTTGCTGTTTCGAAGAAAATAATTTGAAATATGCTGTCAGTGGGACACTCCTAATTCTGAAACCCAGCAGATTGCTCCCTACTGAGATTAGATGAACCTGTGCTCCCTTGCACATTTCAAATGGGAGAACTGAATATGAGACTGTTGGAGTGGGTTTAGATCCCTTTTTACTTCCACTGAATTCGACAGATAATTTTGGAATGTAAGTTTATGCAAAAGAGATTTAACCTGTTATGATCAGCCAGGAAAAAGAAGCCTGTGCCAAGTTTGTTAAATATACATAGAGAAAGGAAAAGTTGAACATGAGGAAATAAGAATAAAATAAAAATTGACTCTGGAGAAATTCTGTTTTTCTATTTTTGTATTTACACAAAGTTTTTCAATAAAAAATTGCATTTAAAAGCTTCCCTTTAGGTACAAGTGCCCTTTTAAGGTGGCAGGGAAAGGAAGAGTCACTTAAATGTTGAATTTTGTGATTTCAGCTCAGCATTCCGTGGTCATTTTTAGATTAACTTTGCAGTTAGAACAGACATGAAAAATGGACATGGAGAAAGAATAGCTATTTCTGTTTATAATGTTTGTTTCTTTTCATGGACCACTACTTTCAGAACACACAGACATGGCATTCTGTGGTCCTGGTTCAGCATCTCCTACTGGGGTCAGTATCAGGTTGGTTTGCTCTGATCTCCTACTGCCAGTTCTCTTCCAAACCTGGACAGAGTTGCTTAGATGTTTTGATCCCTACCAAGGTGCCTCTACAAGAGCAAAGTTATTTAAAAGAAATTGAAATAATTTCTAATTATAGAAAAGAATGCATAAAAAAGAATAAATTGTAATAAAATATTAAAGCTAGCACATCTGACGAAAACATGAGAAAACAAAAGAGATTATGTTCTGAAGTTTATCAGAACAACATCGATATTACTCTGTATTAGCACAGCTACTGTAAGGGCCATTTCCTGAACTTACTGTTTTTGCCCAGTCTAAATTTCCATTGAAAATATTGAACTTCTAGATTTGACTCTGTGATTCCAATTCTGCAATGATTTAAGTGCACACTTATTTTTAATCATGGGTCATCATTTTATAGAGATTAAAGATTAACAGTTTAAAAACTGGATTTTAAAATAACAATCTTCTAAGTTGCCACTCCCTTAGGACCAAATACACTAAAGGAGAAATCTGACTTCAGTAAGACTACTCAAAATGCCTAAAATTTAGCATGTGTGTAAATCTTTGCAGGGACAAGACTAGGTTAGTAAAAATAAATTTTGGATTTGGATCAAGTCTCATAAACGTGCAGGCTTCCAAAACTCTGCTACTTGTTTTATTCTTTCTACTGAAATGTTGATTTTTCTTTTTGCTATTGGTATAGATATTAATATTCCAGTAGATGCGGCAGGGAGTCTATAGTGGCATAGCTGTTGCAGACGTACTATCCCAAGACACACAGTCCACTCTCATTGATCAGAATTAATAAAGAAATATTATATATAAATTCTTGGGTCCATTGTTGATATGCATAGTAAAGATAGAGGGCTAGGTTCTCATCTGGTGTAAATCCACATTTTCCCCACTGATTTCACTGGACACATCCCAATTTATACCAATTCAGAATCTGGGACCAGAAACGACTTTCCAAGTAATTTGTAATTAGGGGATGATGCTGCATGAGTGAGATTAAATGTTTTTTCATCCACGTTCTCAACATCAGACAAAAAATTAGTCCAGAATCAGTCCATTCTTGGAAGCCATGGAAAAGTCGGGTTGTGTTGTTTGGCATATAGTTTATTTATTGAAAAGATTTCAGTTATAATTTTAAAGGAGATTGTTAAACAGCAAGTGATAACTGCTTCTTTCTAGGGATTCAGTCCAACTTCGCTGAAGTCAATGGAAAAACTTCCATTGTGTTTAAAGGGAATTAGATCATACTATGTCTGCGTAATTTAATAGGTCTCTTCTCATTTACCATCTATCATAGATGCTGGAGATAGAAGTCCACAGCTGAATTGGTATCTCTGTATCTAATAATAATATCTTACATTGTAATATTATTGTTTCTAGTAGTAATGCTACAATAGTGACTAGAGGCCCTAATCAGGTCAGGGTCCCAATGCACTGGGTACAGCCATATATAAAACTCATAGAATATCAGAGTTGGAAGGGACCTCATAAGGTCATCTATTCCAACCCCCTGCTCAAAGCAGGACCAATCCCCACCTAAATCATCCCAGCCAGGGCTTTGTGAAGGCCAACCTTAAAAATCTCTAAGGAAGGACATTCCACCACCTCCCTAGGTAACCCATTCCAGTGCTTCACCGCCCTCCTAGTGAAAAAGTGTTTCCTAATATCCAACCTAAACCTTCCCCACTTCAACTTGAGACCATTACTTCTTGTTCTGTCATCTGGTACCACTGAGAACAGTCTAGATCCATCCTCTTTGGAACTCCCTTTCAGGTAGTTGAAAGCAGCTATCAAATCCCCCCTTCATTCTTCTCTTCTGCAGGCTTAACAATCCCAGTTCTCTTACTCTCCTCATAATCATGTGCGCCAGCCCCCTAATCATTTTTGTTGCCCTCCGCTGGACTCTTTCCATTTTTCCACATCCTTCTTGTAGTGTGAGGTGCAAAACTGGACACAGTACTCCAGATGAGGCCTCACCAATGTCGAATAGAAGGGAATAATCACGTCCTTCGATCTGCTGACAATGCCCCTTGGCAACAAGGACACACTGTCAACTGATACCCAGTTCTTGTCCACTGTAACCCCTAGGTCCTTTTCTGCAGAACTGCTGCCTAGGCATTCGGTCCCTAGTCTGTAGCCGTACATGGGATTCTTCCGTCCTAAGTGCAGGACTCTGCACTTGTCCTTGTTGAACCTCATCAGATTTCTTTTGGCCCAATCCTCTAATTTGTCTAGGTCCCTCTGTGTCCTATCCCTACCCTCCAGCATATCTACCACTCCTCCCAGTTTAGTGTCATCTGCAAACTTGCTGAGGGTGCAGTTCATGCCATCCTCCAGATCATTAATGAAGATATTGGACAAAACCGGCCCCAGGACTGACTCTTGGGGCTCTGCCCTTGATACCGGCTGCCAACGAGACATGGAGCCATTGATCACTACCCATTGGGCCCAACGATCTGGTCAGCTTTCTATCCATCTTATAGTCCAATCTCTGCTCAAAAAAGCTTTTAGATTGAAATACAAAGATAGGGATTGCCTTATTCACTACTTGAAATTCAGCTGTAGAGTGCAATGTTGCATCATTATTAATGGTGCACTGCAATACTACATTGCAAGTTAACACAGGAAGTGAAGAATACCTTATGCAATTGAAACTTCAAAGGAAATTTAGGTAGGCATAATGAAACTACTCAGATTGGAATTTGGCCAAGACACTGAGGTTAACAACCCTACTTCTGTGGAAAAGTGCCATGGGATCTTTCATGATCAGGATTTTGGTTTTGTGTCCCATCAAAGATATAGCATCTGTATTTACTCTTTGCTCCTTTATTTCAGGTTTGACATGAGTAATTGGTCGTGGTAAAGATAGTATAACACTTACCCATCCTGACAAGTATAAAACAGCACTGTAGCCTACAGACTTTCTGCTCTTAGGCTTCCAGCTCCCCAACTATCACCTTTTTTGGGGGGAGATGTGCATCTCTCTCCCACCCATTTGGGGTATTTCCAGGCTGCACAGTTCCCTGCCTACACCAAGGTCCCCAGCAGGTCAGACTGCCTTAGCAGGCCTGGTTTACTTTCTCCTTAGAGGCTACAGTGTAATTGCCCACATGCACAAGTTACCCCACAGCTCTTTCTAAGCAAGCTTTTTAAAATTTATTCTTAAGGTAAAAATATGATGGAGAAAACATTAAAACAATAACAGAACCTGCACACGTTCTAATAAGCTTATGACAGATCACCCCAACTCCAGCAAGGGCTTTGGCTTGTGAACAGTCCTTCAAACCCTACGCAGGGCTTTTTTTCAATTACAATTCATAATTCTTTTTTTCTTTTTCCCCATAACAAGAACCGCCATGAATAGCTCAAGTCTGTCCAACCCTTCCCAGGAAGAATTGGACAAAAGATCCATTTGATGGATCAGAAAGCAGGCCCTGAGTCAGTTTAAACTCAAACTATTTATCCAAAAGCCCTTTCTCTGTCTGCTGCTCTCTAGAGAATCTAGTTTGAGCCAGTATATATGCAAGCCTCCCCACATGGTAGCAGGAGGTGTTACATATGTGCCAGGAAGTTTTGCATTCTGAGTAAATTTGCCTTAACACCTCTCTTAGTTCTTGCAGGGCAGTGGTTTCCCTCCCCCATGGAATTACATATAATCTCTGGCCCACAATGTTGCATACATTTAATACAGTAAAATCTAAAGATATTGCAGGAAATTGCCATATCTGTCACTGCATACCTTAAAACCATGTTGTCATAATGAAGTAATGACACTGGGTGGTTATATTTCAAGAATAATTCTGTAAAATGTTGTTTATGTAGTTTTACAGGGATGTTGTACTTTACTGTACAGCTTTGCTCCATCACAATTTTTTTTGCTAAAGAGTGAACTAACGTTGACTAGAATTATGTCGATCATACATTAAACTAGTTTCCAGTGCAAGTTTCCTTATTCATCAAAATTCAGGGTCAATACGGGAGAGAAATTACCTATGAGAGTGAGGTAGAAATAAGTAGGGGGATTTTTGAGAAACAAATCATGCTCATATCTAAAAGTCTACATTCTACAGCATTCCAAGTTATAATAATTTTCTAGAGGGCAGGAGTGATAGTTTAAAGACAGGCTTATTAGGCCTCAGTCTCTTCTCCATTGCAGTGGTTTTATGCTTGTGTAACTCCGTTTAACTCTGGAGCTATATCAGCATGAAGCGAGGGCAATGGCGTAGAGAATCAGGCCCTTATTAATTACAGAAAGCCTTTTTGAACATGTTCTTGGTTCTACTGGGTAGTTTATTCAGAGTTCAGCATTGTCTAGTCCTGACCAGACTGGCCGTTATCTCATGGCTCTTGACAAGTTGTCCACATTTTGATACTTTTCCACAATACTGTAGCTGCTGAGCTCTGATAAATGAAAAGCTTCTGTTTTCTATGCAAATCTTCAATCTATTTTATAGTTCACTGCTTCTACTGATTTTATTTGAAATGCAAATATCAGTAAAACACTAGGTCAACAGCTGCAGCTGTGCAAAGTGGAGAGCACAGTCCAAGGGCTCCCATGTAAATGTAGTGCACCAGCCAGGCTGCCCTCAGGCTTTGTCAGGGATAAGGCAAACAAGAACTCCAGTGACTATGGAAAACAGTTTGTAATTATTGAAAGGAAGCTAAAAGGAAAACTTATATTTGGTTACTAAAAACCGAGATATTAGAACTGGCTGACATTTTTCTATCTAAATGTTTTTTGATGGAAAATGGAAATTTTAACTTAAAAATGTCACTTCTTATATCAAAATTTTTCAGGTTTTTGTAGAATAGCAGCACATTTGGGGGTTTGTCATAAAAACCCGGAAAAAATCTAATTTTTTTTGACAAAAATAAAATATTCATTTCCTAATCAGCTCTAAGATAAATTAATTACTAGTGAAATTCATGTAACCTGCACAAAACCTGTTTAAATTGATTTTGCATGAGGGACAGTATTCTCTCCTCCTCCAAACTTGGACATAGGGTCTGAGAACCTGCACAGCTGAGAGATGGCCACTGCTGTAGCTTATAGGTGGTAATAACAGCTGTGGCCCATTATGCATAAGCAGCCCCATGTGGGATTTGTGACCAGTGGATCCTCTGACTACCCAGATGTCACTCAGGCAGCCTGCTAATAATCTTGTGTTTGTTACTGTGCAGAGCTACAGGATGCTTCTGCAACACATCTCAATTCCTTGTTTATATGGGGCTGTTGGTGTGCGTTTCTTGTCCCAAATAAATTACAATATAATTAGACAGAATATAAGTGAGGGATTGTGGAAAGGATGCAAACTCCAGGAACCTATTAGCATGAAAATCATTAGACAAACTTTTCTACAGTCATTGGTACAGAGCAAACAGGATTTCACTGTGTAATATAAAGGACATTCCTTATCTCAGCAGTAGAGGAATATAGAGGAAAGACCATGGGCCAAATCCTTACAGGGACTAAGTACTTGCCACTTTCATTTAAGTCAAAGGGCAGGGTTGCACAGAGGTTTTTGAGGGCCCAGGGCAAAATCTGAATCTGAGCTCTTCTCTTTCTCCCTCACCCTCAAAATTCTAAAAAAATTACCTCCAAAGGGGAGAGGTAGGAGTATGTGGATGTGGTTGTGGGCGGACCAGGGGGAGTTGGGCAGCAATTTGCTTTGCACCCACATTGTGTCAGTGGTCTGGCCCTGTCCCCTGGGCTGGGCCCAGCTCTCTACTTCAGGCACAACGACCTGGCATGCAGGATCACACTATTACTCAGGTTTGGCCCAGCCACAGATTCAGGGACAAATTTCAGTTAGTGGGGTGCCCAATCACAGTGCCACTTTGTTTTTGGGCCCACTCAAATGTGTGGGCCAGGGCAAACTGGAATTACAGGTGGCCAGCACCTCCATGGATTTGGCCTCATAAATCCAAGTAGACATTAAGAAGTTGAACATTTAGATAGGCCAGTACTCATCTGTCAGAATGAGTATGTCTAATATTCTTCTGTCTAAGCACTCAGTTCACAATAATAGGTGGTGTATAAGAACACAAACAGGAAAGAATAGAACCACAAATAAACAGTGCCTACAAAGTGCCAGAATTAGGACTCTGTTATGCATTCTGGATTTTATAAATTGAAGGAATAAAACCATGAAAATGCACTTTAATTAGGCTTACATAATTGAAGGATATGTTTGATTTCACATAATATGATGCTGAGATAGACATAGAATATTGTTCCTGGAAGATTAAAGTGTTGGACTAGAAAGAGCTATTTAGACTTTGGGTATGTAAATGAATTTAGACAGGTGGCATAGGGATTGTGTCTGACAACAATGGGATTAGCTGTGCTCAGGTGATAGGAGTTGGAAGGGAAAGTACAGGCTGAATAATGTTTGTATAAATTAATTAAATTCGCAAAAACTCAGAACCAAACCATCAGCTCCTCAGATGTGCTAATTTATGCAAGAAGTTGGATGGGAAAAATCTCTGTTCTCTTAGAGTTTGCATACAACTATATTAATTTAATTAAACTTGAAATCAAGCCTTAATGATCGATTTTATACTCTAGAACATATTCTTCCCTCAAATACAATCTGCACGCACATCTCAAATGAATATTGAACATGAACTGTGTGTTTCCTTTTCTATCTGAGGGTAGAATTGGGCCCTTAATATTTGTAAGGACTCCTTTGCCTATGTCTGAATGTTACTAAGTGTTGATGTGTGCTGCATGCATAATACCAAGTATTGCAAACTGCAAATGTGTGGTTTTTGGTATCCCCAAACAGCTCCCAGAAGCATTTTATGATATTCAAAGACGACTGACAGGGACATTTTATAAATACATTAGAGCAAAAACAAACCACTGGGGCTTTATAATATATTATTTATAGACTATAAAGCCAAACACTTTAAAGTGAGGGAACAGCAAAGGAGTGTTTGTGATTGCATACCAAAATAAAATATTGACTAAAAGCAAACCATGTGAGATTTTAAATGCACTGTTTACTATTAGAGGTGGGCCAATAAAGCTGGGTTTTAGTTTTGTAAATCCAGATATCATTTTATCCAAACTCAGAGTTCAAGGATATAAGGTTCTAGTTTTACCCCATAAATACATGTGTACTCTTCCATAGGCGGCTTTGTGATGACTAAAGACTATTCAATCTCTTGTTCTGTGGAGTGTCAGAGAGCAAACATTTCCCTTTATTTGTAACTGTCTGTGCAGTAGCAGCATTCTTTAAGACACTCAAGTATATAAGCTATAGTAGACTCTAGTATCCATACTGGAGGATATTTGAGTCCTAATATTGGAATCTGCCTCTATTTCTGATGACTGAAAAACATTTGTGGGGCCTGGGTAAATTACGCATGTCGTTGCTTAGGCTGTAGGGATAGGAATTCCTCATGTCAATCAGCAGTGACTCCTCTGGCTTTTTCAGGACTCTAATGGATCCATATCAAGCCCCTTTCTGCCAAAGGACAACTGTCATGGCATGTGGCTTTGAGAGTGGGGAAAATAATAAAGGGAAAAACTGATAGAAATCCTGGAGACTCCATGAAGGTCTCAGGGGCCCTCCAATTTTGGATGTAGTGAGAGGAAACTGAGCATATTTGTATAACTTTAAAATATCCATCTTTTTTTTTTCTCTGAGCTTTGTCAAGATCAAAGTACCTTTTATATTTAGATTCTATCATATAATCTACTGTACATCACAAACCTAGGTCTAGATTCGGGGTGGTGGTGGTGGTCAGTTTTTACTCAAACTCTCATTAAAACCAATGGGAATTTGCCCAGTGAGAACAGATTTAAAAAAAAAAACGAGTAAGAGCCCCTAGGATTTAACCCACGCTGTAGGGCTTGTGTGGTGAAAGATGATATAGCAAACAAAACCTTTGTAATAACCTGATATTTCTTTTTACAAGTTGTCAAGGTTTTTCCCCCACTTTGAACTTTAGAGTACAAGAAGTGGGGACCTGCATGAACACTTCTAAGCTTAATTACTAGCTTAGGTCTGGTACGCTGCCACCAGTCAGAATTTAGTGTCTGGCACACTTTCTGTTCCCCAAAACCTTCCCTGGGGAACCCAGACCCAAACGCCTTGGGTCTTAAAACAAGGAGAAATTAACCATCCCCCTCCTTTTCCCCCAGACTTTCCCCTCCCTGGGTTGCCTTGAGAGGCTTCACACAGATCCAAACTCCTTGGATCTTAAAACAAAGAGGAATTAACCATCCCCCTCCTTTTTTCCCCCCCACCAATCCCTGGTGAGTTCAGACCAATCCCTTGGATCTTAAAACAAGGAAAAATCAATCAAGTTCTTAAAAAGAAAGCTTTTAATTAAAGAAAGAAAAGGTAAAAATTATCTCTGTAAAATCAGGATGGAAAATGCTTTACAGGGTACTCAGATTCATCTAGACTAAAGGGACACCCCCCCCCCCCCCGCTAGCCTTAGATTCAAAGTTACAGCAAACAGAAGTAAAAAATCCTTCCAGCAAAAGAAACCTTTACAAGTTGAGAAAACAAATATGACTAATCCGCCTTGCCTGGCTATTACTTACAATTTTGAAACATGAAAGACTGATTCAGAAAGATTGGGAAAGCCTGGAATGATGTCCCGTCCCTCTCAGTCCCGAGAGCAAACAATGAACAAAACAAAAAAACACAAACAAAGACTTCCCTCCACCAAGATTTGAAAGTATCTTGTCCCCCTATTGGTCCTCTGGTCAGGTGTTAGCCAGGTTTACTGAGCTTCTTAACTCTTTACAGGTAAAAGAGACATTAACCCTTAACTATCTGTTTATGACACAAGTATTCAGAAAACAGTCAAAGAGCTACCCTGTTGTCCTATCTTCATTCCTGAGTCGTGAGTAAAAACAATGCAAAAAGATGGGCATTTAACTTCATATTAGGGTATAGACAAAACACTAAAGCTATTTAGTCACATAAGAACAGCCATACTGGGTCAGACCAAAAGTCCACCTAGCCCAGTATCTTGTCTTCTGACAGTGGCCAATGCCAGGTGCTCCAGAGGGAATGAACAGAACAGGTAATCATCAAGTGATCCATCCTGTCTCCCATTCCCAGCGTCTGGCAAACAGATGCTAGGAACACCATCCCCGCTCATCCTGGCTATTAGCCATTGATGGACTTATCCTCCATGAATTTATTTAGTTCTTTTTTGAACCCTGTTATAGTCTTGGCCTTCACAACATCCTCTGGGAAGGAGTTCTACAGGTTGACTGTGCGTTATATGAAAAAATACTTCCTTTTGTTTGTTGTAAACCTGCTGCCTATCATTTCATTTCGTGGCCCTAGTTCTTGTGTTATGAGAAGGGTAAATAACATTTAACTTACTTCACACCAGTCATGATTTTATAGACCTCTATTATATTCCCCCTTAGTCGTCTCTTTTCCAAGCTGAGAAGTCCCAGTCTTATTAATCTTTCCTCATATGGCTGCCGTTCCATACCCCTAATAATTTTTGTTGCCCTTTTCTGAACCTTTTCTAAGTCCAATATATTTTTTGAGATGGGGAGACCAGATCTGCACGCAGTATTCAAGATGAGAGCATACCGTTGATTTATATAGAGGCAATATATTTTCTGTCTTATCTATCCCTTTCTTAATGATTCCCAACATTTTGTGTGCTTTTTTGGCTGCCGCTGCACATTGAGTGGATGTTTTCAGAGAACTATCCATAATGACTCCAAGATCTCTTTCTTGAGTGATAACAGCTATTTTAGACCTCAATGATTTTATATGTGTAGTTGGGGTTATGTTTTCCAATGTGCATTACTTTATATTTATCAACACTGAATTTCATCTGCCATTTTGTTGCCCAGGCATCCAATTTTGAGAGATCCTTTTGTAGCTAACCGTAAGGCTTCTGGAAATCTGCAGGCAATGTTGCCAATTTCTATAGGACCCCCATCCTGCCACCTGAGAGTCTGTGTAAATTTTTGGAAAATCTACAAGATTTTTTTAAAGCCAGTTAGCTCTAACTACACACAAAAGCATGAGTGATTTGTTTAGTAAATTATTTGCATCTTTATTGAGTAATTTTAACAACGCTCTCCTTATTCTGTCTAGTCTGCCATCTTCCCCCATCTCCATCTATTTGAGATTTCCCTCTCTTGAGAAATTATTCCCCTGAGATCTTTTCTTTATCTCTTCCTATCATCCAGAGATCTTCTAATCCTCCTGGATCTCCTTTCTTCTGCTCTCTTAGTCCCTTATTGTTTTTATCAAGGAAGCCTCAGAGTGTGGATTATTTCACTAGAGTAATCCCTGAGGGCACAAATGAGAGCCTTTCAGACCTGAGGGTTCCCCTACATGATTTCCAGGAGAAGGCAATTCACAAAGCGCAGAGACTCAGAGAAGGTAAATAATCTGTTTGAGAGAAGCCACAAGTATGGAGGGGAGATAACGGTTAAGGGGTAACTGGCCTCAAAGGGATATTTTGGATGGGAAAAAAAGCACCCAATCTAAACAGAACCTCTGAATCTTTTGAGGTTCACTCATCAATAATAGTACCCCGGAGCTGTCAGTACAGAGAAAGTGTATCAGTTTAACAACTCATTATAAAATTTACAGCTGCAAATTATATATAGTACGTCCTTAAAAAAATCAGAATGTTGTATATTCCCTTTTATGCAGATTGTTCTATTTTGGCACATTATCCATATTTCCCTCTGTATATTTCAACATGTTAGTGCTCTTAAAAAATTCTGCCAACCCAATCCTATTATTTAAATTTAAGCAAATTTACAAGTGCATATTCTACAGTAATTCTCTGTAAAGTCTCATCTCATAACTCATTGCTTCAGGCTACTAATGAAGGCATTAAAAATCAGTCTCCGTTGCCAAATATAATTGAAAAAAGGAAATCTATAAAAAGGAAAATTGATTACCTCTCCTCTCCTGTGTTCCACGTTGGCAGATTTAAGAGATTCTTGCAGTTCACCCACTATAAGTGACACCAATTCATATATTTCATAATGGATGAGAAGCAAATTCTGGTTCCCCTCCACATCTTGGCAGGGAACCTGTTCCAGTCACCACTTGTTCCCCACCCCTCTTCTCCCAAAGACTCCAGTTTCCCTCATCCCGGGAGTCTCCCTGCTCTCTTACCCACTCAGTGCATGAGCTGGTGCTGCCAGGAATCAAGTTCTGATCAGACTCCTCTGTGCTCTGCTGTACTGAAATAGACTCCCCCTGCACCAGGTCACAACAATGTTTGTCTCAACTGCCCCTCCATTTGAACACAGAAATCCAGCTGGAGGGGCACTGGGCCAAATTTCAGTGACATTGCAACCACTTGCACCCAGTCAGACATGCACTGAAATTTAACCCAGCCAGCCCTCTGTCTGTATGAAGGGTTAGCTTGGTCAATTTCAATGGCATTGTGACTATGTACTGGAGTGATGCTCTGGACCACTCTGCTACCAGCTGTATGGGTCGACTGCTTAAAGGCAATTGGGCCATGTCCCCCTACCACCTCCCCGGCCTATGGAATGTTAAGCAAGTGTATAAACCTTGGGGGTGGGTGCATTTGCCTCCCTCCACCCCTATATTCCCACCAAGTTGGTGCAGTTTCCCACCATACTTTAGTTTGATTGAACAACCGCTCAGCACCATTGCTTGATGTAAACCTGGGAAAACTAGGAGCTTGCCCCTTTTTCCTCCACCATTAACCTGGGGAATTCAAGAATGTCTTTGATTTTTAAATTTGAAAGAACTTCCAGGTGATATACATGAATGCCTGAGCATTAGTGTTATCTGTGCTCATCTAGAAATAGTCTCGTATTACACACTTTGCTTTGTAATCTACATCATGGTAATATTGCAGCTGTAATACAGCAGACCACAGATCCTTTATGTAATCAAAGGAGACTCCCCATTGTGATTTCCTATATGTTCTTTACCTACTTTGAAATATTAGTTGAAACATCTATATCAGTATACCAGACATATAGCCTTACTACATTGGCCAAATTCTGTTTTCCTTTATGCCCTCTTGAATCCAGAGTAACTCTACTGGTTTAAATTGAATTACATTTGGATTTATACCAGTATAAGGGGCAAAATAAAAGCTCTGTTAAGTGATGATGAGCGATGACTTGGCTTAGAAATCATCTACAGCATAGTCAAAAGGTGTTCTTTTTGTTCACAGTGCTCTTGTACAATGATACCTGCTTAAAGAAGCCATTCAATTGGCTGACTTAAACAGGTCTCTTAACTGAGGTGGTTTTCTATTGAAGATGGAGCAGAATTGTAATCAAGGGATGAGATCATCCACTGGTGTAAATCTGAGTGATTCCACTGACTTCAGTGGAGCTATGCTGAGGATCTGTCCCAATGTCTTTGAGAATATTATGGGGCCTCCTGTAAAGACAAGGTTGGCTAATAACGCGGGTGGGGGTGGGCGTGGGGGTGTCTCTTATGTAGTTTTCATTCTCACTGTATCCTTTACAACTTTCTGTATTTTCTGGAATGGCTGTGTATTGATGGTACAGTATTTAAAGCTAGTCCATGCAGCAATTTTATTTTGGAAGGTTATTAGTTGGGGTTGGCGATATAGAAACTTGAAACATTCAGCCTTTTTAATGGTTCCACTGAAAAACATCACAGCATAACATGTTCTAAATTAATTTGTTTCTAAATCCATGATTTGCATAATGTTGACTTGTTAAAAGGATCTTTATAGTTTAAATGCTTTAAAATATAATCCATTGTTTAATTATAAATATTCAGACAAAGTAAATATATGTTGTACACAGTGGGGGAGAAAGTGCTACAGAATCAAAACATGGTTGCTAACAGATTAACCTCCCAGACTGGAACCCGTCTGTATATATATACATGTATTTGTAGAAGGGGTTTTCCAGTTGTAGGGAACCAGGTTGTGATGTATAGCTGATTTAAGGAACAAACACACATTTTGCTGACTGCCATAAATGCTGTTAGTAGTGTGTAATGAGATTAACTCCCTATAGTTCTTGCAATATTCTTGAGGTTTTTCCAAAAGCAGCTCAGGACAGACCACCACATCTTAAACAGTAAAGGAGTCTAATCTTTCATTGTTGCATGCACATAACTTTTGTTGGCATTCATGGGACTTAAGCACACATTTGGAGAGAATAAACCCTAAAACTGGAAATCTTTGGTGTATCATGATTACAATTTCACAGAGGACTAGACCTGGATTGTACTACTGTTCCCATTGAGTAGTAATACATATTCTAAAAGACTTGTATTTTTGAGGCAGAATGAATGTTTAGCAGTTTTTATATTATAGCTAAGGCTTGGGAAAAGGCAGCCATGATATCAGTTGCAACAAACAAAATCTGAAGTAGAATCATACTTAACTAAATGCCTGTTCCTGCTTGTGATATGCTATTAGAACAGACCTTTGCATTTTTTGAAAATGTTAGTTTTAATAAATATTGAAAACTTCTTCATGTCACTTTTGATTCTCTCTGCACATTAGGAATACTTATCTGGTTGAAAATTCAGCAACTCTCAATAGTCGAGGTTTTCTTGAACCTTATATGCAAGATTGGCCTATTTTTCTGGGCACAAAAGCAATTAAATTTGATGGTCATAATAGGATGACTACCATCACCTTCCTTTGATGTGGGGAGGGGGAAAGAAAATATATCAAGGTAAACAAAGCTTTTGGAAGCAGCATCAGCCTCCCTTTTTGGTTGCAGTAGGTGCTGCTTCTTGCTGCCTTCCCTCTCACTGAGGTTGCCTGTTGTGTCGTCAGCAGGCGGCACAACTTCTTCCTAGAAACAGGTTAGAGCAGGGGTGGGAAAACTATGGCCCGCAGGCCATGTCTGGCACATCAAGCCTTTTAATCTGGCACTCGAGCTCCCACCGGGGAGTGAGGTCAGGGGCTTGCCCTGCTCCAGCCTGGGAGCAGGGTCAGGGGCTTGCCATGTGGCTCCCAGAAGCAGCAGCATGTCCCCCTTTCAGCGCCTATGTCTAGGGGCAGGCAGGGGTTTCTCTGCATGCTGTCTCTGCCCCAACTGCTGCCCCCTACAGCTCCCATTGGGCGGGAACCACCTGTGGATGGGGCAGCGCGCAAAGCTGCTCGGCCAGCACTGTGCCTCCACGTAGGAGCCATATGAGGGCATGCCACTGCTTCTGGGAGCTGCAGGGGTGGCGTCAGCGGACGGGGCAGTGTGCAGAGCTGCCTGGCTGTGCCTCTGCATAAGAGCTAGAGGAGGGACATGCTGCTGCTTCAGGGAGCTGCTTGAGGGGTAAGCACTTCCCAGAACCTGCACCCCTGAGTCCCCTCTGCGCCCCAAGCCTCTTCCCCAGCCTTGATCCCCCTTCTGCCCTCCGAACCCCTTGGTCCCATCCCAGAACACCCTCTGCACCCCAAACGCCTCATCCCCAGCCCCACCCCTAGCCAGAGCCATCAATGCCCCCCCCCAGCACCCCAACTCCCTGCCTCAGGCCATAGCCCCCCTCCTGCCTTCCAAACCCCTCGGTCCTGGCTCAGAGCACCCTCCTGTACCCATAAACCCCTCAGCCTCACACCAGAGCCCACTCCCCAAGCCAAAGCCCACACCTCATCCCCTAGCCCCCTCCCGCACCCTGAGCTCATTTCTGGCCGCACTGAGTTTAGCACTTTCACATGCCAACGTCTTCAAAGCTAAAGTGCATTCAATTTGTGACATCACATTACTGTTCTGGAGGTGTGGAGAGGCATCTTGCATGCCTACACAGGTGGCACATCCTCAGAACTGTCTGTAATCCCATGTTCTCACTTTGTACAGTTCTGTTTCCTGTTGTGTTGCTTTGCATATAGTTGTATGAAAATTGCAATCGGGACTCTTGAGTGGTACATTTAAGGAGATACTCTCACAGAATATCTCTTGGAGGCACATTACTGGTAATATCAGATACTTTATAGGCAATTCTGTCTGACTCATTAGCTGAGTAGAGAGCAATGGTGCCAGAGCCTTTCTAAAAGTGGGGGGGCCGGGGCCCCCACCCACTGAGGCCTTGCCCCTGGCCAAGCTGGAGCAAGGGGGGGAAGGGCAAAAGCAGCCCCCTGCCCCTGGGCCCCTGCCCAGGGCAGGTGGAGGGACCCATGCTCCCCATGCTGCTCTCCCTGATCTGGATCCAGCCCGGGGGGCCTCAGAGCTGCAGTCCGGCCATGATAAGCATAGCACACACAGACTCACAACTGGCCCCAGCAGCCACAGAGCAGATGGACAGTTCATGGCTCCCCATAGCTGCCTGCAGAAAGGCTCTTACCATGGCCACACTGTGGCTCTGAGGGCCGTCTCCACCCTGCCCAGAGCCAGGTCAGGGAGAGCCACATGGGCAACTGTGGGGAGCCACCATGGAGTCACGGCAGACTCTCCACCTGCCCTGGACCAGATGGGGAGCCCGGGGGTGGGGACACAGGCTGCTCTCAGCCCCCTCCTGCATTGCAGGCAGGTGGAGATTCTGCATAGCTCCCCAGCCGGGCTCCATGTTGGCCTGGCTACGGGGTGGGACCTTGGGGGGAAATAAGAGGAGAAGGGGACAACGCCTCCCCCTATGAAAAGTGGGAGGGCCATGGCCCCCGGGCTCCTGGTTCCAGCACCACTGGTAGAGAGGAAAGTGTTTGGACATCATGCATAGCAAAACCCTTGTGTCATTCCAAGACCAGCTGTGTTTCCATGAGCAACGGGCTTAGTCACAGGGGTTGGTGCTGATGAAACATTACATGGATGTGTTTATGAGAGAGATCTGTGAAACTAATTAAAAAACCAACCTTCACTGATTGGTAATTTTTAATTCTGTGCCTCTGTTAGGTTATATCAGATGATCCAGATTGTATCAAATGTTTGCACTGGCACCATATGAGAAAGGATAGGTAATCCTCTAGTTTCAACAGAATAATTATTAAAGTTTGGATATTTTCAGGCTGGAGAGTTTGAAGGTAAAATTTTGCCCTTGTTGAAGTCAGTGGCAAAACTCCCATTGACTTCAGTGGAGCCTTAATTTTATTCCAGGTTTCAGAGTAGCAGCCGTGTTAGTCTGTATCGCAAAAAGAACAGAAGTACTTGTGGCACCTTAGAGACTAACAAATTTATTTCAGCATGAGCTTTCGTGAGCTACAGCTCACCTCTTCGGATGCATAGAATGGAACACACAAACAGGAGATATTTATACATACAGAGAACATGAAAAGGTGGAAGTATGCTTACCAACAGGAAGAGTCTAATCAATTGAGATGAGCTATCATCAGCAGGAGAAAAAAAACTTTTGAAGTGATAATTAAGATGACCCACAGAAGGTGTGAGGAGAACTTAACATAGGGAAATAGATTCAATTTATTCCAGGTGTTTTAAGGAGGTCAGATACTTTTCCAAGTGTCATTAGAATGAATTACTTAGGAATACCCAGTTTCTGAGGACTTGTTTGGGTTTCTATTTGGTTCTCCGCATAGCAGCAGAATCCTAAAAGGATAGGAATAGGCACCTAGAAGCAGGGGGTTGTTAGATACTTTTGGCCTGACATGACTACATGTAGAGAAGCTATGAATAGTTATGGTATTGTCTTTGCAGAATGATATAGCTCCAGAGAATTTGTATTAATACTCTGTATCCATGAAGTTGTGTAAAATTTTAAGCTGAGTTGGTCAGAAATGTCATCTTGGGAAATTTAATAATTTCACTGCATTAGTTCAATGTTCCAGATGTAAACAAAGGTTTATGTATCCTTGAAAAAACAATCAATTAAGGCACTGAAGTATTATAAGATTGAGCTTAGTTATATAGATAAATAGAGGTCTGACATTTTGAACCTAAGCGCTACTTTGGTTCTTTGTTTTAATAAGCAGTGTGAAGAAAATAAATTCAGTCCTTGATTTTTGAAAAGATGTTTTTTTTTCTTTTACATTGCATATCAGTGGGATGAGCTCCTACCATCTGTCATTAATGCATTGCTTCTTGATATGAGAGTCCCCTCACTGATAAGGATATTTGCTTTGTATAATTTTAGAGTTTAGGTGTTAGCAGAAATCAAATTTTCAGTATATTTGGATACTATTTTTGTATTTTCCCAAGATACTATGTGTTTTTCTACTTGTATTTGCTATTTAGATTTCAGGATACCAGTGTCTTTTGCTGCATCCTTATACAGACTAGTTGTTTGTACCAAGGATGTACTTGTAGGAACATTTTAAGGGCCAACACAACAGAGAACATGTTTTAACAAAGCTTGTCTTTGTCTAAGAAATGAAAACTTGTGTGTAATTCCTCTTATTTTGAAACATCTAGCACAGAGGTGGGCAAACTACGGCCCACGGGCCACATCCAGCCCACAGGACCCTCCTGCCCAACCCCATAGCTCCTGGCTCGGGAGGTCCCCCCCCAGTCCCTTCCCCGCTGTCCTCCCTCCCCTGCAGTCTCAGCGCACAGCGCTGCAGGCACAATGCTCTGGGCAGTGGGGCTGCGAGCTCCTGGGTATTGCAGCTGCAGAGCCCAGCCTGATCTGGTGCTCTGTGCTGCGTGGTGTGTGGCTGGCTCCAGCCGGGCGGCACAGCTGCCTGTCCCGGTGCAGCCGTGCCGCCAGGCACTGGCAGCGCGGTAAGGGGGCAGGGAGCGGGAGGGTTGGATGGGGGTGGGGGCAGAGGAGTTTGGGGAATGGTCAGGGACTGGGGTTGTGGATGGGGTGGGGGCAGTCAGAGGGTGGGGAACAGGGGGGTTGAATGGGGGCAGGAGTTTGGGGGGTAGTCAGGAAGCAGGGGGGTGGATGGAGCAGGGATCCCCAGGGGGCAGTCAAGAAGAGGGAGGGTTGGATGGAGCGGCAGGGGGCAGTTAGGGGTGGGAGGTCTGGGGCTGTCAGGGGGGCGAGAAGCAGTGTGTGGGGGGTAGATAGGGGGCCGGGCCACGCCTGGCTGTGTGGGGAGGCACAGCCTTTCCTAACCAGCCGTCCATACAATTTCTGAAACCTGATGCGGACCTCAGGCCAAAAAGTTTGCCTGCCCCTGATCTAGCAGCTGCACCTTCTGATTCCTTCCTTTAAAACGTTTGCAGCTCCCTAGGTAATTTATTTATAGTATGTACCTTTATTGTTAGTATGGGAACTTTTTTCATATTACATTTACCATTTTGGACAAAGACACTTTCTCAGCAGAGACTCCAGGATTCAATAAAGAATCATACAGCAAAGATGCTTCTGGGCTTTCAGCTGGGTTTCTTCCTTTTTACAGCAAGCTTTCTGCCTTTGGGTACAGCAGACAAGGTGGATGAGGTAATACTTTTTTATTGGACCAACTTTGGTTGGTGAGAGAGGCAAGCTTTCAAGCTTACACAGGGCTTTTCTTTAGGGTACAGAAGTCACTTTGATGTCTCTAGTTAGTAAAGGTTTTGCTACTAGCATATGACAGTGACTTCTATAAGTTAAGAAATTGATTATTAACACTGTTTATCTTTATATAAACACTCAGTGAAAAATATTAAGCAAAATGTAACCCCTGGGCAACAGCTTCTGTAGAATTGGGAAGCTGGCTGGTTGCCAGGAGAAAAATTTAAGCCTAATTCTTATTAAAGGCTTACAAACAGAGATAGCTTTTACAGTGCTCATGAAGGATCAAGGGGGGTTCCACAACTGATAAACTGGAAGGTAATGATCACATACAGTAGGCAGAGTGAGGAGTTCTTAAAAGGTTTGTAAAGAAGTAAAAGCAAATGCTCAAAAATGTTTACAGTACAAATCTTATAATCGCATTTTGTTCATGAAACAAAGCTAAAGCTCTGATGGTACTTGAAAAGAAAAGAAAATATATGTGCATGCAATAGGGTTAAAGAAGTACAGCGGCAAAAAAATAATCAGGATGTGATTTTAAAGGATTTGGAGTTTTTTTATTGTGTGTAATGAATTTTACAGTGGAGATTACATGGTTAGGTTACAAAGATCCATAGGAAGAATCTTTGTTGACTGGCATACTAAATAAAAACTCAACCATAAATTATTTTATATACTATAAAAATAACAGCTAAGCTGGAACCCAAGTCCAGTTGCAATATAGTTTGCAGGAGATTCCAGCAAATCTTCTGTCATTCATTATTCATTGGCTGTCAGAGGATTTTCTCTGTTTAACTGAGAGGAAGGAGAGACAGTCCATATAAACTGGAGAGCTTTAATATTGGAATAAACCAGAGTCCATATAAAAGAATAGCAGGTTAAAGGAAAAGTGTATTTTTTGTTTACACCAAGCTATATATGCATGTAACTCCCTGGAGACTTTCCATGGAGATGGCCAATGATCATATAACTACGTTCCCATTTCCAGCATTGATTCCAGAATAGGAACTGCCTCCAAAGTCTTCTAATTGTAGCTCTGGGTTTGGCTCCAATTGCCATAGTGATGAGAACCCATCTCGTTAGAAATGTTACTGTGGACTAGAATTTGTGAAATAATCAAAATCTAGACACTTTCTCCTGATGGAAAGTGAAGTAAAAGGCTGAAGTTAAAATCAGCCAGAGATGTCTGTGCAGAGCAGAAATCTCAAACAGGTTTCCTAGATCATTTTCTGCTGTCTCCAGTCTGAGTAATGCTGTAAGCAAAGACTTCAGGGAAAACTCTAGACAGACACAAAGCCTGAAGCAAGACCTTTATCAGGCCAGAGGCCTGGTCTTGTCTTCCTCAGAAGTCGTTGGTTCCTCACTATACACAAGATCTTGATGCAAAAGCAGAGAAACCCTTTTTGAGATGCAAGGACTAGGTCCTGTTCTCAGAAATGCCTGGGTCTCATTACAACCAAGAGCAAGGAAGCAGTCACTGAGTCTTGCGGCATATGCACATATCTCAGTGCACCTGATCTTTTTTCTAGCACCCCGAGGTCCCTTCCAGCCCAATATTTCTGTGAGGTAGTATATTTTTCAGACTGATAGCAAACACAGAGATCACTCAAAGACTGAAAGGACAGAAGAGTCCGTCAACCTTCAGATGAAATTTTCAAAACTTCATTGTTCTTCTGAAGAATTCAATTTTAAAAAATGATTAGGCCAAATTTTTCTCTGTTACATTAGTTTAAATCTGGAGTAACTCCACTGAAATCAGTGCAATTACTCCAGATCTACTCCTGTGTTTGGTGTAACTGAGCAATCTTTGGCCCAGCAGTATTTTTGTACTCAATCATCTTGCTTGCTTTTCCTCCATTGTGTGTGGTTTCTTCTCTCCTTCTATCGTTTCCTCTTACAATAGGGTTGTTCTCATCCTTCCTTTCAATTCAGTGTTTTATTCCCACTCTAGGCATTCTTGTGTTGCTTGCTTCCTTCTGATGTTACTATGCTGTGTTCTGTTTTCAGTGTATTGTGTTGGTAGTTATAGTGAAGTTCAGTGAAATCCTACATTCTGAAGCATTGGCACACAGTGCTGCAGACGAAAGTACTCTAACAAATGCCACTTGGTTGACAGACCGCACCACAGCTGAAGAGAGCAACACAAGAAGATAAATTGGAAAGTATAGCATCCCACAAGATCAAAGCCTCTGAAGCTGACTCATCCTGGGCAGTTCTCTAGCATTAGAAGACTCTAAACCCTGAGTTAATGGAATCTGTGAACTAATGTCTGCATTCTGAGCTGTGAACCATCACTGAGAGTTACAATAACAATGTTAAAAAAAGAGAGAAAAATGATAATGTAAAATTAGTGGAGACTTTTATAAGTATATTAAGGGTCTTGAGCAATACTGTAGATTAAATTCCATTAAGGAGAAAGGTAATACTGGCATTTCCTATTTAGCTTTCATTTCTACAGTTAAGATATTTTACAGTCAGAGGGTCTGATCTAAAACCTACTGAAGTCAGTGGAAATACTTCTGTTGACTTCAATGGGCTTTGGATCAGGCTCAGAATTATTTAATTATGATCCCAGCTATCACATGCTGTGATAAAGGAATGGCCCTCATGCTTCTTTTTCATGTAAAACCACCCTTGAAATAAGCCCCAAGCATTTTTTCCCCCGAGATTGAATTTGCAGAGCATCTTCATACAACCCACTAACAGTTTCCTTGCACCACTGAACATGTATTAGCTGCCTAATATAATAGGAGAATGCTTAAGCTACAAACCACTCCTGCTAACTATAACATCAGATTCTGTTTGATAAATACTGGTGCTTCAAGTGTTGCATTTGTAGGTAATGATCCTAAAATGAGGCCCATAGAGATATTGAGCAAAGAGTTACCTATTTTGGAAGAATATGTTGTTTAGCTTTTCAGTGATTAGACCAATTTGAGCTGTGAAAGAGACCTTTCATTTCTTGATTATGTAAGCGGGGGAATGGTCCCGCTATTGTGGGGAACTTCCCTGGCTTCTGCACTACCCCGGTGAAGTGGGCTGGTGAAAAGATCTGAGTCCTCGCTCCCACTTCCTTTACCCAGAGGCCTCCCTGCCCTTGAGGACTCCCCTTCCACTCTCCTGTCTGGCAGAGTCCTCATAACCCCAACAAGGCTGGGCCCAGGATTCCTGGGGGGCTTAACCCCCAACTCTGCTGTGGTCACCTAGGACAGGGGCTAGGGTGTCCCCACTCCGGGGTACTCTCTTTGCACTGGGCACCTCCCTGACCCACTGATCACATCATACAATTTAAAGCAAATACAAGTTATTTAATTAACAATTAATTTAAAAAAAGAATAAGGAAAAATGGAAAAGGTTAAAGGAAAACACATCACCCTGCTCTGTGGCAGAGAACATTACAAACAGTCTCTCTGGAATGTCAGGGCAGTTCACAGTCTGTTCCTTGTAGATCCCAGGCCTCCTTCTCGGGCCCTGGCTGTGCTGCAGGGACGCTGCGGGTTGGACACTTGCTCTGGCGGTGGCCACACACTCTCAGGCTCTGGGTGGCAGGGATCCTTCTCCCCCGTGTCACCCCCGCTCTGTCACGGTTACGATCCCCCTCCAAGTCTGGCCTGCAAAGCCTCTTGGCTGAGGCGTCTCCCTGTGCTGGGCCCACTACCCATGGTCCCCCTCGCTCTCCCCAGCTGCTCACCGCACCCAGCTCCGGACTGCTCCAGCCCCAGCTCCACACTGCCTCAGCACGGCTGCTGCTGCTGCTCTGCCTTCAGCTTCCTGGGCTGCTTCTCTGGCCTCTCTGGCTCCAGCTCTGCTCCCAGGGTAGGTCTGCTCTGCAGGCTTCTTTTGTGACTCTCTCTCAGCTCTCACCTGCTTCCTGGGCTGCTTGTCTGGCCCCTCTGGCTCTGGTTGCTGCAGCTCCCCTCCCAGGGCAGCTCTGCTCTCTCTGGGCTGTGCTCTGGCTTTTTGGGCTGCAGCCTCTGCTCCAAGCAGTTTAGCTTGGGCCCCTGCTCTCTCCTTAGCTCGGCCCCACTCTGTCTGACCCAGGCAATTCCAGCTCACAGGGAGGATGAGACCCTTAGCCTGCCCGCCCTGTCAGTCAGGCTGACCTGGAGCATTGGCCTCTCGCCATTGTTCCTGGGGACTGTCAGTCTCAGGGTCCTGATTTGCCATCCATCCCTCCCCTTTTAGTGCTGGGAGCTAGCAACCAAACCCCCCACTGAATATTAGTAAGGGGGCAACAATCCCCTTACAAATAATTACATGAGGTTGAATTATCAGATTTTCTGAACAATAATAGAGGAAATTTCACTTGGAATTAGACTGCAACACTCATGATTATTTTAATTTCTGGGTCATAAATTTGTTCAGGTACTAAAAGAAGAAATGTACTTTTTTGTCCTAGACAAGAGAACATTTGACATTGCCATGTTACCTTTCCTTTCTCTGGTTGGTATTATTCCCAGTTAAGTTCCAGGCCTGGGACTTCAGTAACCTTCAGGAGTGATGAGTCAGCTCCACATCCGTGCAGTCTTTCATCACACCACATGGTAGCTGCCAATTATGTGGGTAATAGGGCAATCTGCTGTGTAACTGAAAACCAACACTCCAAATTCACATTCACTTCTGCAGAAAAATCATAGTGTTAGAATGTTAGAGCTGTAGTATTCGGTGGAAATACTGAATACAGTTTCCCTGCCTTTGCCATTTTCTAGGTATTTAAAATTAGGGGGATAGGGTTGGGGAAAGATTATTATGAGAACATGAAAGAATGATTGCATCCTTATAACGAAGGGTTTGCTCATACAGTATGATGAATTGACTGCAATAACCTCCTATGAGCATGATGCTTATAAAATGGAGGTTTACAAAGCTTGATGACTATTTTAAAATGAAACACGTACTTTTCTGTCTATAAGAAGTTGATGAAAGATAAAGAGAGGATGAGATGGATTAGATTTGCTCCTACTCTTGCAGTTTATGCAAAACATTAAATATTTAGCTGGTATTTATACATAGGACAAAAATTCTGTGGGAGCAGGGTGAGGGTCCTGGTTTCTGTTTTCTGCTGCCATTTTATTTAGAGTTTTAATATACTGAATAGTTAGGATATGTTTTTAAATGATGTATGTGTGTATAGTCTGATATATCGAATAAAAGAATTGCAGTTATCTTGCCACTGACTGAGCAGTGGACAGTAGCCAAAAAAGGTGACTTAGTAAATGAATCTAAAAAGAAGTGTCATTCATTGTTAATAGATTTTTAAATAGTCAACATTTTTTGATGCAAGGGATAGAGAATATGACCGAGAATATCTTATTGCCTTTATATAAATCCATTGTATGCCCACATCTTGAGTACTGTGTACAGATGTGGTTGCCTCATCTCAAAAAAGATATACTGACATTAGAAAAGATTCAGAGAAGGGTAACTAAAATGATTAGAGGTTTGGAATGGGTCCCATATAAGGAGAGATTAAAGAGGCTAGGACTTTTCAGTTTAGAAAAGAGGAGACTAAAGGGGGATATATAAAATCATGAGTTGTGTGGAGAAAGTGAATAATGAAAAGTTATTTACAATGGAGTTGCATCTTATGTAGGGGTAAGGTTCTAAAGTCAGCGCGTAAGGCGAAAATCACATATAGTCAAAATTACCCTTGAAAATCCCTTAAATCTCCATAAAGTACAGTATACTGTACATGGTTTTATGTATACAACTCTGTACAGTAATATGTATTAATGTATGCAGTAATGTACAGTATATAATGAAGAGTACATATGCAAAATATAATTTTACTGTATTTTTAATTACAGGGGGTAATTACAGTGGGTCATCAGGGCTTGATGTTGATCCAGGGGATGGAGGAGACGGAGAGCTTGGGTGACAGAGAGTGAGTCGTAGACAGTGGTTGGCTCTGGTTCAGCTCGAGAAGTTGATTGCGTAGCATCATCTGCCGCTGGTTGTTTTTCCTTGAAAAACATGATGATCAGCAACTGTAGCTGTTATCTCTTGAGTTGCTCAAACATTTCTTGATACGGTCTCAAATCGTCCATAATACTATGTGTGATTTTGAGGCTTTGTTCCATAGAGGGATCGTATTCAGAAATTAAATCATTCAAGTGTTTCGCTGCTTGGAACACTTCAGCAAATTTATGAAGATTCCAACTTGCTGGCTCTTCCTGTTCATCGTCATCATCTTTGTCTTCTGTAGACGATTTTCTCAGTTCCTCTAACTCTTCGCTAGTCAATGTTTCTCAAAGGCTCTCAATTAATTCTTCAACTTCTTCCTCAAGAGTGTCGATGAAGCCATCACCACTTGCCTGGCCGCCTGAACAATGTGTTTCACTTCTTTGTCAATGGTGGGGAAACCCTTAAAATCATTCACATTCTTTCCATAGGTTTTGTCAACATGCATTGACTGTTTCAGGCTTGATTACATCCATTGCCGATTTAATATAAGTGATGCAGTCGGCAATGTTGAAGGACTTCCAACACTCCATCACATTAAGATTGGGATCAGCATCCATAGCGCTACGGATCCGTGAGAACGTAAGCCTCATGTACATAGCCTTGAAACAGGGAATCACGCCTTGGTTGAGAGGTTGGAGGATGGAGGTGGTATGGGGGGGGGGGGCAAAAGAGAACTTCAACGTCATTATGTGAAAACTGGAGTGCCTCAGAGTGGCCAGGAGCATTGTCTATGATCAGCAACACTTTAAAGTTTCTCTTCGAGGTACCTCTTGACCTCCGGAATGAAACGCTTGTGGAACTAATCCAGAAATAATGCTGCCATCACCCAAGCCTTTTTATTTGATTGCCAGAACACAGGCAGGAGATTTTTGTTCTTGCCTTTTTAGGGCATGGGGATTTGCAGCCCTGTAGAGCAAGCCCAGCTTTATTAAATGCCCAGCTGCATTGCCACAAAACAACATAGTCACATGGTCGTTAGCTGCTTTGAAGCCTGGGACTTGTCTTTCTGACTTTGAAATGTAAGTGCGGTTGGGCATTTTTTTCCAGAAGAGCCCAGTCTCATCAGCATTAAAAACTAGTTCTGGAAGATAGCCCTTTTCTTCTATGATTTTCTTTAATTATTCGAGGTAGGCTTTTGCTGCCTCTTCATTGGCAGATGCAGCTTCACCAGTAGTCTGCATGTTTTTGAGGTTGAAGCGGTTCCTAAAACTGTTAAGCCAACCTTGGCTGGCTTTGAATTCCTTCTCATCAGAATGCTGTCCGTCTTCGGCAGGAGGTTTGAACAGCGCATAGAGGCTAAGAGCCTTTTCTTGCAACGTGTTGCCATCAATAGGTATATGTTTGCGGTTCATGTCTTCCAGCCATAAGTTTAGTGAAGACTGAAAAGGCATTAGTCTTATCATGTACCTGGCTCATCACCGTAGCAGTTATTGGAGCACTTGATGCCACGGCTTGATGAATTTCTCTCTCTTGATGGCACGGATGCTAGATTAGTTACGGCCATATTTACGCACCACATTGGAGACCGACATACTGTCTCTCAATAAGTCCAACACAGCCAGTTTTTCCTCCAGCATTGGAACAGATCACTGTTAATTTGATTGAGCACCAGGTGAAGTAGTTGGCTTGCGTTTAGGGACCATGTTGTACGAAAAATACATATCTTTAAACACTAAACACTAGAATCACACTCAGGACAGCGAGATGCTCACACTATGAGAGGCACGCGGGAACTGAGATCGACTGAGGGAGCAGCAGATTCACATCTCCCATATCACGCTCACTCTGGGGCATACGTTCATTGAGTGGAATGGTGGGTGGTATCACCCACACTATTTACAGTTATCTTCTTGTTTTTCTTTTTTTGTCGAGCGCGTGTAGTTGAATTCGCGTAAGTTAAATGTGTGTCTGATGCGACTCACCTGTACTTGTTCTCATAATATAAGAACTAGGGGCCACCAAATGAAATTAATGGGCAGCAGGTTTAAAACAAATAAAAGGAAGTTCTTCTTCACACAGCGCACAGTCAACCTGTGGAACTCCTTGCCTGAGGAGGTTGTGAAGGCTAGGACTATAACAGAGTTTAAAAGAGAACTAGATAAATTCATGGAGGTTAAGTCCATTAATGGCTATTAGCCAGGATGGGTAATGAATGGTGTCCCTATCCTCTGTTTGTTAGAGGATGCAGATGGGTGACAGGAGAGAGATCACTTGATCATTACCTGTTAGGTTCACTCCCTCTGGGACACTTGGCATTGGTCACTGTCGGTAGATGGGATACTAGGCTGGATGGACCTTTTGGTCTGACTTGTGGCTTTTAACATATGTGAGTTGCTCAGATAATATATTGGCTAGTACAGTACTATTAAAATACAGTTCTACTAGTCTACAAAAACAAGATGTAAGGACAATCCTAAACAAGATTAACTTGTTCCTTTTTAAGTAATCGACCACATACCTTTGAATGTTTTAAAGGAAAATCCAGAAAGAGACTTATTTATATGGAACATCGACCTGCCATTTGTTACCATGAAACTGATAGAAAAGAGCTTGCAGCACACAGAAAGAGCCAATAAGGGTTAAGATGCTTTTTAAGAATTACGTGTCCACTTCTTATAGACTCCACCTAGCTTTCTTGCCTTCTCCTCTCCATGCTCTCAAATTCCTTCAACAGGCACTCACACTCCCTCTCCTACAGACAGCCATGTATCCTCCCTCTTTTTCTGCCCAGATATGCTGGCTCTCTCTTTTTCCCAGCTAGCTTGCACCTTCCCTACCCAATCACACCCTACCTGCTCCACATCTCTCTACTTACATGATCTTGCTGCTGCTTATATTGGGGTGGGCTCCTAATGCTGCGCTGACATATTACACTGCCGCTGTTGTGACTAGCTGCTCACAGTTGGCAGCTGGTGGGCCTACCTCTGCTAGTGCTGACTCTTTTCTTTGCTTGCCACTTCACCATTCAGTTTGTCACACTACCTAACAGTGGAATATGAGGCATCTGGGATCATGCCATATGCTCTGTGGCATTGATGGTAAATGGCCTAATCAATAAAGGAACAGCTGGCTGAAGAAGAGGTGGCACACTTGGACCCAGCAAAAAGACAATTGTGACAGCAACCAGGAGAGAGCAGTGGCTAGCTAAAAAGAGGGGAAACAGGGTTGCCAGGTGGTTGGCCACTTCCCAGTTTCACTTCAACCAGCTGGGACATTGGACTGTCCCTCATAATTGGGAAAAACTCAGTGCAAAGGGACAGCTGGTTACCCTGGTATGCACATGTAATCAGTTTGAATTTTGAATCCCTACTTACACTAGAAATCCAGAAACTAAGGCTCAGAGGCTTAGCCAGTAACCCACTCAGTAACAGCTTTGCCTTTGAATTGTTCCTTAAAACACTTCAACATTCTCTACTAGAATTATTGATTTTTTTTTTAAAGAGATTGCAAGCCCCTAGTGGCAGGGATGTTGTCTTTTAAACTCTCTCTAAAGCAGAATATATTTTAATTCTAGATAGACAATAACTTGCAACTGAATAAATAAATAGATCAGTGCTCAATGACTGAAAATACTTTTTTCTTAAACTGTGTCAAGAGTAAATTTATCAGCAGAGTTAGGATTCCCACTATTTGGAAAAGCAACATTTGTAGACATTTGTATTATTTTGTTGTTGATCTTCATCTGTATATCTTTGTACTGGTTTTAAACTGCCACACATCACCATAGTATCTGTAAAATTGAAAGCAAAGTCTCTAGTATACTTCATGGGGATTCTGGCACTTCTCCATTTTGAGAATAAAATCTTTGTTTGGGGTAGGGTTTGTTTTTTATTATTTTTTTTATTTTATTTACTTTTTGTTGGGTGTTTTTTGTTTTTTCTTTTTAGGTTGATTTGTTTGATTTTTTTGTTGTTGAAGTTTTAGGTTTTTAAATTCCTTTATTTCTTTGGTTGGTTTTTTTTGGCCTAAAGGGGTATCAGGGTTGTGAATATCATTCTTATGGTGGAAAAACCTTAAAACTGAAATTTATGAAAAAGTATGAGAAAAAGCTGTTTTTGAAGGTCAGAAATACCTGTGGTGGGGGAGTATTTGCCCCCTGACAGTAGCTAATAAGGTGAAAGGTCAAAAGTTTGCCTGTACTTGATATATGGCAGTAGTTTGACAGCAAGTTAAATGTCACGTAAAATTGGCAAATGATACAGTCAGTTAATCAACGGTGTATGTGCAAAAAACTTGATTTAGTGCATTCAATTTACTTCAAAAGATTTCACTTGGAATTTGTTGAAGTGGTGTAAAAAACCCCCCAAAGTATTCCAGTAGTAGTGTGGTAATTATCGCAATCCACAGCATAGCTCATTTTATAAGGCAGAAAATGTTATAGTTTAAATTTTGAGGCAGAAGATATCAATTCAATTTATGAAGAACTAGCAACAAATTGGTCAACTTGTTTTCTCTCACTGCTATTCAAGGAATTCAGATAGAGGCCTGGAAACTTGGATCATGTGCAATAAGTTTGTACAGTAACTCCTCACTTAAAGTCGTCCCGGTTAACGTTGTTTCGATGTTAAGTTGCTGATCAGTTAGGGAACGTGCTCGTTTAAAGTTGTGAAATGCTCCCTTCTAATGTCGTTTGGCAGCCGCCTGTTTTGTCCACTGCTTGCAGGAAGAGCAGCCCATTGCAGCTTGCTGGTGGGGGCTTGGAACCAGGGTGGACCAGCAGCCCCCCATCAGCTTCCCCTATCAGCTCCCCACTCCCCTAAGTTCCCTATGCAGCAGCTGCCTGCAGTTCAGTTGTCCCTCCCCCCACTGACATGTGTTGCTCCTGCCCTCTGCCTTGGAGCTGCTCCCGGAGACTCCTGCTTGCTATATGGGGGGGAGGAGAGAAAATGGAGGGGCTGCCAGGGTGTCTCCCCCTCCGCCATGCTCCTGCACCCTGCTTACCTCATCTTCCATAGAGCAGGGGGAACACACAATGGAGGGAGGGATCTTCTAGGCAGTAGCTCCCATCTCAGGTCTCAGCAAGCTGATTTAATTAACAGGGCAATGTACTTAAGCCTGGGGTCAGCTACTTAAAGGGGAAATGCACATTTTCTCTCACACACAGGGTCTGTCTCTCTGCCTCTATTTGCCCTCCCTCCTTTCCTGCTGCCTTGTAGAGTTTTGTAAGAGTTAACCCTTGAAGGCTCAGTCAATTGCTAGTTCATTTAGCAGTATGGCATTCCCTGGGAAATATCCCACCCTCTGACTCCTCCACCTCAACTAAGCTTCACAATCATCATCACCATGTACCAGTGTTAAATTGTTTGTTTAAAACTTGTGTGTGTGTGTGTGTGTGTGTGTGTGTGTGTGTGTGTGTGTGTGTGTGAGAGAGAGATAATAGTGATAAAAATTTCCCTGGAACCTAACCCCCTCATTTACTTTAATTCTTATGGGGAAATTGGATTTGCTTAACATCGTTTCGCTTAAAGTCACATTTTCCAGGAACATAACTACAATGTTAAGTGAGGAGTTTCTGAATGTTAGGGTGAACCATGCAGTTACTGTTCAATCTGCATCAAAATCTTTGCTTTAATCTTCTATTTTCAGGGCTTTATGACATGCAAGTGTGAGCCCAAATGAAATCTGCCTGATGAGGTGTCAGCTAAATGGTTAAAAGAAAATCAGTTTGACTGGTTTTGATTTTGGTTGTTAAAAATCATTAAAAAAAACTACAACACACTGCAGGGTATTACTGCTAAGGGATTTTTAGTTGACAAATTAGTCATAAGGGGAAGGACCCTCTAGCCAGTCACAAAACTGAGGTTGAACCATATGAAATTTGATTGCATCCTCCATTTTGGGTGGGAGAGTGAGATTTTAGAGAGACTATTTTGAGGAAGAATGAGTGCATCACAGTAATTAAGTTTAGAATAATAACAGTCCACAGTTCCAAACAGAGAGACCCATCAAACTGAAGGGCAGACTAATCCAAGATATTTAAAAGACAAAGGGGTAAGCGGGGTGCAGGAGCAGGGGGGAGAGGGAGACACCCTGACATTAGCCCTCTTTCCGCCCCCCGAACAGCAAGCAGGAATCTCTGAGAGCAGCTCCAAGGCAGAGGGCAGGAGCAGCACATGGCAGTGGGGGGAGGGACAGTTGCTGCACAGGGAACTTAGAGGAGTGAGGAGCTGATAGGGGGGCGGCTGGTCCACCCTGGTTCCAAGCCCCCACCAGCTAGCTGCAAAGGGCTGCTCTTCCTGCAAGCAGTGGACAAAACAGAGGCAGCTGCCAAAGGACGTTAGAAGGGAGCATTTCACAACTTTAAACGAGCATGTTCTCTAATTGATCAGCAACTTAACATGGAAACAACGTTAACCGGGACGACTTTAAGTGAGGAGTTCCTGTAATGTTATCATCACAATCATCACCATCCACTAGAATATTTTAAACTAATATTTCCATCAAGTCTGCAGATCCTTTTCTCTCGTTGCCAGGGAAATTCTTAGGTACCCTGTTCTTGCTTGGGTCTCAACATAAAACCCAATGTATTTGTTGTTGTTTTTTAAAACTTACCTATTTCCTCAGTTGTTCTACCATTTTTTTTTAAACTTCAGCCTTTACATGCACCAGCATGTGTTCCACTTGGGCAATTTGGTTCTCCACTGCTGTCAGTCTTGCTGAAACATTTTTCATTCAGATTCTAATGAGGTTACTGATCAGTGTACAAAATCCAGTTTTTCACTCATGGACTCTCTAAGTGCTCTCAGTGAGCTGTATCGTTTCAGCCTGGTGGTAATGATGCAGTTTGGGTCACTAGAGGCCTGAAGTACTGTGCCCAGACCCTGGGGATGAGAGGGAAGGAGTGTTTCATGTCACTAACAAATGATTTCTCCAGCTAATTAAGGATCTGCTGTAAAGAGGATCTTGATCCTTTCTTCTTCAGCTGGAAGCGTTGTAGCTGTGGCGGAGGGCCTCAAGGATGCTGGCGCAGAGGATTTTGGACTGTCACAATGTTAACATTACTTGATGGTGTGTTTTGTTTGGTTTTTGTGTTAAAAACACCAAAACAAATGCATTCTTTTACTCACTAAAAAAATCACTGTTGGAAGATGAGCCTTCCAGAACTCATATTGTCTGCCTTGTGGATAATGGAGAGCAACTGTGTTAACCTAACAGTGAGGTTTAAATGTCCTTTTGACTGTCTCAATTTGATATCCCCAGCATCCAAAGAAGATGGAAGAATAAAAAGATTCTATTTTCTGTTTGCTGTATTAGGGACCATAGTTTGGAGCTATCCAAGGCCCAGGCCCTAGAAGATTTAGATATTTTTAATGACTAAATAAAGATTCAAATTGGAAAAACAAAAACAAAAAAAAACCACCCCATCAACCTTAGGGTTACGTTGCACTGTTGTTTTTAGGCCAAAATCCTCATTCATTTCAAAGAGATCTCTTGCCTGGATCTTTGGAATCCGTCCTCCTCACCTAAGGGTAAGGTAAAGCAAATTTTGCTTCAAGGATTCATGAGCATCAGGAGCTGGTTTCTAATGTAATGGTTGACATGCACTGAT
The DNA here is from genome assembly GCF_025201925.1 of Gopherus flavomarginatus. Lineage (NCBI taxonomy): Eukaryota > Metazoa > Chordata > Testudines > Testudinidae > Gopherus > Gopherus flavomarginatus. The sequence continues at coordinate 50,998,985 of NC_066619.1, read as the reverse complement.
ATAGTCTCTTCTGCCAACTTCGTAGCTCACATGTCCTAGCTGATGTCATCTGTAACAGCTGAGATCTTTTGGGTAGACTTCAGAATATTTATGATTTAAATTTTTGTTAAGGGAGTAAGTAGTTTGTCCTTTGGAATTTAGCTATAAAGGAGGGTCTGAGTGTCTACTGCCTGGCCCCTTTCTTTATGTAGTTATTTACATGTGTCGTGTGTGTGTGTGAAATACTGTCACCTGTGTAAGAGTGTGTGTGTGTGTGTGTGTGTGTGTGTGTGTGTGTGTGTGTGTGTGTGTGTGTGTGTGTGTGTGTGAAATCTTGATTCAATAACATTTAAACCCATCATGCACTCACTCTGAGGTGAAAATGACTATACATGGTGCAAAGCAGTAGAGAATCAAGCCCCTAATATGTGAATACATGTGTAATACCCATAAATAGGGCTTTTGTTTGTTCACAGTAACACTGAAAATATGCAGGGCCTTTTCCTTTGCTTGCATCCAAAGAAACTGAAAAGGAGTTTACTGATCGGTGTTCCTCAAACATAGCATCATTCTGTTGGGGTGCATTGTCTTTCCCTGAAGTATTATTTTTATCCATAAAAAAAATTCTTGTGGGGGTTGGAGTGGGACCCTTGAAATTAGTATGATTTGTGTTTTACTTGTTTCCTTAGTGTCTACAGCAATCCAGGAATGTTTCCGCAAGACAAAGGCATGTAGAGAGCTATGTGTATCAAAGCTAATTTACAAGTACATAGAGGAATTTGAGAATATAGGCGCTGACCTTTTACTTTCTATTCACTAGCAGTGTGGAAAAAAATCATTAGAGAGCTTTGCTCACTCTGTCATCTGTTAACCCTATGTTGTGTAATGATGCTGGTAACATTTTATTCATGCCTTTGAAAAAGAAAAGAAATTTAAAAAAAATTTTGTATGAGAAATAGTTGTTAAAAACTGCCAGGCAAAGACTGACTATTAAATGTGTTGAACACTCCTTGTTTCCAAATGGATTGCATTCTCTCTCATCCCCTCTAGCCATATTTATCACAGGCTGTTTTTTATTACATTTGTTTCTCCAGAGAATTCCACAGATGCCGCTTTTTAAAATTTCATTTGTGTAAGAAAGAGAATTGATTTACATTGTCCAGCCAAGCATTGATATTAATGATTGATGGGGTTAAGAGCTGATGGTAACATCTCTGCTGACTTGCTTGTTGGCACAAGCATGCATTCCTGATGGCTTAGTATTATGCAGCAAATCTGGGTAATGATAAATAGAGCAATAATTAGGCTCATAGCAGTGCCTCCTTACCTACAATTGCCTTTCATTTATAATTTTTATACACAAATTTTATAAAATTAATTGTGATATAGCCACCAATAGAATAGGACAATACGAATGCTAGCAGTAAAAGGGTTTCCATGCTGCCTAACTGACATGGTCAACCCTGACCTGGAGAGGTCAGTTCTGTGAGAGGGTAGTTCAGTCAGTTCTTTAACAAGCATGACTACCTAACAATGCACCAGTAGTTGTAGTGTACCAGTATAACTGAGATCAAGATTTGATCCAGTAGGTTTAATGATGTGGTTGTATGACCAGAACTGGACTGATACCAACTTAATTTGTACACAGAGCAACTGTCTCATGGTAATTACTTCTGATCACTATTGACTTGATCCAGAATCAAACCAGCACCATATATGTGCAAGATTCTATATAACGATCTATATATATTTTAACCAGATCTTTTATCTAATAAATTCAAAGATGATCCAAGACACAAAATATTTCTTCCAACACTATCGGTCTTAATTTCCTAATTTCTTTAAATAGAACATGAATCCATCTTCATCCATGGTTTCCAGTGACTAGAAGTAGGTAAAATGGCCAATGTTTCCTCGCACTCACTCTGTGCAGGTGTAAATGATGTTTTCTTCCTCTCTTCTGACACTTCACAAACGGGGTGACTGTTCTATTTGTTGTAACAATCTAGTTTTTAAAAATTAAACTTTCAGAGTGAGCCACATTCTCTTACATATATTGTTGTTCACTTGGTGGCCTGGGATCTGTACCATTAAGTCGGTTTCCAGCTTGACAAATGCCCATACTACTTCTGCTCCTCTGCTGTCAATGATGTCAATAGAGGAGCTCCTGCAAGATTTTAATAGCTTTTCTTCCTTCCTTCTAAACAAACATTATGAAAATTCTTGGCAAACCAGCAGCAGCCCTCTTTAAGTCTGCACTGCTCTTTGAAGGTTTACACGGAAGCATAGTAGCAGCTGTAAGAGCAGTTATGATAGGGAGAAAGATTTTTTGAGTTTTACATGAACTAAAAGTTGTGAAAACCTTGTCAAGGATAATCCCATGACTGCAAAACACTGGTTCATTTTTATATGCAGTTTTTTTTTTCAGTTTGAGGGCATTATGAAAAGAATAAGCAGATAGTTTTGTTTGCACAGGTACATCTAGTATAATGATGTAGGTTGGGACTCAGCCTGAGTTGTTACAAAAACATTACTGAAAGCATTTTCCAAAGCTGGTAATAGCATTTAAAGAGGAACAGCTGCAGTGTTTTATAAAATTAGTGGCTATTTACTCTAAAAAATCTAGTTGAGATAGTTTTTTTTAAATGGTTTAAAATCTTGTGGGGCTGAAGGCATATAGACACTTGGTCCTCAACCGCATGTACCTCACACCATATCCAAATCAGACATATTTTAGGTGTACCCACACCTTGGTCCCTAAATGTACAGTTGTATCAAATTTAACCAATAGGAGATGAGTTACTGCCCCATGTAGCTCTCAGTATGTATGTACAGGTGTTGTCGTTGTTTATATAGCATAGAGATTAAACATTTGTAGTGTTCTGACAGTCATCAGTGTTGGTCAGCATTCTTTTAATTTACTTAGGTACAAATCCAGATTGCAGTTACAGAACTGTAAACTGGGGCAGCTTCACTGAAGTCAGAATTTGATTCTTTGTATTAAACTGGAGTTGTGCATCCTTACATATAGTTTGGCATGGAAAAGAATTTTCATTGCCACCAAATTATCATATAAAAAATCTTTGCAGTAAGTGAAGGAGGACTGGCTTTTTGTTCTTCTCTCAACACTAAAGGCCATATTCTATAGACTGCCTAATCTTTTCACTGAGGAAGCCAGCAGAATCCTTGACATATCAGATTTTAGAGGGCCGTCTAAACTTTATAGCGTGTAAAGCTTCTGTGGTGAAGGAATTAGATGGAGGTTTTATCGAAGTTAGGCCTAAATATGTGTTTCAGTTGGGGAGAAACAGGTGAATGTATGAAATCCAGTTATAGATTGGAATGCTAACCCTAAAACCTGCTGTCAAGGAGTGATGCCTGCCCCTCCCTTACTCACCAGTACATACATTCATGCTCTCTTTCAAGTAACATAAATAGAAAAAATAGCTGGTGCAATTACTGAGTTTTTTTAAGCTATCTGTATTTGTGACGGGATCCCCGGGTACACCCTGGAACTGAGATACTGTTGTGCCTCTTTAACTTTCAAGCCTAGGCTGTCTCTCACGATGCTTTGCTAGTGACAGGCAGCAAACCCCTCTGGGCGCTGCTCTCACTCAGCACAACAGCATGTGGAGCCACACATCCAGCTATTTGCAAGAATGCTCACTGAGCCACTCACAAATCACACACAGAAGGGCACCAGCAAATTTCCCAAGCCTCTTACCTTGCATCCAAGAACTGAGCCATCTTCAGTTCATTGCCCAGTCCATCCCTCGATGTGGAAAGGAGACACACGAACCTTTGTAAACTCAGCTGAGATTTCCCAAGCACTTCAAGCAAAACACACTGTTTTAGGTAAAATCTGAAACAGATTTATTAACTACAGAAAGATAGATTGTAAAGTGATTATAAGTTCTAGGCACAAAAGGTCAAAGAAAATAAAATGTAAGCACCAGTCTAAATCTTAAATCTTATTAGACTAGGTATTTGGATCAAGCAGTTTTCTCACCCCACCAGATGTTACAGTTCTTAACACACAGGCTTCCCCTTTAAGCCTGGGACCAGTTTCCTCAGTTCAAGTCTTTGTCTTCTCAGCATTAGCGTAGGTAGGAGAAGAGAGCGGCTAAAGCATGATGCCAGTGTCCCCTATTTTATATCTTCATTCCATATGCCTGGAAGACACTAACCTGGTGGGCTTTGCTGAGTCACAGAATTGAGCAATCTCCCTGGTGTGATCTTGTGCAACTGAGTCATAAAGTTGAGCAGTCCCCATTGTGTGGTGCTTGCGCAACTGTCATTGAATTGTTAATCCCTTGTTTACTATTCTCCTGCTGGTCAGTGGCTGGTGATGATCATTCTACGCCCACCAGGGTGTTGGTCACCTCCTTTGTTGTTATCACTGGAGAACTAGCATTGGGCGACTTCCAAACTCACAACATACTTCACTAACAACCATACAGCAAAATCTCATAACATCATACACATTAACAATATACATATTTGGAGAGAACAATGGGTTTCAGCAGATCAGGATCTTTCATGTGGTATCTTACATGGCATGCTTTGTATGAAATATATCATAACTATATGACACGGGTGAATGTGGAGTTTCCAGGATGCTGCTTTGAGGTACTTTCCCACAGTATTATTAGCCAAAAATCTTTAAATACAATCTCTCCTCTTAAATTATACTACCCATTTTGTATTTCTTTCCTTTTTTATTAGCTCTGTCCTCTTTTCTTTGCATGTCTTCACCTCCCCAGGATTTTGTATGTTTATTTTTTCCCTCCACTCCTTTTATTTCTGACACACATAGGCTTTCTTTTTTCTCCTCTTTGTTTTTGGTTTTCTCTCTCCTCCTCTTTGCTTCAGTCTTTAGTGGTCTGACAGGTTTCTCCTTTTATTACCCTTGTTCTAAAAATGATATTTCACAATCTGCCTCCCTCTGGCAGAGCTTCCTCCAGAGACTGTTGATACTACTCCATGAGTCAAACTAAAAGGGCTACCAGAAGGCAACACAGGCACACACTTATTCTCTCAGGGGCTCAATGCACTGCCCCTGCAATGCTCCTCACCTGCTGGCACAGAGAATGGAAGATCAAGCTCGACCCTTAATTCTTCTGGTCTGCCACTAGCCTGATGCTCAAGTGTCTGTCCTTCTCCATTTGTATGCTTCATCCCTCTTCCATCAGCCGGTTGTATATTTCTGTTTCCCTTTCTGTCATTCCTGTTTGTGCCTGTCTCATCCTCATTTCCATGTCTTTCCTCCCCTTCTTTGTCTCTTGTGTGGTATCTCAGGATTGCTGGTCTTTCCCTAGAGGGGCCCACAAGAGAAACAGCAAAGTGATCCCCTGGTACTGCAGAAAGAGGAGCTTATGCTGGTAATGCTGGGGAAGTGCTATGTGCAGCACCAATATATCAGTGGAACTCCCATGCTGGATTCTCTTGCAGGGGAATATTTAAAACGGGACAGTGAGGCTACATGGGAAGCTAGTTATGCCTGCAACTCAGGCTGAATCAACACCACCCTCTTCGGACATGTTTCCAGACATGCTGCTTGCTTCTGATTTAATTTATTAATATTAAGGTTTTTTAAGAGGAATTTTCCAACTTAGCCAATGGGCAGTTTACTCTGGGCTCCTTGCACATTCCTTTTAGCCATAATTATTTAATTAAATTGACACCAAGATGCTGCTTGCAAGAGACAGTTATTCTGGTTGTTGGACTAATTGCCAGTCAGGGTTTCTGGATGGCATTCCTTTCACAATAAGGCTGCTAATTAATCTTGCTGCAGTTCTCACAGGAAAAATGCTGATAAGCATATCACCAATTAACATAAGAAAGAAAATGTCAAGAGCCCTGTTGTGTTTTAGGGAACCCACTCCCAGTGAGATGAATATCACTATTAAATACGGAGACAGACTAACTACTAAGTATGAAAACCAATGTGCCATGACACAGCACCAAAACCACACAGATTTTATTCATTTAGGAACCTGCATATTGAATGTCTGTTCACTCTTATTTAATAACATTGACCGTAAGAAATTCTGTGTACAACCGAAAGATCAAGGAATATGAGACAGGAACATTGCAAGGATCCTGCATGTTTGATAAATAATTTCTCCCAGAAAATTATTCATAGAGTGTATAGGTGAAGTAGCTTAAAAAACACATTAAAGACATTGGGACAGGTCCTCAGATGGCCCGTAATCTGGCCCAGGAGCCTCACTCAGAAGACCTTATAATTTAATTCAGACAGACCAACAGGTACACCTAGGAACAATTCAATCACAAAGGGAAGTTAGAAGAGACAGGGGTAGGTGCTAGTTGGTGAAGACCTTCAGCAGTGGATCTGGCCCATCCAGGGGAACATTGGTGGCATCTTTGGATGTATGTAGGTGACACTGCTAGTGCCCTTGCTCAGGGTGCTGTGAGAGCTGGCCCACTGGAGGACATGTGCTTAGGTGAAAGAAGTGTTGGTTTTAACTTATGAAGCCTTATGATTCTTTTTTCCTCTCCTGTGCTTACAGGTCAGAAAATCCTTCACCACAGAAGTGATGTCTTAGAAACAGTAGTCCTGATTAACCCTTCAGATGAAGCAGTTAGTACTGAGGTAAGTCAGCTGGAAATATCTTATTGGATGTGTCATAAAAGCACCGTAAGTGAATAAGAATTCTGACTGTAGATAAATGAACATGTGGGAGTGAATGTCAGTAAAAGTGTCAGCCTTCTCTTATCTCTTCCTCTTGTTTCCTTTTCCCATAATAGGATTTTAAAGGACATACAGCAGGAATACTCATATCTCCTTTCTCAGGGTTACATTTCCAATAACCTACTAAAATCTGTTTTTGATTAAGTGGAGGCAACTGCGATGAGAGCTCTTGTGCTGCTGCTCCCGCACCCCTCCCTGGCTTGGTTCTGTATGTCTATTTTAAACTTCGTATAAACCAGGTCATCTGAGACAGTTTTAGACGTTTGAGAAGGATTATCATGTATATAACATCTTTCCTCCAAGAAATCATATGCCATGATCAACAGAGTTGGAGGCTATCACAGAACATGAGATCTCCAAGTCCTGCATACTCTTTACAAGAGGGTCAAAGCACCAGCCATGTATCTCAAGACCCCTCTTAGAAAGAGAGGCAAAGCAGCATTCCATCCAGGAAGGTGTGGCAGATAAAAATAGGGATACTTATGCAGTTAACAAATAATTTTCAGTGTGTATACGGATGATCCCTTCTGAACATATTAGAAGTATAAAACCTTCAAATGGGTATTTTGTTGCCAGGGATGTAGTTTTAATTGCTGTAAACTACCAAAGAAGAGATTCTTATTAACATTGTGTAACATTAAACACACATAACCAAAAGGAGGATATACTAATCAAAATGTTTAAACCTTTAAACATCAAGTAAGTCATCTTTATTACAATTTCTCTTATTTCCTCTCTGCTGTTATAGAATCTCTTAAATTGCAGTAAATTTATTTAATGAGAAAAGATAGAGTCAGTTCAGGTGGCAGCTCTTAGGTTCTGCTGTTAAAGTCTGATCCCCTTTCTTCTTATAAGGAAAGAAAAACATCAAAAAATGGGGGCGGGGGAGAAGAAAGAATGGCAAAAGGTAGGAAAATGTGGCTTCTGTCTCTGAGGCTTGCAGTTCAATTGATGGAAGGCCATAGGAAAAGCAGTTGGCATGCAGGCCAGTTAGCAACTCCTGCACCCTGGCTTTACTGCCCTGGCTCTGGAAAATGTTTGGGTAGGTTACTCTTAATTTCCTCTAACCAGTCTGTGGGAGGTAAAGGGTTTTTTTTGTTGTTTGTTTTTTCCTGAGATTTGGCTGTTCTTCTATGCTTTCATTCTGCCAAACTGGTAACAGCCAAAAGTTACAAGGTTAATTTTTTCTTGGCTAGCTAAGCAGACTCTCATTGGGCAAAAGTCAAAATGAGAATTAAGAAAGCAGAAGAAGGAAAAAAGTGGGAGGAGAAATAGCCATCTCACCCCACCATATGTCAGTCAGGAACATTAGGTTCATATCACAGGAGTAGCTCAGGACACAGCCAGAGAGGAGATGATGTCATTTGGTTCCATCTCCTTGTCTAGTCAGGATGGAATATCTGTTAGAATGGGAAAGAAGAAGGCTCGTGGTGTGATTGTAAATCCTTGGGACCTGCCTTGTGGGAATTAATGATGCAGGTTTATGCACTGAGCATGATGCTGCCTAAAAATCCTAACATGTTCAGGAAGCTGCAAATACTCCCTAGGAAAGAAGTGTCCAAAACAGGCAACATTCTTGTCCCATCAAAACTGCCAAAACAAAATACATTTCCTATAGTCTGTATATGGACAGTTTCTCTTATTTTAAGAAGATTCTGCTCTGTTGCTATAACAATTTTATAACTTTACCACATCTGGAAAACTTCTAATTAGCTATTTCTTTAGGCCAGACAAACTCATTAAACACCATATATTTAACTTAATTCTGGGCTTTCTTTCAACATGTAACATCCTGATATTTTTCATCTACTTTGAACAATATAGCGCTTCAACCAAGGCTAGGGTTAAACACAACATATCTCGATCTATTTTATACTACCTTATTACAATTTATTTTAAAACTAATGGTTTAATATCAATGCACAGAATTCTGATAGTCCCTCATTAGCCCGTCTTTATACTCTTTTTATCTTTGTCTCGTCATTTTTTCCATACATGCTATGTATTATGTTCTAAAAATTGCAAGTATTTTTTTTCTGTTTCTGTCATAGTTCTTTATCTCTATAGAAACTCTTTAATCATCAGTTAATAAACAAAATTGAGGGGAATTATATGATAGTCATGTATCGTGGTTCATGAGACAGGAAGTAATTTTGTGGCTGAAAAAGCTGGTGGTTTTATACATAAGCTGGCTGACTGCCCAGAACAGTTCCTGCAAAGAGGAAAAAAAATTAAAGAGGGAAGCCAGTTCTTCAGTGGATTTTAATACAACTAAAACAGATGAGACTTGAGCGACATACATCAGCCAGCCGGCCAACACTTATCAATGTTCTCTTCTGAAACAGAAATCCTTGACCCACCAAGGATATTGTTGGATTTTATCATCCAGCACAATTAGTGACAAGCCCGTTTTAGGCCTGCTTTTAATTACGGGGTCCTTCTGCTGTTCAAATTTCAGGGCCATTTCTTTAATAAGATCAAAGTGGAGGTCTTCCTGATCCATACTCTTCAGTAGCCCCTTTCAACTCATTCTAAAAACAGAGTTGTTGAACAGAGATGTAGGTCAATACTGCATCCTTCCTGGCATAAAACAGAATAATTTAGGGCAATTGATCGCTTAACAATCAATAAATAAAGTTATAAAACTAGCTTGTTGGGAGTGCTGAGAGATGCTGTTTTGTGCCTTAGAAATATTTTGCAAAAAATGTATTCAAGAACTCAGTTATTTACACAAAACTCAGTTGGATTCCAGTCATATTTAGCCAGCAGACATCCCTCTAGATCTACAAGCTTTACTTTGACAAAAGACTGTCAAGCAGTGATGGCGCAGTGGTAAAACTTGGGAGTTATCAGCGGTAGTGAAGGCTGTTTTTGAAAGTGAAAATAATCTGTAAAGGTAAAGAGAAAATATATATATATATATATATATATATATATATATATATATATATATATATATATATATATATATATATATACACACGCAGAGAGAGAGAGTGTTTTAATATTCAGTATCTACTTTAAAACTTCAAAACGTTGTTCTACTAGTAGTAATCTCTTTGAACCAACAGGCATCCATATAATTTGCCAATGTATATTCAGAATAATATGCTGTGCCAGCACAGTGCAAGTTACAGTGTCCATTTTTTTCTGACTGTGAGCATCACACAGATTGTGTACCTGACTATTTCATGTTGGTTAAAGTTAGGAATGGGTGAATATTGGGGCGCATAAGTGTTCATGAACTTTGCAGATTATTTTTAGTTCACAAAACTAGTCCAAGTTTATACAGTTTTTTGTTTAATTATACCTGTTTTTTTTCTTCATGATAAATTTAGTTGTTAGTAAAGTTTTTCTAGCTAAAGAGCAAGTAGTGCTATGCATTGGGGAAAGAAGGACATTCCTCCCAAAAAAATGGTAGGCGGATACAAATGTTTGACTTGTTACAGTGCAGAGGTCATGTTGGGCCAAAATTGTCCCTGATGTAACTCTATGGACATTCAGAAGTACACCAGGAGTACATTTGGTCCATTGTAACTTTTTTATTTTAATTTTTCACTCTCCTTTGCTCCTTTTTCACATTCTCTTCAGTTTTATTTTTTCACTGTATCTGTTCTCCACTCATTTTTATTCCCTTCCCTTTAATTTTTCCTTTACTGTTTTTTCTTTCTGCTTCTTTAAGTGAGATAAGTTAGGTATTCTGTGTAACTCTTCCTGAGTGTCAATGGAATTACATTAGGGATGACTTCAGCACAACACGTTCTGTACACTATAACAGGTCAACCATTTGTCTGCTTACCTTTTTTGGGAGGAATCTTTCATTGGACCATCTTCTGTTAGTGGAAGAGACAAGCTTTCAGGCTTTCCCAGACCTGAAGAAGAGCTTTGTGTAAGTGTGAAAGCTTGTGTCTCTCACCAACAGAAGTTGCTCCAATAAAAGATATTACCTCACCTACCTTGTCTCTCTAATATTCTGGTATCAACACAGGTACAACAACATCTTTTTAAAGTGTCCTTTATAAATAGAGTATATGATGGGTTCGGTCACAGAGATCCCCTTGGGACTGTCGCCTGATGTGCTGGAATTACCTCTGAGCCCATTTTTCCAGACCAGTATGGGACTTCCAGAACCCTTGTTTGTTGAGCCAGACACGCTAGCCTGCTGCAACACAGAGCCAGGGTCTGGTCCATGCCCCCCCAAAGCTACATCTTAACTGAAAACAGCTCAGCAGGTTACCTGTCTCCAGCACCATGACCCCAGTGGGATCCAAACCCCAAGTAAATCTGTTTTACTCTGTATAAAGCTTATACAGGATAAATTCATAAATTGTTCACCCTCTATAACTCTGATAGAAAGACATGCACAGTTGTTTGCTCCCCCAGCTATTAATCACTTACTCTGGGTTTATTAATAAACAAAGGTGATTTTATTAAGTATAAAAAGTAGGATGTAAGTGGTTTCTAAGTAATAACAGACAGAACAAAGTAAGTCACCAAGCAAAATAAAGCAAAAACACACGTCTAAGCCTAATACATTAAAAAACTGATTACAGCTAATATCTCACCCTTAGAGGTGTTCTAATAAGCTTCTTTCACAGACTAGATTCCGTCTTAGTCTGGGCCCAATCCTTTCCCTGGCACAGTCCTTGTTAGTTCCAGCAGACATCTCGGGTGATAAGCAGGGGTTTTCTCATGACTGGCAGCCCTGTTTGTCCTGCTCGACCCCCTTTTATAGCTTTGGCACAAAGCAGGAATCCTTTGTCTATGCTTGTTCTCTTCTCCCCTCCCCCCCCCCCCACCCAATCCATGGAAAAGTACAAGGATTAAGATGGATTCCAGTATCACATGTCACTGTAAGACCCCTAGTCTCCCTGGGTTGACCCATACGTAAACAGGAAGGTTTGCAGGTAAATAAACCATTTACAACCAATTGTCCTAGCCAATGGGAGCCATCAAGATTCTAAACCACCATTAATGGCCCACACTTTGCATAATTACAATAAGACCTCAGAGTTATACTTCATATTCCTAGCTTCAGATACAAGAATCATACATGGAGGAATATATGCAGTGGTTTATAACCTTTATGATACCTTACAAGAGACCTTTTGAATAAAGCATATTCCAGTTACATATTCACACTCATACGCATATTTCCATAAAACATACGGAGTGGAACGTCACGGAGTAGAAACCCAGTAATGGGTGAGTGGGTTTGAAATTAGGCAAAGCAGGGTTTGGACCAAAGAGGAAGGTTGGAAATGTGGTAGCTGCATTTAATTTTTGTGCTTTTGTTCTTTACCTTAGGTGCGCTTAATGATCACAGATGCTGCAAGACACAAGCTTCTTGTACTAACTGGCCAGTGCTTTGAAAACACAGGAGAGCTCATCCTCCAATCAGGATCGTTCTCGTTCCAGAACTTCATTGAGATCTTCACTGACCAAGAGGTTTGTCCTTAATAAAAAATCTTTCATAATGTTTTAGTATGATGAAGTATTTTTAGATGCATTGAAGATGGCCACCTTTATATACTTGAAACTAGCATTGATGCCTCAGTGTTGGTGTCCTTTGGCCCTCTGTACGCAATTTTCTTCAAAATGTCTAATTCATTACTTTAGTTTTCATGTAACAACAAAATTAAATTTTAATTTGGCAAACTGCAATAATAACTTTATGAAATAAAAAAAACCAGGAAGCCTTTTACAAATGGAAGGTAAAATTCCCATGTCTAAAATGTAAAGCTTATTTATTCAGTATACTTTTACAAGGCTTTTACTTTTACAATTAAGTTTGACACTTTGTTTATATCAGTTCTTGCCTGATAGCAACTACTTTGCTGTGTGTCTTATTTAATGTAATCTACAATCTGTAGGATTAACAACTGATATGTTCAACACATATCTGTTTATTTTTGCTGCATAGGGAAGGACAGGGTTCATAATATCTGAAACCAATGTAACATCTAAAAATTAGCATCATGTACAAGTATGTGACAAGATATAAACCAAAGTGTACTGCGTCCCTGTCTGATTAAAAAAAACAATGGGATTTTAAAAATGCATACAAAATTAGGGCCAAATCCTACTCTTACTTGTAGAAAACCAAACTGTGGGAAGGGGAATGGAGTAGTTAGTAATCTATTTTCAGTTAGGTAAATAAGTCATTCCTTTCAGGCGGGGAAATCTGTTGCTCAATACAATTTAGAAATCCAGATCTTTCCACAGGCAATGCCTGACATGTGATTTTCAACTTCTCCCTTTCCAGATCACTGTAGACATCCAATTCCAGTGTCCTAACAGCAGCTCTTCACAATTTGAAATCATCATTTTACATTGGCTGCCCCACATATCTGATTCACTCTCCCTCTGAGCAATCACACTGATGCATTTTAACAAATCTATCGCTGCGTGAACAGACAGCGTTTTTTAAAAAACAGATATCTTTCCTTGGTATTAACTGTCACCTTGGATCTAAAAAGATAAAAGGAAGTTACACCTTTGCAACATCTTCTGAGAGAGTGGGATTGCACGAGAGTAGTTGTGAACAGAATTTGGTCCAACATCTCTCGACAGAGACTGGGGGCCAAATTCTGCTTTCATGGGCACCAGTGCAACTCCACTGAAGTTCATAGGTATTGTGATGGGTTAGATCACAGAAACCCCATTGGGAGCTGCTAACTGATGTGCCAAGACTACTTCTGCCCCTGCTTTCCTGCCCTGTCAGCTTAGGACTTCAGTGCCCTGCCTGGTTTGAGCCAGATTCAGTAGCCTGCTGCAAACCCAGACTAGATCTGAATCAGGTCCCCTAACAGCTGTAGGCTTGACTGAAAGCAGCTTACAGAAATGTTCTTATCTTTAACACTCAGATGCCCAACTCCCAGTGGGGTCTAAACCGCAAATAAATTTTTTTGACCCTGTATAAAGCTTATACAGGGTAAACTCATAAATTGTTTGCCCTCTATAACACTAATAGAGAGATATGCACAGCTGTTTGCCCCACCCCTCCAGGTATTAATACATACTCTGAGTTAATTAATAAGTAAAAAGTGATTTTATTAAATACAGAAAGTAGAATTTGTGTTTCCAAGTAGTAACAGACAGAACAAAGTGAATTACCAAGTGAAATAAAACACACAAATCTAAGCCTAATACAGTAATATAATTGAGTACAGATAAAATCTTACCCTAAGAGATGTTTCAATAAGTTTCTTTCACAGACTTGACGCCTTCCTAGTCTTGGCACAGACCTTTCCCCTGGTACAGCCCTTGTTCCAGCTCAGGTGGTAGCTAGGGGATTTCTCATGATGGCTCTCCACTTTTCTCTGTTCCACGCACTTATATATCTTTTGCATATGGCAGAAATCCTTTGTCCTTCTGGGTTCCCCCCCTTTTCCCACTCTTAATGGAAAAGCACCAAGTTAAAGATGGATTCCAGTTCAGGTGACATGATCACATGTCACTGTAGGACTTCATTACCCACTTGGCAGCACACACCTATACAGAAAAACTTAGGCCTGGTCCACACTACACAGTTAAATTGATTTAAACAGCGTTAAATCGATTTAACTCTGTACCCGTCCACACTACAAGGCACTTTAAATCGATTTTAAGGGCTCTTAAAATCGATTTCTGTTCTCCTCCCCAACGAGAGGAGTAACCCTAAAATCGATATTACTATATCGGTTTTAGGGTTAGTGTGGACGTAAATCGAAGTTATTGGTCTCATTCCTTTAATGTAGCTACCCAGAGTGCACCGCTCCAGAAATCGATGGTAGCCTAGGACCATGGACGCACACCACCGAATTAATGTGCCCTAGGCCACGTCCAGACTACCCGCCGGATCGGCGGGTTAAAATCGATCCCCAAGCGCACTTATATCGATTCCTGAACTCCATCAACCCCAACGGAGTTCCGGAATCGACATGGAGAGCCGCGAACATCGATCCCGCGCCGTGTGGACGGGTGAGTAATCCGATCTTAGATATTCGACTTCAGCTACGTTATTCACGTAGCTGAAGTTGCGTATCTAAGATCGATTTTCCCCCCCCCACCCCCCAGTGTGGACCAGCCCCTAGTGTGGACGCACAAAAATCGATTTTATAATATCGGTTTTATAAAACCGGTTTTAGTAATTTCGATTTTATGCTGTAGTGTAGACATAGCCTGAGATGTAAAACAGAGCCATCTGCAGTCAATTGTCCTTGTTAATGGGAGTCAAGATTCCAAACCACTATTATTGGCCCACACTTTGCATAATTACAATAGGCCCTCAAAGTTATATTTCATATTTCTAGTTTCAGATACAAGAGTGGTACATTTATACAAATAGAATAATTGCACTCAGTGGATTATAAGCTTTGTAATGATACCTTACAAGAGACCTTTTGCATGAGGCATATTCCAGTTACATTAGCATATTTTTATAAAATCATATAAAGTGCAACATCACAGGTATGCATTAGTGTAACTGAGAGGAGATTGCTGAAAATATACCAATGAAATTAAAAAGTGGGAGAAACTGCCTATGCGCTTCAGTAGCAAAGCTGAAATTCTGAAAGGAATATAATCTCCAGACTCTATACACCATACACAAGTTTCTTTTTAAGTTCTCAGCCTAATTTTTTCACAATTTATTTAATGTGGCTAAAAGAACTCAAGAGTTTCCCACGAGATAGTTAAAAAGGTCTTGGTAAAATGACAGACTAGGTCTATCTGATCTTCTGTTTTACTGTGTAGCCTACCATTTGAGAGACATGGTCAGATGGATTCCTAACATGTAAAGCACTTACTGATACAAGCCACTAGAGCTGTCAAGTAAGGAGGGTCAAACTTTGCCCTTCTTTTATACCCAAACTTCTTTCTTTTCAAACTCACCTGTCCCTCTCAAAAGGAACCCTGCTGTTGACTCATCATGGGCTGATCTTAAGAACATAAGACGGCGATACTTGGTCAGACCAAAGATCCATCTAGCCCAGTATCCTGTCTTCTGTCAGTGGTCAGTGCCAGGTGCCCCAGAGGGAATGAACAGAACAGGTAATCATCAAGTGATCCATCCCGTTGCCCGCTCCCAGCTTCGGGCAAACAGAGGCTAGGGACGCCATTCCTGCCCATCCTGGCTAATAGCCATTGATGGACCTATCCTCCATGAATTTATCTAGTTCTTTTTTGAACCCTGTTATAGTCTTGGCCTTCACAACATCCTTTGGCAAAAAGTTTCCTCTGGCCAACTTTCTTCTTTGAAACAACTTACCCTGATGAGTAGGAAAAGAAACTTCAGAAGAAACCTTTGGGAGCAATAGAATATTAAAATATTATTGGATCTTCAGAGGATGGTTCCATTATACCAGTGGTGCCCAAACTTTTCTTGTTGCACCCCACCTCTTTACCAGTAATGGAAACTTCCATGCCCCCCTCCATAACATCACAGTTGGCCAGCAGAGGAGTTTGGGGTGAATGTGGAGATAGGGGCAGAACTGGGAATGGGAGAAGATCTGGGGCTTGAAGTGGAGTTGGCCTGGGCAGAGAGGGAATAAGGGCAGAGCTGGGCTGTGGGCGGAGCAGGGGCCGGAGCGAGGCTGGGAGTGGGGCTGGGAGCAGAGATGGGGACTGGGAGCAGAGCTACAGCTCTGACTGTAGCTGGGAGCAGGGCTGGAGCACAGCCCACGGCCAGAGTGGAACTGGGGACATAGCAGTGCTGGGGGCTGGCCTGAACACCGCCGTGCCTCCCCAAATGCTTCTTCACACCCCTCTAGTGGGCATGCCCTACAGTTTGGGGACCACTGCATTATACCATTTCAAATGTAGATCTAGTCTCCTAGATTCACGTACCCAATTTAACCTTAAAATCAGTTCTTCCATCAAAGCCATTTTTCAGTGTATTCTTGAACTTGCTACACCACGCTGAAGGGATTTGTGTCTAATTTCACTGATCAGTCCTACCAGTGGCTTAATGTGATCACACTCCTATCCCTCTCATCAATATAAAACAAAATCTTGAATGACTATTACCTTCCAGGCTGCAGATCATCAACATCACTAATTCACTGACCACTCACCCACCTTCTTCCCATACAATCTCTGATCTTGCCTGAAAATTGTCCCTACATGGGAAACCATCATCTGCACCCAAATCAGAGGCACTGAATTATCATTATCCCTCCATCAAACTTTGTCTCATTGATCTGAATGAAGAGCACTTCATGCCACTTTAGCTTCCCATAATAATGTGTGTATTATACACTGAAACTTACCCCTGAGCAGAGGTCCAGTACGAGTTAGGCACCATCTGTATCCCACTCAGATGTGCTTAATTTTACTGCTGCAGTTTGCCTGTCCTCGCCTCCTCTCTCTCCACTCTTCCCCTTCTAGCCTTTCTCTGTGATTGCCATTAATATGGCTCTCCCATTTTCCTCTTCTTACTCTTTCCTCCCTCCTTTTTTTGTCCTGTCTTTGCTCTCGTCCAAACAAAGCTATGTCTGATGTTTGGCTAAGATTTATTTATACTCTTATATAAGTTGGTTTATATACTTAGTAAGGATGACATGTGAACATAAAACAGCTGTTCCGAGATTTTATTTCTTTTCTGCTTTTATTAGTTACCCATACACATTGGGTAAATTATTTTTGTATGGATAACATCCACCATCCATTCTGTGTCTCTGCTGAATTTTACTTTCAGTAAATTCTGAAAATAAATTCCGTAACAACAAAAATAGGAGAGCAAGACACAAATCTTCCGAGTTCCACTGAAATGAAATGTCTCCTAGACACACAACATTAATTATTATAGTACTCTCCATTCCTCTTGGTAATCCAGTTTATGGTCCAAAATTTTCAGTTTATTCAACTCTAGTCTAGCCTAAATTATCTCTATAAAAATCTTTCTTTTACATGTAAATTACAGTTGACTATCCCTGAAAAGTATTTTGTAATACTTTGCAAGATGGTGAATATGCTTCAATTACATTTGCAGTGTTATTGTAGCCATGTTGGTCCCTGGATATGCAAGAGACAAGGTGGGTGACCAGTCTTTTATTGGACCAACTTATGTTGGTGGAAGAGACGAGCTTTCAGGCTCAACAGAGAAGAAGAGTTCTCTGGAAATTGAGAGCTTGTCTCTTCTACCAACATAAACTGGTCCAATAAAAGACATTACCTCACCCACTGTGTGTCTCTCACAAATTACATTGACATTTGGTCTCTATATTCAGTTATTTGACTGAATTATTAAAAAAAAAGATGCTTGAACAGTTTTGTAATATTTTGAGCAAGTTGAAGTCTCCTGCATATACTTTAATTACAATAAAACAAATAGAGACTGTGTATGCAGTGGGGATTACCCCATGACTGGGATTTAAATCTGGAGGCCCCACTGTGTATGTAAAAACCATTCTTGACGATAGGGAGCAACTGTAATTCAGTCAGGTTCATGTAACTCATTGATCCTAGTGGGCAGGATTTCAGGAACTGCCAATGCAGAATACTAAGTACAAAGTTATTCAGGAGTTCTGAATCCCCCTTCTCTTCTGGTTACGGAGACAGTGGTGGGTGCAGTAACATTTTATTGCTGTTCTCCCAACAGGCCCCCAATGGCGGCAAAGAGGAGACTTGCAGCACCACCACGTCACCATTTAGCTGGCCTTTCTAGCCACAATTTGTTTTGGCTCACAAACGGAATATCCTGTGGTGTCTTTTAATAAATTATTAGTCACTATCAGATCCTAATCTGGGAAAACCATTATCCACTTTCAAGATATAAGCTTTCTGTCTTTCTTTTTTGGAAGCCAAGGGAAACATTTGATGCCAGATTCTGTCTTTGGATGCACATATGCAACTACCATAGACAGCCTTGGGAGTTTTCATGTGTATCCAAGGGTGGAATTTGGCCCTGGTGTGTTTATTTGCATGCCAGTCCCAGTACTCATTCAGTTTGGAGCCATTTCATAGCTGTGCTGATTTCTGAACTCTGAGAGCAAACTGAAAAGTGGAAATTTGTCAGTGAAGGGCTGAAATATTACATGCTTTCATTTTCTGTTTACTAATCTGAGACCACCAACTATATAGACTCATAGACTTTAGGGTCAGAAGGGACCAATGTGATCATCTAGTCTGACCTCCTGCACAAAGCAGGCCACAGAACCCTACCCATCCACTTCTATAATAAACCCCTAACCTATTTCCGAGTTATTGAAGTCTTCAAATTGTGGTTTGAAGACCTCAAGCTGCAGAGAATCCACCAGCAAGTGACCCATGCCCCATGCTGCAGAGGAAGGCAAAAAACCTCCAGGGCCTCTGTCAATCTGCCCTGGAGGAAAATTCCTTCCCGACCCCAAATATGGCGATCAGCTAAACCCTGAGCATGTGGGCAAGACTCACCAGCCAGCACTCAGGAAAGAATTCTCTGCAGTAACTCAGATCCCATCCCATCCCACATCCCATCACCGACCACTGGGCATACTTATCTGCTGGTAATCAAAGATCAATTGCCAAAATTAAGCTATCCCATCATACCATCCCTTCCATAAACTTATCAAGCTTAGTCTTAAAGCCAGTTATGTCTTTTGACCCCACTACTCCCCTTGGAAGGCTGTTCCAGAACTTCACTCCTCTAACGGTTAGAAACCTTGGTCTAATTTCAAGTCTAAACTTCCTAGTGTCCAGTTTATACCCATTCGTTCTTGTATCTACATTGGTACTAAGCTTAAATAATTCATCTCCCTCCCTAATATTAATCCCTCTGATATATTTATAAAGAACAAGCATATCCCCCCTCAGCCTTCTTTTGGCTAGACTAAACAAGCCAAGCTCTTTGAGTCTCCTTTCATACGACAAGTTTTCCATTCTATATGACTTTAATTCAGACTGGAACAGAATAATAGCTTTTAGTACTGAACACAGGACTTTTTGTTCATAGAAGCCTTCAGTTCAGTGTCTGTTTTGGGTCTCAGAATGTTATTCAACACTGGAGAAATCAGTGGAGTTATTCAGGATTTAAACTGGCAAAAGAACTCAGAATGCGGTCCATGATTTTTTTAAATCAAAATGTTGTTAAAAGGATTTTTAGCCACAACACCCAGCTGTGGTTCTCTCGTTGGCTCTGAGTTTACATATATAAATTGATAATTCATAAATTCTCTGTTATTCAGAGATTAATTACTAAACATATGGTGTTAATACAACTGCCTTTTTATTATATATAAATGCTATGGAGTCCATTGTTCCATTCAAAATGTGTATATTTGCAAAATTGCACACTAACTAAGAATATGCAGATCTGCCTCTTTAATTCCCATATTTGAGAAACCTCATAATCTTACAAAAGTTTTGTTCTCAACTGTTTTTTTAACTTTGAAGCAGTAAATCAGCTCCCAGAGGTGATGAACTTGTGGTACTGCTGCACTCTCTGACTTGAAGTGATTTTCATTATATACAGCATTTACAGTTTGATTCAGTGGCTCTCCGCACTCCCACTATACAACTTTTTCTAGCACCCGTCAGCTCCTCTTCTTGTCAAGAGCTGGCCAGCAGTTAAACTAGTTCTGGCATGATGCCTGCTTTTTTTGGTGCCAGACCATTCAAAAGGCATTAAAATAATGACAGAATTGTGGAATACAGCCCCATGTTTGGAATAATGCGGAGGCATCCTGCTCCAGCAAGAGCTCTAGGAAGTATTGTGGTTCAGATGCCTCCTGGAGCTTCTGTGGGATGCTGCTATATCACGACTCATAAAGAAGGTATAATGTGTGCTCCCCTAGGAGGGGCACCAGCTCTACTGGCTGGTTAAGAGAAGTGGAGAAGTTCACAGTTCATTTGCATTGAGTAGCACTATTAGCAGCATCAGCACCATGGAATCCTCACATTATGCTCTGAGCCTAAGGACTCCCATTGTACCCAGCCTCTCTGTGAAGGATGCAAGAGGTGCCTTCAGCACCTAAGAAGGGGCCTGGCACAGTCTGGTCCTTTGTATTGAAAAACAGTACAGCAATAATGTGATAATAACAGATTCCTTTAGCACCTAGAATTGGCTACTGTCATGTGAAAAAATTAAATAAAAAGGAGTGTTGTATCTTTAGTGTGAAGCTTATCCTGTAGCTTGTACTATAACTCAAGGACAGCCTTGCTATGTTATATTTTTACATGACATTTATATTATAAAATATAAATTTACACCTACTTTTTGTCTTTTTGTTTTACAATGCTAGATTGGTGAATTATTGAGTACTACACACCCTGCCAACAAAGCCAGTTTAACTCTGTTTTGCCCTGAGGAAGGGGATTGGAAAAATTCAAACCTTGACAGACATAACCTTCAAGATTTCATCAACATTAAACTCAACTCAGCATCCATATTGCCTGAAATGGAAGGACTTTCTGAATTCACAGAGTATCTGTCAGAATCAGTAGAAGTGCCATCACCCTTTGACATTTTGGAACCGCCAACATCTGGAGGTTTCTTGAAACTCTCAAAACCCTGCTGTTATATTTTCCCAGGTGGAAGAGGGGACTCTGCATTGTTTGCAGTGAACGGATTCAATATGCTTATTAACGGGGGATCTGAAAGAAAATCTTGCTTCTGGAAACTTATCCGACATTTAGACAGAGTGGATTCCATTCTGCTCACCCACATTGGGGATGATAATCTACCAGGAATCAATAGCATGCTTCAACGAAAGATAGCTGAGTTAGAAGAGGAACAGTCACAGGGTTCTACTACCAACAGTGACTGGATGAAAAATCTGATCTCACCTGATTTAGGAGTTGTATTCCTCAATGTTCCTGAAAATCTGAAAAACCCTGATCCTAATTTTAGGGTAAAAAGAAGCATAGAAGAAGCTTGTTTCACTCTCCAGTATTTAAATAAGTTGTCTATGAAACCAGAACCTCTCTTTAGAAACATAGGAAATATCATTGACCCTATCATTCTATTTCAAAAAATGGGAGTAGGCAAACTTGAGATGTATGTGCTCAATCCAGTCAAAAACAGCAAAGAGATGCAGTATTTTATGCAGCAGTGGACAAGTACAAGTAAAGATAAAGCTGAATTACTGCTGCCAAATGGTCAGGAAGTAGATATTCCAGTATCCTATCTGACCTCAGTCTCATCACTGATCGTATGGCATCCAGCAAATCCTGCAGAAAAAATAATCAGAGTTTTGTTTCCAGGAAACAGTACCCAGTATAACATACTAGAAGGACTGGAAAAACTCAAACATTTAGATTTCCTTAAACAACCAATGGTTACACAGAAAGACCTTACTGGTAACATACCTAGCCCAGCAGTAAAACAAGCAAAGCTGAAACAGCGAGCAGACAGCAAGGAAAGTCTCAAACCTGCCACAAAGACACTATCAACCAAGACTGTCAGAAAAGAATCTAAAGAAGAAGCATCTGAACCAGCAAAGCCTAGTCCTCCAGAAAAGCCTCAGAAAGTAGAAAGCAAAGAAAAGACTACAGTAAAAAAGGAAAAACCAGCAAAAGCAGAGACAAAACCTTTAGTAACAGAAAAAGATATGGCAGCTAAGGAGGAGCAGCTAGTGAAATCCGAAACTGCTGAAAAACAATCAGCAGATGTCAAACCAAAAGTTGCAAAGGAGAAGCATGTGAAAAAGGAAGTGAAAGTAAAATCTGAAGAAAAGAGAGAGGAAAAAGAAAAACCAAAGAAAGAGGTTTCTAAGAAAGAGGAGAAAACTCCTACCAAGAAAGAGGAAAAACCTAAAAAGGAAGAAATCAAGAAAGAAACAAAAAAGGAAGTGAAAAAGGAAGAGAGAAAAGAGTCTAAAAAAGAATTAAAAAAAGAAACTCCCCAAAAGGAAGCTAAAAAAGAAGAGAAAAAGGAAATTAAAAAGGAAGAAAAAGAATCCAAAAAAGACACCAAAAAGCTTCCAAAAGAAACAAAGAAAACACTTGCTCCTTCAACTGAAGCCCGAAAGCTTGTGACAAAACCTAAAGCACAAAAGAAAGAGGAATCTGTTAAAAAGGAAGCTGGGCCTGCTGAAAAACCAAAGGAAAAAGGCAAAATTAAGACAGTAAAGAAAGAGAGCAAGGTCAGTGAAACACAAGCTGCTGTGGCTGCAGTAGGAGCAGTTGCCGCAGCAGCAGTAGCTGCTGGAGTAGTAGCTAATGGAAAAGAACTTGAAGCTGAGAGATCCCTTATGTCTTCACCAGAGGATTTAACAAAAGACTTTGAAGAATTAAAGGCTGAAGAAGTAGAAATAGTAAAGGAAACAAAGCCTCAGGTAGGGTTAATAGAAGGTGAAGGGAAACTAGCTGACTCAGAACAAAAGGAAGCACATGAAATCCAGAAAGAAAAAGTAGATACTGAAGTACCTGCTGACTCTCCTGATGAAGGCATAACGACCACTGAAGCTGAGGGTGAATGTGAACAGACACCTGAAGAGCTGGAGCCTGTAGAAAAGCACAGGGTTGATGACAATGAAAAATTTGAAGATGAAGGAACTGGTTTTGAGGAATCATCTGAAGCAGGTGATTATGAAGAAAAGGCAGAGACTGAGGAGGCTGAGGAACAAGATGAAGATGAGGAAGAAAAAGCAACATTGGGCATCACAAAACAGGATATTGGCGTGGCAAGAGAAATGGGAGAGACTGAAGCTGATAAACATGCTAAAACTAAAGATAAATATGTTGAAAAGGCAGAATCTGAGGCAGGGGATGAGCGAGCTGAAGAAGATATGGAAGAGACAGTTGAAAAGGCAGAAACTGAAGAGACTGAAGAAGAAGCTGAGGAGGAAGACAAAATGGAGGATGTCAGAGATGAAGAAGAGGAAACTGAAAAAGTTGAAGCTGAAGAAGATTATGTTATGGCTGTGGTAGACAAAGCTGCAGAGGCTGGTGAAGTTGAAGATAAATATGGCTTACTCATAATTACACCAACTAAACACTCTGAACCTCAGTCCCCAGCTGTTGAACCAGCATCTTCTATTCATGATGAGACTTTACCTGGGAGTTCAGAAAGTGAAGCAACTGTTTCTGATGAAGAAAATAGAGAAGACCAACATGAGGAATTCACTGCTACTTCAGGTTATACTCAGTCTACCATTGAAATTTCTAGTGAGCCAACACCAATGGATGAAATGTCAACTCCTCGGGATATCATGAGTGATGAAACAAACAATGAAGAAAGTGAATCACCTTCTCAAGAATTTGTAAACATTACTAAGTATGAGACATCACTGTATTCTCAAGAATTTACTAGACCTAAACTCTCTCCACTTCAGGATGCTTTCAATGGTTTATCTGAAGGATCAAAAACAGATGCCACAGAAGGTAAAGATTATAATGCTTCAGCTTCTACTCTCTCACCACCTTCTTCATTAGAGGAAGACAGATTCTGCAAATCTTCCTTTCAAGAAATGTACCATCAAAGAGAAAATGAAATCAAAAGTACTGCTAAATTACAAATCAAAGATACCTTTTCACAGGCATTTGATGAAAAGCATAGCCCAGCTAAGAGTCCAGTTCAGAGTCCATCACCTCCGTCACCAGTTGCTAAAACACCACTAAGTGAACGTAGTGTGAACTTTTCCCTGACTCCCAATGAGATTAAGGCATCAGTTGAACCTGTAGTGCTCACTGCATTGCCTGACCAACATCCAGAAGTTATTGAAGAGCACTGTGTCAGCCCTGATGATAAAACATTAGAAGTGGTGTCTCCTGCACAATCTGTTGTTGGTAGTGCAGGCCACACACCTTATTATCAGTCTCCCACTGATGAAAAGTCCAGCCGGCTTCCTTCTGAACTCATTGAAAAGGCAGCAGAGGCTCCGGTTAGTTTTGAATTTAGTGATGCCAAAGATGAGACTGCAAAACCCAGAATAAGCCCTATGGATGAGCCTGTGCCAGACTCAGAATCGCCTATTGAAAAAGTTCTGTCTCCTTTACGAAGTCCACCTTTGATAGGTTCAGAGTCTTCATATGATACATTTTTGACTGCTGATATAAAGTCAACTGCCAGACTGACTGAGAGTCATTTTGAGGAGAAAAGTGAAAAAGAAGAGTCCCCTGTTCAGATAAGCCCAGTTTCTGAAGTCACCTCTGTGGATCTTTTCCAAGGACAACAAGATGAAAAAAGTATGGCATTTATGCCAGCTAAAGGTTTTGGTCTAGAAAAGAATATGGGGGATATTGAAGCTACCAGTTCTCAGTCTCCACTGGTTTTGGATGAAGGGAAGCTAGCAGGAGATGTCTCTCCTACACAAATAGATGTTAGCCAGTTTGGATCCTTTAAAGAAGACACCAAAATGTCAATATCTGAAGGTACAGTCTCTGACAAATCTGCAACTCCTGTTGATGACGTTGTAGCAGAAGACACGTATTCACATATAGAAGGAGTTGCTTCTGTCTCCACAGCCTCTGTTGCTACTAGTTCATTTCCAGAGCCAACTACAGATGATGTTTCTCCTTCTTTACATGCTGAGGTTGGATCACCACATTCTACAGAAGTTGATGATTCTCTTTCTGTATCTGTTGTACAAACACCAACAATTTTTCAGGAAACAGAAATGTCTCCATCTAAAGAAGAATGTCCGAGACCCATGTCAATTTCTCCACCAGATTTTTCACCTAAAACTGCACAATCAAGAACACCAGTGCAAGAGCATAGATCTCCTGAGCAGTCAACTATGTCAGTAGAATTCAGTCAGGAGTCCCCTGAGCAGTCTTTGGCAATGGACTTTAGTAGACAATCTCCAGAACATCCCACAGTAGGCACTAGTGTACACCATATATCTGAAAATGGACCAACTGAAGTAGATTATAGCCCTTCAGAGATACAGGAACCTACTTTTTCACATAAGATATCCCCTGTGGAGCAGACATGTTATACTCAAGAAAAGGATCTTTCAGAGATTATTTCAGTATCTCAGATTGAAGCTTCACCCTCAACTTCATCAGAACATACACCTTCACAGATAGCTTCTCCACTGCAAGAGGAAACTCTCCCAGGTGTCATGCCACCCAGAGATATGCCGCTGCATTCTTCATTTACTTCAGAAAAGATGCAGAGCCTAGGAGAAAAGCTTTCACCAAAGTCTGATTTATCTCCTTTAACTACAAGAGAATCCTCTCCTTTATACTCTCCTAGTTTTTCAGATTCACCTCCTGCGGTCAAAGAAACAACTGCTGCTTGTCACTCACCATCACTATCACTTCATGTGTCCTCAGATAAAATATTTGGTTACCATACCTCAGTAACACATGACACAATACAAGACTCTCTAACAAAACATAGTCCAGAGCCTTTAGCCTCCACAGAAAAAGAAGCTGAAAAAATCACCAGGTCAGCTGAGGCCATTAGTTATTCCTACGAGACAACTGGGAAAACTACTAGATCACCAGAGGCCATTAGTTATTCCTACGAGACAACTGAGAAAACCACTAGATCACCAGAGGCCATTAGTTATTCCTACGAGACAACTGAGAAAACCACTAGATCACCAGAGGCCATTAGTTATTCCTATGAGACAACTGGGAAAACCACCAAGTCACCTGAAGCTCCTAGTTATTCCTATGAGGCAGCAGAGAAAACCACTAGATCACCAGAGGCCATTAGTTACTCCTGTGAGACAACAGAAAAAAACATCATGTCACCTGAAGCCATGGATTATTTTTATGAGAGAACTGGAAAAATCACCAGGTCACCTGAGGCTATTAGTTACTCCTACGAGCCAAGAGAGAAAACCACCAGGTCACCTGAAGCCATGGATTATTCCTGTGAGAGAATTGGGAAAACCACCAGGTCACTTGAAGCCGTAGAATACTCCTATGAACCAACAGAGAAAACCACCAGGTCACCTGAAGCTGTGGAATACTCCTATGAACCAACAGGGAAAACCACCCGGTCACCTGAAGCTGTGGAATACTCCTATGAGAGAACTGGGAAAACCACCCGGTCACCTGAAGCTGTGGAATACTCTTATGAGAGAACTGGGAAAACCACCCGGTCACCTGATGCTGTGGAATACTCCTATGAGAGAACTGGAAAAACCACCCGGTCACCTGATGCTGTGGAATACTCCTATGAGAGAACTGGAAAAACCACCCGGTCACCTGAAGCCGTGGAATACTCCTATGAGAGAACTGGAAAAACCACCCGGTCACCTGAAGCCGTAGATTATTCCTTTGAAACAACTGGGAAATCAATGAGATCACCTGAGGCTGTTGGTTTTGCCTATGAGACACCTGGGAAAACCACAAGGTCACCTGAGGCTGTTAGTTACTCCTATAAGACAGACGTACATTTTACTGCAGAAAAATCATCTCTAGCAGAAACCCGTCAAGATGTTGATTTATGCCTTGTGTCTTCCTGTGAATACAAGCATCCCAAAACTGAACTTTCACCCTCATTTATCAACCCGAATCCCCTGGAGTGGTTTGCAAGTGAAGAACAGTCTCAAGAACAAGAAAAGCCATTAACCCAGTCTGGAGGAGCCCAGCCACCTTCAGGAGGAAAACAGCAAGCACGCCAGTGTGACGAAACTCCTCCCACCTCAGTAAGCGAGTCTGCTCAATCTCAGACCGATTCAGATGTTCCCCCAGAGACTGAAGAATGCCCTTCTATTACTGCAGATGCTAACATTGACTCAGAAGACGAATCCGAAACCATTCCAACTGATAAAACAATTACATACAAACATATTGACCCTCCACCAGTCCCAATGCAAGACCGCAGTCCTTCACCCCGGCACCCAGATGTCTCAATGGTAGACCCAGAAGCTTTGCCTGTTGATCAGAACTTAGGCAAACCTTTGAAGAAGGATCTGAAGGAAAAGACAAAAACTAAAAAGCAGGGTACTAAGACCAAGTCTTCCTCACCAGCCAAAAGAAGTGATGGTAAATCAAAGCAGGTGGCTTCACCAAAGCCAGGTGGCTTAAAGGAATCTTTAGACAAAGTTTCCAGAACAGCTTCTCCAAAGAAGAAAGAGTCTGTGGAGAAAGCAGCGAAAAATATCTCTATTCCAGAAGTAAAATCTTCCCGTGTTGAGGAAAAAGATAAGGAGGCCAAGAATGCAACAAATTCCACAACATCGAAGTCTGCAAAGACTGCAACTTCAGGTAAGGAAAGATCAGGAACTATGTATCTCAGGAAAAGATGTGGGGCCAGGCTCTCAGCTGGTATAGTTGAGCTATCTTGATATTTCATCAGCTGATAATCTGGCCTGTGAGGTGTGCCTGAGGAAAATCCATGTTTATTAAAAATCCATAGTATAAGGTTTCACATTTAAATTAATTAAATTCACTGAATCAACTCTTTAATCTGGAAAAAGCTAATAATTTAGGTGTGTTAATTGATATCAAACAATTAGAGAGGCAATGTATGAAATATAGAGTGCAATTATTATTTGTCCAGTTTGTTAGCCAGCTGCTATATGAAAAGTTAAATGAATAGTAAGCAACTATTTTCTTCATTATAATCATAATTTAAACATAAAATTGTAACGTGAACAAGCCCGTTACTTAGTTTGAGTTGTGTGAGTGTAATAGGAAATCAGATGTGCTTTACTGTTCCAGTGTATTATTCCTTATTAAGTATTCAGAAGACTGGCAGTTATCTAAACATGCACCTCCATGAAGTTTGACTATAATCTGATGGCGGTGGTTTACTAAACATATAGGGAGATCATTTCCCACAGAGGTTCCTGTGCATTCAAAGAAGCTGTAAATCCCATTTACAGGGTAGATAGTTGAAAAGGCATGGTTCCCCTGCAGGGCTTACCCTGAGGGCTTGTTGAACTCAAGTATAATTTGTAATACAATGCACTGTATTCTGCAGCTAGGAACCTATAGAATCTGATATAAAATACTGTGGTTTTCAATTGTCAGTACAAAAATTAGGTTAAATTGGAAATATCTCTGTATAGATATAGATAAAATTTAAAAATTCAGATATTGACCAATTTATTGTATGTGGGATTTGATGTTTTGTTTTATGGATAAAGTAATTTTTTTCCTGGCTTGATCATGAATCCACGCTTAACTTTATATTACTTAATTACATTAAAAAAATCATATCTTGAGTGGCTTATTATTATCACAACAGAAACAGAACATATTTCTACTAGATTATGTATTTCATCTCATATAGAGAAATTGTACCTTTTGAGCAAAATCTGTGCTATCTCAGGTGGAGAGAGGAGAGTATAGAAAACCTTCTCCTTCCCGAGTTCACCTGTGTAGAAGCTGCAGGACGAGGATGTGTCCTTAGCAAACCAGCACTCCTCCATATCTAGCCTCCCTATGCGTATGCTGCTCAACTATTCCTGGCCTCCCAGTGCAGATGAATAGTTGGTACATTCTTTTTTGAGCTGCAGTAAAAGGAAGTCCATAGCGCACTTCATTGCCCACTGAACTTCTGCCTGGTGTCAAGTATGTTCTGAGAACAAAAAAGTCTACAGTGCATGTTGTAGTGCTGAAACAGAAACTAGATTTTTTTTTTATGACATAGATTATGAAATATGCAGCTGCTACTGGAATATTGTGTCCAGGTCTAATGTCTGCACTTCAGGAAGGATGCTGAAAAATTGGAGTGGGTTCAGAGAAGAGGCATGAGTGATTAACGAATTTGAAAACATGCTTTATATTGAAAGACTCAAGGGGTTCAGTCTGCTCATTTTAACAAAGAGATGGTTAAGGGGTGACTTGATCACAGGCTATGAGCACCTACATGGGGAACAGAAATTTGATAACAGAAAGCTCTTTAGTCTAGCAGACAAAGCTGTGACAAGATCCAATGGCTGTAAGTTGATGCCAGGGCCGGCTCCAGGCACCAGCCAAGCAAGCTCGTGCTTGGGGCGGCAGATTCTAAGGGGCAGCATTCCATCCAATCCTAGGGTGGCACAGCTTTTTTTTTTTTTTTTGTTCGCCACTCTGGCCGCCCTGTAGGAGGTGGCGGCACGGAGGAGGGGAGCGCCCTGCTGGGAGCTGACTGCGCGCTCTGTCTGCCCCAGCCAATGCCAGGTCTGCAGCAAGCCCGGCAGCCTGCGGCAAGAGGGGCTGAGTAGTGAGTTGCCCTGGCTGAAGGAAGCCCTGGCTGCCCCCTCGGGGCATGTCTGCAGTGCAGGGAATCCCGCTAGCCGAAAGTTTGCACCCTGGCTCCAGCCGCCCTGCAGGGTTTTTTTTGTTTTGGCTTGAGGCGGCAAAAAAGCCAGAGCTGGCCCTGATTGATGCTAGACAAATTTAGACTAGAAATAAGGTACAATTTTGTAACAATGAGGATAATTAGACTTTGGAACAATTTACCAAGGGTTGTGGTGGATTCTCCCTTACTGGAAATTTTTAAATCAAGTTTGGATGCTCTTTTGAAATTATGCTCTAGTTCCAATGACAGCTAATGGACTTGAAGCAGAAATTTAATTCAGGGAAATACTATGGCCTGTGTTCAGTAGGAGGTCTGGCTAGATGTTCACAGTGGCCCTCTCTGGCCTTAAAAATCTATGAATTTATGAAAAATATGTTGCATAGGTCACTTAGTACTTTAACTGCACTCTTTGTAGCACGCTGAGATTAAAAGAACGGATTTTGTTATTGATCAAGTTATGATTCTCAGCTCATGCCATTATCCTGTGCATGATAATAGCAGTGTCTTTTATAATATTTTTGTTGGAATGTCAAGAATTTATACCTTTTTTTCAAATAAAAACCTCTTTTTTGGGACATGTGCATCTTAAGACTTGGTAGCAAAATGAAGCTTTCCCCAAATTTGTTAATATAGGGCCAGATTTTCAAATTTAGGCATATTTAATTGCATCTACCTAACCTATGTGCATAAACATTCAGTTGGGTAGCACAGATTAGATGTTTGCTCATGCATATAGTTACTTGTAACTGGCCCCTCTACACGGGAGCTGATTTCTGAATATCTATACCTTCATCAAATCTTTGTATACATAAATTGTTGGGTGCTCAAATGTATGGGCACAACTGTACATGCTGTCTTTGAAAATTAATCCTACATTTTATTTTGCATACTAATGCAGGAATTCAGAAAAGATTACTTTTGACATGTATATATGCCAACTGTGTTCACTCCTTTCATAAATCAGGAGACTATAGGGTTGGGCTGAGTTAGAATAAAGAAATGAAAACTAGAGGAAAATCTGTGCAGTTTCCTTCCCTTCACTCTCCATATAAAATAGTCTTTGAGAGGAGATGCTGTCCCTTATACTAACAATCCTCTCCAGTAGGCAACCCTCAGTCTTAAGTGACTACTTCAAAATGTCCCTGTGAGGTTTCTAGTACAAATAGTTCAGTGTTTTTAAAGACTATCTTTACTGTACAATTTATATTTTTTCTGGTTCACTTGGGTGTTCTCTTCAAAAGGTTTTAGTGTGCTCCAAGTTCTTCCTTCCCTTTCTTCTACCTTTGCGTATATATAATAGGATACCCCTAGGATATCAACAGTTATCTCCCATCCTTGTCATAATGATGCTCAAGAGTCGCAAGACAGGTTCCAAACCTGCATACCATAACTGAGTGCCAAATGCTGTTTCCTTTCACACTCAGATAGTCCCGTTGAAGTAAATGGGACAGTTTGCATGAGTAAAGCAAGCAGAATTGGCCTTGAGTTACAACACTGATGTCTTGAAAAGAAAAAGTGTCAGAGAGTTGTGTTATCAGGCATGCAAGAGAATTCCAAGGTCTAGAAAAAATAATCTCATTAATTGAATGGTAATTCAGTAATCACAGTGACTGGATAATTCTTGAATACTTAATAATGATTGATTGCGCAGACCTGTAATGAATTTTTGTTGTATCAGATAGCTAGTTAAGTTTATTCTGTTCTTTTTCTCCCAATAAAACATACATTTGGGATATAACCAAATTAGAGCATGCCATTAGATATAATAGGATAACAACAAGGGCATCAGCGTGGAATACAGCAATGGCTGTGTGACGCTGGTACTAACTCTAATCCTCTCAGAAAAGAATGTCCCCTTTAATGGTATAACGGTAGCTAATAAATGTGTGTTTCCACCAATAAGTGACTGACTTTTATGCTTATTTTAAAAGGATCTGGAAATAGCAAACCAGCAAAATCCACATCTGTGCCTCCAGGACCTCCAGTGTACTTGGACCTGGTATATATTCCCAACCACAGTAATAGCAAGAATGTCGATGTAGAGTTTTTCAAGAGGGTGAGGTCATCCTACTATGTGGTGAGTGGGAATGATCCTGCAGCTGAAGAACCAAGCAGGGCTGTTCTGGACTCCCTGCTGGAGGGCAAGGCTCAGTGGGGAAGTAACATGCAGGTAGGCTGTCTAACAATATTTGTGTTTGTGAATTAAAATTGTTATGAAAAGCAACCACAGGAAGCAAGAGAAGCTATGGCTGTTGTTTAGAAGAGTGTCCTTTGGTGTACTATAGATGAACACTCCCTCATTTCTCTTTTAATAAGAGTGACATATGTGAAGATCAGGTTTTGGAATCCTCCTAGCCTAGAGGCATGCTGAAAAGTACTTAGAATATCAGAGTTGGAAGGGACCTCAGGAGGTCATCTAGTCCAACCCCCTGCTCAAAGGGGGAACCAATCCCCAGACAGATTCTTGCCCTGATCCCTAAATGGCCCCCTGAAGGATTAGAACTCATAACAAGGGGTTTAGCAGGCCAATGCTCAAACCACTGGGCTATCCCTCCCCCTTGCCCAAGTGATCTTCACAACAAGAGCAGGCTCAAGGAATTTGGCCAATTTGAGCAACTAAATGTGGATCTAGGTTCTTTAACATAGACACCCACGTTTTTAAAAATGAAGAAATACCATGCTAATATTAGATACTCAAAAATCAAATGTGACATGCTGTGTGTATATGCAAGCACAGCAGCAGATTTTTCAAGGTACATAATGGAATAAGGCTTGCATTAGTATCTGATCCCTAAAAACAGTGTGCTAACTCAATTAAAATCCATTTGATACCTAATGTTATGTTATATTCTGTGGTATCTGCAGGTGTCCTTTGTGCAGAGTAGAATTTATTCATCTTCAGCTTTGGTATTTTCCATTTAGCAGCAGCATGGTGACGTGTAATACAGTAGAACCTCAGATTTACGAACACCAGCGTTACAAAATGAACAGTCAACCACACACCTCATTTGGAAATGTGCAATGAGGCTGCAGCGCGCGCGTACACACACACAAAAACACAGTACAGTACTGTGTTAAACGTAAACTACAAAAAAAGAATGGGAAAACATTTTTTTTTTGCATAGTCAAGTTTCAAAGCTGTATTAAGTCAACATTCAGTGTCTTCATAACACTGAGGTTCTACTGTATAAAAGATGTTTGAAGGCCCATTTCAATGATGCAAGAATTCCCCTAAAGACTAACAAACAAACTGTCCTCTCTTGTAAAATTTTCCACAATAGCTGGTGTAATAAACGTTCAGTTACAATCTTAATAACATTCTTTATTTACAATAAGCCTAAATAGGTTATTTATTTATACCAATTCCTTGTAATTGAGTAGCACAGTTTAGATAAAAGCAGTTTTATTTTTCTTTGTCCAGTTAATTTGATATCCAGCTTCCTTGCCATCATTATTATTTCTAGTGTGGCTGATATGGTAATATCGAGTTCGTTCTTTCTTTCAATATTGGCTCATTTTCTGAGTGCCAAATCTGTGTCACCAAAATAAATATCAGAGAGGATAGGGATCTTTTTGTGCTCTTCATGTGGGGAGAAACGTTGAGGAATAGTGGTCATACATTTGGCAGCTCAAATAAATAAAAATATTAAACACAGTTTTATTAAAATGTTGCCTCCAGTGCCATCCTGTTAAAGTTCTCCTTTCCTACAGAAAAGGTGACTCTTTCCAGCTTTTTTATAAAACAGGAACTCAACATTATTTAATGGAATTTACTCAGCATATCAGGAAATCCATGAAGAGAAGGATAAATTTTAAGGAACAAGATTGTACTCATTGGAATTATTATTAATATTAGTCATGTTTATTGCAGTATTTCCTAAGGGCCAACCAAAATAGGGCCCCATTGTGCTAGGTGCTGAATAAATACTGAGTAGTAGATGCTCCCTACCCCCGAAGAGTTTACAACGTATAGAGAAGATAAACACTGGATGAGGGAAGAGGTTTAATATACAAGCAGCGGGAACAATGTGATGGCAAAAAAGGTCATGTTAGCTTATTGGTTCCATGGGTACTAACAGTTTTGTTTGTTTAGTTTTTTAGGATGGGTTTACTTAGAAGGGGATCAGCTAAATGGAAAGCAAAGGGAAGGGGAGGGGGCAGAGCAGGGGAGAAGAGAGGTAGGTATGGAGTGAAGCTGAGGGGAAGACTGTAAAGGAGAGATCTGGAGCAAACAGCAAAAGGCAGAGAAAGTACAATCAAAACTGTAGAAAGTTCTCAAAATGGGCCAAATGTCCAAAGGTCCCTGCTTTGGCTGCTTCCATCCCTACTAGCTGGAGTCTCTGGCTGGCTCCACTCTGCAGTTTTCTCCCAAGGTCACGGGGAGTTGGGGGGCAGAAGGGGAGGTACCACCTGATCCTAGTGCCCCCTTCGTAAGGGTGTCTCCTCTACATAGTTCTGGGTCCTGCCGAGCACTGAAGAGAGGGATGTCTTTGACTGGTCCCCATTTGACATCCATCCTGTCCCAATGCAGCAGACTCTGCTTTGGCTGCTTGTGCCCTGCCCCTGCTTGCTGGAGTCAGTGACTGCCTGGCTGCACTCTGCAGTTTTTTCCCAAGTAGTCTAGTATAGGAACAGTTACATTTAGAAACATCTGTATTAAACTAGTGTTGCTTTTTCTGTCTTTTTCCAAGAGTGATTTGTTGTATATACAAAAGCTTTAAAAATTTGTTATTGTACAGTGTTACTGTAGGTGTACAAATTGTGATGTAGAAAAGATTTTGAAAATTCTCATAATCATAATCATAATAATTTCAAAATGCCCTAATTGTACTCCTTGCAAGATCTGGACCTAAGTGATCTTAGCTATTCAAGCTGTGACTGTTGCCTGAATGTATGTAGCAAACTTGTAATTCTAGGGCACCTCATTTGCCCTAAATAAAACACTAAACATGCTGCCTTAGTCCCAAAGGTATCTCTGCAGTTTACAGAATTGTAGTGTGATGGCTGTCATTTTGGCCAACACATGGGGGTTTGACGTTAGGAACCTTCTGAAGTAAAAGCAAGAGCTGCTACAGTTTGACGTAACAGCACAAAGGTTCTGTGGCTGGGACTGTAGCTACTTATATCATCTGTGGATCAGCACAGAAGGGGACATGAAATATGCTTACCTGTGGGTTACAGCAGCACTGTAAGTGCAAGCTTCAGTTAGTTTTTTTCATTTCGAGACTATTCATTTAGCTTCCATGCAACACAATAACTTGCAGATTCAGGCTTTTCTTTTGGTAAATTATTTCTTTGCCGTTATTATATCCTGCCTATTTTCTTGCTTAAAATGTCCATTTGCTTCAAAAAGAAAATCTACTTGTTGACTACGACTTTAGCATCAAGACTCTGTTCTCACATCAGTTGTTTTTTCTGTCCATTCCTAAAGAGTTTTCCTATTCCATATTGTAGGTGACCTTAATCCCAACCCATGATTCAGAAGTAATGAGGGAATGGTACCAAGAGACCCATGAGAAACAACAGGACCTCAACATCATGGTTTTGGCAAGCAGCAGCACTGTTGTTATGCAAGATGAATCTTTCCCTGCATGCAAGATTGAACTGTAGAAACAAGGCCATACACCACAACATTAAACTTTATTTCCAGAAATTCTTCAGTTTGAAAATAACTTTTCTAAAAATTCAACCCATCTAATTCAACTGCTGAACTATATACCTGCCAAATGCTATACTGTGTCACGGTGATGCAAGTCACTAATATTTTTCAGTCTTTGATTGCTAAGGGAAATAACAGTATTCCCAAAGTAGGGTTCAGATTACTGCAAAATTACAGATCCTGGTTCATCTCTGCTGAACATCTGGAAACCATGCACTAGCAAACCCAACTGACTTCTGCCAGGTAGAGGCATTTGCCCTCGAAAGAAACACAAAGAGAGAGAGAAATAGAGAGAGGGGTAGGAGGAGAAAGTATAAATAATTGGGCCTGCATTAGTCTCACGGCAATAGATGTATTGCTTACTGCAGTCTGCTTATGCTCTCACATGAAAAGAAAGTTTTAAATTTGTATCAGTCTGAGTTATAGGATAGGGGGCCTTAGTTTACAAAATTATGTGAGCTAATAATAAAAGGAAACTGAATGTGGCTTTGAAGGGACAAAAGATCTAAACACTCATTAGCCATTAACTAATTTGAACTCTGCATACTCACATAACATAATTATCATAGACTAATATGCAAGTAGTTTGAACCCCATTCAGAACTCTAAAACTTTTCTTTTAACATGAAAATATGTTGGTCTAAGGCATGCTCCCAGTGAATATCTATTTAGTCCACTCAGAATCAACAAACCTGCATGCTTAAACACCTAAGTCAACAGCCAATTTACTGAAGCAAAATACCAAAGCAGTTGGGGAGTACATACAGTAGACAAATTGCCTTAGAAAGTGACTTGAATGTACAAAGATACTTAATGCACTTATTTTTTAATGTGAGACAGCAAGTTTATAAAACATCTGTTTAGGATTATAGTTACACCAGTAAAGAAGTGTGAGTGTGCATGTGTGGTACTAGAAGCCTATCTGATTGGTCAAACAGCTTGGTACTATGAATTATGTATGTTGGCTGAACACTTCATTGGTACACCTGGACAGCTCAACAAAACAAGACAAGCATTTTTGAAAGCTGCTTTCCTACTGCGGAAGCAAGATTGAAGTGGTGTCCAGTATCAGAAATGCAAAACTTAGTGAAACACAGTATATTGAAAAAGGTTCTCAGCGAGTCTGTACAGTATTTTACCTTCCTTTGTCTTACGTTATTTTATTTGTTAATTTAAGAGTGAATATGGGAACAAATGTATAGAAGAATTTTTTTTAGCTCTGTGTGAACTTTTAATAGATGACTTTTTAACAAAAGGTTTTGTTTACAGGAAAATGCAAAGAAAAAAATTTCAGGTGAAGGCAATTTTTTTTTAGTAGTTTTGTAAGAAATACATTATGTTGTTTGAGGTTCTGGTGAGAATGAAGTATGATATTGCAGCAACATATTTATTGAAAACATTTAACTGCCAAGAATTTTGGGGGAAAATACCTAATGATTAAATTAATCTATTAGTGCTCACAAAAAATAGGAGTTGAAATGCCAGTTGACTGCTCTTTACAAAGTGGTAATTAGACTCACAGTTCTCCCAAGATCTTTAAAAAGATTGAAAAAGCAACTATTACCTTAAATAAGCCAAGCATGTTTGGGAGGCGGGAGGGTTGGTTTTCTTTGTGTGTGTGTGTGTATGTGTGTTTTTTTGTTTTCTCTGTAAAGTGTTCCCAGTGTCTACAGATCATTTCCAAAAGTACAGCATTCAGATCAGTTCCACTATTAAAGAGAGTTTGGACTCTTAAGTCTTGGAAGCTTTACCACTGTAGAAAATATTGTTACATTTCAGTTTGCAGACTTGTGCATCAGAATTTAAATAAAGTAAAGGCCTCTAAACGGAGATTTGTTCTGGTCTGTACAATTCACCTTTATGGTAGGCTTTGAGTTCCTCTACGTAGTGAACAATGACCTCATTTTATTTTCTTTACATATTATGTATTTTAAATGTTAACATTGTTAGTTTATTTTTGTTTGATAGGTGTATGTTTGCACTGCTAATTTTTATGTGGTTTTTTAATACTACTATGGAGCCCTTTAAATCTGGGTCCTTGTAGCCCATTTAATGCTGTGAATTACTGTTTGTCATATGTGGGTGGAGGTTGTTTTAATATTTTTGTTAGATATCATTAGCAATGCTATTTTATTTATTGGTCTACCTTTTAGATCCTTGAAAATAACTCAGAATGATTTTTATACAAAAGACAAAGGGAAATGTATTGTGAAAACAAGCGGAATTTGCTGAGCTCATAATCATTTACTTAACATTTATTTTGTCTATGAAGTGAAAGGCAAAATATTTTATTAGTTAGCTGATTTGGCAGAATGTTGTATTATTTCTACCACAATTCTTTCTGATGTGTCTACTCTCATGTAGGTAAGATTTCAGACTTTTTGGGTTTGAGGAGCAAATTCCAGACTCTCCCAAAACTGGAAGTAGTTTGTTTCTCCACTTTGATAGAAACGCTAATGAGCAATGATCTCGAGACTGATCTTATACCAATGTAAATCAGGTATAGCTTCATTGAAATTGAGGGTAAATTAGTATAAATTAAATCAGAAACAAGCTTTAAATTTTGAACACCCTAAGTAAATTCGTAACAGCTCAAATAATTGTTTTACTTACAAGAAAAAAAGCCAGTTTCAGCCAATCTTAAATTGTACTTTGATTTTTTGCTGCTATAGAATTTTTTTTTTAAAGTCGGTTGTTTTGAATCAGCTGACATTGTTCCTATGAGATATTGTAATACTTGTTCCATCCACTCTTCTAAATGACAACCAAGGCTGAGAGTTATTAACTTCCCAATTAGCTCCTCTTGCCCTTAATGCCTTTCCTGCCTGTGTAACTAATCTAATTGTGCTAGTCATAGTCATACACAATTAGTTTAGTAACAGCCATCAAAATGTACCATGTACGTTAATGGTGAGCGCTGTTGATCAGCACAGATTTCTAGGAGCATGGTTTGATATTGATTACTCTAATTATAAAGGTTCAATATTTGAGTGTAAAGAACACTCTACTGAAATGATGTTGTTACCCATGAAAATATTCCCAATCATGACCTTTATGGTAGTACTGCACTGCTGAATAAAATTCAATGAAGAATTAACATTGGAGATCTCATCCATTTCCAAACCTAAAGAGATCCCCTTGCATGCCTTCTCAAAGTCTCGCACTGGGGCTGACTACACTGTCTCTTTCCTTTAATTCCATCTCCCATAGAGTTCACTCTGGTGAATGAATCCAATTGTGTATAGGGTTTTTTTTAAATTGTCTCCAATAGCTTATATGGTTTAGGAGCCTTCCAGTACTCAGTTGCTAAGATCTAATAGTTTTGTTAATGGAATTTTCCACCCTTCCCACTGCAAGAAATTCAGCTGCAAGGAACAATTACTGTGCATTTTTGAAATTTCTGTCATATGCCTCTTTTATTCATGTGTCACAGGAGGTACTTGCTCAGTGATGACATTTGGAAAGAAATGGTAATTTTTTTGGTCTGGATTTATTAGAAAAGGAAAAACTATAATGTTTACACTTGAAAGAAACTGTAAGCTTTCATCTTTTCACTTAATAATTGAACAAAAACACAAAGCAACCTAGTGACGAGCATTTCTTTGAATGCAATTATGTTATTCACCTGATTAAAAATGTTTGCTATTTTAAAAAAAAAATCTGTTTTTTGTGACTTTACAAAAAAAATCAAATAACTAAATAAAAAGGCAGCATAAAAATATTGGAAAGAAAGGAAAAAAGGGGGAAAAAAAGCTTCTCTGCACTTAACTAGCTAGGCGCTCCAGATGACAGGAGCTATCTATAAAATTCATTCAAGACTGGGCTGTAATCACAACAGTAGAAGAGCAATTAATAAAGTACAATATGCTTTCACATGTTTGCATGCAGCCATATATCTTCCAAACTATGGAAAGAAACAGTCTTGTTGCCAGCTGAGAAGCACCTCACACACTCCTCTCTCTTGTTCTGAATGGTGCTTGTGTCAGTCTGCAGCTGTGTATGGTAATATGTCTTATAATCCTGCATCACTTCTATTCTATCCAGTCATATCTAATGTAGAAAAATAGTTTCCAGTGAAAGTAATATGTAGTGCTTTTATGATATTTGTGTGCAATATCCCCTCTTCCATTGAGGATATTTGATGTAAAGGAAACAAACTCAGTTCCACAATAAAATACAAAAGTGATGAAGTGGTGTTGGTATGTTTCTTTTCTAGGCCAGCTAGAGACTACCCCAAGTCAAGGGTTTCCCGAGGGCTGTAAAATTTCAACTTATTGTCATAGGGTAGCTATAGGGATAAGGAAGGAGCATGTTTTCGTTGTTACCTCACCGTGCGCACTCCTGAAAAGAGAGCTAAATTCAAGGGGTGTGCCAAGCACGAGCCTGCTGCTAGCAGCCTGGCTGCTGATTAGGGTGACCAGATGGCATGAAGAAAATATCGGGACATGTAGGGGATGGGAGAGCGTCCCGTTGGCACAGCAAAAAAGAAAAAAAAAAGTGTGGTGTCCCAGAGTCCGGTCGGCGGGGAGAAGAAAGAAAAAAAACGGAGT
Source organism: Gopherus flavomarginatus (assembly GCF_025201925.1). Classification (NCBI taxonomy): domain Eukaryota; kingdom Metazoa; phylum Chordata; order Testudines; family Testudinidae; genus Gopherus; species Gopherus flavomarginatus. The sequence goes on along the minus strand of NC_066619.1, from coordinate 50,958,990 downwards.
CCCGCTTGGGGGCGGTGGGGGAATGGAGTCCTGCCGGCACAGCGAAAAAAAACCACGGAGTCCTGGAGTCCCACCGGCACAGAGAGAGGGGTCCTGCGGGGGGTGGGGTGGGGGGCGGAGTCCTGCCAGCGGAACAAAACAAAACAAAACAAAAAAACCAGGAGTGCGAAATATCGGGACAAATTGCGTCCCAACCAAACATCGATCCGGATGCAGGACAAACGCCTAAAAATTGGGCCAGTCCCCATTTTATCAGGCCGTCTGGTCACCCTAGATACATGAAACAAATAGAATTAATAATCCCAATAGCTCACTGTAAATACCTAACAACTGAGGTATGTGCTGTTTTTATGTCTCATATAACTGTTTAGATTCATAAACGGATTGCAACTTGGCTTTTATCAATTTGGCATTATCTCAAACCAGCAGTCCTATTTATGACAAACAGTTGAAGGTAAACTGAAGCAGCCCTCCTTAAATACTTCAATATCAACCTCATGCACCCGCAAGTCAAGATTTTCAACGGGAGTTTATGGTTCCAAGCACTCACTAATTGTATTACAGATGAACTGGTCTCAATGGTTCCATTCCAAATTCAACTTAAGGCAGACACTGAATAAACAAGCTATGCTGAAAGCTAAATTTTGTTTTGGTGTTCAGAAATGTATAGCTGGAGGTTTCTGAGATATTGTTGCTGGCGGAAAAGAGGGCATCTGTATGTTAAAGCAGGCTTTTTAAAATGAAATATTGAACTAGAGTTTATATTTTTATAACAATTTTCAAATTGGCTATTATGAATATACCCATTAGAGCTGTATGAATAATTTGTAATTACTGGAATGTTGTATATTTTTCTGTGGGCAGATTGTCCAATTCTCTTTAATCAATTCCCTATTTGAAATTATTCCCTGAGCTATTTTCTGTGAATAATTTTTGCTCTGTAGTTCACTCACAAGCGGATTATTGCAAATATTCCAATTCAGGCTGTGTGTCAGCTAAATCAGAGGTAGGGTGTTTTGTTTTTTTTCCCCCTCAGTGGAGGAGGTTAATTCTCACAATCAGGTTTCTTGCATAAAATGCTCATGACAAATACATTTAAATTCACTTTCTGAAAAGCTAAAGCTACTCAAATATTCACCCAGGGCTAGATTTGTCACTCTAACTCAAGTTCAGTAGCACCTTACTACTCAAACAGTCCTGCTGAAACCAATGGGCCTACTCACAGAATAAGCTGCTCTTCAGGGGGGTATGATCTTGCACCCATTGAAGTCAATGGCAAACCTCTCATTGACTTCAGTGGTGCAGGTTCAGACCCAGTGTGAGTACAAGGGCTCAATGGCTCTCAATATGTGCCCTTCCCTGTCAGTAAACTCCTTTGCTAAAATAGTCACACATAAGTGGAGCAAACACAGCCAAAGCAAAATTATTAAAATATTCTAACTACCACTGGTGGAAATGTACATAGGCTTTGCCCAGCTCTCATACCTACGTTTCATATACAACTGTTATTACTAGATTGATCTTCAGCGTAAGGGTTCCCTTCACTGTAAACTGAGAAGTATTGTTTCAGTTGCCATGACCTGGGACCAGGGTTCTGTGAAAACTAGTGATTTCAGAAGCACCTGTAAATTACCTGAAAATAGGAGAGAGGGCCTTGTTTAATGGATCAGCCTCTCTGCAAACCTCTGAGACTCCGGAGAGACCTCTCCAGCCCTTCAGGAAGGCTGATCCACAGTTTAATTGTTTCTTTACCTCCATGACAGCATCGCTGCAGTTGACTCAGAGGAACTCTTGGGTCACAGCTGGTGACAGGGAGTGGTGGATTAACTCACATACCCCCAGGCTCTGTGCACAGGTGTCCCAGCAAATTTGTGACCAGGGCCCCAAAAAATCTTAATCTGCCTCGAGTGACAGGGTTAGCTGAGCGTTTCTCACGGAAAGGAAAGTTACCACTACTTCGTGTAGCGGATTAAGTGAGCTGTAGCGGGGGGAGCAGAGCTACACTTGGTGGGAGCAAATGGCATCTTCTCTGCTGGAGTTTTGGCCACGCTTGCTAGCTGAAGTGCTGCATGTGCACACAGGTTACGACTGGTGGGTGAGCTACCTGCCCATTGTGGCTAATGAATGCAAGTGCGGGCATACTCGGGCCATTGCTGGAGCTGATTATTAGTACAGGAACTCTTCACTTAATGTTGTAGTTATGTTCCTGGAAAATGCAACTTCAAGCAAAACGATGTTTGACACTGGTACACATTGATGATGATTGTGAAGCTTGGTTGAGGTGGAGGAGTCAGAGGGTGGGATATTTCCCAGGGAATGCCTTACTGCTAAATGAACTAACAATTGACTGAGCCTTTAAGGGTTAACTCTTACAACACTCTACAAGGCAGCAGGAAAGGAGGGAGGGCAGATAGAGACAGAGAGAGACACCCTGTGTGAGAAAAAAAGCACATTTCCCCTTTAAGTAGCTGACCCCAGGCTTAAGTACATTGCCGTTTTAATTAAATCAGCCTGCTGAGACCTGAGATGGCAGCTACTGCTTAGAAGCTCCCTCCCTCCATTGTGTGTTCCCCTTGCTCTATGGAACATGAGGTAAGCAGGGTGCAGGAGCATGGCGGAGGGGGAGACACCCTGACAGCCCCCCCCCTTTCTCTCCTCCCCCCACATATAGCAAGCAGGAGTCTCTGGGAGCAGCTCCAAGGCAGAGGGCAGGAGCAGCACGTGGCAGTGGGGGGAGGGACAGCTGCAGCACAGGGGACAGTGGGGCTGCTGGTCCACCCTGGTTCCAAGCCCCCACCAGCTAGCTGCAACAGGCTGCTCTTCCTGCAAGCAGTGGACAAAACAGGTGGCTGCCAAACGGTGTTAGAAAGGAGCATTTCACAACTTCAAATGAGCATGTTCCCTAATTGATCAGCAACTTAACACTGAAACAACGTTAACCAGCACGACTTTAAGTGAGGTGTTCCTGTATCTCCTTTCAGGAAGAAAAGATGTCAGCTGCTTTTAAGAAACACACATTAGATTCTTGCCCAAGAACCCTCCTCTTGACATTGACAGTCTCTCCAGTTCTCAGCTTGTTGCTATCACCTTCGCCAGTTATTACCCATTTGTGGTGGTGAAGTATTATTGAGAAGGTTGTGGGAAAGCAGTGCAGGTAACATCTGCAGTTCTGGGGGCTCCTCAGACAGAGCCAGTTTAATTTTTGGCTTGGGTGCCAGCTGTACAAATTAATGATCCTAGCAATGGCTGAAGCTCAGGTAGTTACAGGGATTCATTTAGATTTGTCAAGTTGCCTTCATTACCATTGGCCATGAAGAGTTGTTGACTGACTTTAAGCCCTGGCCATGATATACAGAGTCTCTTTCTTTCTGAGAGATCCCAGCGAGTAGTATTGGGCAAGGGCTTGTCAGCCTTGGGTGGGGATCGACAGGGTTTTCTTCTTTCTTTCCTTTTTGTCAACATGCATATGAGCCTTTTAGGATAGTTAGTGAGGTAGTATCGGCAGCAGTTTCTTTGGATGACACCCAGCTTTATATGGCCAGATCTTCACCTCTTTTGACCCAGCTAGACTGGCTGAGCGTTCAGTACAGGTTAGGTGTTGAGGACGGTTACCTGGCTGAGATCAGTCCAGATAAGACTGAACTGAGGTTTGCTGTTCATAAACTAGTAACTATGCCAGGGTTTATATCAACTCCCCTCAGTGTGGGAATGTTCCTGCAGTTTGTATGTAGGCTTACAGCCTGGGTGGAGGGAGGGGGGCTTCTTGGAGCCCCTTGCCAGCAGATATCCAGGTAGCAGCAGTTGCCAAAAATGCTTTTCATTTCATGTGTTGCAGAAGGCAGCAGCATTTTCCTTCTGGTACAGAACTTGCCAGTTATCCCTGCCTTTGTCACCATGAGGTTGGATTACTGCAGTGTGTGGTACATAGGCCCATAATTTAAGCCTATTGAGAAATTGCAGCTAGTACAGAAGGTGACTGCGGCTTATTAAGTATTCTGGACTGATCACATTGCACCTGTGCTAAATAATCTGCACTGGACACCAGTTGATTTCCAGGTGATGTAGTATAATGTGCTGGTTTTAACCACATAAAGCTCTGAAAGGTTTGGGCCCTGCCTACCTTTGAGATTGCTACTTCCCTGACCTGGTTTCATGGCAGAGCACTAGGGTTGGTAGAGTGCCCTACCCAGGGCATACTCCATGAAGGGTCCTCAGTGCAGCTCACTTTTTCCTCTTGGTCCTCCAGAACCAGTTTTGATTACTTTCAGGGACATAGTTCCCCGATCCTTGGATTTGGCCATAGTTCCCTGATCCTTGGATTTGGCCAAGCTGCACTCAGCATGGATCCATCCACAAGTCAGAGTAGCTTCAGGCCTGTTCTGGTTTGCACTGGCTGACAAAGACCACAGGGGCTTCATCCATGTTTCCTCTTGCCCTGATTTCCTCTCCCCATACACTGGGGATTGTGTGACACCAAGCAAAGCCTCATTTTGGCTAGTTAAGCCAGCTTTATAGCCCATTTGTAGTGCCAGAAAGGCACAAAGAGGCTGCAAAGGCAGTGAAGATCTAGACACGAGTATGAGTTAAGGATGGGGTATTTTGTCACATTGACGTATCTACACTGGCACTTTACAGCGCTGCAACTTTCGCGCTCAGGGGTGTGAAAAAACACCCCCCTGAGCGCTGCAAGATACAGCGCTGTAAAGCCTCAGTGTAATCAGTGCCACAGCGCTGGGAGCGTGGCTCCCAGCGCTGCAAGCTACACCCGTAAGGGATGTGGTTTACGTGCAGCGCTGGGAGAGCTCTCTCCCAGCGCTGGCACTCCGACCACACTCACACTTCAAAGCGCTGCCGCTGCAGCGCTTTGAAATGTCAAGTGTAGCCATAACGTCAGTTACAGCCTAAGAGGAGGATCATTCTCCACTCTCTATGTGGGGTATTAAGCACACACATTTCTGGTCACCAGATGCACGTTTACATATTAATCTTACTTTAACAAGTTTATGTGTTACTGTAAATAAGTTCCATGATGGAGTGATGCAGAGCAACATTTTATCTGAGCTGCAAGGGAATCAATATATAATTTTCCTCTTGTGAATAATGGATATTGCCCTTTAGTGTTAGCATGAAACTGGTCTGTCAGTAAATGAGGCAGGGAGAACTACAGACTTGCTTACCTAATAGCTAAAGTATTTGGTGTCTGCCATGAATTTGAACCAGTGCTCTGTGTTTCAAATTAAAGAAAACTTAACTTTAACCCTCAGAATGCTGGTATTTTCCAAACACTAGCCAAACTAATGCGGATAGACACTAAGGACTAAGTTTTATTTTATTTTTTTAAAGGAGAGGTGCCAAGTCTTGTGTAACTATGTGTGTGCAATTAAACGCCTAGACATATACACAAACTTATCACAACTCTGCCTGTGAATTAGGTGCTTGTGCATGCAGTATCTACTGAGGCTGGCTGGTCCCCTATTTGCATGCATGATTCAATGACTGTGCATGCAAATACAGTTCATGTGGTTGTGATGTTTTCTATACTGAGTGGCTTTGGCTGATCTGTATGTTGTGTCACTGGGTACAATAATTATTCTATAAGCCTTTACAATGACAGCTAACCCATCATGATTTAGAAACATACTGGCAAGGGAGAAAATGTGAATGTTAGGTTAGAAAAATCTCTTAATTCATTCTGCAGCTGCAGTTAAGAAGAAAACAGGATGTGAGCATGCATGGCTAGAGATGCACAGCAGTCATAAGCAGTAGCACAATTAGTGCCAAGAAAGACATAGGTCTGGCTTCACTAAAAAACTGTTTTCAGCCTTCGAACCCACTCGTAGTAGCTTCCATAGAATGTTTTTCAAATGGGGCAGCCTGGAGCAATGAGACTTTTTAAGCATTGAAATGAGGCAGTCAGCTTGAACACTTCATTTTATCACTGGGGAAGAGCTGACTACAATGTGACCACTGTGTGACCCTTTGTAATTGATGAGGTGCTGAATTCATTCAATTAACAAACTTCATATTCATAAAGCGCACCCAGGGCTGTATTTTTTAAAAAGCAGCCTTGAGTTGACCAGGCTCACTTTTTAAGCAGGAGTAGCTGGTAAAAGTTGCATACAAAAAACCCATTTTATCCCTTGCATAGATGCCACTTACAGGTCCTGTCAGCTGTCAATATGTGGCCATTGTCAGACATGGAGCATGCAAATGTTTAGCGCACACTGAGGAAGCCAGCAGTGAGACCGTTTGAAAACCTGGGCCAAAATATCTTATTTTGCAGTTGTTGAGCAGGCAAAGCTCCTGCTGATGTTACTAGGACTTACGTATCCAGATGCTAGAAAACTGACTGCAAAAATCTATCATATGGGACATGAGCGAGGAGTAAAGGGAAGTAAATCTTAACCTAGGGAAGCAAGTGGCCACACAGAGTAAGTGGCTGCTGATACTCATCTTCCTTGCCAGCTTTACCCAAAGGGCAGTTATTGGACCTCTGGCCCCTGAGCCATCCATCAAGAGGACTCACTTCACACTGCATTGAGCAGACCTCTGAATGTAACTATCCTTAGAGCTCTGAATTTTTTATACCTCCTCAGAGTTTACCCACTCTACCAGGAATAGGAGAAAAGACACAGAAGCGGGGGCCTTTGTAGCATAGTAGAATGTGTCAAAAACTATTTCTTTCCTAGAACAGGAACTGACTGCTATTTCCAAGAGAAGGGGTGAGACATTTAGGCAGGCTGCAGCCTTTAGCCATAAAGCTTCTGTTTTAGATTCTCTGTAGTTCACGGAGCAGTGGTACATTAGAGATAGTGATAAGGCCTCAGGAGCGGGGGGTAGAGACTGAGGGCGATAAGAGGTGCAGGGGGCCATGAACGGCGATTGTTGGGTTGAGGAAACATGGGGAGGGCACTAGTTGGGGGAAAACATAGGGGGAGTCTGTGGGTTGGGGGCACTGAAGTTGGCAGGAGAGGTTGCTGAGGGATTGGGGAAGAGATGGATGTGACACTGATTTGAGGATGACAAGGGGTTTGCTGGGATTAGGGGCATGCAGGGTTGGCAGGTGCTGGTTGGTACTTAGTGTGAGAGAGCTTGATGGGCTCACTGGGTTGGGAGAGCTGGCCTCAACGTGAGTGGGGTTGTTAGAATGTCAAAAAGGGTTTTGGTGGTAACAAAAGAGGTTGGGGGGATTCCTTGGGTGAGGCAATTGTGGCTGGCAGGAGGGGGTTGTTGGGTCAGTGTGGGACTGGGGGCAGATATATATGGATGGGGATTGGTGGAAACATCAGGTACCAGATGGTGATTAAGTGGTTGGTTATGACTGCTAAAGCCCTAAATGGCCCTGCCTTTGTGAGGGACCATCCTCCCCCAAGCCTTATTGCCACAACTACGGTTGGCAAATGTGCTCAAGCGGGAGCTCCCTCCTTATAGAAGAGAGGGGCTATCTATCCCCAGGGCATCATTTCATGTGATGGCTCCAGGTCTGTTGACTATAGTCCAAAACAGCCCAAATTGGGTGACCTTCCATTAATCTGATAGGGTTTAGCGGAGGATAGTGAGTTGGGGAATGGGGGTGGAAAGAACATTTTGTTGTAGCTGGCTGCATTCTTTGTTCTTTGAGTGTTAGTTTTTTTTTTAATGATGCTTGTTATAATATTAACTAACTAGCTGGACACTTTGAGCTCTCAGCTAGGTCTTTTTTTTTTTTATTAAGATTTAACTGTAAATAAATGGAAGGATGCTTAGTTGTGAGGGAAATGAGGAGTGGTCTTGGGCTGGGGCACTTGGGGAAGGCAGTGGTCTGGCAGGCGATCAGAGTTGAAAGGAGGTGATTCTACTGATATGTGGCGGGGGAAGGAGGCGGCATAAGTGAGCCTAGAGGAGCCAGCACTGAAGCAGGGAAGGAGCACAGCTAAGCTTGCCAGGTATCCAATTTTCAGCTGGAACGCTTAGTTGAAAAGGGACTCACTCTGGGAGCTCCGGTCAGCACTGCTGACCAGGCTGTTAAAAGTCCAGTTGGTGGGGCTGGCAAGTTACCTGTACCTGGGTCCGTGCAGCTCCCCAGAAGTGGCGACATGTCCCTCGGCTCCTAGGCAGAGGCGTGGCCAGAGGAACTCGGCGCGCTGTGTGATACCCCAAGCGCTGGCTCTGCATCTCCCATTGGCCAGGAACCATGGTCAGTGGGAGCAGCACCTGTGGTGGCACCTCCACCTAGGAGATGAGGAACATGTAGCTTCAGGGGAGCCCTTGTGGTAGATATCGCCCAGAGCCCACACCCTAAAACCCCACTGGTATCTCTGCCCCAGCCCTGAGCCCCTCATTTCTGGTCCCATCCTGGAACCCACACCCCCCAGCCCAGAGCCCATACCCCCTACCACACCCCACACCCCTGCCTCAGTCTAGAGCCACCTCCCACACTCCAAATCCCTCATCCCTGGCCCACCTGAGAGCCTGCACCCCAACGCTCTCCACCCCAGCACCCCTTCCCACTCCCTGGCCCCATCCCAGAGCCTGCACCCACAGCCAGAGTCCTCACCCCCTCCCATACGCCAACCCCCTACCCCAGGCTGGTGAAAATGAGTGAGGGTGGGGAGAGTGCCTGACAGAGAGGGGCAGCAGGTGTGCGCAGGGGCAGGGCCTGGGCCTCAGAAAAGGGGTGGGGTTGGGGTGGCCAGGGTGTTTGGTTTTGTGCGATTAGAAAGTTGGTAACCCTAAGCATGGTAGGCGCCATGTAACTGGAGAACCAGGGAGACGTATGGCAGTATCCCTTGTGACCCAGCTCAGCAGCAACATGGCCTTCAGCATGGCCTGTGTCCTGCTGTTATAGTGCCTTGGTGGGAGGGGGCTAGTGGTCACATGACAGTCATGTGATGGCAGGACTATAACAGCTGCCTAGGGCTCAAATCATTATCATGTTGTCTTCTCACAGTGGTATAGGGGAGAGCCTAGGCATAGGGGGATGGCTAAGACAGTCAAGTGGCTGGGAAAGCAGCTCAAGGAAGGGGAGGTGGTTGAGCTACTGTGGATGGTAGATGTGGCTGTCTACCAAGAGGCTGTGGAAGAAGTCCAGGGATAAGGGACTATTTCTGAGCCCCAGACCCAAGAGGCAATGGGCCCTATGTGGAGGAGTTAAGTGTTGTGGTTTTTTGTGAAGATTAAAACCTGTGGGGAGCAGGACTGTTTGGCCTGAAATGGGAGCGGTGGTGCAAGCCTGAGGCATGGTCTGTGCCACTGCTCTTAAGGAGGCTCAGTCTGGAGCTTCCAGAAGGGGCTGGGAGAAGGATCCCTGGCTCCTTTGCTTCCCTGCAGCCAGGAGGAAAGACTTAGCCCAAGGAGGGACATGAACTAGTGTCAACAAACTAAGGAAAGTGACTCTGCACAGGAGAGTGAGGGACTGTTTGATTTTTATCTTGCCTGGGACGGGAAAGACTCATTGGTTTGGCCCTGGGGCTAAACTCCAAATCATCTGCCAACTTGGAAGAGATTGTCTTCAGTGAGGGGAAATGGAGGCATGGCTCTGAAACTTGATGCCAAGACTAGGTGAGTGACCTTATTACAATCTTATTGAACCTGAGAGAGAAGTCAGGGCTGATTCCAAGCCAATGCACTGGGAATAGGAAGAGTTTAATTTTCAATATACACCTTACTTAGAACCGTTTGCACATCTAAAATTTCACTGCGCAGACATCTGAAACGTATTTTTTAGGTTCTCAATCATGCTGACTTTATGACAGGAGTTTTATGTCCACAACCACAGACAACTGCAGGCTAAAGCAGAAGATACTTATCAAACACTGTTAAAAAACAGTCAGCTGTAAATGCTATGGTAGATTGTTGTGTTCCACAATGCAACAGGCCCTCACCTGGGATTCCCTAGTTCTAAGGAGGCAACTCCTGCCCTGCCATGAAGAAAGGAGGTTCTTTGGCAGTAGATGCTCAGCTACTAGAATGAGGGGAACATAAGTAGGTAAGAGTCCTGACCCAGTCCCGTCTTAGGAGAGTCCCTATCTGCAATGCTTCCCTTAGCCCTAATCATCTTCTGCTGTGCTCACAACATGCCCCACTATCTGCTTATTAACCTGCTCAAAGACTGGCACCAGTGTGTGAGGAGCAGATGATATAAGCAGCTGAGGCCAGGGCAGAACTGGGACTAAAAAGGGGGCAGTGTGCCCAGAAACCGAGGGGAAGCGGGCACACTCCCTGCTATCTTTTCTGGTGCGGTTGCAAGTGTCTCTTCACTGATCTTGGTGATGGGGGATAGGGGGGCTAGTGAAGTTGGAGGGGGCTAACAATGTATTTAGCATACAAATAGTAAATATACAGGCTAAGATTTGCAAAAAAGGTGTCTCAAGTTAGGCTCCTAAGTCTATATTTAGTTTCCAAACCAGGACCTGGGTGATTAATATATTAATCCTGATGATTCTCAGGTTTAAAGTAGCCACAGGTTTTCCTTTCTCTCATGGAGATGATTCAAATGCATCTTAATAAAAACAAAGCACAGGGAAGAAAAGACCAGACAAGCTCTGGCTGTTTTGGTTTTATTTTTTTCAAATTTGCTCCAGTGTCAAAGCTCTATACAAATGACAGCTGCTTTTTGCTTCACTGTGTTTCCGCCTTTGCCATGAGCCTCGTCGCCTCGCCCTCCTCACACAATCCTTCTCCTTCTACCTCCTGTAAGGAGAGTTCATTCTAGGCAGGATCATAATTTTTAAACTGCACATGTAATCCAGGAAACAGGCAAAATGGATGGAAATGATCAGTTAGTTTAATTTGCATACAGCAAATGTTACACTTACAGCAAGGTTGCATTGCAGTATTAATAATGACATGTGCTTAAGTTTGTTACCGGAAGAATATGTAGCATAACAGCAGTCTCTGAGTTGCAATATTAAACAGATGCTTTAGCGAATTCCCTAGCTGCTTGCTCCTGCTTTGCCTTCTCTCTCATCTCTTTTTCTCTCTCCACCAGAAGCGCTTGCTCCTGTTCCCATTCTTTTAGCTTCTGCTCATATTTTGCAATGTCTTCCACTTCACATGCTGGCAGCTTTTCCTTGACAAGTTGGGTGGTCAGGATCAACAGGCTTTCAGATTCAACCTTGCCAAGTGAATGCAGTTTAGAATACAGATCCTGTCATAAAAAAAGGTTTGTTTGTTTTTGTTTGTGTTTGTTTTTAAATCCAGTCAGTCCCAAAATGTCCACATTATTTCCCGGCCTGAAAAAAATGGCTGTTTTTATTTAACTGTTGACTGCCATTCCTAGGGGATAATTTAACTTATACATTTATCTTGGCAAAGTGATTCCATTATAGTAACTGTCCATTTTTGCCATTTGTCCCAAACACACACAGTCTAAATTAGTTTTCATTTGGCAATAACCAAGCTGAAACAATCAATTTTTAATTCGGTTAAGTGCTGGAGTTGACTGAACTTGCAAAACTAAAGAATAACACCATAAATAAAACTCTTACGTATCAAATGATAGATGACCAGCCAACTAGATGATCAGCCAAGGCTGATGTAAGGCTTTGCCTTGGATTGCCTCTGTTAGAATCCCTTTCAACAGATGCAAATCATTTAAATAGTCTCTTCGTAATGGCTTACTAAATAGCCCCCATGAGTCCTTGCAGCCATTGTGAACTACCAAATTCCATTAGATGTTTTCCAACTAATGTGATCTGAAGCTCAGCTATGCTTATACAGACTTTGTAATAGTTCTTGCTTTAGCGCCGTTTATTCAGAGATGGACTCTACGCTTGGTTACACCAGTGTAGTGAACAGCAGAACTTGGTTAGGAAGCCATGCAGTATTTTTTTTCTGAGCTTTGTTATATATCGACTGTGCAGTATTTCTTGTGGAGTATGCTGATGAAGCACACAAATATTAATTTGCGTAAGTGCTTCAAGACTTAGATCATTCAACAGGGCCATTTGTGGCTTTCTGGAAGCTTAAGGTATAGTATGATATTGCATCATTAAGGCAGTAAAATGCCATTGTCAGTGCAACCTTCCAGAGAACAGGAGGAGTTGTTCTACCTGGAGGAGGAAGATGACATGGCATCAAGCAGCTTAAAAAGCAGATGTTTACCCTTTGCTCACTCTTCTGAAAGGATCTCATTTTCCTCACACTGTGGTGGTTTAAATAAAATTCTAATATCTATTTCATAGAGTTGACCTCTATTAGGAGATGCATGAAATAGTGTCTCCTCTTCAGAGTGTGCAGCTATGTTTCTACCATAGCCCCCTGCACAAAGGCTGAATAAGGGCTTTGCAGTGTCTCTGTGTAATTCACCCCCAAACAAGAAGGCAGATATGGGGCACCTAGACAGCTGGGCTAGGGCTCCTGTTGCAAGCTGAAGCCCATGCCCCAACCCATTCTGTGTTCTATACAGTTCACAGACCCACTGACCACATTCTTCCTTCTCCTCTTTCTGCTCAAAATCTTTCCCCCCCTCAGCTCAGGGAGAGTTGCCATGGAGCTCAGCTCTGCAGTGCCCAGAAGACTGCAATGTTCCTTTAGCAGCCTCTGCACTTCTTAGACTGCCTGACCTTGATGGATGCTGGGGGGGGGGGGGGGGGGGGGGGGGAACAGCTGAGAAGCGGATTCTGTAAAACTCTGAAAGATCAACAATTGCTTTGACGTCACCAGACCATGCAAATATGTGCTCATATCTGGACATGCAGCTCTTTTATTTTGTTTGAAATATTGTTAGTAAACATACTGGCATGTCATTCAGAAATGTGCCGAGTTAGTACTTATCTGGTTGTGGGGACGGCATTCCTCATAGCTACTTACATGCTGCCAAATTAGTCTTTTTTTTGTTTAAATATAACTGCTAAAAATCACTCCAAAACTTTTCCTACTGCATACGAGGAGGAGGGGAGTGCAGAGAGATGAGGAGAGGGACTTCCGCATGCCAAGACATTAAACAAAAAGAAATGCAAAAGAATGAGGAACTAGATGATCTTCCGTCACCTATAACAACTGAACTCTTTGACTCTCCGGAAATACACTAATACGTAAATGAAACTCATTTAGAAAAATAACAGGCTGTAGATGCCAGAAGCCATTTGTAAATAGCTAACTCATTGATTTTTTTTTTAAAGCAATTCCCCTGGGCTCCACATGCAGACAGTCCAAAAAGGAACACTGCTTTTAGACAGAATGGTTTGTGTATGGCTTGGTGCCTCACATGAGCTGTCTGTAGAGCCTTTATGTAATGACAGCCCTGCCCACTGATCATTTAAACAGCTGGTAAGACTTACTGGAGGAAAGTTGTACTGAACTGTAGGCCTTGGTGTGGTATCTGAGGACAGGTAATTATTACAAGGACAACATCAGATACAATCTAAATTATAACTCTAGGGGCCTGATCCTGGAAGGTGGTGAGTATCCTCTACTTCCAGTCTCTTTAGCAGAGATGGAAGGCACTCAGCACCTCTGAGGAGGCACTCTGCCGAACATCTTTCTTGTTAGCCAGTCTGCAAAGGATTATTCATGCTGTTTCCAAAAACAGCCTCTTTGAATACAAAGCACAGAAATGAATCCAAAAGCATGTGTGGAAAGCCAGGCAGAGCAAGCCCACGCATGAAACGAACAGTCCTAGTAATTTCTTGAAGTAAACATGGAATGAAAATGTAGCACAGAGACACCATTGTCATCAGCTACCCCTATACAAAAAGAGTATGAACAACAGAGCTAACCAATTTCAGCTGGAAAAACACAAGTCAATATCATCTGAGCAAAAGGAGAAACTCTACTACCTGTGAGTAGTGTTAAGGCAGGGGTTTGCCCAGACATTGCCAGACCAAGGGCAACCTGACAGAAGCCTAAGTCTGCAATATATTTGCATATAATTTCATACAATTTAAATTAAAAAAAAAAAATCCAGACAGCCTTAATATGTGTATGTGAATCTTCCTTACGGACACCAGTCTAATAATTTATACTGTGCACATTAGTAGTAGTTTAAAGGCCAAAAAAAAGGGGGTGGGCCTGTAACTTCCTAGACTGAAGTTAGAAGCTATAACAGTCATATTTAATGATAACATACCTAATTGGCAACAAATCCTGGACAATGTCAGACCAACGGCATTTGTTTTAACAAGCAAGAGCCCACACATATGGTCAAATAATGGATCTGTAATGACACACCATTTTAGCTAACAGGATTTTGATTTATCAGTCTGACGTTATGAAAAGAGACGATAAAATCCCAGCAGACAGACAAAATAGACAAGTGGCCTTGAGCATTTGTTTCTTTGAAGGCAATTTCCTGTGTGAGGCAGTAAAAATGTAATTCAGTGTCAGTTTTTAAAATGCCAGCTAGCGTTACTGATGCAGGTGGGGGTATCAGTCCATCAGCATAAAAGGAAAACATATTTATTTGCTGTTGTACATAGTAGAAACCTGTTATAGCTTGGTTAAAACTGTAAAAAAGAATCTTACTTTAAATTGGGTAAGGTACTCAGGCAGTTTAGACTGCTCAGTTTCTTCAGATTCCATTTGCTTTGGCTTGTGTTCTGATACCTTGACTTCTTCTGATGGTTCTGGATCAGTTTTTACCTCAGGGACACACTGCAAAATCGTCGCCAGAACATCAATCTGAATAAGAAATCAGAATTATTACCATGTCCTTTGCAAACACAATCCAACATCATTTTATGAGATGGCTGTACTGTAAGTTGAATAAAAAAACAATTCCACAAGGAACATGATTCACTGTTTCAAGAATTAATGCTGTCTAATATGTTTGGGAGTGTTAAGGTTTGGAATTTTCGTAAGTGTTGAAACTCTGTTCCCATTCAAGTCAATGGTAAAACTACCACTGACTTTTTTAGGAGCAGAGTTAGACCAAGCATTGGCCTTTCTGAAAAATCCCACCTGGCCACTACTCTACTCTAATTTCTGACTATAAATATTTCATGGTGAAAATAGTACAGACACAATATACCACAGCATTTATATACTGGGAGCGATTTTGAAATGCTTCTGTAATATAATCTTCATAGGACATCTCAATTCTTCTTTGGCTAAAGTGCACTGGGAACTCATGATCTGTTTAACTGGCAGAAAAAAACATCTTTAGTTCAGCAATTCAATAATTTAATAGGAAGAACAGAAAGAAAACACATTAGCACATAGCATCCATAGTACAGACTTGGTTTTAATCTATGCAAGATCCTGGTTCTCTTTGTATTGCTTTCAGCTAGATGTACTTTGGCTCTCTGAGCGAACTGCCCTGTCTGATAATCTAATTGCAGCGGAACCAAAAGGAATGCATTTGGTTAATGAACTAACTCTATAAACAATTTTTGTACGTATGATCAATGCAAAGGATGGTGCTGCTATCTTGATGCTGTTGTGGTATTTGGGGAAAATTCCAGTTTCTTGTAACAAGTTAAAATTCTGTCTAGTCTGAATTTTTTCAGGTTCAACTGTTACAAATGAAAAGAGCCGTTATCCTACTGTGAATCTTAATTCTGCATGCATGCCACTAGGATGAAGTGGATCTATAAATAACCACTGAACATTCTAAGCCTCTGATACTTTCCATAAAGCAAAAGTGATCTTGATGCCTGCAGTCTGTTTATTTTTAAAGATCATTTTCCTACTGTCTGCATTTGTATAACACTTAATGAACCAACATCAGGCTAATTAGAAATAGAACATTGCTCAATTGCTGTTTCTTGATACTGTAATCTAATGGGACCATAAACCAGCTTGAAACTACCAACAATGAAACAACAAGATGAGATAAGTGGCAAGAACAAAAATGCATGCTTAGAAATGTGTACTCTCATTTGTGGAATTCCTCGGCGTATCCAGAGATTTGTTAAGAGCATGTGTATCTTTTTTGTGCACAGCAGCAAATAATAGTTACAGTATTTATAATGATAACAAAAAGGACACTGAGTTCTTGGAAGAATAAACTCAGCAGAGAAACAGAGGCCAACTAGACAGAGATTAATGGAAGCTTTAAACCTTAGTAGGAAATTAAATATCTTTCTAAACAACTCCAGAGTTTGTAAAAGCAGACAACAATATAGAACCAGTCACTTATAACTTATTTATCAAGTCATACTATTGAGACTGTTATCTAAAGAGAAACTTCAAAATAACTAAATATCTCCAACCAGAAATACACTGTACACACTAAAAATGCATGGGACTAGGTTGTGGAATGGATTAGTGGATCTCTCAAACAAACAACTGTACTGACTGGGGGTCACAGAAGTGTGGGTGAATTTAGTGGTTTTGATACATCCCCTATTTATTCACATCCCCAAACCATCCCACAATTAATATAATTCTGCATGTCTGACAGTCTTACTCAAGGGAGCCCCAAGGCACGGTGGGAAAGGAGGTTTTGCAGCACTTGATCCAGCTTCCAGTGGACCCGCTTGAAGATTTTCTGCTGATTTCAACAGCAGCAGGACTAGCCCCACTGTCTCATCTGGTCAATGCTATTAGATTCTCTCTTTTATGAACACTACATTCACTCAGAGATAATGATTAAAAATATCTAAAAGGAGCTAGCTCTTAAAATGAGCCTTTAAATGGAGTTGCCTAGATCCTCTGCTGGAGTAAGTCAGCATAGCTCAGTTGGGTTTGAATATGGCCCAAGATTTTGATGTATAATGTCATGTTATGATAAGAAGTCACTGGTAACTGAGAGCAGAATTACTCTTCGGCAGAAATGAAGTTTCTTGGTGCTGACTACATATACCTCATGGGTTCTACTAGTTCAGCCTTTGAGGATACTAGTCATGAGTCTACAGATGAGTGTCTCTGATTATGGCTGTGGTTAACAATCAGCACCAACTTTAATTTCTGTTGCAGTCTGACCGAAAAAAGTGCAATTTAGACATGATAAAACTCTTCAGAGTAGAAGTTTCAAAAGTACCTAAGGGTATGTCTACCCTGCAATGTAAGCCCAGGGTTAACAGACTCTTGGTTTGTTAACCTAGGGCGTGAGCAGCTATACTCATATGTAATCCCAGGTTAGGAATTGCTGAACCCTGGGTCCAGCATCTACATTATTCGGACCTGAGTTCAGCCTCCCAAAATGAAGCTGTTCTAGCCCTTTGTTCATAATGCAGTATGGGAAAATGTGACTGTCCACCAAGATTGACTGTCCAGAGGACACACAGCTGGCTAGTGGGATTGTGGAACACTTTTGGTGAACTCCCTCAACACGAATCCAGTGGCGCTTCATCTACACTGCAAAGCATTAGGGCTTGAACTCTGGATCCCAGCTTGACTCAGGCTCATGTAATCTTGGGACCCTGGGTTAGTGTAATTTGTGTGTAGATGGAAGGAGGGTTAGGCTTGAGCCTGAGTTTGAACTCTGGGCCTACGCTGCAGTGTAGACATATCCTAAGTCACTTAAGTGCGCTTGAAAATTTTAGTAACCACCCTGATGGTTCATTCACTAAAATCTGCACAAAGAGGGCTCTATTAGATCAGGCCATGATTGTTATTTCATATGCAAATAAAAGAAATACAAATTTAGAAAGGACTGGATCAGATCTGAAGTTCTATAAACAGACAAAAGCTGGTTTCAGGGTTGTAGCATCAAGGGCCACATTGTCATTGCCCAAAGCAGGCTGAATGGGTGCTTATTTACTCTGTGATTATAAATCTAAACAAACAAACTGCCAGGACCTACAAGGCTTCATCCTTAAGGCTTGGATGCTTTGTGGGGTTTGTTGTTTGTTTATATTCCTCAATGACTCAGATCAGTGGTGTCCAAACTGTGACCAAAGGGCCATCTATGGCCCTTGGGGCTCTGAGTTGTGTCTCTAAATGGTATTTCACATTTCAGAAGAAAATGAGTATTTGATTGGGAATTGGAAATGTGTCCCTCGAGCTGCACCCTGCAATTTCCAAAAATAGCCTCAAACAGAGTCCCACCTCCTCACTGCTTCCTCTACAGCCCCAGAAGCTGCTCTGCGGTGAGCCTGTGGCGTGCTTTGAGAAGCTGCTCAGCAACTCTCCACCTGGCCACCTGCTACATGGCAGGGAGAGGTAAAGAGGTGTTCTGGTTGTCATCTCCTGTTCCCATCAGGCTGTGAGAGAGCTGGGGAGAGCAAGACAGGAGCTTGGCTGGCTCTGCCTGTGCCTAGAGAAACTCCTAGCAAAGGGACGTTTCCCTCTCCCAGACAGCCATCCAGCTGCCAATGGTCCCCTTGAGTCCATTGGGAATAGACTGAATGCAGCATACTCCAACCCATTCCCCCTTCCAGTCCCCTGATTGGAAGAGAGATATAAGAGTAGGCTCTGCTGGCTTTGTGCCCATTGTTGTCTCTCTCACACCAGAGGAATCCTCAGCAGATGGCTCGGGACCAGAGCACAGAATTTGTCCCTAAATACTGACTGTGGCCCCATGAGCTTGTAATATGTCTGGCTCTCAGGCTGGAAAGGCTGTGCACCACTGAACAGACATTGCTTGCTGTCAAGGATTCATCAGAAACCTGCGGTGAGTCAGCTTTGTCCCCACTTTGCAGTTACCAAGACAGGGAGTCCATGGGCTGCGTGTGACCCTCAAGGCTACATATTGTGCACAACTATGCCAGGCTACACTCTCTTTTACACTTACAGCTTCTTTGCAGAGCTTTATATCCCCTGGGAGAGAGGCCACATTGTCCATCACTTGCAAAGCTCTGTTCAGGTATCCCGGTGTCCATATCAGTGGCATTTGATGGTACACAGCTCGCAGTCCTTTGTGCAACTCCACTTTTCCTGTTGTACAATAATATCTAAGAGTTAATGCTTTACTGTTTGAGCCCTGAGATAAGGAATGACAAAGGGCTGCACTAAAAAAGTGAAAGCAACTCTCGTGGTGTCTAAGGAAACTTGCTCCAGAGCCTTACAAACATTTACTAATTTGGCCTTATCACACCCTAGTGAGCTAGGTAAGGATTAACATCTGTCTTGCAGAAAGAGAATCTAAGACAGCTGTTAGGCCAAACTTTTCAGCAGAGGCCTCATGTTGGGTGCCCAACTTGACACACTAAGCCTCATTTCTGGGAATGTTGAGCACCACAACTCCCAGTGACTTTCACTGATGTTGTAGGTGCTCTTCACCTCTAGAAATCTGGCCCATTTACCAAGAGTTAACACATCATAAAACATGAAACACCTATTCTACATACAGAGAAATTAAAATCAACATTCCACAGTGTGGTAATATGTTGGTAAATGCTGACTTACAATGGTAACCAGTCTAAGCTCTTGACTGTCACCATGGTAACTAATGGTGTATTTTTGTTATACTCTTTTGATCCAGCTTTACCTCGCTTACTGCAGTTCATATGACCTTTAATTGTACAACTTAGTTAGAATGATGGCTCTGACAATGCAAGCTATTAAAACACAGATTTTTCTTACATGGAGGATGATGATTTAGGAAAAGCACAGTAACAAATGCAAAGACAAAGCTTATTGGACTATGGCTAAATTTAAATTGCTAAAGTGCTCCAGGTCAGTCTATGCCTAGAGACATCTTTCACTCTTGCAGAGGTCTGTTCTCTTAGTGTTGGCAAGATTGTAGAATATGTGACATTGCAGTAAATAGCTTTTGATCCACTGAATGTCAATGTCATGGGATGAGGACTATTGCTCACAGACAAAGTAAAGTACATTTTCTAAATAGAACCGCTTCCCAGCCAATCTATATGGTGTAACAAATCTGAATGCCAACCAAACAGCAAAAATCTACCTGTAACAATATCTCAAAGGGATGGTAAACTAACAGCCCCATGGAAAACTTGATTTCCAATTTACTTACAACTTTTATCTCCCTTTTGATTGTGTGCAATTTTTTCTTACAATCAGGTTAAATCAGAATCGATATCCTTATTCTGCCACTACACATTTTACTTTGAAGTTACATTTTCAAAACATGTCTAGTTTTTATTACCTTTGATAGATTTCTAAAATAAACCGATATAGTGATGGAGCAATCATGTAAAGCTTGCTGCTAAAATAGGTGTTTACCCAGAGGTAAATGGCAGTTTTGCAGTGGAAAGGGAAGAAAATCACTATGCATTTTATAGTCTCCTGTGAAACGCAGGAATTATGAAAGTTAAAAGAAATACAGAGGTGAAATTTCAAGAGAATTCAGATTGATCACTATTTATTTAAATAACGTTACCTAGCACACCACACCTGGTGCTACTTACACACATCCAGCATACTCGGTATGCTGCGGAAAATGCACTTCCAATATCGGCAATCTCACTTTGGAAACACTAATGTTCCAATGAAACGCTAACATTTAAAAGAATACCTCTACTTATTCCACTGTAGCAGGGCAACCTGAAGGGGAAGCCCACAGGAAAGGGAAGGTGTGAAACTGATGGCAATTTTAGGCACAATTTTCCAAGTTAAATCTGTTACTCCATTCTTAGTTCACATCATGGTGACCTCCCCACCCTGACTAATGCAAGCTAAAGATGGACTGAAAATCACTCAAGATCTGGTTTGTATTTGTATCAAAACTTTCACTTTATTTAAGCCTAATTCTATTGTCTACGAATGATGATGACATTTTAATATAGCAAAGGAATAATTTAATGGGATGATTTTTAATGAAATCAATAAGTACAGTGGAGGAAAAAAATATTGGTATGTAAGGAACTTAAAAACTTACCAAGGAATGTATAGCCATACAGCTGGGAGCTAAAACCCACAGTGTTTGTCTGTTTTAGGCCTGTAAGCAAAAGAGAGGCTCCAAGATTTCTCTCCTCTTCCCACTGTAAATAATTCAAACCAGATAAGTCTTGCTTGTATAAAACATTAACTTACAATGGCAACAATCAAACATAGCATGTTCTTGCCTTATATCGTACAACATGGGGAGGGAAAAAATCCTTAAATTCTGGAAATCACTCCCTACCAAAAACTCTAAGTTACAGTCTTAGCTTGCATTTAAGAGGATTTGTATCTTCTTGGAACAGAGTATTAAAACAAATTCAGTAGCCCAGATCCTTAATTGGTATAATTAAGCATAACTCCATTGAAATCAACAGAGCTACCTTCATTTACTAGTTGAAGATCTGAACCTGTGTTCTGAAATTCATAATATTCAGGGCAATGTTATTGAAAACAAAATTACACAGATCTGTGCATGGGAGCAGTCACCCCAACCCCACAAAAAAGGGGGTGGGGGCAGGCATGGGATCAGAAATTAAAATGTATGAGTCTTGCAACCACAGTGAAGAGAATGCCAACAGGGTAGAAAATCACTGGGCAGAGAGAATGCCGCATCAACAATTGTGAAAGGAATATTAGGGCAAAACCAAACAAAATACACCAACACACTTGTCTAGTTAGCAATGTCCTAGGACTCATTGGAGACATGGCTCTGCTATTAGGAAGAAGCACTGCATGAGCTTCCCTAAAGATCCAGACCACCCATGAGGCTGGGAGACTGGGGCCAAATTAGTAAGTATATTAAAACCACACAAGTAGTTTGACCTTGGGAAACATACAGTATTCTCCTTCAGCAGAACAAAAACAAAGAAGCAGACTTCAAGAGTTGAGAAAGAGGATGAACAGTTGTCAGCCACAGACTGCTTTCAATTTGCTTCAGTTGTCTCTAAAAAAAAAGTTAATTGTAAGTGGATGCTTACAATATTTACAAGAGGAAGGAACACTAGCATTTGAAGCACTTGAGGGAGAGGAAGGTGATAGGGAACAGTCAACACGGATTCACCAAGAGCAAGTCATGCCTGACCAACCTGATTGCCTTCTATGATGAGATAACTGGTTCTGTGAATAAGGGTAAGGTGGTGAATGTGATATATCTTGACTTTAGCAAAGCTTTTGATATGGTCTCTCACAGTATTCTTGCCAGCAAGTTAAAGAAGTATGGATTGGATGAATGGACTATAAGGTGGATAGAAAGTTGGCTAGATTGTAGGGCTTAACGGGTAGTCATCAATGGCTCGATGTCAAATTGGCAGCTGGTATCAGGCAGAGTGCCCCAGGGGTTGGTCCTGGAGCTGGTTTTGTTCAACATCTTTATTAATGATGATGGGATGAATTGCATCCTCAGCAAGTTTGCAGATTACACTAAACTGGGGGGAGAGGCAGATAAGCTGGAGGGTAGCGACAGGGTCCAGAGTGACCTAGACAAATTGGAGGATTGGGCCAAAAGAAATCTGATGAGGTTCAACAAGGACAAGTGCAGAGTCCTGCACTTAGGAAGGAAGAATCCCATGCACTGCTACAGGCTGGGGATCAACTGGCTAAGCAGCAGTTCTGCAGAAAAGGACCTGGGGATTACAGTGGATGAGAAGCTGAATATGAGTCAGCAGTGTGCCCTTGTTGCCAAGACGACCAATGGCATATTGGGCTGTATTAGTAGGAGTGCTGCCAGCAGATTGAGGGAAGTGATTATTCCCTTCTATTCAGCACTGATGAGACCACACCTGGAGTATTGTGTCCTGTCTTGGTCCTCCCACTACAGAAGGGATGTGGACAAATTGGAGAGAGTCCAGCGGAGGGCAATGAAAATGATTAGGGGGCATGGGCATTTATGAGGAGTGACTTACAAGGAGTGGCTGAGGGAACTGGGGTTATTTAATCTGCAGAAGAGAAGAGCGAGGGGGGATTTGATAGCATCCTTCAACTACCTGAAGGGGGGTTCCAAAGAGGATGGAGCTAGGCTATTCTCAGTGGTGGCAGATGACAGAACAAGGAGCAATGGTCTCAAGTTGCAGTGGGGGAGGTCTAGGTTGGATATTAGGAAACACTATTTCACTTGGAGGGTGGTGAAGCACTGGAATGGGTTGCTGAGGGAGGTGGTGGAATCTCCATCCTTAGAGGTTTTTAAGGCCCGGTTTGATAAAGCCCTGGCTGGGATGACTTAGTTGGTGCTGGTCCTGCTTTGAGCAGAGCATTGAACTAGATGACCTCTTGAGGTCTCTTCCAACCCTAATATTCTATGAATCTATGATTCTAAGCTACAACAGAAAAAGAACAGGTTAAAGAATATTTAGATAAGTTAGATGTATTCAAGTCAGCAGGGCCTGATTAAATTTATCCGTGCATAGGTAAGGAACTAGCTGATGCAATCTTGGCACCATTAGCAATTATCTTTGAGAACTCATGGAGGATTGGTGAGGTCACAGAAGACTGGAAAAAGGCAAACACAGTACCTATCTTTAAAAAGGACCCAAAAAATTATAGACCACTCAGCCTAACTTTGATCCTGGAACAAATTATTAAACAATCAATTTGTAGGGACCTAGAATATCATAGGGTGATCAGCAATAACTAACACGTATTTGTCAAGAACAAGTCAAACCAAACCAACCTACTTTCCTTCTTTGACAGGGTTACTGGCTTAGTGGATGGGAGTGACACAGTAGATGTGATATCTTGATTTTAGTGAAAGTTTTGATAGTTCCGCATGACATTCTCACAAGCAAATTAGATAAATATGATCTAGATGAAATTATTACAAACTGGTTACACAACTGGTTGAAAAATTAGTTATCAATGGTTTGCTGTTGAACTGAGAGGGCATATTTAATGGGGCCCAGCGGGGTCTGTCCTGGGAACAGTACTATTCAATTTTTTCATTAATGCTTGGATGAAGGAGAGGAGAGTATGCCAATAAAATTTGTGGATGACACCAATCTGAGGGGGGTTCCAAGTACATTGGAGTATAAGATTAGAATGCAAAATTATCTTGATAAATTAGAGATTTGATCTGGAATCAACAAGAGGAAATTTAATAAAGATGAGTGCAAAGTACTTCACTTAGGAAGGAAAAATCAAATGCACAAATACAAAATGGGGAATAAATGGGTAGACAGTAGTCCTACAGAATAGGGTCTAGGGGGTTACAATGGCTCACAAATGGAATGTGAGTCAACAATCTGATGCAGCTGCAAAAAAGACTAATACAATACTCTCATTACTCAGAATTACGTCTAAGGCAAAGGAGGTAATTGTCTCACTCTACTCAGCACTGGTGGGGCCTCAGCTGAACTACTATGTCCAGTTTTGGGCAACTCACTTTAGGAAAAATGCGGACAAACTAGAGAGAGTCCAGAGGAAAGCAACAAAAAATGATACAAGGTTTAGAAAACTTGACCTTGAGGAAAGGCTAGGCATATTTAGTATTGATAAAAGAAGATTGAAGGGGCAGGGACAGGACCTGATAACCATCTTCAAATATGATAAAGGCTGTTATAAAAAGGACAGTGATCGACTGTTCTTCATATTCACTGATGGTAAGTCAAGAAGTAATTGGCTTAACCTGCTGCAAAGGAGTTTTAAGTTAGATATTAGGAAAATCTTTCTAACAATAAGGACAGTTCAGTACTGAAATGAGCTTCCAAGGGAGGCTGTAGAACCATCACTGAAGGTTTTTAAGTACAGGTTAGACAAACATCTGTCAGGGACAGTCTAGGCATACTTGGTCCTGCCTCCATGCATGAGGGGTTGGATTAAATGACCTCTTCAGGTCCCTTCCAACCCTACATTTTTATTATCTCTATGAACACAAAAGAGAATGAAAGTAAAAGACAGTGAATTGAAGGTGCCCTAAACTCTTCAATAACTCTGTTTTATTGCATTGCACTCCAGTATCTTGGTGTGTCCCCCCAAACCTTGAAAAAATATTAAACAAATTAATATCCTTGTGAGGGGGAAAATATTGAGCCAAGAGACTCCTGAAGTACATGGGCTTTCAATAGCAGAGGGATTCAGCATCCTGAATTAATAAGTCATCTAGAAGCACATTTTCAAGACATGGCATTTGGGTGTGAATATTCTATCACCTAACGGTGTCTGAATATGCATATCAAACACACAATGGATTCTGTCATGTTGACTAGCATTTGTGGTCATGGTAACAGTGCAAGCGATGTATGTAGATGATTTGCATATACCCAAATAGAGCATAGGATTTTTGTTCGCCTAGATTCATGATCATGCAATCAGGAAAGACAACTCAAATGACTGACTTTTGTGGATGAGAGGGAAGAAAGGAGAATATGGCAATTAAACAGTTATCAGCAATGAAAAAAATATGAATGACTAGCCAATTGATGAAAACCTTATGACATCTGTGGTTTGTTTTAATATGTTTGTTTCAAGTAACAAAAATGGGGTCTTTAAGCACTCTTCGTATAGAGGAAGTGCTCCGCCCAGGAGCTGAGCAAGGGGGATGTCGCTGCTTCCGGAAAGACCCCCAGATAAGCGCTGCCCAGAGCCCACCCCACCCCATCTCATGCCATGCCCCAACCCCCTGCCCCCTCCCATACCCAAAATTTGCTGCTCGGAGAGTGTGGGCGGCACGATGGCCCGAGACTGCCCCAGCAGCGGTTGGTGCGACGAGCACAGGGGCTTCCTGAGCTGCCCCTGAGCCAGGCGCACCGGCTGCTGCAGAAGTCACGGAGGTCACAGAAAGTCATGGAATCTGGGACCTCCATGACAAACTCGCAGCCTTAGTGATAAGAGACGAACCTAATTAAAAAAACCTGAGTATTGTCTACTGAATCCAATATTTCCAGAGCCCAACAGGTGGTAGAAATCCTAGTGAAAAAACTTCACAGCACTAGACCCTTACTGACATCATTGCCACTGAATAACATCCCTAACTGTGAGTAATACTTACATTCTCTTTCTGTGGTGCTTCCCATACTGCATTGTTTAGTTAATAAATAGTAAATGTATCTTTTTACAGATTTTCCTTATTTGCACTTATAAAACTTTTCAAATGGATTGGAGAGCCCAGTACTAGTCAATCCTGCAGATAGAAAGAAAGATGCCTGATCTGCACCATAAACTCTGGTTCATCTTCATTTAATCTCCTAAACATCTAGAAATACTCAGCCTCCTTTTGAGAGACAGAGGTAACTAAAAGGGACAGAGATTTTGCTTTTCCTATGCTGTTAAAATCAGCTGAAACGTTGGCACTAGATCACTTCATTTTCTAAGTTAACTTGGATGGGCTTTACTTAGCTTAGTGCCCCCTGGGGATGCAGTAACCCTTTGAACCAGAGGCACTGTAAATAGTTTTAATGTGCAGAGAGCTTACTGTAAATTCTGATTTGGTTGCCAGGTATTGGTATAAGACATGGAGGGAGAGAAGCTGTGTTGAGAATTCATCAAAGCTTTCCTGCAGCATGATCTCAGTAACTACTGACACAGCATCTAGGGAGGAAAATAAAATAACAATTTACAGGTTGAAAACACTGGCAAAACTCAGTGACTTCAATGGATGCATAATCAGAATCAGAATGATAAGAGAAAAAACGAGCCTCCTTATGCCTAGTACTAGAGAACTACTATATACCATTCAAGCTAGTCTGAGCCCTGGTATACACTACAATCTGATGTTGGTATAACTACATCGCCCTAAGCGCTGCAGTTATAGAACCTAACCCCTGGTGTAGACAACTACCGTCTCTCGGGGAGGTGGGGAACCTGCACATACCTACCAGCAAACTGTGACTTCGTGATTAAGCTGTTTGCAATAATTCTGCTATTAAATGAGTATTCCGTCTCAGATATCTAATTAATACTCCCTACCTTCACCCCACCACATAATATACAATATGCTTGATTTCAAAAACATGGGGAAAGGTGGTTTAGATTGAAGAGGAATTAAAGATGGTAGAAAGCTGATGACTCCTAAGTGTTATGCAAAGACACCAAAGGAAACAGAGGAACCAAGTGTAATCATGTGGAAAAGTCGATTGGGGGCAGGGAAGAAGATGTTTTAAACTCCAGAGGGAAAAAAAGGGCTTTAAGAAAAACAATTTTGGATTTAACTCACTATAAGATTTTTAAAAATCCAATGTACCATTGTTATGAAAAGCATAAAATTGATGACATAACTGATATTTGGTTTCTTACCTTCATAATTTTCATTCTTTATAAAATAATCCAATAATATATTGAAGGTAAAGTTATCTGGAAAAATTCCATATTGTACCTAAAAAGGAGAGAGAAAAAAAAACACATTGAAAAATTAGTGTTCCATGTTTTGAATTGTGATTTTAATAAGTGCTAGAGCAGGGGTAGGCGGCACACGAGCTGATTTTCAATGGCACTCACACTGCCTAGGTCCTGGCCACCAGTCCAGGGGGCTCTGCATTTTAATTTAATTTTAAATGAAGCTTCTTAAACATTTTAAAAACCTTATTTACTTTACATACAACAATAGTTTAGTTATACATTATAGCCTTATAGAAACAGACCTTCTAAAAAACATTAAAATGTATTACTGGTGAAACCTTAAATTAGAGTGAATAAATGAAGACTCGGCACATCACTTCTGAAAGGCTGCCGACCCCTGTGCTAGAGTGATTAGAACATGGGAGAGGCATCTTATATAATGTGGTGTTTACTTGTTTAAATTTAAACAACAAAGAACTGACATCCATGGCCCAAGTCTGCAAGCACTTATGCACCTGCATAACATTAAAGCATGTGTGTAAGTGTTCGGAATCAGAGCTCATGTGCTTATCACCCTGATAACTAGGCTTCTGTGACATGTCTGTTCCTCCACCCATTGGTGGTTTTCTGTCCTCTTTAGATTTCTTCAGGACTGGGAAGGAATTGTCTTCCCACATGTCTGTATAGTGGCCAGCACTTTTTGGACACTACCACTGTGCATGTGGGGGGTTGTGGGAAAAGACATCAAGTAGGGAAGAGTTAAAAAAAAAAGCTGGGAAGAGCTTATTTCAAGCTCTGTTCCACCTATATTTTTAAATTCAACAAAAGTATGTAATCCGGACTGCAGTCTATGAAGAGACATTGCTTATCACAGGAATTCAGAATAGGCTACACTTGTCTAATGCTGATCAAATAAAATCTTGCCTTTTCTCTGAAAAACCTGACCTTGTTTTTTAATGTGTACAAGGCTTTGTCCTGTGCACCATATTTGAAGCATTGTCTGATCCAGCTGTGGATGGTCCAGTCTCTCAGGTACCAGCAGTTTGGACTATGCCGAAACCTAAAGGACAAAACAGAAGAGTCTTAAGTTACAATTAATTTCTTCCCAGAAGTCTCACAGGTGCAAAGGGCATAATTTAAAACAATCAGCAGTATTTAAGAACACCACCATCACCTGACCCCACAAAAAAAGGTGTATCTTTTTGTAGCTGCAGCAGTATGAAAGCTCTGCCTAAACTTTGATGCCTTAGGCCCAACTTATTAATATTAGAATAGTAAATATATGCAAATTTTATAAAATTATCCTGCCTACCTGAGTTTTGATAAGCCAGATACTATGGGACCTGTCCCCTGCCCCCAATGATTTTGTAGTATTAGCAAGCATTGTCTATGCTCATCAAAGAAAGGATCTAGCCAGCCCTTCCATTCTCCTAGAGGAATTTAACTTTATCATGTTATGAAGGGGACAGAAAGAAACTGAAAAGGATTACTTAATTTTAAAATGAGTTCATCTGAGCTCTTGTATAACACACAGGACTTCCCCCAGATTTTTTAGAAAAACATACACATTTGATTTTAAAATGGTCAGTGATGGAGAATCCACCACGACCCTTAGTAAGTTGTTCCAATGGTTAATTATTCTTACCATTAAAAATGTGTCTTATTTCCAGTCGGAAAATATTTTTGAGGTGCCTGGGCCTGATTCACATATCCCACTTCACATACCCCTGAGTACCTCAGTTGCTTTCAGTAGCATTACACTTATTTACACCAATGTCAGTCTGATTAGACTCGGACTCATGGAAGTGCCCACTGAATAAAAACAAACATTACATTTAAACAGGGTAATTAATTCTTTGTGTATTTACTTTTTGTTACAACCATAACTTCAAATGAATTTCCTCTGGGGAGAAAACCTCACAAGCCAAGTTGCAACCCAGAACAAATCTCTGTGCTCTATCAGGTTGGAGTAGGGGAAGGTAGAGGAAAGCAGGATTTATAATGAAAGTGTTGAGACAACCTTAAATTCTGAGGTTTTAGGACTAAACGTATTTTCCAATGAATGCCTATTCTTTCCCATTTCCCTCCCCACAAAAAGAGAGTATCTGAAAATAATATTTTGCACCAGAGAACAAAAAACCTAGAACTCATACTCCAGCTAATATAGTAGCTCCAATTGCTCTTCATAAACCTCACAGTCAGCTTCCTGCTGCTGGTGGTCATTTTCACAAAGAGCAGCAGCCCATGATGAACAGCTGAGGTTGGGGGGATGATGCAGATCCAAAGTTGCAAGATTAAATGCTGGAAGGTTCATCCTAATTCACCCAAATATGTCTCACAATTTGTTTGGAAAATTAATAACCAAAACCTGCAGAGTCTTGCAGTAGTTACAGTCTGTAAAATAAACTAAAAGCCCTATATGGTAGGGTCCGTCCTGCTTTTGGGCTGAATTTCATATCTAAGTATCAAGAGATACCTGAAACCTTGCACATTTTGCACTGTGCATCAAGAAAAGGTTTTATGCCTAAAGTACAAAAGCTACAGTTCCTGCAGAAAACTGTGATGGCTGAGTTGTACTAATGTGCAGATGCTAGCAGCCTAGAGCCACGCTACATCACCATTTAGTTGCAGGATTGGCTCTTCCATCTGAATGAGCATGCTTTCCGGAACATTTATCGGATTATTGTAGCCACCAACCCTCTCCCCCCACCCTCCTCATGAATTCCTACGAATTATATCCTATGGCTAAAGGCTATACAGATCACCAAGCTTGGAAACAGGGAGAAAATGTTCAAGTCTATAGAATCTGCAGAGTTGCTAGAGACTGGACTGCCAAAAGCAGAGGTTTTGAGACGTAAACAACTGAATAAGGTCTAAGTATAAAGTTATTTACGTGGCAGATGAGAGCACGCTTTTTAAATAGATATAACATGCATTCTGTTGATCTACTTGCTTTCTACTCTTCTCCCCCCCCCCACTCTGATTAACAGCAAGATCCTATATTTGTTTTAATGAAAGTCCTGCTTCACTAATGCTTACAAAAAGCATCAATTACAGACACTCAGACTTAATCATAGTTTGATGAGACAATTATCTAATTGCTAAAGACTATTTCACCAGTCATTTAAAAAAAAAAAAAGGTCAGAATGAAATCTTGACATCCATTGCCAGCATCATTCAAAGTTGCTTCATTTAACAGCTAACATCCTTTCCTAAGTGCAAAACTACAGTCCTGCACTACAAAGACATGACAGTAATACTTTCAGATACACTAAAAATATCCCACTGACATCTATCTGGTCTTTAATATCTTTTTCCAGTGGGGTGGTAGTAAAGGATCGAAGAGAACATTAAAAAATTGAAGACTAATAATGGATCTGAACAGTCATCTTTAAGCAGAGCTGTGTTTCTCTTCTAAAAGATACCAGACACAGCGATGCCTCCATTATTTCTCCCTGCATGCTAGAAGCACTACAGCATATTGTAAAGCTGAAATATTTCTTGATTCAAAAGTTAAATTGCAAGTGAACGGTAAAAGGCTTCAGCAGGAAATGGTATGTTGTATGAAAACTGGAGTCAGCCTGAAATTAATCTCATTAGTGAAAGTTTCTGAAAACGACATGACCATCAAAGTCCTTGGAGGGTATTCAATAAAGATGACTAAAACACTGGTGATTGTGAGCTGGGACTGGTTTTCCTTTGTGGGTGAACAGCACCCAATAGGCTGTGCGCACCACCAGTGTACAAATAATTATTATTTATATTACTGTAGCAGTCATAGATTCATAGACACTAGGACTGGAAGGGACCTCGAGAGGTCATCGAGTCCAGTCCCCTGCCCTCATGGCAGGACCAAATACTGTCTAGACCATCCCTGATAGACATTTATCTAACCTACTCTTAAATTTCTCCAGAGATGGAGATTCCACAACCTCCCTAGGCAATTTATTCCAGTGTTTAACTATCCTGACAGTTAGGAACTTTTTCCTAATGTCCAACCTAAATCTCCCTTGCTGCAGTTTAAGCCTATTGCTTCTTGTTCTATCCTTAGAAGCTAAGGTGAACAAGTTTTCTCCCTCCTCCTGATGACACCCTTTTAGATACCTGAAAACTGCTATCATGTCCCCTCTCAGTCTTCTCTTTTCCAAACTAAATAAACCCAATTCTTTCAGCCTTCCTTCACAGGTCATGTTCTCTAGACCTTTAATCATTCTTGTTGCTCTTCTCTGGACCCTCTTCAATTTCTCCACATCTTTCTTGAAATGCGGTGCCCAGAACTGGACACAATACTCCAGTTAAGGCCTAACCAGCACAGAGTAGAGAGGAAGAATGTCTTCTCGTGTCTTGCTCACAACACACCTGTTAATGCATCCCAGAATCATGTTTGCTTTTTTTGCAACAGTATCACACTGTTGACTCATATTTAGCTTGTGGTCCACTATGACCCCTAGACCCCTTTCTGCCATACTCCTTCCTAGACAGTCTCTTCCCATTCTATATGTGTGAAACTGATTGTTCCTTCCTAAGTGGAGCACTTTGCATTTGTCTTTATTAAACTTCATCCGGTTTACCTCAGACCATTTCTCCAATTTGTCAAGATCATTTTGAATTATGACCCTGTCCTCCAAAGCAATTGCAATCCCTCCCAGTTTGGTATCATCTGCAAACTTAATAAATGTACTTTCTATGCCAACATCTAAGTCGTTGATGAAGATACTGAACAGAGCCGGTCCCAAAACAGACCCCTGCGGAACCCCACTTGTTATACCTTTCCAGCAGGATTGAGAACCATTAATAACTACTTTCTGAGTACAGTTATCCAGCCAGTTATGGACCACCTTATAGTAGCCCCATCTAAATTGTATTTGCCTAGTTTATTGATAAGAATGTCATGCGAGACCGTATCAAATGCCTTTCTAAGTCTAGGTATACCACATCCACCGCTTCTCCCTTATC
The DNA here is from genome assembly GCF_025201925.1 of Gopherus flavomarginatus. Lineage (NCBI taxonomy): Eukaryota > Metazoa > Chordata > Testudines > Testudinidae > Gopherus > Gopherus flavomarginatus. Next base: position 50,927,112 of record NC_066619.1, on the reverse strand, counting down.
CACAAGACTCGTTATCCTATCGAAGAAAGCTATCAGATTGGTTTCATACGATTTGTTCTTTACAAATCCATGCTGGCTATTCCCTATCACCTTAACACTTTCCAAGTGTTTGCAGATGATTTCCTTAATTACTTGCTCCATTATCTTCCCTGGCACAGAAGTTAAACTAAGTGGTCTGTAGTTTCCTGGGTTGTTTTTATTTCCCTTGTGGATCAGGACCTCCTTGTGTTTAACCCTGTACAAACACAGAACAAAGATTGTCCCTGCCCCAAAGAGCTTACTATCTAAGAAATAAGTAAGTACTAAACAGTTGTGCATGAGAAGGGGAGACAGGGAGCGGTGCCAAATTTACTCACTTTGTCTCCACTACACATGTGTGTGCCTGTGCCAGGCATGTACATGCATGTATAGACCCCTTTGCAGCAGCACATTTTTCCTGGCAGGGGGATGAGGGAATCAGTTATGAAAGGAAAATATATCGTATCTGTCTTCTCATCATTTCTGCCTCCTACTGTGCTTGGGTAGGTTACTGTATCAGTTGGGGACCGAAGCCAATAGACCATTCAATTTTTATAACTAACCCAGATGAAATATCCAAATGTTGTAGCAGATGCTTTTGTCTGAAATGGAAGAGGGAAAAGTGCTGGTCATTTAGACAAGTATCAATATCCCCGTCCTCTCTGAAACACACAAGATATAATTAGGGAATGCAGTATGTGCAGGGACAGACAAAAAGATAGGAGGTGGATAAACTACAGAAAGCAGGTTATGGCAAACCAGAGGATACATACTGAATTTAAAGAAGCCTCTAGCAATTCCTATATGTTCAGTGGAAAAACCAGGCGGTTATCATCCAGATGTCATCCAGATTCATTCCTTGCAGGTCTGATAAAACTTCAAGAAATATCAGATTATTATGACACACTCAGAAAAGACAAGGGGAAGAATCTATACCAGTATTAGTGTAGCTCAGTGTTGGAATAGTTTAGTGTTAATGGCGGAGAAATCAATATGGCAATTCTCATGGCCACTGAACTGAGAACCTCTCTCCCTACAGGGAACCCAGATAGGAATATCTTTAAGACAAGGAGTCAGTGAACTAGAGAGATCATTGTGAAACTAAACATGTAGAATGCAATAATGTACTATGAGTCTACTACACCTCCCTCGTGAGGAAAAATGCTCAAATAACCTACTTTAGTATGGTGACTGATTCAAACTATTGCTTAATTCTTGCAGAAACTAGTTATTAATATATCTTGGAGTTGGCAGCTATGAGGTACAGGGCATACTCAGCACAACTGACATGACTTCAGCTGAGAAACTCCCTACTATCACTGACATGCAGATAAAGCCCGCATATTACACTGAGAATATAGTCCTAAACTACTGATTTCCTGCATCAGGACTTTACTTGTTATTTATAGTAATACTGAAATATTTCAGAGTTTTAGAAGACAGTGAATAACGAAGCAATTTATCAGATGCTGAAAATACGTTAGGGCTGGCTTTTCTGCTCAAAACTGTAGGAAGTGCGGTGCACATTGATTCTTTCCAGCACTGCAGAACCAGCTGAATTGGTTCCTTTTTTAAAAATAAGAATTGTCCTTTAAAATTTGTTTGGTGCCACCAAGTGGTTAAATTATGTATTACCACATTCATATACAGTTTTTCAAGGAAATTACAGTAGTCCTGAAGCTGACAACAGAATGGAAAAAGAAGGCAGCAAATTCTCTTCAGTTTAAAAAAAAAAATAAAGTCAGATGCCAGAAAGAACTTGCATGCTCCAAAACCAGTTCACATAATCAGAGCAGCGGTAGATGGAACAGATCAATTGAGCTGTCTATTCCTCTCTGCCCCCCAAACCATTCAAGATGGTTCCCTAGATAAAATTTCTATTTTTTTAATTCTACTTTAAAATGTCCAGATGTTGATGGGGCTTCTGTCACTGCTTCCCTTGGGAGATTATTTCACATTTCAAGATGGCATTATGGTTAAGCCACTGGACTTGGATTCACAGGTGTGGATTCAATTCCCAGCTCTGCTAGAGACTTACTTCGTGCGTACAATCTCTGTTTCCCATCTGTAAAATGGGAACAACAACTTCCTTGGTCTTGTCTATTTAGAGAGCAAGCTCATCAAGGCAGGGACCGTCTCTTATGAAGTGTATGTGCAGTGTACAAGACAATGGGATCTCTGAGGCCTCTAGGTGTTTTGGTAGTAATCACATTTTGTAGAAGACTTTTACTGAATTTCACCTGAAATTTCCCTTTTTAAAATATCATCTTGTTACTCCTAAACAACTGGGAACTTCCCTAAATATTTTTTTCTTTCTCTCTGGTAATGACAGTCTTCACATATTTGGAAGATTTCTATTATACCTCCCATCTCTACCCATAATTGATGCTCTTATCTTTCACTCATCTTAACTTTCCTCATAATAGTTAACCTATAGGTTTGGTGTATGTTTATCTCCCTTTTATAACATGAATCCTGTCTTATGTTGAACACTACAGTGAAATTCTTCCATTTAACTTTTAAGATGTCTTTTAGTTCTCCAGAACCAGAGCAAGGGATGGATCTGGATGCTTATCTGTTTTAATCAGGAAAAGGAACAGAGTCAGGCTTCTTCTCATCCACTTCAGATTCTAAAAGGTCTTGGAGCAAAACAGAAATGGAATTAACAGGATGAAAAATGCCTCAACTCCTAAGAAACATCTCTAATTGCCAGAAAGAAGCTGCCTCTCTGGAACTAATCCAAAGCCACTCCACTTTCTAAACGCAAGTCATATGGAGATGCAAAGCTCCTTGGCAATGCCACATTTTTTTCTTCCAAGGCACATTTTTCGAGCTACAGTGCATAATGATCAAACAGATTTCAGGCAGACTTAGATTGGAAATTAACATGTTAAGAAAAACGTCACCTAAATGTCTCCTTTGTTTGTCATGTCAAGCTGTATACTCCGGGAGAAATCCTCAGCATTTGAAATGGCCCAGAGGCAGTGATCATGTGTCAATGTCAAGACAACTGTCCTGCAAAACTTTGTGGTTTGGAAATTTCCTTTTAAACATGAGTGAGTGAAGGAAGCGTCAGTTTTCTCTCTTTTCAGCTATATCCATGTATGCATTTGTCTGTCTGCACAAGTGTGTGTATACTCGGTTTAAAATCCAGTACAGTACATAGTCATACCATTCATGCAAGAAATACACAAGTCATTTCTTAACATAATGACTCATTAACTTCTGGTAGGATCAAAGGGAACTTTTTTTTTTTTTAACTTTTAAAGTAAAATAAAAACATTACATAGGATTAAGGTAGAATACCTTTGCTATATAGTATAATAAATCAATTATCAAGAGCAGTAATAGGAGGCGGCTTTTAAAGACAGATTGATCAAGTCGGGGGGGGGGGGGTTGGGGAGCAGAATATTTGTAAGTGGGGGGAGCAGAATAATTGCCAGGCACAACTGCTCTTTCCTATAGAAAAGCCTCACTGCACTCCCTGAAAATGGTCATGTGTTTAGGTTATCAGCCATTATGTTTTAATTCTTTATCAGCTTTCTCTAACGGAGTTTAAACCGGTTATCCTTTGCCTATGAGCTATTCTAAGCATTTCTATTCTAATCACTGCCACTGCATCTATATGGTTGACTTTTTTTTTCTTCTCCAAGTAATACTTTGTATTTTCTGTAGCACCTTCCTTCTTAGCATCACAAAGAGCTTTCCAAGCACTGATGAATTTAGTCTCACAATAAGTCTTTCAAGTAGGGGGAAATGATTAATGTCTTTTAGAGATGGGAAACTAAGGCACAAAAGCATAATTAAGTCACCCAGCAAGTCTGTGGCAGAATTGGGAATAGAACCCAGAACTCAAAACTCTGTGGCCAGCCTTCACCACTTCATCATATTTGCCACTCCTTTCTCTCCCCTTCCCATTCCACTGTCCTTTTATTTTTATCTTGTACAAAGTGTGGGTGGTTGGTTGGTTTTTGTTTTTAACCCCCACGTGCAGTAATAATCATGTTTGGTAAAAGCACCAGACACATTTGGTCTGGATTTTTGTTGGGAGAACCACACATTTGCATATACTGTCATTTAGGAGGAGTTTAGATGTGCATGGGTTTGCATGAGAAATTCGTATGATCATGGAAAACAATCTTTTAACAGTATAAGCAATGGTATTTACCATTCAACAATCTTGAAAAGGCTAACATTTTGCTCAAAACTATTCTGCTGCATAGAAAGAACAGCTTCAAAAGGTCTCTTTCCACCAGTGACTGAGGGACAATCAATCCATATGCTGGCAAGATCTGGTCCATCCATTAGTGACCCATTTAGTATATTTGACAGTCACTTATGTGAATTTCCTTACAAATGACTGACGAGCTGAATTTTTGATACAACAAGCACTTATGCCCAATGTTGTCAATCTTCTAGCCTTATGTCATTTCAAATGCTCCTCTTTCTTTTGATAGATATAATGCAGCTCTCTGAACAAAACAGAAAAGAACAATCTTATGTTTAGAGAGAGAAATAGGATTGTCAAGCAGTTGCAAAAAATCATAAGAGTTGCTACTCATTTCATAACAATATATTAATAGAGGCTCATTACACAAAGACAAAGGAAATACTGTGTTTTCATAAAAACACAGAAAAGAAGCATTAGGAAAGAAATAGTAACAGCAGCGGTTCTATAATCTGCAGCAAAGCCCAAAGGACCATCGTGGCTCTGAAATTCTTGGCTCTGAAAAGTATATTACAAATTTAGCCATCCATCCGCTGGCAGTGAACTTGATGGAAGTTGAGCAAGACAGGTCCTCCAACCTGTAAAACCAAGAGAGAGTACACACAAGATGCCCCCTTCAGGATTTGATACTTTCTCAATCAATGGAAAACTCCCCTGGCTCTTACTGCAGTTCCTCCAGAAACTTCTAATGGCCACATCTCTTCAGAACAATATGAAACAATACAGTAGTGATCAGTCTTAAGATGTACTGACAAAAGTTCGGTTCTCAAAACAAGGTTCTCAGCATGCCTCACGTCCTCCTCAACAAAATTTTGGTTAAGGGACCATGGGTGTTTTTCATATCCTGGAATAACAGTTCCTCAGTCTCAGGCCTTGTCTAAACCAGGATTTAAAGGTGCTAATTAACACACCTTAAAAAGTCTAGAACAGACAAGACATATTGCCTTTAATGCAGATGAAGTGACTGAATTAAAGCCATGTCTCCCAGCTGTTTGCTGTGCAGTTTATATTGCCTCTGGGAGCCTACAGGAGAAAAGCACTGTGGAAATGTAAATACTACTGATAAACTCAGAAGATAGCATTTAGCCTAATTTCCTGTAGAATGTAAGCCAATTATTTTAGCAGTGTTTTATTTTATTTTTTTTATTTAAACACAAACTAATCAACAAATATCTTTTGGATTTTACTTTTTCCGATTCTCTTTGGGACAGAAAGATGTGTTAGAGAGAGATTAGTTTCACTCCTTGTTGCTCAGCGATAAACCTCTGATGAAAGACAGAGACCCAACTTTAAAATACTGTCCCTATTGTCCCTGCCCTTAGGATGAACAGAATATCTGATTATCCATCTCCTTCTCTCTAAATCCTAACAGAAAAGAAAGTGGGATAGGAGGAGAGAAGAAATCAGAATTTCTTGTCACAGGTATGAAGAACCTAAATTACTTTCGATACAAAGCTGAAACTCCTTTGAGGTGCAGCAGTTAAGAAACTAAATGGTAAAAGCCTTTTCTTAACATAAAAAAAATCTTACTGACAGTTAAGGACACAGTTCCTAGGAATTCTGCTTTTTAAAAATACTTCTGGGCTTTTACAGTTGAAAATGACCAGATTTGAATAAAAATGCCACTAATAATCTAGTGTTAGGATGCAGAGTACGATAGGCTCAGGAAAACATGGAGTATGATGGGGTGAGCTGTTGCTATAGCGACTATGAGAAGATATTCTCTAGTGCCTTTCTTAGTCCCAGTATAACCATAATAAAGTCTAACTTACAACCAACACTTGCATTAATTATACCTTCTCCTGGTATACTGACATGGAAATACAGGTTATAAAATGATGAACTGAGCAACACTTTACATTTCTTGCTTTTGGGAGGTTTTTGAATCTCAGCAATTTCAAAATGTCAGGCTAAAACTTATTTGTATTAAGGTTTGACAAAAGGGCAGTTGTATGGAGCCACTGCTTATCTGCGTATCTCCGAAAAATTAATTAGACACAAAGGCTATAAAACTACAGCAAATTAAATAAAATACTTTTTCCTTCTGCCCTTTCAGTCATTCAGCCTCTCTGGATGCTTCTTGCCATCCTGACTGATTCTCCATCTGTCTGAAACTTGGCACACAAGTTATCAGCCGGATACATTTTTCAAAAACAAGTAAACATGTTGTTGAAAACGTACTTAAATTTCTATTGCAGTCATCACCTTCCCATCTGGGCTCATTATACAATTAGAGAGAGAGAGCGACAGCGAGAGCGCCTTCCAAAAACTGGCAACAAGCCAACTAAATCCACTCCCTGCCCCCACTAATCACATATTGCAAGTTGTTGTTAATTTACAGAGTGTCAAAAAGATATGTTTCAAACTCTATATTACTCAAACACTAGCTAACAAAGGATCTCATTTTTAGAGGATGACAGCTTTATTTTTCAGCTCCTTGCTTGTCATTTGCTCAGACTGCCAGTATTTCAGCCTATGGCCAACCCTCCATACTTAGTTGCTTTGAAAAGTTTTGCTCATTTTAATCTTTAAAAATGACTTTTACAAGTGATGACCTACTTTCTACTCTTTGGTAACAAAAGCTGTGCTGCCTAGCAGGAGGAAAGGAAGACCTAAGGGCTATGTCTACATGGTCCCACAGTTTAGCCTATAGGGTGTGAACTGTAGCACACACTACCATGCTGTGCTTTAACTCCGCTTTGTGGACACTGATGGGGTGAACTAAAAAGTACCTAGTTTGCTTTAACTTAGGAATAATGGTCTATACCTAAAAAATTCAAGATGACAGGACCATTAAATAATTTGCTTAAGGCCAAAGAAAGAATCTGTGTCAGTTAGGATTAAAACTCAGAGGTTCCAGGATTCCAATCCTGGGTTCATACCACTACCGCATGCCTTTCTATTTCACATTATAAAGTAATACATTATAGGTGCCATTAAAAAGTAAATATTGCCACCAAATACTGCATTGCCACCATGACCACCTATTCCAAGAACAGAAAAAACTGCAATAAATGACTGTGGGAAGCGCTTGTAAATACTGACTTTTGACAGTGGCTAATGTAAGACTAAATTTAGTCTGAGAAGGAGAAATGACCAATTTTGTCAAAGATATAGCTCACCTAGAAAGCCTTCGGTTTGTAACAGACGTGTTGCAAAATCCGCTTAATGTGTTCAAATGACCAGTACTTCACATAATTTATTTTTGGCACAGACTGGATGCTAGTTTAAAACTGTGCCACTTGCCACAACTGCTTACACACTTTGAATATGACAGAGGCCAAAGTTGAAGCTGTGCAGATTATGCAGCAAACTTTTCTTCTGGCTTCTGTACCAGAAACTTGAATGAGCGTGTTCTGAGACCAAGTCATTTATTCTGCAATGTCATTCACTTTCACACCAGATGCCCCAGAGGCGCGCGCGCACACACACACACACACACACAAAAATAAAAGGCAGTGCTGAAACAACATAACTACTGAACAGATAAGATGATTTAACCTTTCTGAGGTGAACTTCACAGTTGCTGCCAAAAAAAATCAAGTGACACTGGCATGAACCAATTTCCCAAATTTAAAAATTCACTGCTGTTTATTCACTTCAAAATGTTTTAATTCAAAGTGGGTGATACCATTTCCCTGTCCCTGCTCCCCATTTCATAACAAGAGTCCATGTGGCAGAAGAACATGGCTTTTACTTTACCATTCTGTACTCACAATTCTTCACTATGACAATCTGATTCCACTATGCATTGCTACCCGAACTCAACATCAACAGAGTGGTGTCAGAGCTAGAATGAATGAGATGAACTGCTAAGGAAAACAAATCAGATTTTCATATTAAATGCACATGTAACACTGACCAATTGATTCAGGCTCATCTGATGTTTTGGCCACAAATTTGCAGCTATTTCCAAAATGTTAGTGCAATGTTAGTAGATGCCTTAGGCTTCACACCTAGGAGAACACAGAAAAACTCACTCATAGGAGACAAAATCCTTATCTGACCACTCTCTCTGAAGGCTGCTACTGGGCTGTTTACCTTGAATCAGTGCTGTATCTCAACATTACAGTCATGTCTAAGGTTTATCATGTATAGTAAGTGAAGTAGAAAAGCCTTATTATACTATTAACTGAACAATATTACATTTCACAATATTGTCAAGGCCATATTGTATTATAGCTCCGGGTAATGGGTTCAACTCTCTCCTCTTCCTTCTTTGATACTGTTAACGTTACCACCTCCCCTCACATCGCTCAGGTCTATAATCTGGCAATCATCTTTGACTCGTCCCTCTTGTTCGCCTCCCGCATCCAGGCTGTACTCAGTCTTGCCGGTTCTCCACATTTTGAAGATCCAGCCTTTCTGTCCGGCTTTCAAAAAAAATCTCATCCATGCTCCAATCAGATCCCCACTTACTTACTGTGCAATCTCCTCTTTTCCAGCCTTCCCAGCATCCACACTACCTGTCTCTCGCCAGTCCATCCAGAATGCAGCTGCTAAAATTATCTTCCTAAAACATTCCTCTGACCTCACTAACCCCCATGAATCTCTCCATTAGCCCTCCCCTTTTCCTTGGTATCAATTGTAACTTCTTGTCCTTGCCTTCAAAGCCATATATAATTTTGCCACTCCTCTACTTATCCAGCCTTATCTCTTATCATCTTGCTCCCACTCCCACCACTCTGCCCATGGAGAGCACATCTTCCAACTCTCCTGCTAACACCTCTGTGCTTTTTTCCATGCCAGCCTCTAGTACAGGGCACCCTTTGTGAGCTGGTCTGACAGGCAATTAGCATTTCCTCATTTGAATCCTTCTGAAAGCTCCCATTTTTTGAGTCTGTCAATAAGTGAGTCAATAACATTCATCACAGTCTTTATTTTAAAGGTAGATCAATCTCAGCAACTGCACGATTTTACTGTAGTAAATCATCTTTCCACCCCTATCTCTTTCCTGCTCTTTGTCACACCACTTTTTGTGACAGGTCTGATGTCCAGGTGTCAGCTCTGAGGACTCGGACCATCTGTTTCTTATACAGCACCTACCACCCTATTGGGTGCTATGAAGTAATATAAGTAATGCAGTCTAGTTAAGGATTTGATCATAGAACTGGACAGCAATCTATTTGTATTTCCTTCTTCACAAACCACTCATCTATTTAACTCTTTTATTCTGTGACCAAACAAAACTCAAACCTTGAGTTCATCAAACCCAAAAACAGACAAATAAACAATCCAACCCCGCATCCAAACTAAGTTATCCAACCTGAAGATTTCCCAGTACAGCTTGTCTTCTGTGTGCCTAGCCTTTTCTTAAGTTTTTTGGGACAGGGGCTGTCTTTATTACTGTACTGTGCCATGCTAAACTTATTGTGAATAGCAGCAAAGAGTCCTGTGGCACCTAATAGACTAACAGACGTTTTGGACCATGAGCTTTTGTAGGTGAATACTCACTTCGTCGGATGCATGTAGTGGAAATTTCCAGGGGCAGATATATATATGCAAGCAAGAAGCAGGCTAGAGATAACGAGATTAGTTCAATCAGGGAGGATGAGGCCCTCTTCTAGCAGCTGAGATGTGAAAACCAAGGGAGGAGAAACTAGTTCTGTGGTTGGCAAGCCATTCACAGTCTTTGTTTAATCCTGAGCTGATGGTGTGAAATTTGCAGACGAACTGAAGCTCAGCAGTTTCTCTTTGAAGTCTGGTCCTGAAGATTTTTTTGCTGCAGGATGGCCACCTTAAGATCTGCTATTGAAGGGAGGTTGAAGTGTTCTCTTACAGGTTTTTGTATATTGCCATTCCTAATATCTGATTTGTGTCCATTTATCCTTTTCCGTAGAGACTGTCCAGTTTGGCCTATGTACATAGCAGAGGGGCATTGCTGGCATATATTACATTGATGGACGTGCAGGTGAATGAACCGGTGATGGTGTGGCTGATCTGGTTAGGTCCTGTGATGGTGTTGCTGGTGTAGATATGTGGGCAGAGCTGGCATCGAGGTTTGTTGCATGGATTGGTTCCTGAGTTAGAGTTACTATGGTGCAGTGTGCAGTTACTGGTGAGAATATGATTCAGGTTGGCAGGTTGTCTGTGGGCGAGGACTGGCCTGCCACCTAAGGCCTGTGAAAGTGTGGGATCATTGTCCAGGATGGGTTGTAGATCCCTAATGATGCGTTGGAGGGAGTTGCCGCGGGGGGAGAGGGGTGCCTCAGGGCGGAGGGGGGGAGCTGTCGTGGGGGGGGGGTGCCTCAGGGTAGGGACTCAGGGACGGCGCAAGGTAAAAGTTTCGCCTGGGGTGCGAAACATCCTTGCACCGGCCCTGGTATTGTTAGTAATTTACTAATGGTGGGGTGGGAAAACACTACATTCTTAAGCAACTTCTTAATATGCTGGTACTTCCTTATCAAATATTGAATTTAATCTAACAAGCATACTTAACACAAGAAATATGGCTAGTTTTGCATTTTACACAGTTCTTTTAAAAAAAAGTCAAGGCTTTTATTTAAAAAGAGACAGTAAGAACCTAACTTGAAGTTCTGTATATGTTACTGGATAAATGTTCAGAGTTGTCGGTTTTTACAAGCTATATAATTCCCATGAACATTCAGTTAGACTGTGTGACTCAAAGCTCAGACAAACGACTTGAAAATGCAGAGGGATATTTTATTGTCCTTTCCTTTCTCATCTGAAAAGGAACACTGTCAAGTTTGGTAGTCAGAAAATACGACCCACCTGTTGGGTTTGTGATTGCTGATGAGCATCAGAACATGGTGCAAGTGTGTGTATGCAATGTTATTTCTCCCCACTGTGCTGGCTTCCTCTGCTCTTGTATTCAGACAGTGAACTGACATTTACAAGCATCCAGCTCTCTGAAGCATTCATAGTGCATAAGGCTTATAAATGTCATGTTACCCATTGCATACAAAAACAGAGCAGACAGGCAGAATGGGCGAAAGTACTACATGTGTGCATATCACATTCATGTGTCTGTGATCGCAGCTAAAATATTATGCACTGGAGAGTCAAAACAGTTACGCGCACTGATTTATTTTCCAGGCAGGCTTTTTAAAAACCTCCTAAGAACCAAGGCTTTCCAAAGAGATTAATAAAATCCTAAAATTAAGTTAGTAGCTACAATCTTTGGCCTGGATAAAGGAAGCCATCTGGGTATGTGTGACCATTGCAAAATAGGAGCTTCGGTGGAGCATGAAGAGGTGTGGTCTTCCTTTTTAAAGCAATAACGCTGTATTCCAGTGGATACTCAGGTGAACGTTTTAAGATGTTCATGGCAGGCACCATGTCTTTCTAAGTGTTTGTATGACCTTTAAATACTGTGAAGATCTAGATAGAGAGCACAATGGGGCCCTAGCCCTGACTGGGGCCTATGGACATTATTATTTATTTCTACTATAGTAACTTGAAAAGGGCAACAAAAATCAATCAATCAATCAGAATAGCTACTAGCAGTGTTAGAGGGATAATTATCACAACAGAACCATGATCATCATCTTTCATCTTTTTAAAGAATCTTCATGATGGCAAAAGATAAAATCTTCAGCCTCAGGAAAGGGAGACTTCAAAAATCTTTTAAATTCATTAAAATGCTTTTAGTTTTGTCTAGTTGCAGGACACAAAACCCCAGTTGCAGCACCTTGCCCATCTCTCTTCTTCTGACACACGTTTTTCTCCATCTTACATCAAGGGCAATCATCACAATGACTGCTAATAGATCATAGTATTTTCTATAGTAGACCCCTTGCCCAATTCATAACTGTTTGCATATCAGGAACAGTTCAGAAATATAACAAGTGCAGCACTTCCACCATGATGCTCACTTTCTTTTCATATGGCTCTACCTCCTTTCCTCACCCACTTCCACACCTGGACTGCCTCTTCACTTGCCCAGCCAGGTGGCAGACTGCTCCTCCACTATACATGGTCAGTATTTAGCTCCTTCCCAAACTGGCTGGCATACCTAGAGCCACTGAATACATGCCAACCAGCCATCCCTCAGGATTCCCTCTTCCTGCCTGCCTGCGTCTCCACTAAAATACACCCAAATCAACACAGAATAGGCCTGACACTGTTAAGTCCCATGATTTTTATACAGCCCTGCCTTCCTTCTACCTTTCCCCAGCCTGGCTGCTTTTACAGCATGTACCCTTCCTACATCTTTACTAACCTCATTCAAAGTGACCCAGAAAACGCAACCTGTGATAGCCTTGATGGGCTTAGACTTCAGCCGTCCAAGAAGCAAGTCCTAAAACCATTCCCTAAGCTGCATTTCCAGCACAGCGGTACAGAAAAATTACAATTAGAATGGAGTAAGATGACATATTTTTCCCTTGGTAAAAAGTTAATGAGAACTGCAGTGAAGACAAAAGGAAGATCAGAATGAAATAAGTGACAGCTTAAAGACGATGATCAGAAGGTTGACTTTAGAGATTAAAGCAGGCTTTAGAAACTACAATTCTTGGAAAAGTGTATTATTCAAAGACATGTACCTACTTGCAAAACCAATTGCCAAAATCTGAACACTTTCAGTTTGAGGAGATCTACACTTACAAAAACAAAATCCAAAACTCCATTCATGGATTTTTTTTTCCCAGAAAGAGAGTGACAAAGGACATACCTTTTGCATCTGAGTTTACAGCTGAAAAACAGAAGATTCCACCAACTGCTCTCTAAAGTGCGTTGAATAAATGCTTTTAATCCAAATGACAATGACCATAGAAAGTGTTTAAAGGTCCCCTAAAAACACTCTGAACCAAATCCTAAACAGCTGTAAGTGGTGCTGAGAATCTCGCGCACTAAGCATATATGTGAGGTACTTCACCAGACACGGTCAATTATAACAGTGCAGGAAGCAAGGGCCACAAAATCTAACAGGCACATATTGAGGGGGTCCACATCCCATCCACAGACAGAGAGTGAAATGGAAACATACAGCACAAAAAAGGCAGTGGGGGCCTTCCTCCAGAGAGGATCAAACTTGTGTTTTGCAGTATCTCTGGGCTTCAAATATTTTAGATCTGGCATAGCACAATTGAGAGAAATTGATAGCTGAGTGGGTTGGACTGGGGACACTTAGCATTTGAAGGGTACAAGGTTTCAGGAGGTGAGTGGACTCTGGTGCTGTCACTAGGAGGGTGTCCACAGCTGAGAGGTAGGACTGGAGCTGCTGTTTCTGAGGAAGAAGAGAGCAGGGATGGGATGTTTGTCAGAGGAAAGTTGTAGGATTTCCTATTTTGGGATGAAGAGATGGCATTGGTGGAAAGGAGGGAAAATAGGTGATTGAGCTTCTGACAATAGCTGCACGTAATGGTTGCAGTGCTTGCTTCAGAAAAGCAAAGGAAATGCAGTTGGCCTCACTCCAGCATAGATAGTATGGGCATGTTATCTTGGAGCATACAGCTACAAAGTGATCACTATTCAAATAGCATTAATAAATACCAAGCAGTCTTAATTGGCCGGTTTTACTACACTGCTTTAAGGGTTTCATAGATTCCAAGGCCAGAAGGGACCACTGTGATCTGTCTGATCTTCTGTATAACACAGGCCATAGCAATTCCATCAATAATTACTAGAGCATAGCTTTCAGAAAAAACATCCAATACTGATTTTAAAACTGCCAGCAATGGAGAATCCACCACAATCCAATGGTTAATTACTCTATTAAAAATTTATAACCTTATTACCAGTCTGAACTTGTCTAGTTTCAACTTCCAGTCAGTGGATCAGTTTAGACTCTCTCTGCTACACTGAAGAGCACACTGTTAAATATTTGTTCCCCATGTAGGTATATTTTACATATCTCACTTTCAGAAGTTATTCTCCGTAGTTTCCCATTCCTGGGAGAGAGGATATTAACCTAAGATGCCACCTCAGGAAATTTTTAAACTGTACCTTGGGCTTATCAGTTCCATTATACAATATACTGAAATATTATTTTGTTCTATTTGCACCATAAGCCTTTTTTTTCCCTGTAGGAAGTGAAGTGATTCCCCCAAACTAGGACACTGAGGTGAAGGCTGTTTGTGTACTGTGTTTGGCCTTTAACTAAAAAAATCAGACCCCTGAAGGGGCACTATTCACTGCTTCAAAGCCTCATTGAAAGCTCAGTCAGGGTTTTACCTGCAGTTCCATACCAGGCCACCAGAAGGCATGCAGGCATGCATCCTCACTCTTGGGGATGCTCAAGGGTGAGTGCCTGCCATAACACTTAAATTATTAAACTTTTTTATTACTGGACATGGAAAGAAATCTATTAGCCTGCAAGACATGTTCAGCTGATTTTTAAAATATCTTACCTACTGGTCTTTGACCAACCACTTTCCATCCTTCAAAAATTAAAACATTGCTTCTGCGTCTACTCTTCCCCAGCCGTCTGAAAAAAAAAATGGCCTAAATCACCTCCCTGCCACTTTCCCAAGAACTGTAATTTCTGAAGTCTGCTTTAATCTCTAAAGTCAACCTGCTGATCATCCTCTTTAAACTGTCACTGATTACAATGCAATTTTTATCTCTGTCAAAATCAAAAGAAATCATAGAATCATATGACTGGAAGAAACCTTGAGAGGTCACCTAGTCCAGTCCCCTGCATTCAAGTCAGGACTAAGCATTATCTAGACCATCCCTGACAGCTGTTTGTCTTACCTGTTCTTAAAAATCTCCAGTGATGGAGATTCTACAACCTCCCTAGGCAATTTATTCCAGTGCTTAACCTTCAAAAATTTTATCCTACATCTTTCTCTGCTTTATACCATAAGCTGTTCTGTAATATTTAAGATACTATAGTGTTTTTGGGACACACATCTGTAAGGCATAGGTGCACTGTATTGTATGTGTTTGTTCCTTTTTGTTATACTGCTATACCTGTGAACCAGAGTTACAATAAAATCCAGAACAAATCAAAACCTTTGTTATAGGTAAAAAAACTTTCATGTTAAGAAGTGAGTGCTAGAAGGTCTCTTAGTTTGTACCTATCTTCGTAAGTTAGGATGACCTAACTTTTTCCTTTGAATGGATTCCCCTAGCTTTCAGCTGTACCACCAGTTTTTGATAATCTGACTAGATCACAGTACAATAATGACAATAGAAATCACAGAATCATAGAACTGGAAGGGACCTCGAGAGGTCATCTAGTCCAGTCCCCTGCACTCAAGTCAGGACTAAGTATTATCTAGACCATCCCTGATAGATGTTTGTCTTACCTGTTCTTAAAAATCTCCAATGATGGAGATTCCACAACCTCCCTAGGCAATTTATTCCAGTGATTAACCACCCTGACAGTTAGGAAGTTTTTCCAATGTCCAACCTTAACCTCCCTTGCTGCAATTTAAGCCCATTGCTTCTTGTCCTATCCTCAGCCGTTAAGAAAAACAATTTTTCTTCCTTCTCCTCCTTGTAACAATCTTTTACATACTTAAAAACTGTTTTGTCCCCTCTCAGTCTTCTCTTTTCTACACTAAACAAGCCACATTTTTTTAATCTTCCCTCATAGGTCATGTTTTCTAGACCTTTAATCATTTTTGTCGTTCTTCTCTGGATCCTCTCCAATTTGTCCACATCCTTCCTGAAATATGGTACAATACTCCAGTTAAGGCCTAATCAGCGCAGAGTGGAGCAGAAGAATTACTGCTCGTGTCCTGCTTACACACTCCTGCTAATACATCTCAGAAGGATGTTTGCTTTTCTTTTGCAACAGCGTTACTCTGTTGACTCATATTTAGCTTGTGGTCCATTATGACCCCCAGATCCCTTTCTGCAGTACTCCTTCTTAAACTGTAATTTCCCATTTTGTATCTCTGCAATCGATTGTTCCTTCCTAAATGGAGCACTTTGAGTTTGTCCTTATTGAATTTCATCCTATTTAATGCAGACCATTTCTCCCGTTTGTCCAGATCATTTTGAATTTTAATCCTATCCTCCAAAGCACTTGCAACCTCTCCCAGCTTGGTATCATCCACAAACTTTAAGTGTACTCTCTAAATCATTGATGAAGAAATTGAACAGAACAAGACTCAGAACTGATCCCTGCGGGACCCCACTTGTTATGCCCTTCCAGCATGACTGTGAATCACTGATAACTACTCTCTGGGAATGGTTTTCCAACCAGTTTTGCACCCACCTTATAGTAGCTCCATCTAGGTTGCATTTCATTAGTTTGCTTATGAGAAGGTTATGCATGACAGAATCAAAAGCCTTACTAAACTCAAGACATACCATGTCTACCACCTCTCCCCTATCCACAAGGCCTGTCAAAGAAAGCTATCAGGTTGGTTGACATGATTTGTTCTTGACAAATCCATGCTGAGTTACTTATCACCTTATTGTCTTCTAGATGTCTGCAAATTGATTAATTATTTGCTCCATTATCTTTCCGGATACAGAAGTTAAGCTGACTGGTCTGTAATTCCCCAGGTTGTCCTTATTTCCCTTTTTATAGATTGGCACTATATTTGCCCTTTTCTAGTCTTCTGGAATCTCTCCCATCTTCCATGACTTTTCAAAGACAATAGCTACGGGCTCAAATATCTCCTCAGTCAGCTCCTTGAGTATTAATACAATACAGTTAGGCTATTGCTCATTCAGTGTATCATCTTTGTTTAACGTCTATGTTTTGTTTGCCACAAAGACGAAATGGAAAAAAAAAAATCACACTTGATACTGTAAAGGAATGATGAAAATTGGCAGGCAGTAAGCACTAGCCCATGAATGTTTTTTAAGTAAGCAATTATATAGTTTGCACTGATCTTGCAAATACAATGATCGAACTCCCTAGGCTAACCTAAGGGCAACTCAGTGCAATTCTGGAGTGGGGGTGGCTCCGTGTGTGTTTTGCGCTCAACTGGGGCTGCTCTACCTTATACTGGCTGCCTGTAGTCCTCCAAAGGTGTTATAGCAGCAGATGATCATTTCAATGGTAACTGGATAGGGCTTAAGTCTCAAATATATTTTGCGGTTGTTAGATGTCTGAACTAGCTTCTGGACACATCTCTGCCTCTTAACAAGATTTTTCTGAATCTCATATTATGCTCATTTATATTCATCCGAACTATCTGCTCTCTACATTTTTTGGCTGCAATTTTATTTTGTCTATGGCTGATCTCTTAAATTTTCTAAAATATAATTCACAACCTGTCTCCAGTAGGGCTTTTTTGCTGTTGTGGGTCCAGGCTCTAAAATAACCTTCAGACTGATATTGAATGCACTTCAGTTTAACTTTGGGAAGAAGAGCCAAATCCTGAGACGCGCTGCAGCAACTCATAGACTCCAAAGCCAAAAGGTACCATTGTGATCATCTAGTTTACCTTCCTGTGTAATACAGGATACAAAACTTCCTCAAAATAAGTCCTAGAGCAGATCTTTTAGAAAAGCATCCCATCTTCATTTTAAAACTGTTAGTGATAGAAAATCCACCACAACCCTTGGCAAATTATTTTGTAATGGGGTATCCACCCCACGCAAGGCAGAGCTGGTTAAAAGAGGCCAATTTACCTTATAGGCTGCACCTGGAGGAAAGCTTGGGCCTGATCAGGCCTAACGGCTTAGGAAGCCTAGCTGGGATAAGCTTATAAAGAGAGGAAACTGGTAATAAGAGAAGGCTACAATAAGGAGCTTTGCTGTCAGTCCTTAGAGAAAAAGGAAGGCAGCTAGGTACAAGGAAGAGGTCTAGGAGAGTAAGCCCTGGAATCCTTCCTTGGAAAACAGACTCTGGCAGGAGCCCAGAGGGGATGAAGTAATCACACGGAGAAGAGAAAGCCCCAGTGGTAACTCAGAGAGCCAGAAGATAGGGAAGAAAAGTAGGAAAAGACCCAGGAAAACAGCAACAAGGTCAGAACTTTCACAGATGTTTGTTGCTAGGCAGAATCCCTGGGCTGGAACCTAGAGTAGTGGGCAGGCCCAGGTTCCCCTACTGGCCACTGGGCAAGTGGCACAGACTGGGCAGTGGATAGGAAGGCTTGGACTTTGGTACCCTGGAACAGGAGGACTATAGTGACCTGGCCATAAAGCTGTTACCAAGAGGGAGCAACCAAGTCAAAAGTGAGAGAAACTGACTATGGGGCAAGCAAGCAGAGGAGGCGGTATCAGACTCATGGAGAGCTAACCTCTAGATGAGCCAGAAGGGGCACACTACAATGGTGAGTGAACCTGTTACATATTTCAGTGGTTAATTACCCTCACTATCAAAACTGTATGTCTATTTCAAGTCTGAATTCATCGAGTTTCAACTTCCAGCCATTGAATCATGTTATACCTTTCTTTGCTAGACTGAAGAACCCATTATTAAATATTTGTTCTCCACGTAGGCACTTACAGACTTAATCAAGTCACCCCTTAAACTTATCTTAGTTAAACTCAAGTCGCTCGATCTATTTAGCTTATCACTGTATGGCATATTTTCTAATCCTTTACTCCTTATTGTGGCTGTTCTCTGAAGCAGTGACCAGTCCTCTTCGTTATTTACCACTTTCCCAATTTTTGTGTCATCTACAAACTTTGTGATTTTATGTTTTCTTCCAGCACACTGATGATAATGTTAAATAGCATAAGGCCAAGAACTGGGACCCCTAGGGAAACACACCCACTCAGTGATGATTCCCTGTTTAGTTACATAATGGGATCTATCAGTTAGGCAATCTTTAATCCATTTAATATGTGCCATGTTAATCTTATCATTCTAGGATTTTTTTAAATCAAAATGTCATGTGGTATGAAGTCAAACACCTTACATAAGTCCAAGTCTATTACATTAACTACTATTACCTTATCAACCAAATTTGTAATCTCATTTTTAAAAAAAGCAAGGTAGTTTGACAGGATCTATTTTCCATAAACCTATGTTGATTTGCATTAATTATATTATCCTGTTAATTCTTTATTAATATAGACCTGTATCAACTGCTTCATTATCCTGCCCAGAATTGATGTCTGGCAGACAAGCCTATCATTACCTGGGTTATCCTATTTACCCTTTTCCCCAGTGATCCAAGATTTATTGACAATCAACATCAGTAGTCCAGCAATCTCCTAAGCCAGCTCTTTAAAAACTCTTGGATTCAAGTTAACTAGACTTGTTGCTTTTAAAAATATCTAACTTTAGTAGCTACTATTTACCATCCGCTAGAGATACTAGTGAAAGCGAAAGAGTGTTATCACTATACAATGAAACTATTTCATCTGCTTTCCGCCCCCAAATATAGACCAAATATTTATTGAACACTTCTGCCTTTTCTGTATTATTAGTGATAATTCTAGTTGCATCTAGTAATTGATCAATACCATTGTCATGATTATTTTATTTCATATTTAAAATATGCCTTCTTATAGTCTTAACTCTGCTGGCCATAGACAACTTGTGTCCCTTTACCTCCCTTATCAATTTTCTACAACTCCTAATTTCTAATCTATGTTCATTACTATCAATTCCCCCTTTTTTTCCATTTGTTTTTGTTTATTTTTACAGCTGCCTTCACTTCCCCTCTAAATCAAGTCTAGTTTTTAATCAGTACAGCCTTCTTCCTTGATTTGTGGCTTTAGGGACATCTAGTAAGGGGTTCTTAAAGAATTCCCAATTATTCACATTTTTCTGATTAAATTCTTCCTTCCAGCTGATCTGGCTCAATTCTTTTGAAACTGGCCTTATTAAAGTGTCAAGGATATATATTCATCTGGACTATATTCTGCTTGCACAATGAAAGTGATTAAGTCATGATTACTTGTACCTGAGCTACCATTAATTTTTAATTCTGTGATCAGTTCCTCTATCTATCTGTTAGGACAAGGTCTAATATAGAATTCTCTGGGTTGGCTGCAACATTTTTTGAATTAGGAAATTGTCACCTAAAATGGTTGTTAATTCCTCATGACTTCCACAGGCACCAGATGTGAGCAGCACATCTCAAGATTTGACTGTAAAATGCCTCTTACATTGCATTTCAACCTGTTACTGATTTCATCTAATGTACAAAATGTTTTGGAATGCTGGCAGGAAAAAGATATTTTGGTATTTTTTTTGCAAGTATGGCAACAAATAGCCATCAGAGTACGTGACAAGAAAATGTAACTAACCTATTCTATATTGAGTATTTCTCCTCTGGTATAAAATCAGCCTCGTTTCTCAGTCACTATAATGATTCAAGACACTTATGGCCAGATCCATAGTTGGTGTAATCAGGCATTGCTCAGTTAATTTCAATGGAGCTATGCCAATTTACGCTAAGGATCTGGTCCTTAATTTTCAACTCACTCTTCTGCCCTTCATTGAGAGTGACAATATTTACCCAATGCTCTCCATTACTCAGTATTGGCATGAGGTGAAATCTTGGCCTTACTGAAGTCAATGGCAGTATGGCCATTGACTTCAACAGGGCAGGGATTTCACCCCTACTTTTTGGCTACATTTCTCATGTGGCTGAACAGCTCTGGAGTCTGTGAAATGACTGCTCAATTAACAAGGTAAGAGTCTTTCTTTCCTCTTATTAAGCTATGTGACGCCTCCTCAGGAAAGGCGTTTTTCCATCTGAAGTTTGCATGAGCTCTCCTAGCCAATTATTACACACACACACACACACGCACACAGTTTTAACCATTTGCAGGTCTTCAGCTGTTAACCTCAAAACTTTACTTCCTAAAAAGCAATTTGTCTACCTTTTTGGCCATTGTACATGTAATCTAGAAACTAGAAATTCAGTACATTCACCAGGTCTGAGGGAGAACTAATGTACAGGGATGGAGTTGATCAGATAATTGAAAAACTATCTGCTACAGGAAAAGAGAACTTTTCAATGCTGTGAAAGATTCTTCTGTGAGGGGGGTCTTGCACCTCTTACTTATGCAAAACAGCCCCAGTGATTTAAGTGCAGCTACTCAGGTGAGTAGGGGCTGCAGCATTTGGTTCTTACCGATCATTGAAGATTGTGAGATTTGTAGACACTGTGACCGAAGTGCTCAGAATCCTGAAGGTTAGAGGCTGGTTACCAGTCTACAATGATTCCTGCAGAGTTTATGAACTCAGGAATGCAATGTACAAACTCTGAAAGACCACAGATGATTGGGACCAGGGCTCCTAAGATATTGCTATGACCCTGACTGGAGTCTATGGGAGGTGTGACTTCATGGCATCAAGGAAGAATTAAGCAACTCAGAATACTAGGTCCCTAGTTTGCATGGTAATACGTTGCAGTATGTTATGAAATACTAGTATGTCCATACACTACAAAGAAAGGAAGTGAAACTGTTGTAGTAGTACAAAAATACACCCAGACAAAGTGCAGGAGCAAAATTTTTATTTAGTGCATGGTGATCATTTTATTAAGTAACATTCTGGGTGGCTCCAACTAACCTTCAGCGGCTTGACTTGCAGAAAAGTGTTTAACCTAATCTGTGGCAGCAAACACAGAGGCATGCATGCATGCTCACTTCAAATGAAACTTGTTTTGTAATATGGAATATTAGTTCAGATTGATACTTTGGCACTGTGAGGAACAAAGTTAATTTAATGCATCTGTAGACTTTTGTGGTCCCGAAATGGTTTGAGAGCTGAAATTTAGCTTTAAAAAAATGTAATTTGCTACCAGCAGAGCTATAAGAATAGAATACATAAAAAGCTCTATGGCTTGATATTGCATTATTTTGCAATTATAATCACATTTTTAAAAAAATCTTGTAATACACAGTCAAATCTATAGAAGCACCTGCATTTTTCAAAGGACAAAGTTTCATATCCCCCCAGATACCAGACCAGCAGGGCCAACAGAACGCCCCACAAAAATTGTGTTCTTACACAGTATATCCATGTTCCTGCTGCTTTAAGTCTCAGACATATCTTATCAAGACTGTTCTTAATTTTTAAACCAAAGCTGACTCATCTACAGTAGACGTAGGATGCTGAATTGGTACCTTTTTATATATCACAATTTTCACCCTCAACGTTACGGTTATGTGCTTAATACAAACAAAAAGCCTATAAAGTAAACATGTAAAAATTCCATGTTACTTCTGATACACTAAGACTCATTCTCTGCTAGCATAAAGCCTTAAATCAATGAAGTTATGACAGCAAAAAAATTCAGCCCCAATATACTAATATTTACATCATCTGAGAATAGTAATTAACTGAGGGAAAAGTGACATTTTGGTAAGATAGGACAAAGTGGGGCAAACACTCTGCCTTTGATGCAGACAGAAAGTGTTTTGAATTCTGATTAGAACTTATGTTGGGCTGCTAGGAGATGAAAGGATTTTAAGTCAGACAGTAACAAGAAAAGGTATTCAAAAGAGAACAAAAAGAGGAGCACTGCAAGCCACTGACGTCCTGCTTAAAAATGGGAATTTTTTTTGTTACTGACATTCTCCACCATGCAGCATAGTCTTTTCCACACAGCTATACTTGAAAGCGCAGGATATTGTGGTATGGTTAGAGACCCACAGTTCTAAAGCAGATAAAGTTATAGGCCTAAATATGTTAAGCATATTTTATTCCAATACGCTAAATATATTAAGCAATGCTCTGGAATGTACCTGTATTTACTGCATGTGCACTGTTTTGCAATGTACAAAAAGTCCCTGTCCATGCAGCTTACAATTTAAAGGTCCAGTAAACTCCCGTATGTGGGAATAATCACAGAATGGGAGTGAAAACTCTGTATATTTCCTTCAGATTCTTGCTCCAAAGACAACATCTGCCTCTCTGCAAAAGGGACAGGGCTCCACACCCTAAACCTGCAGCCCCTTTGCAATCAAAGTCAGTCTTAGTGGATCTATGCAGTGGCCAAGGGCATCTGAACTGCTGCTCGCCACTGCAGGAGCTATGCTCCCTGGGCCCTCAAGTTTCCCTTATTGAGGGCAGTGTTCTGCAGCATGGAGGAGGCAGTGTTTAATTATTGCAGACTCCACTGCTGTAACTTTTGCTGCTGTGCCAGAGTTTTTTGGGTTTGTTTGTTTTTTTTTGGGGGGTGGGGGGAGAAGGGAGTGTTAGGAAAAATCCAGTGGAGACCAGTGCCTCATGCTCTTCACACTCCAGAGCCTCTGATGGGGTGGGGGGGGCACTGAGGAGGCTCTCCTCCCTTCTGTGTCCCCAAGGCCACATCCACAAATGCAGTCTTCCTTTATGTACATAAAGGAAGGGGAGCACGGGACACTAAAGCATAGGCAGTAAAACCAAGCACAACTACATATAAATGGTTCACCCTCTATCTAAAGTAAGCTCTATATGTAACATCACGAGTGAGAGATGGTGGGTTCCTCGTATAAATCTACAGCAAATACACAGTGGGTTATTAATGAAAGGTCATGCAGAAGAAATGCAGAGGAAGGAGGTTGCTTGGCAAACAAGGAAAGGAAGAGAATTCCAAGCATAGGAAATGGAATAGAAGAAGGTGCAATGATTAGAACCATAAAGGTGATGAAGGGTCAGGCAGGAGGTAGAAAAAGTGGAAAATGAGAACTCATATATAGGAATTGTACTTGAGGGTCATTTTGCATTTTTATTTCAAAGCTGCCCAGCTTCCTTTTGAGAGTTAAAATATTAGTCTTAAAAATTCTGGCTCAAGTATTGTCAGCCTGGCTGTATTTTATTTCCCGCCCCCCCCAATAAGTTGAGAGATTAATAATAGTAAATCATGTTTTGAAGTGCCACAAAAATGTTGAACATGATTAAATGTTGGCATTAAACCCAAACACTGTCTCCCTTGTTCTAGCTCCTTAATTCTCGTTTTCCCTTGTTGTGCTGGTTTTTAAACCTTTTTTTTTTTGACAACGTGGTGTGTCCTACCCCCTCTAGTTCTTCCCATTCTACCTTATCACTTCTTTTTTCCATCTCCCCCCCACACACACGTCCCCCGATACATGCCACATCTATCCACATGATTCAACACACAATCCCTTTATATTAGCACTCCTAATTTGCACACTTAATGCAATTATGTGCACAAGTCAGCTAACTATACACAAACTGCTTCAAAGAAAGAGCATTGAGTCTTACTGAATGCAATAGCAACTCTAATAAGTTAAGGTTTAGTTATTAATTAGCCATGTTCTACCACCATCTTTGCACGTGAGATTTGCTGTAGATAAGCAGTATGGTCTTTGTACCATTAACCTAAGAGTTGAAGTGTAATATGGTCCTTTCCACAGAATGAGTTTGACAGCCCTGTGTTGGGGGATATGAGCCATCCCTTTGGAAGTGCCACCTCCTCCTGGAAGTGTGCCCAGGGCGAGTGTCACAGGAAGTGGCACTCCATGGAAAAGGTTCCCTACTACTAATACAGGTTTAGACTCTAGTTTAGTGAAAGGAAGAGAGCTGTATGGTAGGTGGTTTGGGAGCCCTCTGTTTACTTACATTCACCCAGTGACAAGCAGGTTAGTTATAATGAAATTTACAAGCCATTTGCTCATAAATAGGACCCAATGTGTAAACCTTACACAGCACCAAAGAAAAATATTTTCCATTCCTTCCCTTTTTAAACATTTTCACTAATTTTTAAACAGAAGGAAAATTAAATGCACAGAGCTATTTAACAACATTACAGATGTGACTACCCAAAGAGAGAGCGCTAATTAAAGTTGCTAGTCCTCCTTTAACTCCCCTGCTCCCTTTATGCCTGATGGCAATAGCTGGCTGAACACTGTGCAATGTGCAGGCGCTTTCCAACAACCTCCCAGCTGCAAAGAGATGTGTCCTTCATGTGAACTCTAGCCTAAGTGAGAAATGTGCAGAAAAATAAAGTGGATCCCGCCAATATCACTTCTCTAGTTTCCTCAAGCTAGTGCATTTTTTTAAATTTAAAAGCGAAAGTGATGTTATAATTGAGTTTTATTTACAATTTCACATGGAGGGGCTTCTGTTGGGCTTCTTGCTTATTAATGCATTTTGAGAACAATCGTGTGACAAAACAATACAGTTCTATTATCTTCTCAAAAGGTTAATCCTACTAAAGTCTGAAACAGTGATAACCAATCAAACTGTATATGCAAATAACTACATCCCAGTTGCTTAGCTATGGGAAATCTACTATTTTTTCAAATAAGTAGCAAATACCTGTAACTGTTGTTCTGGACTGCTAATCTCTTCTTTAGAATGTAATCTGAAAAGATGTGGGGTTTTTTGTTTATTTCAGGATCCTAGTTAGACCTGGGTGAGTAATAGGGGAAAATGGGATGACTTAGTTCATAAATGATCAATTCTCTCTACTTTGATTAGAAGCATGGAAATACTTCCATAGCATTCTTGTCATCCATCTGTGAACCTCCTATTTCTTACAAGGAGGAAAACACAAAGAGTCATCCACAGATGAACACTCCATTCTGGATATGCTGATTTCATCTGTATCATTCTGACTGAATAATCTGCCCCACATCATTATTAGAATACCCTGCAACCTCTATCAGGACTGTGAGCCCCCCCTCACAGGCATCCTCTAAGCTTCAACTCAACCAGTTTTGCAAGTGTTGAAGCCTACACTAGACTTTTTAGAACATGTTAGCTAACACATTCTCACACACCACCATTTAAAATAGTCTGGACCAGACAATGTTCTCTTATCTTCTTCTATTCCAATCACTTTTCACAGAGCAAAACTGAATTCTGCTTAGCATGCAGTACCTCTTAGAGCAGAGCTCCTGTCTCCAGTTCATACTACAGGATTACCAGCAGATCTCAGTCTTGGGGGCGGGTGGGGAGATGACTAAAGGTCCTTGTCAGGGGAACCAAGCTTTAGCTTTATTAGCATGTGCTTTGTGTCGCAATTCCCCCTCTGCCCTTCTTATTTCTTCACAGAAGTGGGGTGGGTAAGTATTATTGAACAGGATTTTTAATACACCTTGAATCCATACATCTTTATGCTAGAAGCTCTGTACTCTTGCTGACCCTTCTCATAAGAGATAGTAAGAGTCAAATGTTCAAAATCCAAGACCTGAAGGCTTCATGGAATTGTGAACTTACAGCAACTGTGTGTACAGTTATTTGCTAAAATGACCATTAGCACTTCCAGATAGCTAATTACAATCATAGTAAAGGAACATGCAAATACAGACCTTTATATTTGCCCAGGAATCTCTCCTCTCTACTTTTGAAAATGTAGGTATCAGAATGTATATAGCAATACATATAGTACTGACTTCTTTATTTCAGTGACCATTGAGATTTATTTCCCTCTCAACATGAAGAGCAAACTGTACTAACCTAAGGAGGCCAAATCTGCTTAGACACTTGATTTCTCTGGAACTAGCAAAGTAGTATGTTACTTCTCTTCACTTGCACGTTCACGGTATGTTAACCACACAGTTTATCCCCTTTCAACTTTAATTGTTCTGAATAAACAACTATCTCCTCTAGCCTGACTCGATCATCACCACAGCACCCTATTTCTTGACTCTCTTGATTGAGGAAGTAGACTGAGAAGCTGCCCTGAATCCTATACACTTCTACCTCAATATAACGCGACCCGATATAACATGAATTCAGATACAATGCAGTAAAGCAGCGCTCCGGGGGGACGAGGCTGCGCACTCTGGTGGATCAATGCAAGTTCGATATAAGGCGGTTTCACCTATAACACAGTAAGATTTTTTTTTTGGCTCCTGAGGACAGCGTTATATCGGCGTAGAGGTGTATTTACACATGCAAACACAAAAATGGCGGATTTAATTATGACCTAGAGAAAGTCAACAGAAGGAAAAATCTTAGAGACATAATTCCTTTATTTTATCATCTCTTACTTAAGGCATAACCAGTGGTATATATTAGTTGCTCAGTTGCACAAAATCAGAATGCTTGACTGGAGCCAGTGCCAGAGGATGGGAAACAGGATATCCACACCAGCACCAAGAATATCAAAACGTCTCTCAATTAAGTTATAAGAACAACAGATACATGCTTTAAAACACAGAAATCCAAGTCAATGAGTGGGAAAGTGTCATTCCTATAAAGGGAGGGGCTTTGATCTAAAGGTCAGGTTGGGCAAAAAGATGCTTACTTGTAAAGGTAATACTCAGCTTGATCCACCTCTTCTCGTGAAGAAATGTTGTCAATAAACTGATTTAAAAATAAAAAAGCTTTAGTGTACAGCAGTCACAATGCATATTAGAACATTAAGGCATTTGTTTTGGTTCACATTTAAGTATCTAGCCACAAAAAAAAAATCTTCACTTTGTTTAGTAACTGACTTCATTTTTGCACTGTTTTCTTAAATGCAAACACAAGTAAAACATCCAAGAGAAGCTGTATAACCTTAAGAGTCACTGATTGCCTCCATCTGTGTCTCATACAGTCCAGAAAGACTGAGAATGGTGAGGTGGTTAAGGCCCTGAACTAGAAATTAGGAAACCTGGATTCCATTCCTGGCTCCATCCTCTGACTTAGGTCAAGTCCCTTAATCTCTGTGCTTCTATTCCTATCTTTAAAAAGCATCCTTTTCTTCCACTTTGTCATCTCTATTTATATTAGAAGATCTTACTGTGTACATACACCCCCAAAAACAACAGGGACCAGTCTTAGCTAGAGTCTCTAGGCACTAATAAAAAAAACAAGGAGTCCTTGTGGCACCTTAGAGACTAACATTTATCTGGGCATAAGCTTTTGTGGGCTAGAGCCCACTTCATCAGATGCATGAAGTGAAAAATACAGGAGCAGGTATAAATACATGAAAGGATGGGGATTGCTTTACCAAGTGTGAGGTCAGTCTAATGAGATAAAAATCAGCTAACAGCAGGATACCAAGGGAGGAAAAAATCTTTCTGAAGTAGTAAGAGAGTGTCCTATTACAGATAGTTGACAAGAAGGTACGAGTAACAGTAGAGAGAAATTAGTAATGGGGAAAATAAGTTTAGGTTTTGTAATGACCCAGCAACTCCCAGTCTTTATTCAAGCCTAATCTGATGGTATCCAGTTTGCAAATTAATTCCAGTTCTGCAGTTTCACATTGGAGTCTGTTTTTGAAGGTTTTTTTGTTGAATTGCCAATTTTAGGTCTGTTATTGAGTTACCAGAGGGAGTGAAGTGTTCTCCTACTGGTTTTTTGAATGTTATGATTCTTGATGTCAGATTTGTGTCTATTTATTCTTTTGTGTACAGACTGTCCGGTATGGCCAGTGTACATGGCAGAGGGGCATTGCTGACAAGATGGCATATATCACATTGGTAGATGTCAGGTGAACGAGCCCCTAATACTGTGGCTGACATGGCTAGGTCCTATGATGGTCCCTTGAATAGATATGAGTCCTTTCATGCATTTATACCTGCTCCTACATTTTTCACTTCATGCATCTAACAAAGTGGGCTCTAGCCTATGAGATCTTATGCCCAAATAAATGTTCGTCTCTAAGTTGCCACAAGGACTCCTCGTTGTTTTGCCGATACAGACTAACATGGCTACCACTCTGAAACCTGTCACTAGGGATTAATAGTTAAAAAAAAAGCTAGAGGGCCCAATTCTGCTCTTATTTACACCAGTGTAACTCCATGAAGCTATGCTGACCTATGCCAAT
Source organism: Gopherus flavomarginatus (assembly GCF_025201925.1). Lineage (NCBI taxonomy): Eukaryota > Metazoa > Chordata > Testudines > Testudinidae > Gopherus > Gopherus flavomarginatus. Next base: position 50,898,378 of record NC_066619.1, on the reverse strand, counting down.
GGAAAACTCTCTAAATTTAGACAATCTTACAAAAAATTCTTAAAATTAAATTCAGACAACAGGAGCGGAGAACAGGAGTTGTGGGAATCTGTTATACTGAGTGGTCTCAATGCAATACACAATTTTCCAGCCTTTCTGAATTAATAGAATCAAAAATTGACAAACACTGTTTTTGTTCCCCAACCTCCAGTAATGATCTTAGAATTTACCTGCTTCACGCAAGTTTGATATTGGGTCAGAAAGTAAAGCTCAACCCAAAAAAAGGCAAAGCTGTCTGATCCAAAGGCCACTCAAGTCAATGGGAGTCTTTTCACTGACTTCTTCAACAGGCTTTCAATCAAGACCATACTATGCTGCAAAACAGTTTACAGGTTCTCCCAGTGGAAGCAGCTATAAGCAAGAGAACAACCAGAACGGAGGCCACAGAAAGTGTTCAGTAACTGCATGAAGTGTTTTTCTGAATGAAGTGGTATGAAAGCCCCACGGGTCATTCCAGTGATCACTAATGGGTGAGAATAGTACTGATGAGTTTCCAATATACCCAGTCAGCTTTTTTCTTTCTGACCTAGTTCTGTGCTTTGAAATTCTTTTAAAAGCAAGTGTCATATGTGCTACACTTCTAGCACTTGGTGGATTTTAAAGCTGTTGCTGCCACAGACAGAAATCACAAAAGGGCAGCCAACAGCAGCTTTGCCAGCACTCCACTGGGATGGGACTTCTCACCTCTAGTGCACCGGGCCAGGCTGGCACAGGGGATTGTAAATTACACTCTTCTGTGCCAGTTTCAGAGAATCTGATCCAATATATTGATCTGTATTGTGGAAGTATCTAGGGACCCCAATAATTGGTCAAGGTCCCCTTGCATTAGGTACTGTACAAACACACAATAAAGACAGTTTCTGCCCTGAAAAGCTTACAGTCCAAAGTACAATATGTATTTAAAGCAGGTGGATATAGCAGACACTTTTACAAAGCTAAGGGTTCAATTTAGCAATATAACAAGATGTTTACAATTTGAACTCTCAGCACAAATAATAATCTATTCCTTAGGAGTTCACTTGACTTCTTAAGTATTCTCAGGTCACTCCCATCTTTGTTAATGGAGTTTTTTCTTACCCGTGATATTGTCAAAGAGCTGACAGGAAGCTTTCTTTCATAGGTTCTGTCCATGAATGTGGCCAATTCCGCTGTAGAAACACATGAAAAGTTATTTTCCTCTAATCAAAGTTACTGAGAAAAACTGACAGTAAAAGATTAACTCTTCTGCAAACTGGAACAAGGCATGCAGTCATGAAATTTAACACCAGTTCTTAGCAATGTATTTTATTTTCATTTGAAGTTAGAACAAAATCCATGGAGGATTTTTCAAAATGTTTAATACTAGGAAAAGACTTAAAGCATTAGGTGAAATCAATAAACAAACAGCCTAAACAAGCTGGACAGATGCCTTGAAAGTTCACTGTTGGTTTCAAGTTTGGTGTTTACTGGACAGCGCATGTTTTGTTTCTTCTTATTTTATAATAAAATAAAAATCAAACACTAACAACTCCTAGAAGCCAAAATAAGATAAACATCAAGTCAAATATAAACTGGGCTATATGTCAGTATTTTATTACCATCCCAGTAGCCCAACATGGTAATTTTTTTAACCGTCTGCACAGTGGTTTTAAACCTTGGGGCTAACTACTGAATTTGATATATCTAAGTTGGTTTTTTTTTTTTTTTTGCATTTTTCTTGAATAACCATGTCTTGGAAAAAGCTCTATTGCAGCATCTCTGATATGCGTCAAGGGTATCCCATCCATGATACTAAGACAGATTCACTGTCTCTCTATTCTCTTGTGTATCAGCTCCATTGCAGAGTCAGAGATACCAAATGCCTCTGTGGTTCTGGCAGCAGCCCTAGGAGTACTTTCCCTGTCTCCCAGGTCTGGTGACTCACAAGTACTCTCCTCAAGCCCCCTTTCCAAACAGCTCTACTCACTGACCCCTTTGCAACTTACTTAGGGCCTGACCCAAAGCCTATTAAGCAATCAATGAGAGTCTTTCTATTGATATCAATGAGCTTTTGATCAGGCTCTTGCAGTGCAATCAAGAGGTGTGCACTGATTATTTTTAAATTTGTTTTCCACCTGTTGTAATATGCAACAGCCATAGTTTCCAGCACAAAGGATGTTAAGCTCTATACTTCAGCAGAGTGGGAGGGGAGGTGGGCCATAGCCAGGACAAATAAGAACTGCCCCACTACACCTGATCCTTCAATGATATAAGTAAAGTATTTGAGGGCCCTACCACCAGAGGCATAAATCAGTCTGTACCTGTGCAGCCTCCACTTAACCTAGGCGGCCCTGAATCACAGAGCTTGAGCTGGTTTCCTGTAGATCCCGTCTCCATTCCACCTGAGTTCAAGCTCTTACAGCTGGATTTTTAAAGGTATTTAGATGCCTGACGATGCAGATGGGCTCCTAGGCATCTAGTGGGATTTTCAGATATGCCAATCCACATCTTTAGGAATCTAAATATCTTTGAAAATCTAGCTCTATCTACAATTGTAAATAGTATCTTTTGCCAAATTTTCAAAAAGGATGGCTAAAGCTACACACCTAAATCTGTATTCTGGCATATAAGTAAGCAGCTTGATTTCACAGGTGCTAAGAAGGTGCAGCTCCCTCAGACTGTTCAACATCTCTGAAAATCAGGCCACTTATTTAGGTACTTAAATGTGGATTTAGGTATCTAAACACAAGATATCTAAGTAGGAAAATTTAGGCCTTTCAACTCAAGACCATGTCTGAATGACCACACCCAGTAAAATGCTGATTATATTAAACCTAGCTGTAGTTACCACAATAATTATTAACTTCAACTATCTTTCAAGTGTTTGATCTAAGGGGGAGAAAATGTTATACAAGATTCCTCTAGGGAAAGCATGAAACACTGTCAACCACCTATTGCCTTGAGTCACTAAGCTTAAAGGATAAATGTATCTGCTGTATTTTTTTTAACTCCTTTGAAAATGTGTAGAAAAGGGAATGGTAGAAGGGACTGAATAATTCAATTCTCCTGCAGCTGATCAACTGATCTAGGTCAGGGGTAGGCAACCTATGGCACGCGTGCCGAATGCATCACACAAGCTGATTTTTCAGTGGCTCTCTTACTGCCCTGGTCCTGGCCACCGGTCCGGGGCCTCCGTATTTTAATTTAATTTTCAATGAAGCTTCTTAAACATTTTAAACTTGTTTACTTTACCTACAATAGTTTATAGACTTAGAGAGACCTTCTAAAAATGTTAAAATGTATTACCGGCACATGAAACCTTAAATTAGAGTGAATAAATGAAGACTCAGCACACCATTTCTGAAAGGTTGCCGACCCCTGATCTAGGTCTAAACAACTGATAATAGTTGGAGAGGCCATTTCAATTCTTCTCAGCAGTGAAAATTCAAACTGTGAAATGAACTATTCTTTAAGGGCAACAGATGTAGCAGCAACATCAGGTTGACAGCAATTAGCAAAAGACTAGTTACAGAAAGATGCTCATCTGAGCATAAGACTATCTAGAGTTCTTAATCTACCCAGTGAATAAGACAGGAAAGTATACAATGAGAATATCTTCAGTATTTAAACAATAGCACAACAACATGGTTCTGTGGTGAATGAATATACAGCTTGGGAACCATTTGCAGCAGTCATTTTTCAGACTTCATTGAGTTGTTGAGGATTTAATGCATCTCTATCTGAAACTGAAAGATGTCTAGGATATCTTTGAGTGTTGGTGTCCAATCCTGAAAGGCACTCACAGAGAACTCCCCCTGAAGTATTTGAGAGTTGCACACCCAGGACTTCCACGATTAGTCCTTTGATCTGTCAATGAAGCTGGAAATCTGTCAGCACTTTACCATAGAAAGTAACTTGCACCCACTGATACAGCTCCCTCAGCCCCAGTATAAAAAATCACACTAAAATTAAAGCTTAACATACAGGTAACAGAAATCAGGTTAACTGAAAATTTAACTACATTGCTAGCCAAACTGCAGCTTTTACTGTAGTTACTAGAGATGAATCAATATTTTGCAGTGAACATATTCCAGGTTTGCTTCTGTCTGTAGAGCATGAGAGCAGATTGAATAATTTAAAATAAGGAATTTCAGAAAAATTAATGTTTCTTGTGAATTTAATTCTGTGGATTGCTATTTAATAAATAACGTAGCTGTGTTGCAAGTGATAAGTGTTGTCGGTAGGTGTGGCGAGCAGATCAATTGGCTGGTCAAATAATGTCAGTTAACCATGAATATTTGACCACTGTCAAATATTCCAGCAAGAAAGCCTTGAAGTAGGTAGCAGCCTACTTTTTTAGATTGCATCATGGTGCCATTCTTCCGATTAGAACTTCATTTCATTGTGTTTTGCATTTTTCTAAGTTAAAGTAATTCAGTTAAGTAACTTGTTTCTTTGTAATTAGGCATAAGTATCTAAGGCTCAGCCTACTGGAGACCATAAAGTCTTACTCTTATTAGTGATCTAATAAATTAGTGCTTAAAAGTATTTTACCATTTTTTACATCATTTGACAATATCTTACTGATCAAATGCTCAACCATACTTGTGCGATATCTGAATGCAAGTGCATGATTTACATTTCTTAGCTTTCATAGCAGTAAAACCTGACCGTATGTGTGTGGAAACACAAAAGGAGTGTTTACATGGCCAAGTGAATTTGTATTTAAATTCTAACAAATATCCACCAAAAATGTTTTTATGCTATTTGTCCAGCAGTGGTAATTATCAAAAAGGAGATGAATATGATCAACTCTCATCCAAGGTTAATTTTTACTGAATTATTATCTTTCATAAAAAGGTAGTTTTCCACAGACTACAAAAGACAGTATAACCATATATTTTTTTTTAAATGACAATATAAGAGTGAGTCACTTAAATTCAAGGCATCATCTTCCTCCCTTAGTCAAGGGAATAACTGGCTCTTTGATATCCTGTTTATTTTTAAATCTGTTCGTGGAAACTAAAATTCCTGCTCCCAACAATTGAGTGGCTCAGGGAACCTACTAATGAAAGAGACTTTCATCTCCCAAGGTACTGATTTCAAATACAATTCAGGTCAACAGTGGCTAACATCTGATTGATGTTTGGTGGCCTGTGTGATATGAATGTCTCAAAAACAAGGAGTACGGTGGCACCTTAAAGACTAACAGATTTATTTGGGCATACGCTTTTGTGGGTAAGAAACCCACTTCTTTACCTGCAACATGAATGTGGTCTCAGTTCAGTTCCTAGTAGACATCTGTCCATCATACAAACCACTCTGACAACTGGCACCCTTATGGCAAACATGCAGTTGGCATGGAGTTTGAACTATCATCTCACTCATAGTGGTGATCATCAAGAACAAGGTTGAAGCCCACTGATGAGGCAACACTGGGAAGCTGGTACCTATGACATACTTGTCCTGTGAATGCAGCAAAGAGTCCTGTGGCACCTTATAGCAGGGGTGGCTCTGGACATTTTGCTGCCCCAAGCACGGAGGGTCCGCTGGTCCCGCGGCTTTGGAGGACCTCCCGCAGGCATGCCTGCAGGAGGTCCACCGAAGCCGTAGAACCAGGGGACCCTCCGCAGGCAAGTTGCCAAAGGCACCCTGCCTGCCGCCCTAGCGGCAACTAGCAGAGCGCCCCCCATAGCTTGTTGCACCAGGCACCCGCTTGGAGCGCTGGTGCCTGGAGCAGCACCTGCCTTATAGGCTAACAGACGTACTGGAGCATGAGCTTTCGTGGGTGAATACCCACTTCGTCGTATTCACCCACAAAAGCTCATGCTCCAATACGTCTGTTAGCCTATAAGGTGCCACAGGACTCTTTGCTGCTTTTACAGATCCAGACTAACACGGCTACACCTCTGACACTTGTCCTGTGAATGAAGACCTACTTCAGTGCAGAATTGTCAATTGCTAAAGTTCAGTTTTTATAAAAACAAAATGCTTTGCACGAAAAAATGCTGTCCTATGTTGGGAGACTGAATGTCTGCTTGAGTCAAGAGCTCACCCTATAACTTTAGTATTACATCAAATGTCTCTCTGCTCTCAACTCCCAACATGCAAATGAGATGCAGCACACGCAACTGGCCCTGGCCTCCACATTTCTGGGATTCATCAGGAAAGGACTGATTTTTATAACAAAGGCCTTGAGTCACTGAAGTCTAAAAAGAGAGCACTGCCATCTCCTGTTCTGATAGGACAGTTTTGATAACTAAAACACCAATGCTTTTTCAAACAAATGAAAAAAACTAATTAATGCTGCCCCATTAGTGCGTTCTCTGCTTGCCATCAATCTACTCTCCATTAACTTCATCTTTTTTGTTGACAGAGCAACTGAAATTTTAGAGAATGCAAGTCCATCCAATCCTCCTCCTTTTTGAGCATCTAATTTTCAGAACTCAGTCTATTATTATTAAACCAATTTTTCCATAACAGTAGGCTATTTGAAAACCATGACCAGAACATGTCAATATCATCTTTTAAAAACCAACCGCTCTTTGGTTAGTTTTGAATGCGGAACAAATGCTAATGTCTCGAAATCCTATCACTCCAGGAACATTAACTTTAGGCTATAATCCTCATTTATTTGTATGGAGTCAAGTTTGTAACAAAACACTATACAGATAACACAGTAAAGGAACAAGCCTGAAACACAGCTATGTCATCACAGCAGTGGAATAGAGGAAATTTCTTTACATCAAAAATACTTTCTTTAAAATCATCATGAGATGTGCCAGATTCATAGATTCATAGACTCTAGGACTGGAAGGGACCTCGAGAGGTCATCGAGTCCAGTCCCTTGCCCTCATGGCAGGACCAAATACTGTCTAGACCATCCCTGATAGACATTTATCTAACCTACTCTTAAATATCTCCAGAGATGGAGATTCCACAGCCTCCCTAGGCAATTTATTCCAGTATTTAACTACCCTGACAGTTAGGAACTTTTTCCTAATGTCCAACCTAAATCTCCCTTGCTACAGTTTAAGCCCATTGCTTCTTGTTCTATCATTAGAGGCTAAGGTGAACAAGTTTTCTCCCTCCTCCTGATGACACCCTTTTAGATACCTGAAAACTGCTATCATGTCCCCTCTCAGACTTCTCTTTTCCAAACTAAATAAACCCAATTCTTTCAGCCTTCCTTCATAGGTCATGTTCTCAAGACCTTTAATCATTCTTGTTGCTCTTCTCTGGACCCTCTCCAATTTCTCCACAACTTTCTTGAAATGCGGTGCCCAGAACTGGACACAATACTCCAGTTGAGGCCTAACCAGCGCAGAGTAGAGCGGAAGAATGACTTCTCGTGTCTTCTTTACAACACACCTGTTAATGCATCCCAGAATCATGTTTGCTTTTTTTTGCAACAGTATCACACTGACTCATATTTAGCTTGTGGTCCACTATGACCCCTAGATCTCTTTCTGCCATACTCCTTCGTAGACAGTCTCTTCCCATTCTGTATGTGTGAAACCGATTGTTCCTTCCTAAGTGGAGCACTTTGCATTTGTCTTTATTGAACTTCATCCGGTTTACCTCAGACCATTTCTCCAATTTGTCCAGATCATTTTCAGTTTTGACCCTGTTCTCCAAAGCAGTTGCAATCCCTCCCAGTTTGGTATCGTCTGCAAACTTAATAAGCGTACTTTCTATGCCAACATCTATGACAACCATGGAGATTATAGGCTTCTACCAGCAGATCAGATACAGAAGGGGTAAGTGCCAATTTAATCTTCTCTCTGTGTTCTGCAGGAGATGAGTTTTTTTTGTTTTTATAACAACTAAAACAAAGAAGTCTTCTTAATATGAATAATTCATCCTAGTAGTAATTATCTTTTTGTTCTTCCACACACAATTAAATATGCAGCAACACAATTAGCAAAGACAGGCTACAGTCCAGATGTCTGATGTCATCTCCCCAACATGCTATTAGAAATGACATGGTTTTTACTACCTTCTTTTGTTCCTTCCAGGAACAAGACACCAAAACCCAAACCAAATGAATGAATTTGTTCTAATAACCCTGAGAGAGGGGAAGCGGTCTTGACTTTCTGAGGCAGCCAGGAGTAAGCTAACTGCTTTGGTCCAAGGTCTCAGGCAGAAAAGAGGTTGCAATCTTCCTCCCCAAAAAGTGTCATAAGAGAGCTCTATGATCAGGGCTATAGTAATTGCTATCCAAAAACTTTGGTAGCCTATTACCAGTAAAATGAGTTAGTATCAGTCTAGTTATTTATAAATAGATGAAAAAGTTATATACTATAGAGAGCAGTTCACAGATCCATAAACATTAATCCTACAAGGAATCATGGTGATCATGACCTCCTGCACCACACAGGCCATAGACTTACATCCAGTAATCCTGCATCTAGCTTAACTTCTGGTTGAGCTACACCATATCTTTTAGAAAGACCTCCAATCTTGATTTGAGACATCCTCTTGCATTGGCAAGGACAATAACTGGATACTGCAGTACATTTCCTCGCCCACCATCTCCCCCTTAAGCTTCTACAGTTGCAAAACCCTCCCCCTCAAAAAAAAAAATCACAACTAGCACTAACTGGTCCTCAGTGCCAATCATCTGGATTTATCAAGCATAATCGAGATCAGATTACAGCCTCATATTCATGGCTAGGAAAATCCCTGCGCCCAAAGGAAGCTGAAAGCTTGCCATGAAACTACTATGATATGTCATGCAGGTCAGAGTAGATGCTGTAGTACATGATGGGTAGGGCCCTACCACATTCACGGCCATGAAAAACATGTAGCGGACTGTGAAATCTGATCTCTCACTGCGAAATCTGGTCTTTTATGTGCTTTTACCCTATACTAGACCAATTTCACAGGGAAGACCAGAGTTTCTCAAATGAGGGGGTCCTGACCCAAAAGGAAGTTGAAGGGGCAGGGGTCACAAGGTTATTTTGGGGGGGAGGGAATCATGGTATTGCTCCCCTTACTTCTGTGCTGCCCTCAGAGCTGGGCAACCGCAGAGTGGCAGCTGTTAGCCGGGCACCCAGCTCTGCAGGAGCAGCGCAGAACTAAGGGTAGCAAGACCATACCATGATATCCTTACTTCTGCACTGCTGGTGGCAGCTCTGCTTTTCAGAGCTGGGCTCCTGGCCAGCAGCCACCAGTCTCCAGCTGCCCAACTCTGAAGGCAGCACTGCCGCCTGCAGCAGCACAGAAGTAAAGGTAGCAGTACCACAAAACCCACCCCCTCCAATAAACTTGCAATTCCCCCTACAACTCCTTTGTGAGGTCAGGACCCCTACAATTACACCACCATGAAATTTCAGGATTTAACTAACTGAAATCATGAAATTTACTATTTTTAAAATCCTATGACTGTGAAATTGACCAAAATAGACTGTGAATTTGGTAGGGCCCTAACAATGGGAGCTGTAGTCCAGTCCAGGAGCTCAGCCCAAAGGAGATAATACAAGTGCACAGACTACAACTTCCATGAAACATCATAGCAGATGGTTTAATGTTGAACCAACCCAAAACTAAGTTTCAATTTTCCTGACAGAAAATTAAAAAATCTCAGCAAAAAATTTAGCAGACACTGAGATTTCAGTCACTCTTTTTAAAAGTGAAAATTATCCTCCAATAGTTTACAAAATGACATCTTGCACATCTTACTCTTCATTTTAAGTAACAGACTGCCTTTTAAATTTTGATATCAAAACTCAGAATGGGCACTTGAAGTTTAGATTAAAAAAAAAAATCACATCCATAGAATGTGTATCTTGTGAAAGAAACAATTTACAGAAAAGACTTTCTAATTTTAATGAAAGATATAAAGTCTACCCTTGGTAGAAAGTATCTGCATATTTTTGTTCTGGATCAATAGTACAAACAGGCAAGACATTTCTAACTTACAGGATCAGATTCTGATCCACTTACTCAATCTCAGTAGCATTTTACTCCACAAAGACTCAGTGTGAAGTTCTACAAAATGTGAGTAATGGTATTAACTGTTCCATAATGATTTTAGGTTTTTCAGTTAGTCAAGATGAGTAAATGTAAAAACTCTTTCGTTACCCAAGCTGTGCACCTCTTTTTCTCTTTCTTCCCATTTTGAACTGTCCACGTAAGCTGCAGAAAGAATAGATCTTCTGCCTAATTTTAAAAAAAGAAAATCATTGTCAAAGTCAGATCACTTAAAGGTGTCAGTTTAACTAAACAAACATTTTATTAGAACAAATGTTTATATCTTCCATTCACTGACTTAACTGTAATTGTTTTGTGAGCACTCCATATTTCAAGCAGTTAATTCATCATATATGCATTCAAACCATGCATGGGGGAAAGACTAGCTCAGTGGTTTGAGCATTGGCCTACTAAACCAAAGGTTGCAAGTTCAATCCTTGAGGGGGCCACTTAGGGATCAGGGCAAAAATCTGTCTAGGGATTGGTCCTGTTTGAGGAAGGGGTTGGACTAGATGACCTCCTCAGGTCCCTTCCAACCCTGATATTCTATGGTTCATAGTAAGACAAGACATTGCCATGGTCACTTTCTTTTTCCTAGAAGCCTCTATAGTCCCCTGCAACATAAAATTAACTTCCACAGCACTTAACTTGATTTTAGCATTTGGAAGAAAGCTTTGGTGCATTAAAACATTTATTGTTCACACCCTTCTTCTTTTCTCTACACCTCTAATAAAAGCTTAAGACCAGGAAACATTCATGAACCAAAGCAAGAAGTACAAACCCACATGGCATCAAACATGTACTTTGCTCCCCATACGTCTCTGTTCATGCACATTTGTGATTAGGGCTTCAGTTTTTCAAATGAAACCTTTTTGGCAAAAAAAAAAAAAAAAAAAAAGGCAGATTCAAACACACAACTTAGTGTCAGTTTACAAACTGATGTCAGTTTCCCCAAATTGTTTGTTTCAGAAAATAAATCTGAAACTCAAAACATTTTGTTTCAATATTTTCCAAACAATGTTACAATTTTTCGGTTTGAAATGATTTGGGGTTTTAAATGTCATTCAATTTTATTCAACAAATTCAAAAATGTTAAAGCTCAAAATTTAAAGGAAAAGTTTAGTGTCAGAAAAAGGGAAAAAAAATTCCATTGAGGTTGAAAAAAACATTTTATTTGCCTAAAGTTTTCATTTTAGAACCAACTCAAAAGGATTTTTTTTTTAAACTGCCAATAAGCCACATAAAAAATAGTTATTCTCCAAGATCTATTTGAGAGACACTGGCAGCCCTATGAAACATGAGCAAGACTGTTCATAACTTCTGGAAGACAATGGCAAGTGCTGAATCCTGGAGGACAGGGAACACCATTGTGCAAAGGAATACATGAGAGGTGCAACAGGCAGCATGTCATGTGTTGCTGAAGGGGAAAGAGGTTCAGACATGGACGTACAATGCTTTGAAAGACTTGGATTAAATATATATTGTAAGTACAAATTACTACATCTCTACCCCGATATAACGCTGCCTTTGGGAGCCAAAATATCTTACCATGTCATAGGTGAAACAGCGTTATATTGAACTTGCTTTGATCCACCGGAGTGCGCAGCCCCATTCCCGGAGCACTGCTTTACCACATTATATCCAAATTCGTGTTATATCAGGTCACACTATATCAGGGTAGAGGTGTATTATGGTTCCACATACTAAATAGCACCTGTTTTCAAGTCCTCATCTGAAAGCACTAACAAACCTCATGAAATTTAAAGTTATCATTTTTATTTTACTCCTAGTTATTTTCCTGCTATACTTAGAAGCTAGAAAATGAACCTCTTTCACTTCACCAGCCTTCTTTTTAAAGATGTCCAGTTCTGCATTTCTTTGCAAATGTGTGTCAAAAGATCTGGTGGCCTGGAGTCCTGTGGTCAAAATACATTATTGTATGTATTCAGCTGTACAAAAAGGTTTCAAATCACAAGAAGCATTTAATATCCTCCATTCTTCAATACAAGTGGTAGGTGTGTTACACTGATAATTTTAATTAGACATTTTAGAACAACTTCCCCTTTTGTGTGTCCGTGCATAGTTCGAGCTGGTTAAGAATGCCAGCCCTAGAGGCTGAAATGCTATGTCTCCACAGAGCACATAGTATAGAGACACCATAACGCAGGAACATTACGCAAAAGGAAGCTGCGGGGCGGGAGGGGGTGTCACAGGGTTATTTTAGGGGGGGATCATGGTATTGCCAATTCTACTTTTGTGCTACCTTTAGCGCTTCAACCCTAACTGAGGGTAGTTCAGTCTCCATGCTACTTCACTTTTGTCACAAGGATACCAGTTAGTTCCAAATGAAAAGGTGGTGATTTTTGTGACATGGACACTGACCTACTATGAAGCAGCAAGGAGAGATTTCAAATTAGTGAAATTTTAAACTCACCCAACAAACTCCACTAGCAGAGGAGTTAATGTACAGGGTTTTCAGGGGAACTCTGGTTCAATTTTGCCCAAAATTTTGCTTTTGTAAAAACAAGCTTTAATAAAAAATTGTTAAGTTGGTTGCTGTAGGTCAGTAGTCTCCAACCTTTTTATGCCCAAGATCACTTTTTGAATCTAAGGGCAATCTAGGATCTAGCCCGCCCCTTCCCCCGCTCACTTCATTCCATCTCTCCAATGCTCGCTCTCCTCCACCCTCAGTCACTTTCACCAGGTTGGGGCAGGATGTTGCAATTCAGGAGGGGATGCAGGCTCTGGACTGGGGCTGAGGGGTTCAGTGTGGGAGGGTGCTCTGGGCTGAGCCTGGGGCAACATGCCCCTGCAGCCCCTCCGTGGCTCTGCACGCTGCCCGTCTCTGCAAGCACCGCTCCCCCAGTTCTCCTGGCCCACGGGAGCAGCATTTTCAGGCAGGAGCAGCACACAGAGGGCCATGCTGGCCACTTCTGAGAGTGGCATGTGGCCAGTTAGGCAGGGAGTCAGCCTTAGAGGCAGCCCCGCTACACCCCTGGAGATCACAATTGCCCAATCATGATTGACAGGTTGGTGACCAGTGGTATACATGGTGGTGTTATAGCCAAGTTGGTCCCAGGCTATTACAGAGACAAGATGAGTGAGGTAATATTATCTCACCCACCTGACCTCTCTAACTTTTGTTGCTGGATGGATAATTTTTGTTGAGTGTTTATCGCTGCAGATTTTACAGTCCCAACATTACAGCAGGGTGCTAGTTCTGTTAGCCTGAAAAGCAGATGATTGGGTAGATGATAGTATGGTGAATGTATAATAAATGCAGGTCTACATTCTCAAGCTGTAGTCAGAGCCGGTGCTAGGAATAAGCAGACTCAACAATTGCTTAAGGCCCTGAGCAGCTCAAGAAGGCTCCCTATTAATTTTTAGTACGTATTGTAGGCCCCTCCTCCCCAAAAAAATTCTGCTTAGTGCCCCCAGTGGGCTAGCACGGGCACTGGCGTCAGTAACCCCTTTATTTTGGGAGCAGTAGCCAGGAGCCACAGGACATTCAGCTCCGACTCGTTATTTGCACGCAGAGCTCCCAGAGCACTTTACACTGGCGCGGAGGGGCATGATTATCCCCATTTTACAGGTCGCCTCAGCAGTGCTATAGAGCCAGGAGCAGATCCCAGCTCTCCTGCATTGGCCTATGGCGCCTGGCCCATAGAGAAGCCGCGCGCGCGGGTGGCGAGCTCGGGCCCGTCTAGCTCAGCGCCCCGAGGAGCTGCTCCTACCCCGGGGCGCACGGGAGGCGACTGGACCAAGCGGTGCCCGACAGTCTGATTCCCCCGGGAGTCCGCACCCCGCAACGAGCCCTAGGGCAGCTGGAGCCTGCGGGGTGCCCCGGCCACGCGCTCCGGACCATCACCCACCTGCCGCTGCGCGGGACACTCTCGCACCCCCAGCCTTGCCCCAGAAGAGTACGGCTCGCCGGAGCACGAGGGCTGCCATCTCGGAATGTACCAACGCCTGAGGTGGAGAGGGGAGACGCGAGTAGCTACCCGGACAGTGCTCCGCTGACCTGGCTATTTAGCTACTGAGGAATCGCGCCCCTCCCTGCCCCTGGAGGGACACCGGCACTAGCAAGTGAGGGCGGGGTGAATGCCATTTACAGGTGGCCTCTTTCCCGCCCGACCACCCGCCTGCCTCTGGGCGCAGATGGTACGCTCCGAGGACAGAATGGCCGCCGCGGTAGCTGGGGGTTCCAATCGAATCCTGCGGGAGACACTCAAACATTCCATGCTGCGTTCAGCTGCCGCGGCGCTCGGCTGCTGGAGCTGCCCGCATGGAGGTACTCGCACGCGCCTGGCCTTGGCTCGGGAGATGAGCAGGGGTTGGGGTGTCCTGGGGGCTATAGAGGTGGCCGACTGTGTACTCCAGCGACCGCGTCACAGCCCAGGAGGACTACGCTTCCCAGCATGCACTGCAATTCCTTGGCTTTAGTGGACTAGGCTAAGTGGCGCTGGGGCTGCTGGGATGTGTGGTCCCTGTTGACTTCCGTCTGTTCACTGCTGAACTGGCGTAGAGCGGCCCTTTGGCATGTCAGCGGCTGCTTCGTAGCTCGTGCACACGTTGTTTTGGGGGTTAGGCTCTGCGGGTGGGAGCGGGGCTGTCGGATCTGGCTGTCTGCCCTGCCCCCAGCGGTACAGAGGGCTAGAGAGCCGCTTGTGTTAGCAGCTAATGGCGCTCAGCGTCTAGCTGTGCTGTCCGGAGAGGAGCGTGTTATCCCCCTCCCCCGGCCACATGGGGCCTCAGCCCGAAATAGGGATTCCTGATCTGTGATGCTGGAACTAGGAGTGCTGGGGTGCTGTAGCACCCCTTGACTTGAAGTTGTTTCCATCATGTACAGGGTTTATAGTTTTGTTCAATGGCTTTCAGCATCCTCCACTGTAAAAATTGTTCTAATGTCACTGGGTAGGTTAGGGATGTGGTGGGAAATATGGGTTCTGTTTCCAGCTCTGCGACTGGATCCCTGGGTGAGCAGGAGCGGCGCCAAGGTTTTTAGCGCCCTAGGCGGGGTCCTTCCACACTCCCAGCAATTCTGCGGCGGGGGGGTCCTTCCGCGCTCCCAGTCTTTGGGGCACTTTGGCGGCGGGTCCCGGAGTGAGTGAAGGACCTGCCACAGAATTGCCACCGCTAACCCAGAGTGTGGAAGGACTCCCCGCCACCAAATTGCTTCCCTCCCAAATCCTGGTGCCCTAGGTGACCACCTAGGTCGCCTAAATGGAACACCGGCCCTGTGGGTGAGTAGTATGCAGATCACTTCATCTCTGTGCCTCACTTTACCAATCTGTAAATATAAGATTATGCTTACTGGCCTTGAAAAGTGCTTTAACTTTTTATTTTTTTTTATATAAAAATTTCCCAGGGAGAACAGTGCCCTTGCCCAAACGCCCATTGCCTCTGCTTGTTGACACCAAGTGGTTATTTTGACCAATTTTCCAAATGCCCTAACCTGAGATATACTGTGTTCAGTTTCATGGAATTAAAAAAAAGGGAATCCGCCCAAGAAAAGCTGAATTTCTGTTTCAGTGCTTCTAGCATTTAAGAGCAACAGAACAGCCTGTGTAACTACATCCTTGTTCCTTACCTATAACTTGTGATGTTGGAAGTGCCTTAACTGGGAATGACCTTCCATTTATTATTGTCCTATCCTTTTAGAAATGGGAATTCCTCTGTGGGCCTTCCTTTTATGGAAGCTTCTGAACAGTGAAAGGCCACTTCAACAAAAGCAGGTTTCTTCACAGAGCTGTTTTTCTTAGTGAGTGGAATGTCCATGATCCCACAATGTACAATGCTAGTAATCAGTTCAATACTTACTTTTACCTTCTAAGGTTTCTTTTCAGTTTTCTACTGTATTAGTTACAAAAATAAGGCTATAGAGCACTTCAGAAGACATAGAATTGAATTCAACCCAGATAAAACTATTCCGTCCCATACACAGACACTCTGTCCCAGCGCTGATTCAGTGGCTACTGAATGTCTAACCTGTATGATACCCAGTTTATCTGCCTTAGAAGGTTGAAGGGATGTCTCCCTTGCTGGGATGTACTTTCAGGGAGCCTAGATATTCCAAACCTGATACTGAAGCTTTGTCTACACTATCAGTGCTTTGCCGATATAGCTATATTGGTGTAGATGCAGTTTATACCAATTAATTTTTCTCATAGTAACAGCAGCTTCCTGAATAATGTTAGCTATGCCAACAGAAGCACTTTTATATCAACATAGCTCTGTCTCTGCTGGGCATTTTGTCAGCATAATCGTGTCAGCTAGGGGATGTGGTTTTTACACACACACCCCGACCAATATAGCTATGCTCGCTCGCTCTCTCTCTCTCTCTCACACACACACACACACACCAATATAGGTATACTGAGAAAACTTTGTAATGTAGACAACTGGTTTTAGACAACTAAAGGTTTGTTTTCACTGCAGCGTTAACTTGAGCTCTTATTGTTACTGAGATATATGCTAAAGCCTGAATGATCTTTACTCTTGGGCTGGTAACCTACCCATTTTGCAGTGTGAATGCAAGCTAAACCACTTGAGTGCTGATAGTCCTCCAGTTCTTTCCCACAATTAGCCCCAGCTGATCAGAAGGACAGACAAGTTCTGCAGTTTACTTGGAAATAACTATAAAGCAGCTCAGTTTACTTTATCACTAACAGCCATGATATGAGCCCCTCAGAAGTTCTCGTAATACATGCACCAGGGACACTCCTGAGTATAGCTTTGCAATGTGGCCACTCACACCTAGGTGAGGCCAATGAAAGTGCTCATCACCCTCGGTTAACACTGCAGTCAAGATATATCCTATGCCATCCTCTCCTGTCTTTCAGCAGCTTCTAGGAAATGAGTTTGTTTACGTAGAATAAACATTTCTTTTCACTTTTAGAAAATATGGTGGAAATGTTTAAAAGACCCACTCATTTGCAAAATGTAAGAATGTTTAGCTGAGTAAAGAGGCAGTTTGGAGTAGGCTTTCCATAGAGATAAGTAGTAGCTGTATATTTCAGTGCAGCATTCATAATGCATGTACCAGTGACCCCACTAGCCTCTCTACTTATGATTTTTATTCTGTTCCTTCCTGCTTTGTTTTCTTTTATCTTTCAGATTGTAGTCTTTTTGGGGCGCGGATTTGAGGGCATTTGGAATTTAGCAGGATCAAGCCCAAAGATAGAAGTGCCTGAGTTGAAATCACAGTTCTAACATGGGGCTTTATAGCTGCAGTTGCAACTAGTGGTAGGATACACTAGTAACTTCTTAGTAGTAATCACAGATTCTTGGTGGAAGCTGTATATGTGTAATTAACGCAATGAAGGAACAAAAGACATTATTTCACATGAAGAATCTAAAACAGGAAGTGTTCTGTCAGCTCCAGAATTAGGCCTTTCATGGTGATTGGTCCAGTCCTATTGTTTCCCACTACACTTTACACAGTCATGACTACCAGGGCTTCTGTCTACATTGTCCTCTAAATATTTCTAATTACCTAATGAAGAACTACCTTACACTCTTTGAACCTCTTACTAATTTGTGCAGCTTTGAAATTCTGTGTATTTAGTGCCCCTTTACTTTTTACTGGGAATTATGGTTAGGCTTCTATATTTGTCTATTTCTGCTGTATCTGCCAACATGATATCTGGATGCCATATATGAAGTAGACTTCTTGACTCTTCCTGTGTTGGATACTCAGCAAGTATCCAACTTCCAGAGTTCTGGAATCCTGGAGTACCATGGGGACTACTTTGTAAGGGTTTCAGAGTTTCTAGCATCTGGCTGTATAATCCTCTATTTTCAAATTATCTGCAGTCTTGCATCTTTCCTTTGCAATCAATGTACATATCAAGTTGCCCTGTACAGCTTGTTTTTCACCATTAAAATCAATTAAGAAAATGACAAAGCAAAGAAAACAATTTGGACTAGTTTTTGTGCTGTGGAGTTTGTACTAGGTGAGTTTTATATCCAGGTGAAATTTGAAAACGAAGGCTAGTCAGAAATAATAATATTTATTATTTGTGTTGCAGTAATGCCTAGGAGCCCCTGTCAGGGACTGGGACCCCAACCCCATTGTGGAAGGCACAATACAAACACAGAACCAAAAAAAAAAAGTCTATGCCCCCAAAAAGCTTACAGTCTAAGTGTATAACAAGAGAGAACAGGTGGAGGCAAGAAGAGAGATGGGGGAGAGAGAGGACAAAAAGTGATTAAAAACGGTATTGTGGAGTTCCATACTTTCTTGCCCCCTCCCCTCCCCCCCCCTCCGATTTTCAAATCAAACTTGTGCAATTTACAAGCCAAAAGATGAGTTTTCTAAATGTGAGGGCTAAACTCAGCCATGGATCTGATAATCTAATATGCAGCCCTGGGACACTGTTGCCTCCTAGCTGACTGCACTCCATGTTTTGGACAGCTGTGGATATTAGCATCGCTTGCTGTGGTGCAGTTTCTCACCTTCAGAAATTTTGCTAGTGAAAATCCAATGAATAAAACCTCAGATGCCTTAATTTCTCCAAATCAGAGGATGATACTTAATAAGTAAGGCTACAATTTTATCAAGGCAGTCATGGAATCCATGACTTCCAAAGACTACTGGCAGGTGGCTGGGAGCTGCAAGGTCCTGGTGGCTGGGGGATACCCCACAGCTCCTTGCTATTGCAGGTGTTGGTAACCTCTGAGCCGCCGCTGGGGGGATCCCACAACTCCAAGCCACGGGGAGGGGGGACCCTGGAGCTCCAAACTCCCTCATGTGGTGGTGAGGCCTCCAGAGCTCCCAGCTGGCCCCCGCAACGGCTCCCCATTTTGTCATAGATATTTTTAGTAAAAGTCATGGACCGGTCACGGGCTTCCATGAATTTCCCTTTATTGCCCGTGACCGATCTGTGACTTTTACTAAAAATATCTGTGACAAAATCTTAACCTTATTAATAAGACTACCTCAAGATAAAGAATATGTTGTAAATTATTAAACTGATGATCTCTTGATGAGATATGTTAGAAATGGCACATTTCAGGGATGGGAGGAGGAATGAATATACCAATTTTCAACATTCTAGTTCAGTGGGAACAGAAGAATTGTATCTTTTAGTCACCCAGTTATAACAGGTTACCATGAGACAAAACACACTTGAAAGAAATGAGGTGTATTTATTTCAACCATGTTAGGATGGTTTGCATTGGTGTATATTTTAATATGTATAGGTGGGCCTTTATTTTGTTATGTAAATAGAAATCTTAAGATTTTCTTAATTTTTTTTTTGGTTCCTTAAAATTTTTGGTTTGTGTGTATGTATAAATAAAATCATCCTTTTTTCCTGCTCGATATGAGCTGCTCCATTAGTTAGGCTACTTATTTCCTTTTTTTATTCCCCTAATTTATGATTAAGCCAACACACAAAAGGATTAGAATGTTTCCATAAGCAACCTAAAAGAGTGGATTGTATCAGTGTAAACCCTGTTAAAATTGCTTTGTTGCAAATAGTTTCTGTTACTGAAGAGATGTCTGTGATGATAAAGATTTTTCAAACAGAACTTAGCTGACAATTAGCTGAAAAAGATGAGATAAAAAAATTTGAGTTCAGCATCAAAGTCTTGAGATTGTAAACTCTTTGGGGCAGGAACCATGTCTTCCTATGTATTTGAACAGAACCTAACACGAATGAGCTCCAAACTTGATTGGGAAGTTTGGGTGCTATTGTGATGCATATAATACATGCGCATCTTCCAATTATTCCCACCTTTAATGAAATTCTTTTGGTACTTTCTGGCTTACTCAAGAGATCCCAGAATGCATCATTCTATGACAGCACAAATATCAAAATCTCTTCACAACCACTATTTGTCCTGTCATTGAATAGTGCATTCTGGGATCTCTTGAGAAAGCCAGAAAGGAGTACTACTAAGAGGATTGCACAAAAGGGGGAGCTTTTTTCCTCCTTTCTGCTCTGACTGCTCTCACTGATTGGTTAATGGGAAAACACACATCTCAATTTTAATTATTTTTTGCAGTTTACTTTAATTACACATGAAGCAAAACTATTATAATGCTCACTCCTCCTTGTCTGTACTTGCCCTGCATAACTGTAGGAGTAAATACTTATTTTTGTCAGTAAAGTAAGCAACTATGATTCAGAGAGAAAGAAGGTGCCATGTTTACCGTCACATTTTAACTATGATGCTCTTTAAGAGCCTGGTTTTTAAAGGCACTGATCACCCACAGCTTCCATTGATTAAGCTGCAGGTGCCCAGCACTTCTGAAAACCAGGCCCTAAATCTTCTTGTGGTCCCGGATTACATGGTAAACAATAGCAGTAGTTCCTAAATGCAGACTTCAGTGTTGTCAAACAGTAAATCTAATATTATGCTGAATCTTCCCCTTCCTTCCTCCCCATTTATAGCAAAGCGATATCTGCTAACTGATGATATTATACGATTGCAAGAATTTCAGCAGAAGAAGATAGCAACTGAACATCAAATTTATGGCAATAAAGGTACAGGTATTTATTTTATTGAACAATATTATCAATATTAAAATTAGCGTTTAATATTTCTGTTTGTTCCAGTCAAGGCCACCAAACCACAGTGCAACTTTGTAACTTTTTAGAACAGGTAACTGTTTTCTTCTGCAGGGAAACTTAGTACAAAATTTAGTAAATGCTTAGGTATCCAGAAGAGGGTTATGCCAATAATTCTTAATCCACTTTGTAAATTAGCAATTTTGTGCTATTCAGCTATTTCCTTTCTCTCAACCTCTCATCTTGTATCTCCTCTGATTCCAGTGACAGCTGTACATTAGAAATATGAAAGGTGAGTTCAGGATCTCCAAAATGAGTGTGGAGTGAAGTCTTAGATTGTTATTGTTAATAGATAAAGTCCCGTTAGGGAAAATCTGGAGGTTCCTTTTCCCTTTATTTAGTGAAACATAAATCTGCCGTGAGGAGTTGATAAAGGTTATGCAGGACTTATCTTCATGAAGCTGTCTGATTATACACAGATTTTGTTTCTGTTGATTAACTTTTACAAATGCAAGAATTATCCCAAAGAACAAAATGAGGTTTATTGTTGAGGGGAGGGGAGGAACAATGTTCTGTGAAGATGTAAAACCCAATCTTTGGAGGGGACAAAGTGGGAGCTGAGAGTTATTTCCTGAGATAAAAGATAGAAACAAGTGTTAAAAAAAATTTAATTGGCAGTATATATAGGGTAAGAGTGAGATACTCATAATTTAAACATGGGATGAATGGCATGAAACTGTGTCACATTAGCACCCTGGGGGAGAGAGAAAGCAATGCAGGCAGGGCCGGTGCTTCCATTGAGGTGAACTAGGCAATCGCCTAGGGCGCCAGGATTTTCGGGGGGCGTTATTTTGCTAGGGGCGGGAGGGGCGGCAGGCAGCTCCGGTGGACCTGCTGCAGTCGTGCCTGCGGAGGGTCCGTTGGTCCGCAGCTCCGGTGGAGCTGCCGCAGGCATGCCTGCAGACGGGCCGCTGGTCCCATGCGGTTCCGGTGGACCTCCCGCAGGCACGGCTGTGGCAGCTCCACCGGAGCCGCGGGAGCAGCGCACGGGGCGGTTATCATAACCTTAGTCCCAGATTTGGACCTTAGCGTCCAAAATATGGGGGTTAGCATGAAAACCTCCAAGCTTAGTTACTAGCTTGGACCTGGTACCTGCTGCCACCACCCAAAAAATTAGAGTGTTTTGGGGCACTCTGGTCCCCCTGAAAAACCTTCCCTGGGGACCCCAAGACCCAAATCCCTTGAGTCTCACAACAAAGGGAAATAATCCTTTTTCCCTTCCCCCCTCCAGGTGCTCCTGGAGAGATACACAGACACAAGCTCTGTGAATCCAAACAGAGTGAATCTCCCTCTCTGTTCCCAATCCTGGAAACAAAAAGTACTTTCCTATTCCCCCAGAGGGAATGCAAAATCAGGCTAGCAATCCAACACACAGATCTCCCCGATTTCTTCCTCCCACCAATTCCCTGGTGAGTACAGACTCAATTTCCCTGAAGTAAAGAAAAACTCCAACAGGTCTTAAAAGAAAGCTTTATATAAAAAGAAAGAAAAATACATACAAATGCTCTCTGTATTAAGATGATACAACACAGGGTCAATTGCTTAAAAGAATATTGAATAAACAGCCTTATTCAAAAAGAATACAAATCAAAGCACTCCAGCACTTATATTCATGCAAATACCAAAGAAAAGAAACCATAGAACTTACTATCTGATCTCTTTGTCCTTACACTTAGAAACAGAAGACTAGAAAGTAGAAAGTACTTCTCCAAAGCTCAGAGAAAGCAGGCAGACAGACACAAAGACTTAGACACAAACTTCCCTCCACCCAAAGTTGAAAAAATCCGGTTTCCTGATTGGTCCTCTGGTCAGGTGCTTCAGGTGAAAGAGACATTAACCCTTAGCTATCTGTTTATGACAGCGGTGAAATGGCCGTGTGCCTAGGGTGCAAAAAACTCTAGCGCCGGTCCTGAATGCAGGTGAGACATAATCTGCAGTTGGCTATTTGACCGATCCTAAAAAGAATTGACCAGTCATACATTGGTCAAATATTTTAAAGCAGTGATTTATTAGAACACTAACAAAAAAAAAAAAGTAAAACTTTACCATCCCCAATAGGCGTGGCCTTAGGTAGATAGTTATGACTAATTACAAAAAACAAGTTACTTAACAGTTATTTTAACTCAGAAAATTGCAAAATGCAATGAAATGAAGTTGTAAAAAATGAAAGAATGGCACCAGGATGCAGTCAAAAACGTAGGCTCCCACCTACATTAGGCCATTCTTGCTGGAATGTTTGGCAACATTTGACTTTGGTCAAATAAATACATGTCAAATGACATTATTTGGTCAATAAGTTGACTGGCTTGCCAAGCCTAACATAATCACAGATCTGCTGTGAAAATTTGCTTTCTTTGAAAGCAGCATAATAAGTTTCTTCATATTTATTCATTTTTCTGGTACTTTGTATAGATATACCATTATTTAAACAGTTTTCTTTAAAAATATTAGGCAACATGGCGATTCTTAAAAGCTTTTCATGTTGAAAAAATAGTGCTTCTTAAAACATCAAATGCTTGTTTTGTGTCTGATGTAATAGCGTTTTTCTGATGAATTCTCCTTAGAATGTGGTTTTACACTCTGTGATGTTTACTTTGGGTTGCGCAAATTTGGACTAGGAGTCCCACAGTCGATCAGGCTTTTGCCACAAGGAAAGCAAAGGATTGGTGGACTAATAATTACAATACTACTATCTGTTAAAAGTACATTTTGTTTTTTATGTTTAAAAGGGTCCTCTTCCATTTCCACTGCTTGGTTCACTCATAAGATCCCTGCTATAGTGGTGGAATTTCAGTATGCAGAGGATGTGGAATAAGATTCATAAGATATATATTGAACTTATTAATATGGGTCAGACACTGTTGCTAAATGTAGGAACTAAGCTTTATAGGGATTCAGGTCATACTTCACCTTGTTTGTCCACTGAGCTGAGTTATTGTCATAAACAGATAAGTAAGAGTTAATAGAACAGAAGTACTTCATATCTCTTTTGCCTGGAAAGAGTTAACAAGATCAGTGAGCCTGGCTGTCACCTGACCAGAGGACCAATCAGGGGACAGGATACTTTCAAATCTTGAGGGAGGGAAGTTTTTTGTGTGTGCTGTTAGTGTTTGGTGGTTGTTCTCTCTGAGTTCTGAGAGTGACCAGACATGCAACCAGGTTTCTCTCCAATCTCTCTGATACAGTCTCTTATATGTCCAGAATAGTAAGGACTAGGTAGATAAAGCGAGTTAGGCTTATGTTTGTTTTCTTTATTTGCAAATGTGTATTTGGCTGGAAGGAGTTCAAATTTGTATTTTGCTGAAAGGATTTTAATTTGTACCTGTATACTTAGGCTGGGAGGGTATTCCCAGTGTCTATAGCTGAAAGACCCTGTAACATATTCCATCTTAAATTTACAAAGACAATTTTTACTGTTTTTCCCTCTTTAATTAAAAGCATTTCTTGTTTAAGAACCTGATTGTTTTTTTATTCTGGTGAGACCCCAGGGGACTAGATCTGGATCCACCAGGGAATTGGTGGGGAGAAAGGAAGGAAGCGGGGGAGAGAGGTTATTTTCTCTCTGTGTTAGGATTACTTTCTCTCTCAGGGAGAGTCTGGGAGAGGGAGAAAGAAGGAGGGGGGAAGGTGGATTTTCCTCTCTGTTTCAAGATTCAAGGAGTTTGAATCACAGTGATTTTCCAGGGTAACCCAGGGAGGGGAAGCCTGGGAGAGGCAACGGTGGGGGAAAGAGTTTACTTTCCTTGTGTTAAGATCCAGAGGGTCTGGGTCTTGGGGGTCCCCAGGCAAGGTTTTGGGGGGACCGGAGTGTACCAGGCACTGGAATTCCTGGTTGGTGGCAGCACTACAAGTACTAAGCTGGTAATTGAGCTTAGAGGAATTCATGCTGGTACCCCATCTTTTGGACGCTAAGGTTCAGAGTGGGGAATTATACCATGACAGTTATATTATCCCCTGGGAACTAATGGATCTATAATATGTCAAATCCCTAGTTTATGGTGCATATGTTTGGTCTGTTCTTATTTCCTGCACCCACCATAGCATTTGAGAGGCCAAGAGATGTAATTACATTTTTTTACCAAGATCCTATGGTTATAGCCTGTGCATTTCTGTTCTAGCTTTAGAAGAGTATGAGACATCTCTTCTCCTTGCTTCTTTCACTTATCTAGGACTATGAATCCCCCAGGCCAATACTATTATCTGGTGATTGGTGTAGTCCCATGCCTGTTTGAGTCTACAACTGGGACTGGAAGAAGGAAAGAAGAATGTCAAAGCTCTTGGGGTTTTTACTTTTATATCCCATACAGTACACGGTGCAGAAGAGTCTAGAAAAACTTTAGATTTGGAGCCCTTTTTAAACTTGCTGAGTCCCCCTCTCTTTCAGACATTCAGATTTTCAAGGAAAACAGCAGATATGTACTTCTTTGTGGGCAGTATTATGCCTATTACTGGGGAAATCCTTTTCATGCTATGACTTTGTCTACACTACAGGTTACTTTGGTATAACTTACGTCGCTCAGGGGTATGGATTTTATCGACCTACGCACCAGTGTAGATAGCAGTATGTCAGCAGGAGAGCTTCTTCCACCGACATAGCTATCACCTCTTGCAGAGACAGGATTTATTAAGCCAATGGGAGAGCTGTCTCCTGTCAGCTTAGAGCATCTCCACCACAAGCAATGAGAGAGAGAGAGATACCTATCTCATTGAGCTGGAAGGGACCCCAAAAGATCATTGAGTCCAGCTCCCTGCCTTCACTAGCAGGACCAAGTACTGATTTTTGCCCTAGATTCCTAAGTGGCCCCCTCAAGGATTGAACTCACAACCGTGGGTTTAGCAGGCCAACGCTCAAACCACTGAGCTATTCCTTCCCCAGCTGCATTGGTGCTGTAGTGTAGATGTAGCCTATGAAATTGTCATACTTCTGGTACAGAGTATAGTATACTGATTGAAGGAGCTGTGTCCAATAGACTAATGCAACAATTTGTTTACTTTCAGATTCATATTTTAGAAATATTGAAGAAAAAATGAAGAAAAATGGAATAATCCTCAAAGATGAATTAAAAACATTGCTGCATTTGTGCCAGACACCAGACGATGTGGAAATAGCTAAAAATGTTATTTACAGGTAATTTAGAAAAAAAGTCCAAAGCAAATTGTTTTCTCTGTCTCCTTGTATTTTTCATTTATGGTAATTTTATTTGTAATGTATCTCTCTAGCAACTGTGAAACGCTGAACACAGTAAAAGGAAAAACGGTTATGGAGAGTGAAAAAGCCACTCACACCTAGATGTTGCCCTGCAGAAAAAGATGGAAGCATGTTGGCATGAAAATAACCTTGCTACTGCCTGTACTGCTTTTGCTTTGTGAATAGAGGACTAGAGTATTTAGGACTGTCAATACAACACATTTTACAAGTAGCATGTATACTAAAAAATAATACAACAAAACCCAATACAAATAAATGCTGTAGCGATATATAGGCCACTCTATTGCTAAACTGATAGAGATTAATTTGTGGGCAACAAAAGAGATGACATTATTATTACTGTTCACTTTATTATTTACTAATTGAAAAGAACATTGTCAGCTCCAGCCATGCAGTGATCTTACTGTTGTTCTAAATGCCATTGACTGTATACAGACAGAACAGTCTGCCTAAGCCATTTCATATGCAGATTTCATTGCCTCTTGAAAGTCATAATTAGTTGCAATTTTCCACTCCTGATGTATTTACATTTTTAAAATCTTTTCTAATCAGGTACCATACAGAGAACAGAAATGTGGCCTTTGGTGAGTTTAAATTTGGACCCCTTTTTATGAGGCTGTGTTATGAGCTGGACCTTGAAGTACCTGCAATAGAACTCATCAAAGATCAGGTAGCTTCTCTTTATATGTATAATTTTTTTAAAATTATTTTCCATTTCAATTCTAATTTTGTTTAGTAATATGTTGCATGTCCTGACCTCCTGTGAGTTCAAAGTTATAGTAAAGTGGAAGATTTGTAGAAATAATGGGAAGTTATTTTCTAAGATGCAGAGGTGTGTGGGCTGATTAGCCAGTTCTGACTTTCCAGTCTCTGCTTTTCTCTGTTAGGAACAATAATTGAAAACATTGAATCAGACTAGCATTTCCATTGTAATTGGGAGGTTAGCTGGATTTCAGAATAATGTCAACATTCTCTATAAAATGCATTGAATAGAAGTAGTTCTTCAGTCTACCAAACTCACCTAATATTGGTAAACGTATTTCACTGATGCATCGTTTGTTGTTCTCTAGCATCATCTTTGGACATTGATGATTCTGAGTTTTTTGTATAGAAGATTAGGCCCAGATTTAGAGATGCTGAGCATTTGCAGCTATTCTTGAAGTTTACAAGAGCTGTATATGCTCAGCACCTCTGAAAACCAGTCCCTTAATGCTTTACAATTATAAAGACTAGTTTTTGGACAGCATTTTGAAGATATAAAATCCTATATACATGCTACCTATTACAGGGGAGGATGGACTTCGGAGCCCTATAATGTAGAGAGAGGATATTATCAGCCTGTCCCAAAGCCCACTGAAGTTGATGGAAAGACTCCCTTCGACTTCACTAGGATTTGGATCAGGCATTAATTTAGAAACATAGTTGAGCACATGCCTAGCTGTAAGCATGTAAGAAATCCCTTGAAATCACGGAGGCTGCTTGCATGCTTATTCAGAGATGTCTTTAAATTAATCTCTTTGAATTAGGGCCTATGTAAGAAAGGCCCTGAGTTCTTGAAGAAAGGCCCTGAGTTCTTGCAGAACTAGTGAATGGTATTAGGTCATGGAAGGCAGCTGTCACGGTTACCGGGCCAGCCATATCTTAAATACCCTTGTGTCTTTCTCAAGTGCACCTCTCAGGTGACAGGCCTGGCTTCCTGCACCTCACTCTCGGTGGAGCCATGTGATCCAACCACTCCTAGATTGAGTCTTGAGACTTGTAGCACACCTGTTTACCCAACCATGTTAATCTAACAGGCCCAACCAAGTTTTTCACCTGTAAGCCCCTTTTTCTCCAGGCACCAGTGCCAGCTGATTAAAGTGACTCAGAAACAGCATCTTCAGAACAAAGTAGCATTTAATTGCCAAAGGGAACACAGCATTTAGGCAAATGGGTCAACACAACAAAGAGTTGAATATATTCCCTTACATAAGCTTAACCTCCCTATTCATAGCTCAGGTGGGTCTGACTTATTCCCATCTGTGGGTTGAGAGAGTCAGCTTGCTTGCTGCAGTCCCTGTGTATGACTCCATCAGTCTGAGCGTCAACCTCAGGGTACGTCTACACAGCAAAAATGCACAGGCTAGCCTACCCAAGCAACCCTGAATCTCACTCAAGCTCGGTTGGTAAAGATAGCAGTGTGGACATTATAGCATGGGTGGCAGCATGGACCAACCACCTGAGCTCAGACCCACCATGACCACCTGGGTCTGAGCTCAAGGTGGTTAGCCTTTGCTGCCACACATGCCATAACATCCATGCTGCTATTTTTAAGATGTGAGCGTAAGTGAAACTAAGGAATGTCTGTCTGCTTGGGCTGGTAGGCATGATCCCAGCTGCAGTATAGACATACCCTGACAGGCCAGCTAGCTCAAGCCTAAAGCACCACTTAACTTAAGCTAGAGATTTGTGTGTGTAGATGGGAGTCCAATTAGGGTGTAACACTCAAGTTGTAACTCAAGCTGACTGTACTGTAAAGACATACCCTACGTTTTTGGAACAGCTTGATCCTAGGTTTATATACCCTGCCAGACTATTTGGAGCCAGGCAAGGGCTATTCCCAATCCATAGGTTCCCCATTGTTTCTCCAAGGAGTCTTATCTTCATCACTGCCATACCTTTCCTGCTGGTTTCTCCCTTAACAACCTCCTTTGATTTAACTTCTGGCAGTCAAGCAGGTTAATGTGGAACAGATAACCAGAGGGACATGCCATATTTATAAAAAAAACTACATGTAATTAAGGCTACAATTTTTTTCACAGAAATTTTAAAAAATGTAATGGCAGAGGTGTGTGAAAACAAGGCCATCTCACGGAAAGGGGAAGAGCAGGGGGGCCTATGGGAGAGGTTGGAGAGTAAGCCAATCTCGGTGAGGAGGGAAGACCCTGAGGAAAAAGGGGGGCTGGAGAGGAAGCCTGCCTTGGACTCACCTCGCAGCAGCGTCTCCTGTTGTGTAGGGCTGGGCCTGGCTCCCTGCTCCAGGCTTTGGTACTTGGCTCACTTGGACACAGCGCCACTAGGTGTGGCTTGTCCGTCCCTCTGTATATGGAGGAAGGGAGGGCTGAATTGGATTGTCATTGTGACCTAGTCCATGAGTCGCAATGCACTCAGGTTTGATGTCTCTTTCCCTCTGTCACCATCTGCAGAGTGGCGGACACACCAAACCTGAGTGGCCCTGCGACCATGTGGGCCAGGTCACAACTCCCAGAAGAGAAAGGAGCTGTTGCTGCGACGATCACGGACTTTATTCAGATTCATGATTATCAGAAACACTGATCTCCCCACCAAAGTCGTAGCGTTACGTGTAACCCCTTCATTCTCCACAGTAACATTCAGCTGTCACTAGTGCAGCCTCTGTGGATAGAAATTCAAACTTAATATACCTCTAGCATTGTGTTGTCTCACACACATTAGTTTCCCTGAATGCTCCATGTTCAGTATAATTTCAGTGAGAGAAAATACGCTAATTTTTTATTCTGAGGCGCTCTTTCATTAAATTCTCTGCCCTTGGTAATTAGAACCTTAGTCCTGGTCAGCTCACCACTTTTGTTCTGTGTTCAGCAGAAAAATCTCCTTCAGTTTGATGGTGCTGGCATTTTTTCCCTCAAAGACATCATTTATCAGTGCTCAGCTACAGGAAAACACAAACCTCTATTTATAACTGTTAAGATTTCAAAGTAGCCCGTACCCAGTCAGTTCTGTTCGTACTAACTCAAAGGGCATATCCTGCCATCAGTCTTCTTTGAAGTAGAACTCAGTGGGAAGTTCTTCAAAAATCAATAACACAATATGATCTAAAGTTCAATTAAAAATTAAAGATTACTCCACTGGGGGACACAAGGAGAACTTTGAGAGCCAAATGTATCACTTATGGGGACATGGCCAGTTCACAGCTGGAGGACATGCTGTATGTGGTAAGGAAGGGCCTATAGCAATTTTGTTTAAAACTGGCTCTGTTTATGCGTTTCTTCACCAGACTCTGCACGGCTTCTTCTCTGATAGCACATCATTCAATATTTTGATGGATATGTTGTTTAAAAAAGGTCATTATGAAAGTAAGTACTAAAATAAATGTGTCAAAGCAAATGCATTTTGAGCAAGGTACACGTCTTAAATATAACCATGAATCTATTTTAAAGCTATAAATAACACTGAACAGTATGCTTGTTTTGGCTAGCTGAGCCATATGTGATCACTCTTGGATTTGAAAGCTGCACAGCAGTATGCAACAGCATTTGAAGGGCTCCATAATGTGTACTTATTAAGTACTTGCAGCAGCACTCTAGCCTCCCATTAGCAATACTGTACAATTATGGTTGAGACAAGAGCCTTTTGTTTTAGACTCCTATTTTCCAGGGGCTTAACTTCTCTAAAAATGTCCTTTAGACTGAAATGTCTCATGCTTTTTCCCCCTACACTGTTTTGTTTGTGGTATGGGGAAGGTTAAAGAAAATTTATTCAGGCATTTTTGTGGGTGTTAGAGCATGTGGGAAAATATGTTTTTGTAAGAAAATTGTTCAGAGGCTCTGTTTGATCTGAAGACACATACACTCAGAGTGTCTTCCCTACATCACTGCCATTTTCTTAAAACCACAATCTCACCCTTTATGAAGACCTGGGAAGCTGTCTCATGTGGCCCAGAAAGGTTTTTCTGACATGAAAATCTCAAGCACAATGTAAAGTAAGGTTGAGGCAAACCCTTTTTTTTTTTTTTTTTTTTTAATTTGAAGAATATCCAGCACAATGTCCCGGCATTTGGCAAACCTGATTTCAATATTGTCAGGGTCAGTAGGTCAGGAAGGCAAGCCAACCTGGAAATGAGCATATTAGAGACTGGATACAGGGCCAGCATGAAGAGAAGTAGCTGGGAGATTGTGGGAATTCTGTATGGGATTAGTGAAGGGAGTTTGGCCATATTTGTAAATGGCCACTGCCTGGTGTCTCTTGGGATCTGTGAGGATGATAAGGAGGCATATGATTTGAGAGTCACATTTGTATGAGTATAGATTTGACAATAGGACAGAATTTTCATACAAATTGAATCTAAATCAAGTATTCATCACATCCCTTTTTTAAAGTAACAGCTACCTCTACCTAGCACTGATGCAAGGTTTCTGAAAACATATCATTTATATGTAAATTCTTTTTAGACTAATAGTTCTTAATCTGCAACATTATTTTAAATATATATTTGGGGGGGGCTCATATACTGTAATCTTGTTTTTTTGGTAGTAGATGGGTTATGCATTAAGTGTAAGAGCTCCAATTAGCGAAGTACTTAACTACTGGATGAATATCTGTTTTTTGGCAGGTGCCTTGGAAGTGCTGAGAGAAATGAAAAAACAACATATAAAATTCATCAAAGATACCTATTTACTTGCATTTGCAATATGCTACAAACTGGTAAAATGTTTCATTATTCCATGAAGAAGTTTTGTAGTATTTTATTTTAATTAGATTTATCTTTAAAATTTCTATTAGATACCTGCCATTGTTTCTCATCTGCTGCAAACACTTCAGTTGGAAACCTAAGTCCATCATAGATTGCTGCTTTGTCAAGTGTACAATATATATTGCACACATCAAAAAAAAGTTTGCAAAATTGAGCACTCATAAATTAGGAAATGCTCGAATTAAGATTTCCTGTGCAACTGTAATTCATTCCCCTTGTGTGCATATATTATGATGCAGTCTGTAATTGTATGATTACATACTGTTTTTTCCACAGGACTCCTGCCTCATTCAGTGGCAGTTCTGCTGTTATAATACACTCGAAACTTGGCATTCAGCACTTGTTGTTTCCTGGAATATCTGCTCCTTGCAGAAATGTCAGTGTATGCTAAATCATTCACTAATTTTGCATTATAGGCAAACATTATCTAGGGACTAGACTGGGGCACCCAAATTGGTGTCACTTATGATCTCTGTTTCTCTAAATTTGAACCCAGTTCTGCAAAAATGAAACGTTAAGGATATTAACACAATATTTTTTTCTGCTATTTGTGCCACCCTAGAAAATATTTCCTCCTTTAGTTATAGCTCTGTAGGAAATCCATGCTTACAGTTTTCCATCTTCCCCATTGGGAATACAGCCACTGGCTCCAAAATAATGACTCCATGGTAAACTCAGTTCCCAGAATTTTTCAGCTATATGTAGGAGATTTTTTTTTTCCCACTAAAGAAAAAGAGTTGGCCTAAAACGCTATATCATGGTAGTGAGTTTTACAGTCAATCATTCTCAAACTCCAGTGGCCTGAGGAGCAGCTTCAGGTGGTCCATGGAGAGCTGGCTGGTCGCATGGTGACATTATTTGATGGCCTGTAGAATGGGAGGTGGAAAGTGCTCAAGAATGGGAGAGGAGATTGTGCACTATGTAAGAAGGGGGGTCCCTCTGCCTGCAGGCAGATTGGAAGACCAGACCTAATAACTTAAATGTAGAAAGTTAATATTTGGGAAGTTATGAGCATGTAAAAACTTGGGTTATAATCAAACTGTTTTGTTATCTAAATTATAGAGATTGCTATCAGGTATCTACTGTAATAAGAGTAATAAGATAGGGCCAGATCATGGCCCAAGGAGCAGCCCCCCATTAAAGGGCTTTGATCTTCACTCCTACCAGTTCAGCATCTCTAAGGCATCCTTAGCCCCTACCTGGAGTAGCTGGCATGCATCAGATTGTGAAGAGTATCAGCAGCACATACAGTCCACTGCTTCGACACTCCTCCCCCAACAGATCAACATACGTAATTTTGGGATAGAGGATCATGGACCTCTGCTGTTCATACCCCTAAAATTCTGATTAATATCCTTGTATAGTCTGCTGCAGAGAGCTGCTGAGGAATTTGGTTTCATTGCACACAGAAGTATGTAGCATCCTGCAAAGGTTCAGTGGAAGTGCTTGGTTTCTACTGCTTTTGACCCTAGTCATGCTTTTAGGAGAACCTGGCCCATCCTCACTTATTGAACATAGCTGCTAAAGGAGGGTGAGCTGAGCAGTGGTTTCAAACAATCATCCAGTTAAAATTTAACAGCAGTAATACATTTCCCATTTCATTCAAGACAAGGTGCCTTTGATAAGGGGATATGCGAGGATAGCCTTTTAAGCACTAAAGACTATTGAAAGGAGATTATTTGAAATTTTAGTCTTTCATTGGTTCTGCCACCCATCTCTTAAAGTGGGACATACTAAAATGATGGCTTGGGGAAAGCATATTACAGAAGCTCTATAGAAGTGCAAAATATTATTGTTAATATTGCAATATAGGAAGCCTTAGGAAAGCAATAAGCACACTCTTACAAGGAGAAACTCTCTAAAGTTGACTGTCTTCGGATGTAAAATTATGATGCTACTATAAGTAATAGTAATATGTAATTTTAGCTGTATAGATTTATTTTGAAAGCAATACTAGGAGCCTGCTCAGAGAGATGTATAGGATTTAAAGATGGGATTATTGCTCGTGGAATTATTGTTTAATCTTTGCACAGAAGTGTTTTTAAGGCCAGACAACTGAATATTTCAAATCATTGTAAAGGATGGCTATCATCTGACTTCAGCAGGTGGTCTTTTCTGCTGCTGCCATGAAGGGCAGTACCTCTCTTATGGAGAATGAAACCTTTAGATAATAAGTCTGTTTGCTAATCATTGGAATAAGTATCCAAAAACATACTTTTAAATAAAATTGTAAATAAAGTAACACATGAAGGGTCATTAACAGTAGTGAAGACTGACTCTCACAATAATAAAATAATAACCTTAAACACTGAAAGACACTAATCATAAAACAATCAGCGGGTACATTGCAGGTGTAATTCATGAAGCCCTGGCAACAGAAAGCAGGAACAAATATTAGAAAAAAAATTTAAAGGTGATTAACTAAGCTGAAAATACATGGACAAACTCATCACGCTTTATTATATGATCCCATTAAAAATAGTGAAGTAATATCAATGAGTGCATTTGGCACATCGATCTGCACAGTAAGACCCTGATCCTGCTGACTTCAATGGGACTGCTTGTGTGCATAAAGTTAAGTGTATGTGTGTAAGTCTTTGTAGCAGCTGGCCCTAACAGAGTGCATGTTTAAGGCATTAGTGGAACATCTATGTGATTATTTATTTCCAAGAAATAATGCAAGGTATCAGTACTGAAGAACTAGCAAAAATCTAAGCTATATTAGAATTCCTCCTACAGAACTACCTTTCAAAATGTATTCTGTAATAATCCTTATGGAAACAAATGAATTCTCAAGTGCCTGGGTACAGACTTCTCTTAGATTAATGCTATCTAGAAAGCATATGGATTTCCTTTGAGATCCAATGCAGCTCACAAAGCAATGTAATGATGAAAAGTCAATTTGTTTAGGAGGCATGCTGGAGGTGGGGGGGGAGTGTCTATAGTGCTAAGCACAATGGTTCATGGGGCCGTTTTAGTGAGCAGCCCACAATCAAGGCAATGCAAAGGTGGTTTAAAGTCACCTTTGCTCCCACAATCCTACCTCCCCTTGATTATACCTTTGGTGCTGTCCTTCTCAGGAATTGCTGCACAGAATTTGTCCTGTAGCATAGTGTAGTTTGGTTCAGGTGTGGTGACCATTTGAAAAGATGTTTGTCTTATTAGTCTTATGATGTATGTATTTTTATATGCAATAAATCAGCAAATAAAATTCTGAAATCATGTGAAATGTTTGCTGCTTCTCTAAATTGACAATGACAATGTGGATTTAAATGTCTACACAGAACAGCCCAGAGTCTTGCAAAATTGGCACAAAGTTACTTGAAGAGGCTCAGTTAAAAGGAGATAACGTGCTAAGACGAGCATACTGCTTTGCTGTAGCATTTGCTCTGAAACAGGTACTGGGGTTTTATTTTTATTTAGTCTTTGATTCTGTTGACTTTCTGTGCAATGTGGTAGCAAGCAGAAGGAAAAGAAAAAGGTGTGTCTGTCTACCACTGTGATTAGGCCTCTGACAAAAAGAGAATAATATAACTGCCATTTAAAATGTGTGGGAATTTTGAAATTCTAGAATATATATTCAGTCCAGTGCACAGTTATTTAGCCCTATTAATGCAAAATCCCAACACAATATGAATTGAGATGGCTGCTAACGGAAGTGGCCAGAGGCCAAAGACGTAAATGTGCCCTGCCCTGAACATGTTGGTGAGGTTGTTAATGATGGCTTAATTCATGACTTCCTTGGTATGGGTGTGGGGGGTGGGGTAAGAGAGAGAGAAAGAACTGTAAAGTTATGCTCTAGGGAATATTTTGGAGACGTTCTTTAGCCCTTGTTACATGGCAGGTCAGACTAGATGAATCAATGAAAAAGTTAACAAAGCTCTTTGGTAATAACTACATACCCAGGGAAATAGTAACATAAATACGAAGGCTGCTGTAAATTAGTTGCCTGCTAACAGCTTTCGAAACTGAAACAGAATACCACAAAATAGGAACACCACATACAGAGGCAGTGCAAATATCTTTACACTGCCCTGAGAGCATGCTCCAAATCTGACATAGAAGGGACCACCTTCAGGTTTCTGAGGCAGCATAGTCTGGAGGACTGAGCAGAGGAATGGGGACTAGAAAATTCTGAGTTCTAATCCAAGTTCTGACACTAGGTGGTTAACGCAATCTTGAGCAATTCATTAACCCTCTGTGTCACTTCCCCATGTGTAAAATGAAGATGATACTTTCCACCTCACCAGAGTGTTCTAAGGACCAATTAGTTGATGTGTGTATAGTGATTTGAATGTGTAAAGTGGTATTTAAATATTCAGTCTCCACGCTCATTCAATCCTTGGACCCCCTGGTGCATCTCTGTGAGCATAGTATAATAATATCAACAAGTGTACTTTATTAGTATCTGTGGTGGTGATGGTGTTTCTTGTGATGTCGACTTCTTTCCACAGCCATTAGGTTAAAGCCAAAATCTCATTTCATATACAAATATGGAGTCTCATTCTTTTGTATTCATAATGCCTTTATTTTGCTCACTAAAATATTTTAAATTCCTGTTTTACAAATGGAACAGCACCCTTGGATGTACCTCTATATTCCTGAAGATATGGGGACTATGACATCACGTCTCATTATGTGCTTAAGAAGCGTATATAGTGATTTGATCACACATGTAGTGCTGCCATATAATAGAACCGTAACATTGTATTGTATGAGAAATTAGCTGATTTATATAGCATAGTAGATGTGCCTGGCTATGTCCACAACGTAAAAGCGCTGAACAGTTTCCCCCTAGTTCAGCAAGGTATTTAAGGAGGTGAGAGTCCTATTGTCTCCAAGCTACACACCCTTCAGACTGGGGACTTAAAGTCTAAAGGCTCAAGATGCTACCATAGGCCTTGTCTACACTATGAAATTAGGTCAAATTTATTAAAGTTGACCTGTAGCCTCTGATTTTACAAAATTGACAGTGTATGTCCCCACTATGTACATTCTGTCAGCGGAGCCCATCCGCACTATCATGAGTAGCATTGACTCCATGGAGTGATGCACTGTGGGAAGTTATCCCACACTTGCTGCTGCCTATTGGAATTCTGGGTTAGGCTCCCAATGCCTGATGAGACAAAAAAAAAAAATGTTGTGAGGTGTTTTGGGTACATATCATCAGCCTGCCATGATGCACTTGGCTCTTATCTCCCTCCCTGAAAGCAATGGCAAACAGTCATTTTTGTGCCTGAGCTGGGTTACTTGTGCAGACACTATAGTATATCAAGCACGGACCCCGCTCAGCTGTATGCTGGTATTGTGAGTGTCACAAACACCTCATGCAGCGTCCTGCAGTATTTGCAGAGCTTACCCAGGAGCAGCCACATGGAAGAATGTGATGCCATGCAAATAGCTGCGCTGGAAGCCATGAAACAGAGCGATTTGCACATTCTGGCAGCGGCAGCCAGACTTGTTGAAACAGTGGAACGTCGCTTCTGGGCCATGGAAACAAGCACAGACTGGTGGGACCGCATCGTGATGCAGGTATGGGATGAGGAGCAGTGGCTGCATAACTTTTGAATGCGTAAGGCCACTTTCATGGAACTTTGCAAATTGCTTTCCCCAGCCCTGAAGCAGAGAGATACCAAAATAAGACCTGCTCCGACAGTTGAGAAGTGACTGGTGATAGCCCTGTGGAAGCTTGCAACATCAGATTGCTACCGGTCAGCTGGGAATCAGTTTGCAGTGGGTAAATTTACCATGGGGGCTGCTGTGATCCATGTAGCCCGGGCAATCAATTCACTTCTGCTAAGAAGGGTAATGACTCCGGTAAACGTGCAGGACATAGAGGATGGCTTTGCTGTGATGGGGTTCCCTAACTGTGGTGGGTGACAGATGGAATGCATATCCCTATTTTGGCACCAAACCACCTTGCCAAAGAGTACATAAACCACAAGGGGTACTTCTCAATGGTGTTGCAAGCGCTAGTGGATCACAGGGGCCATTTCACCGACATCGACGTGGGATGGTTGAGAAAGGTACATCACACGCATTCTTTAGGAACTCCAGTCTCTTCAGAAAGCTGCAAGAAGAAACTTTCTTCCTAGACCAGAAGATTACCGTTGGTGATGTTGAAATGCCAATAGCTATCCTTGGACCCAGCCTACCCCTTGCTCCCGTGGCTCATGAAGCCATACACAGGCAGCCTGGACAGCAGTAAGGAGCAGTTCAACCATAGGCTGAGCATGTGCAGAATGGCGGTAGAATACCCCTTCGGACATCTAAAGGGGCACTGGTGCAGCTTGCTCACTAGGTTAGATCTCAGCGAATGCAATATTCCTATTGTTGCTTGCTGTGTCCTACATAATATCTGTGAAAGGAAGGGGGAAAAGTTTTTGGTGGGTTGAGGCAGATCACCTGGCTGCCAATTATGAGCCGCCAGAAACCAGGGCAATGAGAAGAGCACATCAAGACGCACTGCGTCTCCAAGAGGCTTTGAAAACCAGTTTCATGAATAATCCAACACTGATGTGACAGTTGTGTGTGTTGTTCCTTACCAACCTGCCCCCTTTTTCGTATGTACTGCTGTGTAAACTAACCCCCCCACCACCACCACAGTATGCACAGTGACTAAAGAGCCTCTTGTCCTCAATTCATGCATTTTTATTATGCTAACAAACACTGAGCAGAGACAGCAATGAATAGCAATGATAACCAAGTAAGGGCCTGATAACACAGGGAGGGAGGGGTAAGAACACATAGCTTATTACAATTGCACTGTCTAGCAATCACAGCCGTGGGAATGAGAGCTTTCTGCTCCATGAACCATCCCCTGGAGTTGAGTTCAAGGGATAACAGAACTCTTTCTCCCCCCACCCCACCCCACCCCCGCATTCTAGGATGTCTCGGAGAGGAGAATGTGGAACTTGGTGAGGAGGGCAGCTGGTTCATCACTGGGTGCAGTGGGACTCTAAGGCCTAGCTGCCTTTCGTGCACATCAACCAGAGGCCTCAACATGTCTGTTTGCTCCCCCATACGCTGCAATATCTCATGCAGGGAACAAGAGTGTAACATGCAAGCTTTCCTGTCCTCTTGGTCAGTGCACATGCTCTCCGACAATGTGAGCCTCCATGCATTCAGCTGGGCCCTGTCAGCTATGAAGGAACACATCACAAAACATGTTTTCCCTTGTCCACTTTTTTCGCCTTCTTATCTGGGACAGCCTTTGTGCTGGAGTGGAGGAAGCACTCAGAGAAAATGTTGCATCTGCAAGGAAAAGCATACGTTGTTGAAAACAAAAGGTTAACTGTTGCAATGAATGAAACAATTCACAGCAGTAAATACATTCCCTGAGGCACTCAGCCAAATTTTGTGTTTTAAAAGAGCCTTCCAGTAAGGTACAACAAATGGCAGAGCGCTGGGCAGCAGATTTCGGTTTGCAGGCAGGCCTTGTAAGCACACATGAAAGGGTAGGTGGTGTGAGGGCACACCTGGGGATATTTTTTGGTGTGGAAACTACTGGCACATAAAGAGGCTTTTCCAGGGAGCACCTTTCGCTTGGCTGCACTGGCCGCCACTGTATCCCAGTTGTTTACCTCAAATTAAACATTAACCACAATAGCATTTAACCCCTCTAGTGTTATTACAAGTGTGCACTCACCGAAGGTGCCTTCCCCACCATCACAGTCCTGCATCAGTGGATCCTGTGAGGAGATTGGCTCCAGAGTTAGGAAAAGGTTCTGGATTTCGGGGAGAATGGATCCTCCACTTGCCTGCTGCGCATTCTCCTCCTCCTCCTCTTCCTCATCAACAATGTCCTCGTTGTTGCCCGGGTCCCCTGGGAGGTATCCAGGGAGAGCGTTGGGGTACTGGTGAGGTCCCTGCCTAGAATCGCATGCAGCCGCTCATAGAAGTGGCATGTCTGTGTCTCAACACCAGAGCGACTATTCGCCTCCCTTGTCTTCTGGTATGCTTGCCTGTGCTCTTTTATTTTCACATGGCACTGCTGTCTTCCTGGTGTAGCCTTTTTCTCCCATGTCCTGTGCAATTTTGGCATAGATGTCAGCATTTCTTCTGCTGGTTTGGAGCTCTGCCTGTACAGACTCTTCTCCCCACACAGCAGTCAGATCCAGTGTCTCTTGTATGCCCCATGCTGGAGCACATTTGCATACCTGGGCAGTCATGGGCAGCTATGGTGGTGAGCTCTCCACGATGATCAAACAGGAAATTAAATTCAAAAGTTCATGGGGCTTTTCCTGTTTACCTGGCTGAAGTGCAGTAGAGTTGAAAGTGCTGTCCAGAGTGGACACGTTGGAGCACTCTAGGGTGCCTCCCAGAAGCCAAACAAGTCAAAATACACTGCTGTGACCCGGGAAGATTGAATCTAGCACTACTCCTCTTGTTGAGGTGGACTTCAGGTGTTGATTTTAAAAGCTCTTTAGGTTCGTGGGAAGGGCTCAGCAGTGTAGACACGCATATTATAAATTCGACCTAATGTGAGGTATGTCGATCTAACAACGTGTAGACCAGCCCATAGAGAGATTCATGACACAAGAAACACTGAGCAAGGTGTGTTTCTTACAGTGAATACTACATAGAATGAGTGGGTCTTTTGAAATATTTTGAAAGAGCATGGATGGGGGAGTGTGGATATTTAATTGGGAGGTTGTACAAGCTAGCTATTTTTAGGTTTTTTA
The DNA here is from genome assembly GCF_025201925.1 of Gopherus flavomarginatus. Taxonomy (NCBI): domain Eukaryota; kingdom Metazoa; phylum Chordata; order Testudines; family Testudinidae; genus Gopherus; species Gopherus flavomarginatus. The sequence goes on along the minus strand of NC_066619.1, from coordinate 50,858,445 downwards.
ATAAAATTCGGTTTTGTACAAGCGTAACTTGATATTTGTTTGGATTTTTTTTTTCCTTCCTTCTAGAATGATGTGGTAAAAGCCCGGTCCTTTTATTCTCAGATCATGAACACAGAGAACAGACTATGCAGTAATCTTAATGTAAGTGTGTTATTTTGCATGTTCACATAGGCTTGTGCAGAGAAATACACTAAAGGAGTTATGTATGCATTTAGACCCTGACTTTCTCTTGCATCTTATGTAATCATAGAAGTGTAGGACTGGAAGGGACCTTGAGAGGTCATCTAGTCCAGTCCCCTGCACTCAAAAAAGGACTATGCAATAATTATCTATGTCTATGTATGGTAGCACTTTTAGTACTAGTAGCTGAAAGAGCTCAGAGGAATCTGGCACATGGATTTAGGAATGCGAAAAACATGAGTGATTTTGAGATTGCAGATAGATCACATATATCTGTGCAAAATGAGCACATTCTGGATGTAAAATGCCACTCCTTTGATTTGGTGCTTATTATTTATTTCTTTATTATTTGTAATACTGTAGCCTATAGGAGCCCTAGTTATGGATCAGGACCCCATTGTGCTAGGCACTGTAGTGCTTGCGGTGGAGAGGCTCTAAACTGATGGGAGAGAGATTAGTAACTCCTCTGAGAGAGGTGGTAGCTTTGTTGGTGGGAGAAACCGTCTACATAGTGCTTCTACACTGGCGCTTAGGTCGGTAGAATTTATGTTGCTCGGGGTGTGGTTTATTCACACTCCTGAGTGAGATAAATTATACCAAAGTAACCTGTAGTATAGACAAGGTCTAAGAGAAGTAAAACAGTGAGGTTTTACTTTGCCCTTGCGTTGTTCGTGTGAATGACTACACAAGGTGCAAGGCAGTGGAGAAGAAACTAGTTTTTAGGACCTTGTAAGTATTTTAGTGATGCAATGGGCTGCTCCAAAAACGGACTCTGCTGTTTGTCATGGTCGCTTTTAAAAATGTCACATTCTGAATTGTTACAAAAATAGTTGGTTTTTATTGAATATTTGTAGTAACAGAGAGAGGGGCTGCATGACCTAGTTTGGTGAGGGTAAAGCTGGGACCCTGTTCTCATACAGCCATTGCTTTTACTCAGGGCCCTTGGGCAAGTTACTTTAATAATGCTGTTTTTCTCCCATTTAAAACTGCAATTTTAAAACATCACCATTTAGACAGACAAAAACTCTTAAGTAAACTTTACAGCTAGCTCTGCCCAGTTCCACCCAAGCCTTGCCTCGGCTCTCTGCACATGTACGTGCAGTGAATCTTTCTTTAGCTGCACGTTACCAGCTTAGTGAGGAAAATCCTTTGTATGTGATTTTTCAGAAGCTAATAACTCAGTAAAATCAAAACCAGTTTCCCCCAGAGCAACAGACACAGCTGTCTGTGAAGACCACTGTCTCCATGACATGATTCACCTTCCAAGGCCCAGTTGTTACACTGTAAAGGCTCTTCTGGTTAAGTCCTCCCCCCATGATTGGTAGAGGATCAGTAGAGCATTAAAAAATTTAAACCTTTACAGTTAGTGTGTATTTAGTCCTGTCATCCTTGCCAGTGTCTTCCTTTTAACACATTTAAAGCATGCTTTTTAGTGGTGTGTATGATTTTCTATTTTTTCCTTTTTAAAGATTCTTGTACTGGCCAAGTCTGGGGCACTAGAAGATCTTATGCAGACACTGGAGGCAGCATTGGATATGGATGCTTCACAATTGGTGAAAAGAACTGAGTTTTCTGAGCAGGTGGTGAGTACTCCATAATTTGGTTAATTAAAAATCATGGAATCATTAACACTGAGGGTGAGACCTATTAGGTGAGCATCTAGTTGATTCCTTTCCCCTGCCAGAGCAGGTTTTCTTTTCCTCCAACATGTTTTCTAGTGCTTCGGCTTATTTAAGTTATTCTTTTAGCATAGTTTGCAGATATGGAACAAAATAAGTGAAAGAACAAAGATTACTTTGAAAACTTCATTATTATCATCAGTGCTGTTCATTTATCTAGTTTATCATCCTTTCTCTATTATAATTATTGTATTTAATGTTCTAGATAGCTTAAGGTATCATAACCAGATATGTGAACAAACTTGATGATCACTTTTCTGCTTCTCTTCAAACATAACAGCTCTGTGGAATAGGAATGGGGAGGAATGGGGATGAAGAATGATCTTGTTTAAAAACAGGACTGGTCATCATGAGACCTGTCTTATATTCATGGCTCTGGTAAAACCTTCCTTTGTGACCTTAAGCTACTAACTTGCTCTCCCTGGATAAATTTTTAGAAGTGCCTAAATAACTTAAGAGCCTAAATTCCATTTTCAGAAGTGACTTAGGCCCGGATCCACAAAGTAACTTAGGCATTGCGAGGTGCAGTGTCACAGTGCTGAAGTTTTAGGCTCCTACGAAATCATAACAACAACCCTGTAGTCCACAAAGCCTGAGTTAGGCACCTGTGCTCCCCATACAATAAATGGGCAGAGATAGGCACCTTAGAATGTGATCCACATGCTAGGCAGGGAGCTGTCTACAGGTACGTCTATACTACCTGCCGGATCGGTGGGCAGCGTTTGATCCAGCGGGGGGCCAATTTATTGCGTCTAGTCTAAACGCAAGAAATCGACCCCCGAGTGCTCTCCTGTCGACTCCTGTACTCCACTGGGCTGAGAGGCGCAGGTGGAGTCAACAGAAGAGGGTCAGCAATCGACTCACCACAGTGAAGACACTGCAGTGAGTAGATCTAAGTATGTTGACTTCAGCTACGGTATTCACATAGCTGAAGTTGCATAACTTAGATCAATTACGCCCCCCCCCACCCCCGGCAGTGTAGACCAGGGCTAAGTTAGCCCGTGGGAGATAGCGCACACCTTTCTCATTGCCATGCCCCTCCCCTCAAGGAGGGGAGGGGCATGGCAATGAGAAAGGTGTGCCTGTGTTTGTAAAGTATTTATTTTGAGATTTCCTACAGAAAAAGTATTATCATTCCATTACTATATTAATCAGTAGGCAGAATATGTTGAAGGAGAACACTGATCTAGTTGGTTTTGATAGCACGGCTTTTTCTTTTTCTGCAAATGTTTAGCAGCATGTTGAACTTATTCACTTTGAACACATTTACTGACTGAGCAATTATAATATAAAAATACCTGATTAAACAGTTATCTGTAGGATTAATGGGAGGGTGGAGAAAGAATGGACATCAAACACAATTGTTGGTAGAAAGACGTTCATGTAGTATATGTATCTTTTAAACTACTACAAACAATAAGATACATAAAATAAGGTTTTTAAAAAGCAGCATCCTGGTTTTGTAATTTAATTGTTTTTGTGACCAAACCTCAACTCCATGGGTTTTTTCCCCTCCATTTTCTTTACAAAGTTACAAATGTTTTGTTTTTTAAATAAAGGTTTATAAACTTGTCAAAGACCAAACACAAATCTTACCCCTCTCCTGTGCAGAGTGCATTATTTATCAAGTCCATATAAAACAGATTTTCTTCTGAGTTCATCTCTTTGTACAGATTTCATGGTGTACAGAACTTTTGAGCATTATAGCAGCCTGATTTTCATTGAGTGCATTGTAAGTGTAACATGCTAGATTACTTTCATTGAATTATAGTGCTGATCTGGGAAACAACACTATAATACAGGATACAATTATACCACTTGGGTTTAAAGAAGAAATAATTGTGTTATTACAATCTGTACTCAGATTGAAAAGAATACTTGGATACTTTACAAAAGCTTTTAATCTAATAAACTCTCTTTAATTGATTTTCAACATGTGTTCAGTGGTATGTTGCCTTGTAACCTGTGCTGTTTAACAGTCTCTTGCAGATGGTTATGCTAACCTTGTGTCTCACTGTCACCACATAGTTTTTTATTGAATGGTTGTTTGTGTTGTCTGGAAGGCAATGATTAAATGAGATTTTTATTTGCTGGACTGTTACAATGTGCCATTATCTCTTCTTCAAAGCTGGCTACAGTCAGGGAAGAGTTGGAGGAAAACTCTGTTTTTCGTGCCAGATTAGAAGATATTTGTGCCAAGCTGCAAGCATCAGGACAGGTAACCAAGCTGACTCTGGACGACATGCTGTGCCAGATTCCTTATGGAAAGAAGCGCCATATGCAGTTATTAAAGCAAAAGCAACTGAGCCGTCGGACTTTCAGACCCCTTAAATCTGCTCTGTTAGCTGAGTAGTTCTATATTTGACTGCAAATTATACTAACAATAGCATCACTTTAAAAAATGTGTGAATAAAGCATCTCTTCGCCTCCTCCCCTGCAGACAGATGTTTTAAGCCATTTGTCTGAAACAGTGTTATGTTTTCTGACTACTAGCCGTGCACTCCCAACCAGGGATCTGAGAGTCAAGCAGAGTTCTTTCCTTCTTGGGTGGTCTTCCCAGTAATAAAAGTTATGATTCCAAGTTATGACCTTGGTGATCTATGTATCTCTATTGCTTTTGCACGTGTTGAAACAATTGGCCCTATAAATGGAAGTTAGTAAATAATCCAATAGACATACAAGAAAGAATAGAATCCAACTCAGTCTCCTCTGTGTTGGCTTTGCAGAAGTAGCAGGAGTAAAAGCTTAGGCTCTGATCCTGCAATAAAATCCACACTGGCAGCCCCCTGCCCCTATATGTAGCCTCACTGAAGTCAGTGGGGCTCCATGCGGAAACAGGACTCCGCCGATTCAGGATCAAAGGCGTAGTCATTCAAGTGAGCAAGTATGACTCTGAAAACATGTGGGGAGCAGGTTGTGTAAAACTGGCATTGTCTTATTCAACCAATCACTTCTTGGTGCAGAATTCCACTCGTGGCTCTGGCACTACAATACATTTTATAACTGACACACATGTTCACGCTATCAACTAGTCTTTTGTTCAGTAAGTCTCCTTCTGCTTTGTCCCCTTAGTATTGTAATCATTAGTTACTATAGAAATGGTGTTGTGGGTATGGGCTTGGTTTTGTGACCTCCACAAGTGCAGCATAAAGGATTTACCTAATCATTTGACGTTCATACCGTGATTTGAGAAATGTAGGCGTCTGTGTGCTGGTTTCATGACCACATACATGTGGTCAAGATAAAATGCCACACACACACACACATTTGTGTTGGTATTACAGTTGGTTTTGGAAGACTTGTTCTGATGCACAACATGTTTAACTTTTTGTTATATATGTAATTCATTGGCTTACTGATTCAGGACAACTTTCTTCTCCTCAGTTGGGAATTTTCTCACTAAAGAAGCTTAGAATATTTTCTTTTGAAATAAAAATTCATACAATATTTGTAAATATATTTCATAAAGACTGCATTTCAATGCAGTAATGGCTAAACGTTAGTTGAAGGTAGACTGAAAGGAGCAGATAATTGTGTATACACTCAGAAGGATGCATTTGACATTTAGGAGAAAAATAGCTTGATGTAAAATGCACTTTTATGTATAATAAAAAATAGTCTGACTTGTCTTTGTTACATTATTAATGTCTCTTCAGTTTTGCTGGATTACTTTTACTAAATCTCCAAATGTATGTTTAGTACAAAAATATGTGCTCCTTGTATGGCTGCTGCTCCCTGATGTATGTCTGTATTCTGCACATCAGCTTTCCCAATTGTCCGGGCCGCTCTTTCGTTTTTCAAACCAATCCAACGACTGTCCTGTACGTGACTTGAAATTTTTTTTTTTAATGTTATCTTGTGTCACTAAAGTCCACCATCAGCACAGGTCATGGCTGACTAATTCTCCACCTTTGCTCTTCTTTACTCTTGCCAGAGTAAAGGACAAAGCCACTAGGGCATGGTTAGTCACCAGCTTCCATCTGCCCAGCCAAGTGTTTCTGTCAGTCTGTCTCCCCCATCCCTGCTGCATTGATTAGGATGGAGGTGAATACCATGGCATGGCATGAGGGGCATTTCTCCACTCTGGTGGTTCCCAACGCTCTATTGAACATGGAGGTATGAACATAGAGGTAAGAGAAATGGGGACCAAAGAGAGGTTACACTCCCTTATCTTCGGAGCAGGAGGGAAAAATCATGACTATGGTAATTGATGGTTATTTGTAAGCGAGGCAAAGATGCAATGATCTTACCAGGGGTGGAATTTGGTAACTGAGAATGTATAAAATTGGAAGCACATTTTTATAGGAGGAGAGGCAGAAATCCTCTTTTGCAGACGGCTAGCCCTAGAACAAAGCAAGAATGAAAAAATGCCTGAACTAACTCTTGTTGGTACTTTAAAACACATGTACTTTACCTGCTTAGATATCCCTTAGGTAATAAATAAAATCAAGCATACATCAGTATTAGATTAATAATCTCTTAGCAGTAGAAGCTGTCTTCCCCCCACCCGTCTGCTATTAGTCTGTAATGAGTATTGATAGTGTTTTTGAAAGGTTTGAAAATCATGGAAAGAAACAGACTCTCTCTTTTTTGCATCATATATCTTGGAGAAAAGCTCTCCTAGAATTGCTACATACCACACCGGCAGCACCACCACCTTCCAGAAAACAAGGGAACTACCTGAGGGAAGTGTGGATTTAGTAAACATGAGCTGGTGTAGTTCAGCACAATAATAAAATTAGAGGGCTTAATGATGGTGGCCCAAAATTGTGTGGTATAAAGAATAAATAACACCTTAGTGGAAAATAAAGGAGGCAGCCAAATAAGAATAAATAGTAAGTTCAGAGGGGGAAAAAAAATAAAGGTAGCTAAAATTCAGAATGTTAATACTTGTCAAGATGTTTCCTATAACATTTTTATAACAATCTTAAACTGGGAACATATTCATGTATCAAGGAAGATAAGAGTACAAGCAAACCCTATGGTTATGTTCTTATGCTTTGTTACATTCATGCGCAGTTATGTTTAAATTAAATGTAGTCAAGTTTTAAGCAAGTTGCCAGTGGTCTCACAAATTGTGCATATTCTGGAGTTATGTGATCAAAAAACCTCAGTGTATTATAATATTGTCTATTAATTTAGGGCTCAGCCGAGCAAAGTGCTGACCACTCTGGCTCTGATTCAGCTGCACACTTAACCACGTGCTTATTACAAGTATGTGTGAGTAGTGTGACTGAATGTGGGCCATGTGAGCCATCTGTGAAACTACTCATGCTTGAAACTAAGCACACGTTTAAAGCTTTTGCTCTATTGGAGTCCGAATGCTCAGAATCCTGGGGAATCGAGCCTTTCACAGGTACCAATGTACCCATCTATTATACAATACACTGTACAATATTGCATCCAGGCACAACAGCAAAATACTATACAAACTAAAAACAATTAGAATAAAAAATGTGTGAAGACAAGCCATAAAAACAAAGAGAAACCAAAGTCACGAAACTCAAATGGTAGAGTTATCTTGCTTGACAGATGACTCTGAAAAAAAGGAAATATTCTATTTCAAAGTAATAAATCATTGGATGACATTTCCTTATGTTTATCTTTACTGTGTTATTCATGCAATAGATAAATGATGGATCATGCAGCTTTAACAGTTGATAGTCTCATGGCTCTATCATGCATTATGTATTTTTATTTTTTAAATAAACTAAAATCCTTTTTCTGCACAGTATAGACTGAAAGAAGAAAATATGCATGCTTGTCTTCCACTAGCTGCTTAGAAGCGGGACACAGCATACAACAGAGGGCGCTCCAGCTCATGCTTCATAGTAATATAAAAGTCTGATTGAAAGTGGGTATTTTTAATTAATGAGATTACATGTAAGGCAATGACAAGATGAAGTGTTTGACCCTCTAGCAACCCAAGCCTGCTTAAACAATCTGAAATGGGAAATAGGGGATTTAATTGATAGTGATTTTTTGTTTGGTTATTGGCATAGACTCTAAACTCAGACATCCATGGCATTTAATTGGAAAACTGCCTCATTAAATGTACTAAATCAAAATAATCTCTGACATTACTTCATGACAAAGGATGTTTAAAGCAATCTGAATGGCATGCATGAGAAGATATCTACCCATAATCAAAGAGAGGGGAATAATATATGTTTTCATTAGGAGTTACAGAAAATTTCCAAATGTTTTATTGCAAATCATCAAATTTTGAAAAGTGTTTTTAGGCTCAGACACATCAGCACCATATTGATGACTAGAGTTTGTACCTCTTGAGGTTATACAGGGATTAATATTCACATGCTTTTCACAATAAAATAAGATGTGCATCTGTGATGCCTTCTAAAGATTTTTCTTTTTACTGTCACTCTATACAGTCTGTCACTTCCTCTTGGTTTAATATCTTTTTAGTGCTTTTTCCCCTCTCCCAACAAGTAATTTGGGAGAGAGTATTTTAGGATTTCCCCCACTTTATTTTCCTTCCCAACAAAACCCTCACTTGTCATGTTATTGGTGAGAGAGAAGGACTGTTCCTAGGCCTCTAAAAAGTCTTGATTCTGTTTTACACAAGGTCATAACTAGTTTTAAATAACTTTTTTAAAACCTTCATTCGATCTTTGTAGTGTTGCTTAAGGAACATAATACATATGACTAGTGTCATCCTATTCAATTTTTTTTTTTTAATGAAAGCTGAGAGCTCCAGGATCTGGTAATCATGTGACACGAAGAGCTGAAACATTAAGAAAACACCAGTTCTTTGAGATGGTGTCAGCATGGCTCCACTGTAGATGTGCATGCTATTTTTGAATACCAGTATTTGTTGGGGCCATACTCCTCCTGTGCTAGAGAATAAAACAGAGGTTCTCAAACTGTGGTCCATGGACCACCAGAGGTCTGCAAGCTCCATTCAGGTGGTCCACGGATAGTTCCCTCTAAGGTGCGTGCCTGGGTGGCTGCACACAAGACAATGAAAGGCCACCCACCTAATTAGTGGGGCTGCGCAGGCATGGCTCCACTAATTTGGTAACTGGACCCTGGAGAAGATGCACATGTAAGGTGAGGTGGTGGCCTTGGGGGGAATAGGTGGGAGGGGGCAGTGGGGCAAGAAGAGGGAGTGGGAAGAATTTGGGGGACACAGGGCTGGGGTGGCCAGAGAAAGAGGAGACTTTCCCCAGTTCCAGGGCTGCGGCTTCCAGGGAGAGACGGCCCTCCTTCCCAGCCTCAGCTCTGTGGCTGCTGTGGTGAGGGAGAGATGCCCCTCCTTCCCAGCCCAGCTTGGTACAAAGTAAAGTTTAGCTAATGGTACAAACAACATTTGCAAAGATCATTAAGTGGTCTGCCAAGACCCTCGGCAATTTTCAACTGATCCGTGGAAAAAAAAAACCCACCGGTATAAAGGATGGAGCAGCTGTGACCCTCCTTCAGTTTCCTCTTACTGCTCAGATTGTAACAAGATGTAACCAGGCCAAAGTCCAACCTGTTTTTCTTTGAGCTTCAAACTCACCTTTTAGACTAGTTGACTCAATCTTTCTTCACTCTCCTTATCTTTGTTAATTTTCTTTGGACATCCGAGAACATAAAAAGATATTCCCCCCATATACTGCATAATACAATGGGGCAAGGTACTTCATATGGATTATAATCCTTCAGGGTCTAAACTGTTTCAGAGATGCAAAGGATTCATTCCCCTGGTCAATAGGCATAGTCAATATCTCTTCTCTTTGAGGGAGACTACATCCCAGATAAGAGTTCAGTGTGTAAATCTTTCTCACTGAGGATTCAGAAGTTAAGAGGACGATTCAACAAAAAAAAAGGATGAAGTAGTCCACTCCCTGAAGAACTCAAAAGGACCACTCTGAGATCACCGAGGTTACATCATTAACCCCGTGACCCCAACAAAAACAGAAGGCTCACCCATGCTCTTGGGCAGATAGCCAGAGTATCCATTGTAGAAACAACCTCAATACTTGAGGAATTATCTGTCAACTGCCTCTTTTATCACCCACCCAACCTCATCATCCAGACAAATGGGCATGTTGGGAGCCACACTGGAACCAATCAGGAGCTAGTCTTCAGGATCTGCCTTGTCCTGTTCCCTCAGACAAATGGATGTTGGAGATAATTGCTGACAGTTATCACAGTCGATTTCACACTCTCCCTCTACCTATCTTTCTTCCCCAGCCCTCTTCATGGACCCTTCTATTTACAGTCTATTAAAAAAGAAGTAGTGTTTTTGCTTCACTGTAGACGATGTTACTCAGGAGTACAAGAGAAGAGGCTTCTACTCATGGTATTTCCTTATCTCAAAGAAGAAAGGGGGTCTTTGTCCTATTCTGGACGTAAGGTGGCTGAACAAATACTGCCTCGGATTCAGGATGGTAACGCTTATCTCCTTCATTTTGTCACTTGAGACTCAGAACTGGTTTGTACCTTTTGACTTACAGGATGCATATTTCCAAATAGTCTCAGGAAGTACTTGACTCACAGGGGGATTAAAACATTACCAGTATGCCATTTCCCACAGCTGAACCATTTGCCCCCTACAACATTCCATAAGGCAAGGTAGTACTCTGACATATCCGAAATTTCATTCCTAAAGCAGTCTCAGATTTTCATCTAAACCTGTCCATCAATCTGTCTGTTTTTCTAAAGCCACACTTCATGCTGGGAGAAAAGAAAATATACACACTAGATGTATCCAGGACTTTGCTTTATTACATTGAGAGGACCAAACCATTCAGACTGTTGCCTTGTCTGTGTATTGCCATAACTGGGCATTCAAAAGGTGAAGCCAACTCTTCACAGAGAATATGAAAACAGATGATAATGCATCCTGGAATGTCACCAATTGCCTCGTGTACCTCTGCCACTGAACATCAAGCTCACTCCACAAGAGCAAAGCAATCGTCTTCTACCAACTTCAGGAATGTGCCAATGTCCGAAACCTTGCGAGGCAGCAGCATGGAGTAACCATCTGACTTTGGTGAACTTAGCTACTACACCAGATGCCAAGTTTGGGAGTACGGCACTACAATTACTATTTAACTGATGCAACTGGTACTCCTCATTCTCAGCATCCTGAAGAGGATACTGCCTGCCAGTCACCTCAGTGGGACCCCCACAAACACATACTTGAAGAAGAAAGAATGGTTATTTACCTAACAGTAACTGTGGTTCTTCAAGATGTTGGAGTCAGTGTGGATCCCACAGCCCATCCTTCATCAGTGGAGTCCTCAGCTAGTATGGTGCTCTATTTGCGATGGAACTAATGGAGGACTGCAGCTGTGGGAAGGACATGCACATTTAGAGTGGGATCCTCATCATCCCCGCTGACTGCTTCATTAAGCCCTGCAGGAACCGGGTTCAAGTAACCATTCTGTAGTGGGAGAGTTGGTGATGCAACCTGAACAAATACATTTGACAATGGAAGAGGTAACTGAATATATTATGCTCTTGAGACAGTGATGCCTAAATTGTCATGTACATTAACAGTCCCTTGTAAATGACACTTGCATTTAATATAACTTACATAAACTTCAGTGCCTGATCGTGCTGTCAGAGTGGTGTAAAGAGACCTTAGTGTCAATAAGAATGAGGACCTTAGGATTTTTTCAGTTGGTTGGGTTTTGTTTGGGTTTTTTTTGGGGGGGGGTGGTGGTATCTACTTAATTGCTGTAAATGTCCTATGCCGTCCTATGATGTGTTGCATATAGGTGAACCCCTAATACCATGCAGAGCCCTACTGAAGTAACTGTAGTCAGTAGGGCTTTAGTCAGGTGCAGAGGTCTGCCCATGTATAATATATGGTAGGATTAGGGTTATAAAGACTCCTCGGTGTAATTGGTTAGAATAGAAACAGGATAGAATAGAAACTAGTTCATATAATTTCACTTTACCTAATTAAAAAAAATCCCCAATACATTAAGTTGTTAGGAGCATTAGTAAACTTCTCAGAAACGTCTCATTGTTATTCCTTACAACATCACCTCAATGGCAAAAAAAAGGAGAAATAAAAGGCATAGACCTAGGGAAGAACTTCTTCTTTATGTTTTAAGTTTTATCAGTTCTCACATCAGAATGACAGAAAAAGAGAACTATGCTGGAGAAAGGATGATACATGTACCAAATTGCATTAGTGGTAAAGTACTTTCAGGGGAAATTCAGACCACAGAATCTGTTCTGCTCTACTTTTACTACCCTTTGTAGAGGTTTAATTTTGTACACGCTGACAGATGCAAGCTTTCAAGCCACAGATATCTCACAAAATGGTAAAATACAATTACTGTTTGTAGAAAAAATTTGTTGTGTCTACTTGGCTCGAGTAGACATTTAATGACAGCCACAAAAGTGAAAATAGATTTGCATAATAAATTACAGCTCAGTAAGGTTACACAAGTATTCACCATCACACGGACTTTGTGAGTGCTGATGAGTGTTTCAACAAATACCGGGTCTGACCCTGTGAGCTGCTGAGCACCTTCCACTCCTATTGACATCAGTGGGAGTTGCTCGCCACCTCACAGACTCTGACCCAAGTTGTTCAGTCTCCGACTGAAGTCAGTGGAGTTACTTTGCATTTACACAAGTGTTATTGTGAGCAGAAACTGGCTCATTAGTCCAATGTAAGGCATATTGCTGACAGAAAGACTCAGCAGTATTAGGAACTTTGGAAATTGCTACGCCTCCTGTTCTCTTCCATCCCTCAGATATGCCCCTATATTAGCTCTTGGCCCAACTCCATGCTCCTGAGGCCAGTCAGCTAATTTCTGGTTTCTCTATGGCCTGGCTCCATGTATCTTCTTTCCTCTTTATTGCACCTGTCCAGGGCCAGCAATGATTTGCCCATTGTGATCTGTTTCTAGTCCTGCTCTTTCCCTAAAATGGAAAGATCAGTACAATGTTTAAGAAAAACGACACTTCATGCTTGATTTGCAACTGGGATTATAATGCATGTTCTAACATTTTGCTTACATAAACATCTAGTTTTCTTGTCAGCTATGGGAATAAATATGCACATTTTTCCTTATACATTTTCAAGGACAATCTTATAGGGAATGGGTCAGACCATTAATGTGCATTTTGAGGAAGATCTATCATCAAGTTAATCTGGGCAGTTAAAAAGGCATGAATGATACATGTTATAGAAATACTGTCCTACATTTTAAATGATTTATTTAATTAAGTATGAATAATCAGAAAGGGGCCCAATGAAGGGTAATGGGAAGAGAGGAATGTTTCACCATCTGAGAACAAATGACACTGTTAATGTTCACTTCATCAGAGCTTTTGTTTCTTTGCCAAGATGCATTTGGATTTCTGCCTTACTGAATGAGGGTAGAGCACATGGTTGGGAATAAAAGCAAATCAGCATGTTCATAGGGACAGTGGGAATAGATGATTTAATAGCCATGATATCCTATTAAACAGCTCAATGAGCTCCTGATTAATATATTCTTTTACAAAAACATGGAAGATTATTGTAATTATAATTAATAAAATCAATTTCACTATTTAATACAGTAATTGAGAAACATCTCCTGTAAATGGAATACTGGATGGAATAGCATCTCTCACCTTCTCATACATTCTGCCATGTTCATAATCAGTGGCTGTCATGAGATGTGAAATGTTTTCACTAACAGTGGATGAATTAGTTTGAGTAGAATAAGAACATTTTGAAGATCACAGATATGGAGTTAGCTTGTCTCCATTAGTATCTATTTTTATGTACCTCTGCACTCACTTAACACTTACACAATACTTTAAAAACTTCCACGCTGAACATTAGCCAATGAAGCCTCCACAACATTCATGGGATGGAATTATTATCTTTATTCATTTTACAGAGACTGTCAAACACTTGGGAAGCATCATAGACAGTGCTGAAGGATGCTCAAAAGATGTGGACACTTGTATGGCAGCAACTGCTGCCATGTTTTGAGCCCTTTAGTGGCCTTTGTGGGGATGAATTGAAATCAATTGAAATAATATGAAGGCGTGGATTTGTAGATAGCAACACTGTTGTACAACAGTAAAACATGAGCGCCAAGGAAGGCTGAAGAACAGCAGAATGATGTTTTAGATTCTCATTTTCTTTGTCAGCTGCTCCATATTAAATGACAAGATGAGATCAGAGACGAAGATATTCAAACCCAAACCCAGCAACCACGTCAATTAGCACTGGTTCCGTTGCAGCAGCTTTCTTGGTACAGGCATATTATTAGGATGGCAGACCAATGAATTACAGAGAATGTTTACCAAGGAATACTACTACATGGACGGTGATCAAGTGGTAGCCAAAACTTTGGTAGTGCAGTAAGTAAAATCGTCACTGGTAGAGATAAACTGAATATCCTGCAGACCACCTTAAGGACCCAGCTAGAAAAAATGCAGGTGATGCTCAATCTGAAAGGAAGATATATCCCTTTGGGATTTGCCACGATGATGATTTTACAGAGAGCCAGATTTATAGCCAAAATTTCCAAAGTAGCCTCTCATTTTGGGTGCCTCTGGTTTTGGGTGTCTAGCTTTAGATACCCAAGGCCTGATTTTTCAAAGATGACTTCAGTTGGAATTGTGGATGTTTAGCATCTCTGAAAACCAGGCACAAGGTTTCTGTAGCTGGACATCCAAAAACAGAGACACCTAAAATTAGAGGCCACTTTAGAACAATGCAGCCCTAGTACTTGCTGAGAGACACACAGTGAGTCACTGGTAGAATCCTGACTAGAGCTCAGTTGGTCCTGGCACCCAGATGCATGCTGTGTGTACTAGACTCAAGCTGTCTTGGTTCCATGATCCGCTCTAGCACTAGAAGCAGAAATGCCACACTACCATTGGAAAGGACAAGTTCTCATAAAAATTCCACCTTGGCTGCAAGTAAGAAGTACCAGAAATCTTGACAATTTGAAATGTGTGAAATTTCCAACTTAATTTTTCAAACCCAAGATAATTTGATAAAGTTGATTTTGCCACAACATCTAATTATTCATATTATTTCATTAGCACTTACTTATATTGCAGTGGGACTCACAGCCCACATTCAGAATTAGGGACTCACTGTGCCAGATGCTGTAAAAATAGATAGAGCAGATCTTCCACTGGTACAAAATGAAGTCCATGGAGACATGACAATTTATATCAGCTGAAGATCTGACTAGTGGACCCAGCCCTGAAAAACCAGTCCATATAGAACTGGTCCTTATAAAACTGATTACAAGATCACTATGAAGACTCTTATTAAATGAGGAGACATAAAATAAGTAAAGATGCTTTCTGTATCCACAGGAGATCTTGCGGGGGGGAGGGGAGGAATGAAGGTATAAAGCTGAAATATATCAATGGTTTTGAAAAAATTATTTTTAAAGGGCCAAATCCAGCCCTACTGTAAGTGAAAGGGAACCCATTTAACACAACTGATTTACACTTGTTTATATGAGAGCTAATTTTGGCCCAAATAATCTAATTTATTCACCATATAATGGAAATGTTAGAATTTTCAAATATTTATGCTACACGGTTGTAAGCATCATTATTAGTGAGATTGGTTTTTTATTCCTCAACAATTTCCCTTTTTTTCACTCTTTTTCCAGACATATTTTTCTCTGGGTTGAAAGATGTCGTTTAAAGTTTTAAAATGAATAGATAAGCATTTAGTGTGGACAGAGTGGCAAAATGAGAACAAACACATGCATGGAATTAAGTAAGAGGTGCAACTTTTCTTAAACTTTTAACAAAGGAGAGGGGTGCTACCTAGCTGCAGTGAGACCTTATTGGATATTCCGGGATGCGGGCAGGCTTGTAGGCCCTTCCCCCAGCCTTGCAGGAGGGACCACTGGACACGGGCTCCAACTAAACATGGGAGACAACTGAAAAATAACAGGGCAAGGAGTGGAGGTCACAGGTTCAAAACTAGGGATCCAAAGGGGGACACTGAGCAGAGAACCCTGGACAGCACCCACTGCTCCTCAAAGCTGTCTAGGGAGCCAGCAGACGCTGCCCAGAGGAACTCTGCCCAGATGCATGAGACCAGGGAGGAACGGAAAAAGGCCCCCCTGTCGCAGAGCACAGTAGCATAGCTGCGGGGGAATGGGGGAGCGGCCGCTCCCCCACTGAGCACAAGTGGCGTCTTGTCAATTTCTTGGCGCCTTTTTACTCACCTGGGGGAGCGATTAAAAAAAAAAGGTGCCATCCACTGCAGCGCTTTTATTTTACTCACCTGGTGGCGCTCCGAGTCTTCGGCGGCACTTTGGTGGCGGGACCTTCATTCGCTCTTTGGTGGCATTTCGGCGGCGGGACCTTCAGTGCCGCTGAAGACACTTTGAGTGAGTGAAGGGCCCGCCGCCGAAGACCTAGAGCGCCTCCAGGTGAGTAAAAGCACTGCAGCGGGTGGCACCTTTTTTTTTTAATTGCTCCCCCTGTTCCATCCCCCTGGCACAGCACCCCCTCATCTAGCATCCTCCTCCTGATATTGTAGATGGCCACTTTGGCCAGGGCCAGGAGGAGGTTGATGAGGAGGTCTCATGACTTTGTGGGGCCATGGACAGGGTATGAATATATGAAGAGGCGTGGGGAAAAGTGCAGTCAAAACCTCAACAGAAAGTTCTGGAGGAGCCGGAATAGGGGCTGCAACCTGGTGCATTCTAGATAGGCGTGCGCCAGGGTCTCCCTCATGCCACAAAAGGGGCAGGCATCATGGATGGCAATGAACCGCGCCAAGTATATGCCCATTCTCACAGCTCCATGAAGGAGCTGTCAACCGATATCCCTGGCAGGCCATGGGACCAAGCTGGAATAGAGGCTGGCCCACCAGGATTTCTCACCCTTTACAGATGGTAGATAGTCCTGCCACTTGGTATCGGGGTAGGACACAAGGCTGAGGAAGTGAAACATATGGAGCACGAGTGTGTAAAGTTGTTCCCATGGTGTGGTTTGGAAGCAAACCGGCTGCACGGTTTGCAGTTGGCTTGGCTTATGGAAGGGAGGAGGCCTGTAACGAGGCAGAGTGACTTCCTTCCAGTACAGATGGGGTTAACTCCCCCTGGTGGGCGCAGCTAACTGTACAGGAAGTGCAAGGGCGGGGCAGGAGGTGTAAGAACAGGGCCCTGCAGCTCAGTTGGGGCCAGACCAAGAGGCAGATGTCCTGCTCAGGATGCTTAGCCCTCTGCTGCGCCTGCAACCAGACAAGGAATACAAACTGCTGCCCCAGGAGCCTGACCATGAGACTGAGGACCAGGGCCCAGCAGTGGTGGAGCAGTGCCAACAGGAACTGGTAGGTAGTAGCCCAGGGAAACAAGACTTTGGTCTCGTGCTGCTGGAAGGCGAGGCAGTGACTGCACATTTCCCCAGTGACCAAGTGACTGGATTCGCTGCCACTTCTAGGACCCTGGGCTGGGATCTGGTGGAGCAGGGTGGGCCTGGGTCCCCTTCTCCCCAGCTCTGTATATGAAGCTGGTTGTGTGCTAATCTTTAGGCCAGAAGGCCAGCAATATAAACAATTTAATTGCTCAGCCCACATTCAGAAGGCCTGAGCCATAGACTATTGTTCACCCCCCACCCGAAGGCCTGGGCTACCGGCCAACTGTTTGTTTGCTTAACTCACCTTTCAGAGCTTTGAACTGCTATTTGGATGATTGGGCAGCTACAAACCAGGCCCCTGACAAAACGTCAAGCAGGCATAACAATTCCCTGATGCCTCCGGCAGGGGGAGGTGCCCTGATCCTGAGAGGCAAGAACATTACACTGCCCATCACCCATACTCTCCTATACCAGGCATTTCATTGCTTCCGGTGCAGGGGTTACAAGGCTCCTTATATCAAGTATCAGAAGTGTAGCCATCTTAGTCTGGATCTGTAAAAAGTGGCAAAGAGTCCTGTGGCACCTTATAGACTAACAGACGTATTGGAGCATAAAGTACAAATGGACATGGCAGGTGGAAATAGATGGCAGTGGAGCACTGAGTTCTGCAGTGAACCAGAAATACAGAATGATTTATGTTAAAAAGAATGCATTTGTGTGACTTTCCTTCATTATGCACACATATTGTGATATGTTAGGAATTTTTAAAAAGCTACATATGTAAGCTAGGTAACCAAAGTAAGTTACACAGGCAGTGTGAATACAGTTAACTGTGTTGCCAATGCTGAAATTGTTATGCACTCAGTTTTGGTATTTGCAAACAAGCCTACTGTTAATTTGCATAGACATGTTGTAATTAGGCATTCCATTAGAGTAAATTTTAAAAAGCTTTTCAGATTCCGCCTATGTCATATATTTAGTGTTTGGGGATAGGATCTGTGTCTGTACAATGCAGACAAATTTCCCTAACCTACTATAACTAGCTTTGGCATAAGGGCCGGTTGAAATTTTTCCATCATAATTGTTTAATTAGTTCTTTGACTAAAGTTTTTGTTTGTGAAAAGTATCTACTTTCCACAGAAAAAATTGATCTTTTGCTGAAAAACTGAACACTTGAAAATAGAAAAATATTTGGTTTTTGGTGAAAAAAACCAAAATATTTTGGCCCAAAATTGAAATATCTTGATTCTGAAATGCTGCTGTTATGCCTTATGGGAGTTGTTGTTTGGATACATCATGCTCCCATTCTCTTCTGCAGGTCAGGATCCTCCACCAGACTACATCTCCTATGCAATTGCCATGATGACTGGCCTTCCCCACCATGAAAGGTGAGAGCATGGTGCATCATGGAAGAAGTTCTCTAGTCAGGAAACCTGAACTATAGAAGAGAAAGGCACCATGAGGTACTAAAGCACCATTTCAGCATTGAAACATTTTAGTTTTCAGTCAAAATACTTCAGGGATTTTTTTCCAGAATATTCAAAAAATTCCATGAAAAATTGAGATGCAAACAAATATAATTGAAGTTTTCTGTAGGTAAAAATATCACATTTTCCAACCAGCTCTGTTTGTCATAAATTGCTTGATACAGTGTCATGCTGTGGGCAACCACAGTGATGAGCAATGTTTACAAAGACACCTATGTATTTATTAGAGGACAGTAAGCCTTTTTGTTCAAGGACAGCACTACTGCAAGTGACTTAAAATGAATTGTAAATTAGGGCTTTTGGAAAACCACTGGCCTGTTTGCCCAGGGTGAATAGAAACAGGACTGAGAGGAATAGTTGATGGTGGTTGGTGGAAATATGCACCTGATTGTGTATAGATTTCGGTTTTTTATGTGGTGCCTCATAGAAATTTGCATTTTACTACGGAAACAAATGGTAATGAAGTCTGTGAGATTATGGGAACATTTACTTTACCAGCTAACTGGATTATGCCAAGCGTGATTCATTTAGATCTATGAAGAAGAGCTCAAAAGCTTCTCTAACCAACAGAAGTTGGTGCAATAAAAGAAATTACCTCACCCACCTTGTCTGTCATGTAGATCTTTCAGTCTTGTATAACTTGTTCCTTACTGTGATAATTCAGGGGCAACAGCTGGCAATGAGTGTACATGTTTGCAGTCAAGAACTACTTCACTGTCGGATGATGATGCTAATTAGCCTCCAGCAACATTTGGGAAACATTTTTTTTCTCCAAACTAATGGATAAGAGTAAACCACTATATAGGGACCTAGAAAAGATAGGTATCTGCTCTGTTACATTGGCCCCTTGCATCTGTTTTGCCTTAATCATAGAGCTGAGTATCAGCACAACAGGGAGAAGTGTTAACCATACTCCTGTTTGCATCACCACAACCCTGCAGCCCCTAAGCCAAAGACTGCAAGACATTTGTCAGTGCAGGATTCCATATACGATCCCTCAATTCCTGAGCCCCATAGGCACCTTTTGTGGCTGAAGTACACAAGCACAGCCTCGCAAAGCTCCCAGAATGTACCAGAAGAACCTGGCCATAAAATTTCCTGGTAGTTTTGACCACATAGGCACAGCAAGATCAAAACCATTGGCTGGGAAGAATGGCAAAACCACCAAACAGTACAGTTCTTTAGAAGGTCATTAGGCATTTCCACAAAATATCAAATTCTTTTTTGCGCTAAAGTTATTAATAAAGCTGATATATTTTCCTCTTATCAAATGGGTGATTTACCTAAAAAACTGTAAATCAGCCCCGTTGTGTGTTTAAATGCAGAACTTTTATAGCGACAAAGGGACCTCTTCTTTCTAAGACTATTTAATAGACTGATTTCCATATTTTAACAAGGAGTTGCATTTTCCCTCATTTCTTCTCGGTTAGAGCCCTGGGTATAAACATGGATAGGCCAAACTCAGCGAAGAGCTACAAAGGGATCTCTCAAAACTAGGCAACTGGTCAACAAAATGGCAGATGAAATTCAATGTTGATAAATGCAAGTGATGCACATTGGAAAGCATAATCCCAACTATACATATAAAATGATGGAGTCTAAATTAGCTGTTACCACTCAAGAAAGAGATCTTGGAGTCATTGCGAATAATTCTCTGAAAACATCCACTCAGCGTGCAGTGACAGTCAAAAAAGTGAACAAAATGTTGGGCATAATTAAGAAAGGGATAGATAATAAGACAGAAAATATCATATTGCCTCTCTATAAAAATCCATGGTATGCCCTTATCTTGAATACTGCATGCAGATGTGGTTACCCCATCTCAGAAAAGATATATTGGAATTGGAAAAGGTTCAGAAAAGGGTAACAAAATTATTAGAGGTATGGAACGGCTTCCATATAAGGAGAGATTAATAAGATTGGGACTTTTCAGCTTGGAAAAGAGACAACTAAAGGGGGATATGATTGAGGTCTATAAAATCATGACGGGTGTGGAGAAAGTAAATAAGGAAGTGTTATTTACTCCTTCTCATAACACAAAAACTAGAGGTCACCAAATGACCTGGTTTAAAACCAGGCAGCTGATTTAAAACAAACAAAAGGAGTCTTTCTTCACACAACGCACAACCTGTGGAACTCTTTGCCAGAGGATGTTGTGAAGGCCAAGACTATAACAGGGTTCAAAAAAGTATTAGATAAATTCATGGAGGATAGGTCCATCAATGGCTATTAGCCAAGATGTGCAGGGATGGTGTCCCTAGCCTCTGTTTGCAAGAAGCTGGGAATGAGCGACAGGGAATGGATCACTTGATGATTATCTGTTCTCTTCACTCCCTCTATGGCACCTGATATTGGCCACTGTCGGAAGACAAGATACTGGGCTAGATGGACATTTGTTCTGACCCAGTAAGTCGTTCTTATGTTCTTAAGATAGAGAGATCTCTAATTACTGACAAAAATTCAGATGGGTGTTTTAAAAAGTGATGCCCAGGAAGTTTTCTGCACAACTTCTGTAAGTGCCAGTGAGAAATATGCAGCAAAATCCCTGCATGTTGTTTTAAAAATGTACTTGTAGATATCAAAGAACCAAGTTCCTCTTCTTGCTAATACCACAGTCAGATTAAAAGCCATGGGCCTGATTCTCCTCTCACTTACACCGGCGTAACTGCACTGACTTCAAATGAGTTATGCCCAATTTATACAGATGTAAGTGGGAGGACAATCAAATCCCATTCCTGTGTTTGATATTGTTTATATGAAGTACCTATAAACCAGTTAATACCGTAAACCTTTGAGACATCTTACTGTGAAGAAGAGTAATTAGGTCTTAAATACTTAAATAAGTAATCTCATACCCCATTGCTCTGATGCTGTGTGGTTTATGAGCTGAATTAGATGGATACCTGGCCTCAGCATAGCATTTGCTGTGCTTGTGAAATGCAGGTTCTTATAACTGCTATTTACCCCAATGATTTTCAGATTACTACAAAAAGGGGGAATATTTAGATTAACTAGAAGGAAATGACACTGAAATGGAATCTGTCTTGTGTTACATGGCTGGGGTGGTGGGATGCTTCAAATTATGAAATGGAGGATAAAAAGCCATTGTACTTTAGTTGTCAGTGGCTTATAGTTGTTACATTATTAATCAGTTTTATAACACAGTAGATGCACATAGCTCTGTACAGTGAAAGATAAATGGGTCTCTACTGAGAGCCCTGTGCAAGTGCTGCATTCTGCCTATGCAGTCACAATGCAGGATCAAGGCCTAAATCTTAGTTTAATAAGGAATTCAGCCTGTTCTTTAATAAACATACACATCAATATAGAAGATTTCAGGCCACATGATTTAAACAGAAGAGCCACAATATACCTCTGTCACTGGTGACTGTTACAGGAGGGAAAAGTGAACAGCAGACTTCTGTAATAAGAGCAATGTATGCCAATATTGGAGTTAAACCCCTGTTCCAGAGGTATGTACAAAAATGATGTTTAACTTACTTGTTTGGAGATCTCTAAACAACTGCCTCTACTCAGTGTATTACCTCAACTGTCCTGGCCAGTGCGAAGTGCAACAAGAAATACATTCCCTCCCAGAACAATAACTCCTCTGGTTTGATCCTGCAGTAAGGTCCTAATTCTTGCTCTAGAAAAAGAAGATGGGATAGTAGGGAGGATGCACTTGCCTAAGTTATTTGTGTTTAAATAAGTGGCAAAGAGGTTAAGAAAACTTATGAGAGCTACTTAACTTTCAGATGCTTCAGGCAGTCATACTGCCTGCGAGTGTTCCCCAGTATGAAAGCCCATTTCTAATGGCAGCGAAGTGTCACTGACATATAATTGCAAAAATAATTCATTTAATATTGCCACTGTGCCATTTATGTTATCTTATAGACTAAGGCCCCATTTATACTATTAACTTTTGCTGGCATAGCTCTGTCTGTCAGGGGAATTGTGATTTATGACCAACATAGTTACACCAGAAATAGCCCCTAGAATAAACAGAGCTATACTAGTAAAACTGCACTTCTGCCATTATAGCTTATTTAGCTCAGGGATGCTGGTTTGCTGGTATAAGCTGAGTCCACATTAGGAGCTTTCTGCAGATGTATTTAGTATACCAGTGTAGCTATACCAGCAAAGTCTTCCAAGTTTATACCTGGCCTTATACACTTACCTTTTCACACGAGTAGTCCCACTGAATTAATTGACACTATTGGTATACATATAGTGTATTCACATCCATGTGTTTGTAGGATCAGAGTCATAGGTTTCATTTTCCTACATACAATACTACAAGGCTTTGAAGGATTAGATGTTTATTGGTAAATGTTGATAAACATCAATATCATTGTACACACAAAAACCCATGAAAAATATTTCCATCAATAATCATTGAAATTTACAGATAGGCAAAGTAAGAAAAATGCTGCTTGAGAATTCATTAGTTTGTATTTACTATTTATATTTTGATATGTGCTATTGACATTTTGTGTTTTAACAGTTATAAAGCTTTAACTTTTTGAATCTTAATATCTATTGTCATTAAAATAATTGTTGTCTGACCCTCGCCCTATAATTTCCCACAACTGTGAATTTTAACTAGATAAAATTAGAAACAAATGCTTTTAAATGAACACTGATATTATTTATTGAAATTATTTTAAAAAAAATTCAATTCTGTCAAGCCTAAATACTGCTAATAAAATAGAACAGTACTTTATAAAGTACACATGAAAACTAAATATATGCCACTTTAAGTAACGGAGCCTCTTGTCAGATAACTGGAGTTCATGCTGTAGAAAAGTGCACTACCAACCCAAGAATCTATGCACCTATTTGCCATTACAAACTGACATCAAAGCAATTTCACTTCTTTCACTTGTTGGAAGTGACTGATTGATTACTGTTAAGCTGAATCAGTGCTGGTGACAAGTTACAGTATGTGACAGATAAGTCTGTGAGTATGTGTTTGTGGCCTGGGCAAAGTAAATAATACTGTCCTGCATAGAAGAGTTGCAGGCAGAATGAAATTTATAGATGTGCTTTGGAAGTATCTCTTGTAGTGACACCTAGGGCCAAAGATTGGCAAGATTTTCCAGAGAACAGGTTGTCTTAGATAGTATGGTATATGGAACAGCTCCTCTGTTACAGCAATAATAAATAATAAATTAAACAAATGCTATAAGTGACCCAGGATCCTAGATGAATTGTAGTGCATTAAGGGGAAAGGGTAAATTCTGGAAACATGCCCCCCATTAGTCATAGAAATTCAAGGAGAGAGTGATAACTTAATGGGTGGAAGCTGGTTCTGTTCAATAAGATTAGTTTGCACCACACATCATCTAAATTATTTTTACCTGAAGCGCAGAAAACTGCAAAGATTAGAAAAATCTGGACTTTTTACAATGAACAGATCCAGTATAATACTTCACCCAGGTAAGGCTAATGTACAGCACAGAAATATGTATTACATTATGTATGAGGTATTACAAGAATCCAATGAATATTGCAGAAAGTTATTGTATGCTTCACCAACAAATGTAGTCTCTATGAGTACTTGCCCATTTAGCTTCAAATTCACCTCCTGAACCCGATTTGTGCTAGTAAGACTCAGCTGCATAAATATTCACAGAAAGCAAATTAAAAAGAACAGGAGCACTTGCGGCACCTTAGAGACTAACAAATTTATTTCAGCATGAGCTTTCATGAGCTACAGCTCACTTCTTTGGATGCACAGAATGGAACATACAGACAGGAGATATTTATACATACAGAGAACATGAAAAGGAAGGATGCATACCAACAGGAAGAGTCTAATCAATTGAGATGAGCTATCATTAGCAGGAGAAAAAAAAACTTTTGAAGTGATAATTAAGATGACCCATAGGAGGTGTGAGGAGAACTTAACGTAGGGAAATAGATTCAATTAGTGTAATGACCCAACAATTCCCGGTCTCTGTTTAGGCCTGAGTTAATTGTATCTAATTTGCATATTAATTCGAGTTCAGCAGTCTCTCTTTGGAGTCTGTTTTTGAAGTTTTTTTGTTGCAAAATTGCCACCTTCAAGTCTGTCACTGAGTGGTTAGAGAGGTTGAAGTGTTCTCCCACTGTTTTTTTAATGTTATGATTCCTGATGTCAGATTTGTGTCCATTTATTTTTTTGAGTAGAGACTGTCCGGTTTGGCCAATGGACATGGCAGAGGGGCATTGCTGGCACATGATGGCATATATCACGTTGGTAGATGTGCAGGTGGACTCATATGCTTGGCTAAAGCACATTCATTGAAATATTTAAGCGACCATTCACAGAAATGTCTTGGAAGTGTTTGCACAACTGTACCCAGAACACTATAATGGTAAGTTAGTCCCTGATCCTGAAAATGTTTAGGCACCTGCTTTAAGTGTGGGCATAAGACTGCAAAGCTGCCAGTATTTACCTAGTCAATGCCTGATTACTGGGATGCCAAATTGTCAGGCAACAAAAGTTGTAGCTGGGTCAGTTCCAGGATATTAGAGAGACAAGGTAGGTGAAGTAATATCTTCTGTTGGACCAACTTCCATTGGTGAGACAAGGTTTTGAGCTACACAGAGGTCTTCTTCAGGTCTGGGAAAGGTACTCATAAGAACATAAGAATGACCATACTGGGTCAGACCAAAGGTCCATCCAGCCCAGTATCCTGTCTGCAAACAGGAGCCAATGCCAGGTGCCCCAGAGGGAGTGAACCTAACAGGTAGTGAGCAAGTGATCTCTCTCCTGCTGTCCATCTCTACCCTCTGACAAACAAAGGCTAGGGACACCATTCCTTACCCATCCTGGCTAATAGCCATTAAGGGACTTAACCTCCATGAATTTAACTAGTTCTTATTTAAACCCTGATATAGTCCTAGCCTTCACAACCTCCTCAAGCAAGGAGTTCCGCAGGTTGACTGTGCGCTGTGTGAAGAAGAACTTCCTTTTATTTGTTTTAAACCTGCTGCCCATTAATATCATTTGGTGGCCCCTAGTTCTTATATTATGGGAACAACTAAATAACTTTTCCTTATTCACTTTCTCCACACCACTCAGGATTTTATATACCTCCAATCATATCCCCCCTTAGTCTCCTCTTTTCCAAGCTAAAAAGTCCTAGCCTCTTTAATCTCTCCTCATATGGAATCCATTCCAAACCCCTAATCATTTTAGTTGCCTTTCTCTGAACCTTTTCTAATGCCAATATATCTTTTTTGAGATGAGGAGACCACATCGTAAGCAGTATTCAAGATGTGGGTGTATCACGGATTTATACAAGGGCAATAAGATATTCTCAGTCTTATTCTCTATCCCTTTTTTAATTATTCCTACATCCTGTTTACTTTTTTGACTGCCACTGCACACTGCTTGAATGTCTTCAGAGAACTATCCATGATGACTCCAAAGTCTCTTTCCTGATTAGTTGTAGCTAAATTGGCCTCCATCATATTGGGGTATAGTTGGGGTATAGTTGGGGTTATTTTTTCCAATTTGCATTACTTTACATTTACCCACATGAAATTTCATTTGCCATTTTGTTGCCCAACCACCTACTTTTGTGAGATCTTTTTTGAAGTACTTCACAGTCTTCTTTGGTTTTAACTATCTTGAGCAGTTTAGTATCATCTGCAAACTTTGCCACCTCACTGTTTACCCTTTCTCCAGATCATTTATCAATAAGTTGAATAGGATTGGTCCTAGCACTGACCCTTGGGGAACACCACTAGTTACCCCCTTTCCATTCTGAAAATTTACCATTTATTCCTACCCTTTGTTCCCTGTCTTTCAACAAGTTCTCAATCCATGAAAGGATCTTCCCTCTTATCCCATGACAACTTAATTTACGTAAGAGCCTTTGATGAGGGACCTTGTCAAAGACTTTCTGGAAATCTAAATACACTATATCCAGTGGATCCTCCTTGTCCACACGTTTGTTGACCCCTTCAAAGAACTCTAATAGATTAGTAAGACATGATTTCCCTTTACAGAAACCATGTTGACTTTTGCCCAACAATTTATGTTCTTCTATGTGTCTGACAATTTTATTCTTTACTATTGTTTCAACTAATTTGCCCAGTACTGATGTTAGACTGAACCATCTGTAATTGCCGGGATCACCTCTAAAGCCCTTTTTAAATATTGGCGTTATACTAGCTATCTTCCAGTCTTTTGGTATAGAAGCTGATTTAAAGGACAGGTTACAAACCATAGTTAATAGTCTGCAGTTTCACATTTGAGTTCTTTCAGAACTCTTGGGTGAATGCTATCTGCTCCCGGTGACTTGTTACTGTTAAGTTTATCAATTAATTCCAAAACCTCCTCTAATGACACTTCAGTTACTGACAATTCCTCAGGTTTGTCACCTACAAAGGACGGCTCAGGTTTGGGAATCTCTCTAACATCCTCAGCCATGAAGACTGAAGTGAAGAATTCATTTAGTTTCTCCGTAATGACTTTATCGTCTTTAAGTGCTCCTTTTTTATCTCGATCATCCAGGGGCCCCCCTGGTTGTTTAGCAGGCTTCCTGCTTCTGATGTACTTAAAAATATTTTGTTATTACCTTCTGAGTTTTTGGCTAGCTGTTCTTCAAACTCCTTTTTGGCTTTTCTTATTACATTTTTACACTTAATTTGGCAATGTTTATGCTCCTTTCTATTTACTTCACTAGAATTTGACTTCCACTTTTTAAAAGATGCCTTTGTATCTCTCACTGCTTCTTTACATGGTTGTTAAGCCACGATGGCTCTTTTTTAGTTCCTTTACTGTGTTTTTTTAATTTGGGGTATACATTTAAGTTGGGCCTCTGTTATGGTGTCCTTGAAAAGTGTCCATGCAGTTTGCAGGGATTTCACTCTATTCACTATACCTTTTAATTTGTTTAACTAACCTCCTCATTTTTACATAGTTCCCTTTTCTGAAATTAAATGCCACAGTGTTGGGCTGCTGAGGTGTTCTTCCCACCACAGGAATGTTAAATGTTATTATATTATGGTCACTATTTCCAAGCAGTCCTTTTATAGTTACCTCTTGATAACTATAGTTAATAGTCTGCAGTTTCACATTTGAGCGATCCTGCACTCCACTCAGGACTAAATTGAGAATTGCCTCTCCTGTTGTGGGTTTCTCTACCAGCTGCTTCAAGAAGCAGTCATTTAAAGTATCGAGAAATTTTGTCTCTGCATTTTGTTCTCAGATGACATGTACCCAGTCAGTATGGGAATAATTGAAATCCCCCACTATTACTGAGTTCTTTATGTTGATAGCCTCTCTAATCTCCCTTAGCATTTCATAGTCACTCTTACTGTTCTGATCAGGTGGTTGATAATAGATCCTTACTGTTATATTCTTATTAGCGTATGGAATTACTATCCATAGAGATTCTATGGAACATGTAGATTCATTTAAGATTTTTACTTCATTTGGTTCTACATTTTCTTTCACATATAGTGCCACTCCCCAACACACGACTGTTCTGTCCTTCCGATATATTTGGTACCCCGGAATGATTGTGTCCCATTAATTGTTCTCACGCCACCAGGTTTTTGTGATGTCAATTATATCAATATCCTCCTTTAACACGAGGGACTCTAGTTCTCCCATCTTATTATTTAGACTTCTAGCATTTGTGTACAAGCAGTTTAAAAACTTGTCTGCCCTTTTCTGATGTGTCAGATTCTTTTCTTATGTGAATGTTTCTTGTCTGATGTGGCCCATACTTTATCCTCTTCCATCCTCTCCTCCTGACTAAAACTTGGAGAATCTTTATCAATAGACTCTCCTCTAAGAGAAGTCTCTGTCTGATACACATGCTCCTCTGCAGCATGGGCCCATGGGCTGCAGGTTGCCCACCACTGATTTAGACTAAACTCATTTGTATTTCAGGATCTTTTCACATAGTAAATACAGAATTGTTATGCTGCAAGTGTGGCTTTGATCTTTGGGCAACCACAGACACCGTTGAACCTGATGGGCATGCTAATTTCCTTTCATTCAGCCTAAATGAGGAAGCAATTAAATAACCCTTTTGCTTAGTAATAGCTGGAAGAATAGAAACCACCATGACCAGCATGGTAAGGCTGAAGTAGAAGCTAGGCCATGCAGGCTGAGAGGTTTCCCTGGGAATAGATTGCAAATGTAAGGAGTGGTCTTTGATTGTATTACAGCTGTGTGCCTATCTATGTGTGTGAGAAGCAGGAAGCTAGCAGGAAAGCAGCAAGGAAAGGCAGAAGTCATCACAAGAAGCACTGATAGTGTGGACCCGGGAGGAAGCCGAGAAAGAGAGCTTCTTTTGGGCAGAATGCCGGCCAAAAGCAGTCTTGGATATTTGAACAAGGAAACTACCTCCTGTTTTGTTCCTACTGGGAAACAGGACTTTTGTACATTCTTTATAAGTAGGATTGCACCCAAGAACTACCTGACTCTGTCATCAACCCACAAACCCCTGAATATTAGCTAACCAGTTGGGCCAGAAGAGCAAAAGTGTCATGTGTTATTAAATGGAATTAAATATATTCCAGATGTAGCTTGTTGTAGGTCAAACTTTTAGAACAAATAATAAATTAAATTTCTGGAGTGCCTGATAATTTATTACATAGTTACTGCTTGCTAAATCTGTACCGTTAGTAGGCTCTAAACTCCTGATGTGCAGAGAAGAGTGATTATTGATCAGAGGGTGCAAAACAAGTGGATGGAAGAGTCTAAAACCACTTTTCTCATTTTTGCAGGTGTACACTGATTTATATATAGACTAAGTCTTGTTTTCATCACCCTTACAGTGAACTTGCTTAAACAGTAGAAGTCAACATAGTTCCATTGAAATATACCAACTTAGGATCTGGTCCTTGATATGAATGCTCTCTGTTTAGGATTACATCTGTCTACCATCAGACAAAACCAGCACAAATACTCACTGATATGCTAAAGATGGCTCTTGAGGATTTGCATGTGACTTTTGTTACTATGTGAGTCCACCATAATAATGAGGGACTCAGAGGGAATTAGTCTGCCTATGAAGGAGTTCATTCCTTCCATGAATACTGCTGAATTACATCTGCCATAGATTATTTGTCCCTCAAACCATAAAAATACTCCTGTATATCTATTTTTTTCCCAATTGGAATGCAACCAAGTCCCAATTTTTTTAATTTCCCCAGACACCTTTTTCTGGTCTTATTAACTCCCTTGATTTCAAACTACAGAAATTGAACACTATGCTGTATCATTAATGTAGACAGTTTGTCAAGAACACTATATAAACCCTTCCACCGAATGCACTTACAATAGGTTTCTTTTCCAGATGGTTATAGTGATAAGATGGCTTGGTTCTAGTAATGAGAAATATTATTTTTTTCAATAGAAAAACAAATATATAGGAACTTCAGTTCCTCTACTCTGAGTCTCTCCTTCCCCTAAGAATAGAGGGTTTATTAATAGGCCCAGGGAGAAATAGTTTTTAGAGCCCCTTGTTAAAATATTGGCAGCATGTAACTGCAGATGCTGGTGTCTTGACTTGTTTAGATGGCTTGGATAACTGTTCAGGTTAATCTCTTTTCAGGTTCTGTTTTATGTACTTACTAGTATGTCCAAATTAAGTGAAAATTGAGGCTGTGGCCCTTCTTCTATAGGGATTTTTAAGGACATACACAAGGGTTCTTAACTGCAAGGAAAAAGGGGATCTGACCAGCCAAACAGTTAATGCCTTTCTAATGTGGCTAGTATTCTAGATAAGATTAATACAAATAAATCATACAGTAGCACCCAGAGTCCCACTCTAGACTTGGAAAATCCTCGCTGAGGAGCACATGAGGCAGGTCAGGGGGGCATACTCTCCTGATCCTGAGGCTGCTCTGTCCTACTGGGTTCTGGGAAGTGGGCTGCCCACTGCTAAAGGACCCTTCCCCAGCCTTTGGGGAGGATCCACAAGGTCCAGGAACTCAAATAATTATGGAGGACAACCCAAAATGTAACAGGGGTAGTGTGAAAGTAAAAGGGTCAAGCAAAGGGAACCTGAAGGGGACAACAAGCAGAGAACTCCAGACAGCGCCCACTGCTCCTCGAAGGTGTCAAGGGAGCCAGCAGATGCTGCCCAGAGGAACTCTGCCCGGATACGTAAGCAAAGGCAGGATTGGAAATAGGCCCCAGAGTCACAGGAAACTCCCTCAGCCAACCTCCTTTCCCTCTCTTCTTTGGCCAGTGCTAGGAGGAGGTTGACAAGGAGGTCCCGTGACTTTGTAGGGCCATGGATAGGGTGTGTGTATATGAAAAGGTGAGGGGAAAAGTGCAGCCAGAAACACAGTGAGGCTGCTCTGTGCTGGGCCAGTTACAGCAACCTTCAGTCTACTCTAACCAGTGATAGATGCCTGCAACTCCAAAGGGCTATTACAGTAGCCATTGATCTTCAGGTCATAAGGAAGTTCTGGCTCCAGCCCATTCACTTGCAGCTGGTGCAGCCGGGATCAGGTTGAACTGTTCTTTTTCTCATTCGGAATCTTTGACCATGTGAATTGTTGCTGAGGGAGAAGGAAGTTTGCATGTCAGGAAAATTGTTTCCTATTGCAGTGTGAACAACCCAACTGGTAGCAAACTGGCTGTTTGCCATTTAAAATTGAACAGCCAATGTTAAACTGTGTCAGAGTTATTTTGTACTGCTTTAAGGCTTCCTAGCCACACATTGGAGCAACAGTGTTCTCAGATCATAATCTGTTCAGCTCAGATAGAATAGAAATAGGAATAGAAAGACAAGGAAGTTTGCCTGTCAGAAAATTTGTTTTATCTTCCATTGTAAATAGCTAACTGGCAGCTGCTCAGCCATTCAGAGTTTAAAGGTCTAGGGACACCTGTGTCAGGTGCATCCCTTCCTTAGTCTAACAGGGCTGAATTCATGTGGACTAGGTGACAGCTTTGATTGCAGTTAGCAGTTCATCTGCCATTTTCTATTTAAATTGTCCAATGGACAATCAGTTAACTGATGCTAATGGCCAGTCAGCTTCATCGATCGGTATACATCCTGAGCATAATTCTTGCTTCTGGACAAATAGCTCATGGGAACATTTTAATTTTCAGTATATAAGACAAACTGGTGCTTGCTCTAAGGCCCAGTCCAATGCCCACTGAAGACAATGGAAAGACTTATTTTATCTTTATTGACTGATGGATCAATACTCTAGTGTGCTTCTCCCCCCATCCCCCCCGTGTATTATAATTGCATTTAATAGCATTACGGAAAAGAAAAGAGATTTTTGTCCTGGTTTTCCATGTGTTGTCGTTCCAATATGGTGACAAATCATCTCTTGAGTCATGGTAGATTTTTATGCAGTGGTGGATTCAGCATTTTAAAGATTCCCTGGCATACTGAAAGGTGAGGGAGTAAAAATTATCATTTGAAGATGGAAGGTACAATCAGTTGTGGGATCCATAGTGAATTTTAAGCTATTGTTACTCTCCTAAATAGTGAACCAGACCAGAGAGAGTTCAGAGGAAGCAACAAATGATAAAAGGTTTAGAAAACCTGACCTGTGAGGAAAGGTTTAAAAAAAACAAAGCAAAAAAAACCCCAAACTGGGCATGTTTAGTCTTGAGAAGAAAAAACGGAGAGGGTGACCTGATAAGTCTTCAAATATGTTAAGGGCTGTTATAAAGAGGATGGAGATACATTGTTTTCCATGTACACTGAGGATAGGACAAGAAGGGGCTCAATCTGCAGCAAAGGAGATTTAGGTTAGATAATAGGAAAACTTTCTGACTCTCAGGATAGTTAAACTCTGTAATAGGCTTCCAAGGCAGGTTTTGGAATTCCCAGTATTGGAGGTTTTTAAGAAAAAATTGGACAAATACCTGTCATGTCTCTACTGTAGAGATGCCATGGTAATGAGCACTATAGCATTTCCTATATATTAATATATACATCAGTAAAACAACTTGCTCATCTAGGATGGAAACCTGCAACATTTTTATAGTTAGAGTGACTTCTACAAGTCACTGCCATAGGATGACTGATATTTGATTGTGATTGCTTCTGCTAGGAGACAGCCTCAGAAGAAAGCATTGATGAGCACTGGAGAGCAGTGTTAATGATGTGTGAGACTCTGGGAATCAGGAATAAGACTTTAAAAGCAGAAGAGCATCTGAAATTTCAAAACATACAAAGTGGAATTTATTTGGAGTGTTTCTCCTTGTGCCTGAAGAGGAGACCAGGATTTTTTTATTTTATTTTTTAAGTGAAACAGCACTGGTGTGGTCATGGGCTATAATTCTCTGTCATATGCCTGCTCTAATTAGGAGGTTATTGAAGGGCTCCCCCCCTTCTTTTCAATCAGGCAGACCCAATCTTTTTGTGTACTAGAAATGAGGTAGAGAAAAGCCAGAGAGTGGCAGAAAAGGTAGGCTAATCCAGATTTTATGTGGTTGATTTACATTAGTTTCACCCAAAATTACAATGAATAGGATATTATAGTTGATCTTGCATGACCATAAAATCAGTAGATTGGCAGTTGTGGAACTCAGTCTGTGTGCCGCTTCTTAGCGTACATGCAACATGCCTCAGGCAGCACGTGACCAGGATTCATAACTGAATTTGGTCTGCTGGTTGGATCACTAGCCTCCCTGGAATGGGAGAGGTACTGATGGGAGGTGCGACGTGAATGCTGATCCATGGCTCTGTTGGGATTTGGTGGTTCTCAGTGAGCCTGATGCTGGGTAGAAATCATGGGACTTCGATCCAATGCGATTCAATTCAATAAAGCTTTATTCAACATGTGCACAAAGAGAGCCCCTGGTACAAAGAATCAGGCAGAGTCCCTCCAATGGAGCCCCTCCCCTCGCTACTTTATAGCACATGGTGCTTATATAACAAGTATATAACAACTTACATAACATGAACCCTAACCAATCAGAATTAAACAAACCCATATATGGGTTTGTTTATCCCATGCTCATAGTGCTCCAGTCCACATGCCGAGCTCACACCCCTCCCCGTGGCCTTCTCCAGAATGTTCCTAGGCCGGTGAGCCACAGCATGCTTCCCTATGCATAAGCACCCTGTAAACCACATTTTATTTAAAATAAACACAACCATACCCTTCAGCTCCTGCAGTCTGTGTAGCTGGCTGAGAATGAGAAAATGGAGGTCTCACATTGTCCTGCTTCTGTTCAGATTTCCTCACTGATCTTGGGAACATAGTAAGGACAAGGAGGTGGGGAAGTAGGATTTATTTATCATTAGGCTCGCTATCAACACAGAAAAACCTACAATAGATATATAAGTTAGGGAGTGGCAGTTCAAATTAGTAGCCTGCCTCCACAAAAATAGATAATAAATTTTCCCAGGCATGTCACATAGCCTCCTTTTGTCTGAAAAGCACCTAGCATATGACAGCACCAAGTTGTTACTACTACTAATAAGGATACAGAAATTTTGTTATCCACAGAAATTTGCTTATGAGTAGATGATGACACTCTAATTTCAAAACTAGTTAGACAGAATAAAATTAACAAGTGGTCCTGATCATTTGAATTGTGGTCAAATAGTGATGTCAGTCCACTTTGTCAAAATAATTAGAACTAGGCTTGGCTTGGTCCAGAATCTCATCTTAAGTGAATGAAACTTGGTTGGCTCAGCCATATTAGAGACCTGGGTCCTAGTCCTACCTGTGACCTTGTACAACTATCTGTTGTTCCTTATGTAAAATGAATGGCAGATATTTGCCTTCTTCCTAAGGCAGGCATTTGCGGCTTTTGCTCAATAAGATGTGGGAAATGCAGAGAATATTTGATACCAGTTGGAAGAGGTGAATTTAGAATTCATGAGTGGGGAGGGCAGTAGTAGGATCCATTTTGTCTGATGGTCCAGTTCTGTGTGACTGCTTCTGACTGATGCAGGAGGCTCACAGGGGTCCAGGAGAAAACACACTGCCACTGGAACAGGAAGGGACCAGCCTCCAGCTCATTTTGTTAAGCATGTGCAAATGGTAATTTTTCCAGGATGTTCAGCTGGTCAAACCTAGGCAGCAAAAGGCTGCTCTCTGACCCCAGGTTGAGCAGGGCCATCCTTAGGCATATGCAGCATACGCAGCTGTGTAGGGCACCCAAAAATTTAAGGCACCACTGAGTCTTAGTGTCCATCCTCCTGCCTCTTCTTATCCCTGTTCTGACCCTTCCTGCAGGCTTCCACCACAGTTGGCTGCTGCAGCCTGGTGAGTCTTCCTCTGGAGGAGATCTAGGGTATGGCTACACTTGCAGCTGTACAGTGCTGTGAGTTAAAGCTGTCTTCGTACAGCTGTGTAGGGAAAACGCTGCAGTGTGGCCACACTGACAGCTACCAGCGCACTGTCATGGCCACATTTGCAGGGGTGTTGGGAGTGGTGCATTATGGGCAGCTATCCCAGCATTCAAGTGGCTGCAACGTGCTTTTCAAAAGAGGGGGGTGGGGGTGGAGTGTGACAGGGAGCATGGGGGAGAGAGAGAGAGAGTGGATATTTGGAGCTGACACTGTGTCAGCTCCCTGCCTTGCAAGTTCCGATCCCTTCTCCCACCCCTCTCTCATTCACTAAATGCAAATAGTCTTCTTTGTTTTTTTCCTCACAGACTAGACAAGCAGCTGCTCCGAAACGGACACCCCCCCCCCGGCTCCCGCCATGCTGCTTTTCTCCTCAAGCAAACACTAGCTGTGGACCTTCCAAAGGAATCCCCCTGCCTGCCTCTGCTCGAGCAAACAGTAACTGTGTTTGTTTTTTAGATAAGCTGTACGAACACAGCTGTAACTACCAGCGCTGCAGAACTGTAAGTGTAGCCATGGCCATGGTTTTTAAAATATATCCTTCAAAAGACCACCCTTATCTAAAATACACATTTTAATTTTAATGACTGTAGTAAAAAAAACCTTGCTTCCAAAGTCTACCTGTTCTTTATGTCCATCCCTTTCTCCCTTCACATGCACACCCGCATTGAAGAGAGCCCTTAAAGCAGGGGTCTCAAACTCAAATGACCACGAGGGCCATATGAGGGCAAGTTCATTGGCCCGAGGGTGCATCACTGATACACACCACCTCACGGTCCCTGGCCCCTCCCCCACTCCACCCCTTCCATGAGGCCCTGCCTCTTCCAACCCCTTCCCTGCCCCCATTCCAACCCCTTCCCTGAAGTCCCATCCCCAACTCTGCCCTCTCCCTGCCCCCAGAGGGTGCATGAGGAGTGTGACTGGGGCTCAGGGCAGGGAGTTGAGGTGCAGCAGGGGGTTGGGGTGCAGGCAGGGGGCTCAGGGTGCAGAAGGGGTGTGGGATGCAGCAGGGGGCTCAGGGCAGGGGATTGGGGTGCAGAAGGGTGTGGGATGCAGCAGGGAGCTCAGGGCATGGGGTTGGGGTGTGGGGTGCAGCAGGGGGTTGACGTGCAGGCAGAGGCTCAGGGCAGGGAGTTGGGGGGCAGGAGGGCTTCAGGCTCAGGGGTGGCAGTGGCGCACACTGGGGCCAGGGGAGGCTGCTGGCCCTGGCCCCACTCCGCTCCAGAAAGTAGCTGGATCCATGTCCCTGTGGCTCCTGGGGGAGGGGGACGCAGGGCTCCGTGGGCTGCTTGCCATGCCTCCAGGTACCTCCCCTGCAGCTCCCATTGGCCGCGGTTCCCCGTTCCCGGCCAATGGGAGCTGCAGGGGGGGTCAGAGGGGAGGTCGGTGCCTGGAAGCCAGGGCAACACACGGACGGAGCCCTCTGCTTCTTCCCCCCCACCCGGCCTCAAGGACGTGATGCCAGCCGCTTCAGCGTGGGGCTTGAGGGGGACAATCCTGAGGCTGTAGTTTGCCCATCCCTGGCCTGGAGGTAGGCCAGGGGGGTGGGCACAGGCCACTTGGCAGGGCACAGGAAATAGCCCTATGGACCATGTGTTTGAGACCCCTGCCTTAAAGACAACACCCCTGTCCTTCCATATGTCTGGACAAAGAGTTCCCCTTCCTTTACTTCTGATTATCTGATGA
Organism: Gopherus flavomarginatus; assembly: GCF_025201925.1. Lineage (NCBI taxonomy): Eukaryota > Metazoa > Chordata > Testudines > Testudinidae > Gopherus > Gopherus flavomarginatus. Next base: position 50,821,815 of record NC_066619.1, on the reverse strand, counting down.
ACTAGTTTTAAGAGAACCCTCCAGAAAAATCAGTACCTTAGTAAGATATAAAATCCTTTGTTATGCCTAAAATCTGTGGAAACATATCTTTTAAAGTATCAGAGGGGTAGCCGTGTTAGTTTGGATCTGTAAAAAGCAACAAAGAGTCCTGTGGCACCTTATAGACTAACAGACGTATTGGAGCATAAAAGCTTAGTCTATAAGGTGCTACAGGACTCTTTGTCATATTTTTTAAAGTTTGTGACATTTCATAAACATGTCTATTGTTATGGAGATCACAAAAATAAATTAGTGTTCTCTTTTTCTAAAAGCAATGAACATTGTTATGAACACCCTAAACCTCTGTGACTGATTAATTTAAAATAATGTCATTCAATCTGAAATGATTACTTTATGAAGGCTTAAGAGTACATTTAAAATATAAAATCAGTTTAGGAATACTGATTAAGAAAATAAAAACAGAGAAGAGCTGCATCATGTATTCCATAATATTTAATGTTGTATTCAGCAAGACCGCTGACTTGCCCTTACTACAAAGTTTTTGCAAATAAATCTCTGACAAACTTCAGGATATATCAAAAAACCTGTGCCTGACATTTTTTATTCCAACGTTTGGTTCTTTTAATTAGGTACCTTCTGCAAGTCCAGTCTTCACCATCTTTCATGCAGTGGAAAATATGCTTCATTTTCTTTAGAAAGAAATAGCAGAAGTGGTTTTTTTTTCCAAATGTCATTTGCTTCCTTTGGGTTAAGGGATTTGGCTGGAAAGGGGTGACCAGCGTAAAGGGGAGGGAAAAGAGACGGTGAGGAGAGGGCAGGGCCTGGGTGGGGGAGTGGGGCCTGGGACAGAGTAGGGGTGGAGTATGGGCGGGGCCACAGGCAGAAGAGGTGGGCTGCGGAGCTTCAGACACCGCCCATGACAGCAGGTAAGAATGGGTTGGCTCCCGCACACCCAGCGCACACTGCAGTCTCCTTAGGCAGGGGCCATATTCACAGAGCCAAATGCGCCGGCGCCGCACATTCTGTGTGAGGGAGAGGGTATGGGGATCTCTGTGGGGAGCTGTGATTCTCTGCCACCATGAGTCGGGCCAAGTGTCTCGGTATCCTTTGCTGTCTCGGTTTAATAATACTGTGTAGGGCCCCATAAATCCTAAGGATGGCCCTGAAGGTGAGACTCTGTCAAATGTCAAGATCCTGCTCCAAATAATGGGAGTGTTATAGCTGTTCAAAAAATGAGTCAAAAATATTAAAATTGTCAGAATGACCTAATTTTTTATCAGCCTTGTTCTCTAACATGGTTACACCATTTTTGTTCAAACTTTCCACAACCACCACCACCACCACCACAAACAACAACAACAACAAAAGTAGTCATTTCAGGCAACGATCTAGCATTAAAAAAATCAGCCTGAATTGTTTGGATTTTGCCAAAGTTATAAACAATTGAAAACAGAGGATCATAACTGGAAGTCTTGGAAACATTAATATAGGTGAAGCTCCCTCTCCACCCAGTGGTAGATTAGCTATTGGGTCAATGGGACCTGTGCCCTGACCCACTCCGTCCACCTGGTGCACCTGCCAGGGGGCAGCGGGGTTGGGGTTCAGGGGTTTGCTCCATTCCCTAGCAGGAGCACTGGGTGGGCAGAGCAAGGCAAGCCCCCTGTGCCCCAACCCCACTCCCCATGCCCTGCCCCTGCTCCTCAGCAGGGGTAGTGGGAAGAGACTGCAAGCAGAAGAGTTGGGGAGGGCCCCCACTTGTTCTGGCCCAGGACTCCATAAAACTGTAATCCACTTCTGTCTCTACCTTTAATATAACATGAAAATGCTTTCCTTCAGTTAGGCTCTGTGCCACCTATCAAGCACAGCTGGCTTGTTCTAGGGTGCCTGATTGGCTGCACTGCTCTGTTGGTTGGAAGAGTTGGTAGTCTGGTTCTTAAGACTAAAAGCAGCAGCAGTTCAGTGGCTGCTCAAAGCATTTGTCTATGGCTGCAATAGTGCCTTTTTCAGACCCAGCCTTAGAATTATAGAATATCAGTGTTGGCTCTGGCTCCTGGCCATTGACTCCGGCTCTGACTACTAGGCATGACCACGCACATCTCAGTCACTGACACTATCCATCTGTGACACCACAGCAGTTCAAGTGCTTGAACCAACACATTCTCTGGCTTAAGGAGGGAGCATGTTATTTTCAAAGATGGGTCCTTGACACTGGAATTTAATTCACTCCCTTGTTCCAAGAAGCTGAGTTGGCTGACTTTAACTGTTTTGCCAGGCTTTTGCCATGGGATGGTATGAATGGGATGTGGGGAAAGTTAGCAGCCCTGATCAGTTGAGTGTATTTTATGGTGGATATCAGTCTAGTCTGCATTTTTTGCACAAATTTTAATCAATCCATTTTATGTGAGAATACTGTTGATGCATTGTAAATGTATAGATCCTTTAGCAGACTATCCCATAAACTCAGGTATAGATATCTTAAAAACAAAAGAAGAAATCTTTATAATATGAGCAAATACTACAAATCAAAATCTTGCACTGTGTATTTGTGATCACACATTCTTGTTCTTTTAACCTACATAGTAAAAAACCATTCCTTCTAAGTTTCCTAAAAAAATTAAATTTGTGTCTCACTTTAAGTCAGAACTAGTTTGCTATAATCTTGCTGCTGGTACTTGAGAATATTGGAGAGCAACTATCTCTGTAATTCTGTCTTTTTGTCCATCACTGTTATGGTGTGTTCTCTTCCCTTGAGCGGTACTTTACGGAATTCACATGCAAAGAATACAAATGACAGTGCAGATGTGGGTCAAGAATAGGTCACCTTGGAGTGGTTGTGCTCTGCAGAAAGCTGCTTAAGTGTCTCATGCAGCAAACTCAGCAAAGAATCCTGTGGCACCTTATAGACTAACAGACGTTTTGGAGCATGAGCTTTCGTGGGTGAATACCCACTTCGTCAGATGCATGTAGTGGAAATTTCCAGGGGCAGGTATATATATGCAGGCAAGCTAGAGATAATGAGGTTAGTTCAGTCAGGGAGGATGAGGCCCTGTTCTAGCAGCTGAGGTGTGAAAACCAAGGGAGGAGAAACTGGTTCTGTAGTTGGCAAGCCATTCACAGTCTTTGTTTAATCCTGAGCTGATGGTGTCAAATTTGCAGATGAACTGAAGCTCAGCAGTTTCTCTTTGAAGTCTGGTCCTGAAGTTTTTTTGCTGCAGGATGGCCACCTTAAAGTCTGCTATAATGTGGCCAGGGAGGTTGAAGTGTTCTCCTACAGGTTTTTGTATATTGCCATTCCTAATATCTGATTTGTGTCCGTTTATCCTTTTCCGTAGCGACTGTCCAGTTTGGCCGATGTACATAGCAGAGGGGCATTGCTGGCATATGACGGCATATATTACATTGGTGGACATGCAGGAAATTGGTGGACATGCAGGACATGCCCCTGGAAATTTCCACTACATGCATCTGACGAAGTGGTATTCACCCACGAAAGCTCATGCTCCAAAACGTCTGTTTAGTCTATAAGGTGCCACAGGATTCTTTGCTGCTTTTACAGATCCAGACTAACACAGCTACCCCTCTGATACATGCAGCAAACTGTTAAACAGTTAATATGAGAAAGTGAAATGGAAAAGGGAAATATTTCTTTAAAAAAGGAACCAGAAGCAGGAGAAATTATATTTTACTATTTTAGCAGCAGCAGCAGCCAAAAAAGGCCTGGGACTAATTGCTTACTACGGGTAATTTTCATCAGAATGCAGGAGGTAGTCCAGTGTGAAAATTGGTTACTATATTAGATCTTTCAGGAGCACCACAAATACAGATTTAAAATGTTGGACAACTCTATTTTCTAGTAATATGTGATTATGAGGAACTGAGAAAAGGAGTTCACTGAATCCTAATGCCTGTCATGTAGGTATATTTCTGTCCCTAAACTACGTGTTATTTTTCATATTAGTCTCTATTACAGTGCGTCTTCTGTAGCCACAAAAACCTAGGCATTCTTATTAACCCAGGAGAGTACAGGTATTAGGATGGGTTAATGCTGTGTGGAGATCAAAAATGTAGAAATACTGCTCCAAAGTTAGAAGGACGCGCTGGACATATTGGTCCTGATTTCCACAAGAAATGTAAGTATATGTCTAACTTTGGGCATGTGAATAGTCCCAGTGGCTTAAATGGGACTACACGCATGCATGAAGTTAGACATGTGCTTAAGTTCTTTGCTTAATCAGAATCCTGGATAACTGATCTAATACACGCTGTCATGAGGGGGTAACTTTGAAATTTTTTGCGTCCAGTAGGATTTAGTTTCTTTTCCAGCTCCCAGCTAATATGTACACGTCCGTCTTCAAAAATAATACCATCTTGAACAACAGTTCCTTCAGTATCATTTTAATAGAATTCCAAATAGCGTGCATAATCGTTCAATTTTACTGCGACTTTCTTTACAGAAGGATTCTGTCATTGCTGGTTTTCTTTATATTTATTTGGATGGTTGGGGAATTAATTCTCTCACACAAATATGTGTTTTACACTGAGTTAAAAAATGATCTTCAATAATCAATAATTATATGCTTATGAAAAAGTCCTGTAGAATTTAATAGAGAATAATTTTTCTGTTGAGTTTTTAAACCAACCTGTAGAATTCCATAGAATGATATAATTTGTATTAAAATCTGTAGGTTTTTCTGTCCTACCTTTATGGATACTCAGTGTCCTCTTCCTCCAAACACCAACGTATCTCCACACCTTTTATACTAATTTCTGTAGTACCCTAACTTCAATAGAATAACTGATTTCATCATTATTAAATTATATAGTACTTTCCCATAAAGGTATGAACAGCCTGCTTATTACCATCCATCTTAATCCTTTTAGTTTACCAAATCCTATGTCTAGATATGTTAATTAATATCTCAATTATTTGTTAGTTTTGCTATTGAGTGCCAGCAGTGTGTGCAACATTTTACATAATAGGTAAGATATGATCCCCGCCCCAAAGAATTTAGGGCCAAAATCTCTGCTCATGTGAATTGGCACAGTGCCCGTGTACTCAGTGGAGCTGTGCTAATTTACTTTAGAAGAGTTTGCCCCTTAAAATCTCGATCCAAAAAGTGACACTGTGGGAAGACCTCCACTGAAGTCCATGAAGCTTCATGCAGGTGCAGGAATCCCCTTATGGAGTCTGTTACAGGATTGGGACATACCCTGAACAGACAATATATTTCAGACACCCATTGGTAGTGCCAGGGACCAAAAGGCTTATTCTCAAAGTTTTTTGTTTTTTTGTTTGTCTCTCTCCCCCCCCCCCCCCCCGCCATTCATACCTTCTTTGGAGGATTTTCATCTGAAAGGTTTGTGGATTGTGGGAGATATTATTTCATAGGAATCTTTAATCGATTTTCTCTATCAGATGTTGCACTACATGCAAATACTGACCTTGCCAACACTCACATACCCTTTGGACCAAATTCTAAAAAATAACTGCAGCCACTTTCACTTTATAAAAATGTGAGTGCAGCCATACTTTAACATGCAGCTGTGCGAGAGAGTGGGGCAATAGAGAATGAACATGAAGGAGTCCAACTCTATGTGCATGTTTTGCACATGTGCTGAAATTTAAACTTAGTGAAGATTTGACCCTTTATAACTTGTAATGACACTGGCTGTAATTATTGCTATGCTCAATAATGACTATCTTTGTACATTTTTTGCAATAACTACAGCTAACATAGTCGACAAATGCAACTGTTTTTGTTTTAAATAGTGTCCTCACCTTTCTCTTATTTTTGGTATAAAGACGGTTTTCTCTGAAAGTTTTTGTTGTTGTTTTTCTTTTGTTTTGTTTTTCTGGTGCTACATGACAATACTGTAGCTATCCCAGGACTTTCCCCACATTTCACTGCAAACATAGCAACCTCCTGGGGGAATCTAAGAGAAACTCTTTCATTTCCTCTTTATTTGTTTGAAGACACAAATGAACCCAGTTCATTTTCACTGAAAATTACAAGGCAAATTGTGAAAAGGGCCAACCATAATTTTTTCTAAAATATATTGTTGCATCTAGCAAAGAGGAAGTGTTGAGAGCCACTGATACTGAGCCACAAGGGAATGAACTAGGTCACTCCCCAGCTATCAAAGAGTCATATCTTCCTCCACATGCAGAGCCAGTTTGTAATGCTCGTAATGGTTATCCACAATTAGAAAAAAGGCTTTGCTTCTGATCTAGGAGATCTCTAGATTTATATTGTTGAGTCATATGCATAAGTCCCACATTTTAAGGGATATTAGTCTTCTAAGTCACCACAGAATAAACTTATTCCTCTGCCAGTCAGAACACAAACATATCTGTTCTTGTTTTCCTTCATTGTCTGAATTCCCTCTGTGCATAGCATAACAGATGCCAACTCTCCATTCAAATCACTCCTTAAATAGGCTCTGCAAAGTCTGCAATTACTAACCCTGGTCTCTAAAAATCCTCTCATCTCAGCATCTCACCAGAAAAAAAGAAAAACTAACAACCTATATAAAGTGATGGTTTACAGTATAACCATCTCCTCAGTTTCTCAGGGCATTTTCACTAACCACGCTTAGTCTACTTATTTAGGCCTTGAACCTGAAGATACTTTCACACATGCTTTAATCTGATCTTTATCAAGTGTAGAAGTCTTTGCAGGATTGAACCTTTGATTGTAAATTATCTTGGGGTGAGGACTGTCTTTCATGTCTTGTACAGGGCTGAGCATGTTGTCAATAATTAAACAATAAACAAGAACAGCATTGTATAATTTTCTCTCTGCAGTCTGTGATGGTGAGGTGCTCCACATATCTGAAGGAATTTTGAAGGTCCTATTCCCTCTGCTCCTCATTTACCTCTCCTCCTTTCCTGTAGGTGTCTCATCACAACCATGGTGCTAGTGGCTCTCAGAACAGTCAGAGTCTCTAATACTTTCAGTGGCCAGGAGGAGTCGCTGTGGAATAAAGTGAGGCCCTTCCCTGTCAGATCAGGGTCCGAGTACATTGTGTGCATTACTGTACAACATAAATGTTTAGTTGTTTACTTCCTGATGGGTTTCAATGGTTTAACAAGAACTACAGCAGCATCTTCCATATATCTTTATTTGCTTAAATTAACAAAATACATTTTACATGTTATTTTCAGGTGAACTGCTTTTGCTATCGAGATATAATGCCGCAAGCTGAACATTCGCAACTTAAATTGATTCATTCTTTTGAGTTTTTGTTTTTAAATAGCAAACCAGCATTCTGTATGAAATAAACATCTACTGCAATATTTTTTCCAAATCTGCTGAATACAAAATGTTAGCTCTGTTACATCTTGTTCAGCTAAGCAGACACAACTTACTACCAAAAAAATGTTAATACTTTATTAAATACTTTTTTGGCACAATAAATACAGTACTTACATTACACTTCTTAATTATACACCAGCTGCACCTGAGTCCAGCAGCACCAGATGAATTATGAGATTAGAAAATTGGCTACACAACCAGCACAGAGCTCTAAAAAGAGGAATGCAATGGCAGCATCAGAAGACCACTTGGCCTGTCTGATAAACAAGCTATAGCTAACATGCTATAAAAGCCAGGAAGTGCATGGTAAAACCCTTCTAGGAGATGCTCAGCAGCCTGCAAAATTGAGGCCATAAAAGATTTTACCAAATTCTTCATGACAAAGTTCAATGCTTGCCCAGGCAGCAGCACGTTATCAATAACCAAATTTCTCAGTGGATGTGCCATAGCTCTTCGTCCTGAGTTTAGTTTGACACCTGAATTTGTTGCTTGCTTAATCTGCTCTGTACAGTACCTTGCAGAACTCAAACATCCCAGTGCTGTCCTGATAGTAAAACTACCTACTTATAACCTATATATGTCCTGACCCCTCTCCTGCCCACACTCCCGATGATGTTGCCAATCTACTGTTCTTCAGTAGGCTTCAATGGAGCTCCTTGAGCAAGTGCTCTGCAAAGAATTTCAGTCAAGTAAATGTGTAGACACTTTGAACTCACTATTAATCAGTTCTGAAGGGTGGAATCGGATTCCCACAATGACCAAGGAAACAAGTATGACTTAATTGGATCTATAGCTTTCATGGTGACTGAGCTTTAATTTGACCTGCTGTGCCAAAGTGGCCACTGAGGCAATGTGGGAGAATCAGGTAGAGGCCACATCAAGGCATCATCTAAAGTGTATTTAAAATATCATATAATTATAAAGGTCCAGGTTTTAGAAAATGAATAAAGTGAAGCTTTGTGTGCCACCTTGCACTGTAGGTCTCCTTTATAATCTAAATCTAGAGCAGTTCCATGCCTGTAGGCAGAGCAGATGAGCAAAGTTGAGCACATAGAAATTAGATCTGGAAAAGACCTTCCTTGTCAGTGCAATTTTTATTTCTACAAGAAATTTTAAAACTATTAAAAACTCTTAATATCCATCCTTCAAAAATGGCAATGTAAATAATGTGAAGATCAATTAAAAGAAAAGCAAGGTATTTCACAATGGAGACTCTCCTTAATTTGTTCCTTTGGACCCATGTATGGCAGATTTCACAGCTCCAACTACACTATATCCTGCAAAATGGAGGCATCTACAGATGGACTATTCTTTCTGCATCTCTTTGCTTGTGTCACTTTGTGCCATACCCTTATCATTATCTCAGTAATGGTTTTGTTTGCAATTCCTCTGTTATATATTCTCTGATTCATGGATGCTTTAGCATGGGATGGTTGATGGCTGAGGGAATGAGTAGACTGGGACTGCCTGCAAACCTCATGGAAAGAAAACTGTGGTGGTCTTTGCTTTGTGGGACAGCTGTGAGAAGAGGGGTTTACATCAGGTTTCATACCATACTGCTGGTTCCCAAATGATAATGCCAGGATTGCATCTCATTGTTGTTCTGAGGGGAAATGGGATTATATGAGCAGGAAGGGGGAAAGCTGGTGACAATGAAGGTGTTGTTGGAAGCTTTGGGCTACTCAGCCAGGCAAGTTGATGTAGTTGCAGTGACTTATTTTACAAAGGGCCCATTTGGCAATTGCATTTGGTGGGGTCTAAGACTATGTAATTTTGTTGCAACCTCTTCCACAGCCAACATTTTAGTGGTTATGTCACTAATTCAGCATCCACACCTTTGTAGCCAAATTTTCAGAAGAGCTCAGGGCCAGATTTCAGCATTCTCCAATCAGGGCTAGATGTTTAAAAACACTCACCAGCACTCTGGGCACTCTTGAAAATCTGGTAACTTACTTTGGGGCCTACGTGGGAAGTGAGTTCTCTTGAAAATCTGGCTGACTGTGAGTAGTGAGCTATAAAAAAAAACTGGCCCATATTGCATAAGATTGTGTTTGGGTGAGTAGTTGCTGTCTTGTATCTTTTGACTGGTGCACTTCATGTGACCTTTTGTCTCTTATCACATAATAATAATACCTAGCTTTTAAGTAGCATTCTTCATCTGTAGTTCTTGCTCAGTGTGACCCAGCAGTCTGGTGGTAAAGCCAGGAACAGAACTGCAGTCTGATGATGCAAGCCCATTATTTTATGCACTAGGCCATGCTACCTCTGCAACCACGCTGCTGTCAGGATAGACACCTAAACCTAAGGTCCCCTTTTTAATGTAATGACTAGAATGGACAGTCTCATAATGAAAGAATGTACAACTTATGCATATGATAAAACGGCATGGACCCATCACTGAATGTCTGCAGGTCATACCTGCACAGTCATCCTGTGGAACTCTTTGCCAGAGGATGTTGTGAAGGCCAAGACTATAACAGGGTTCAAAAAAGAACTATATAAGTTCATGGTCCATCAATGACTATTAGCCAGGATGGGCAGGGATGGTGTCCTTAGCCTCTGTTTGCCAGAAGCTGGGAATGGGAGACGGGATGGATCACTTGATGATTACCTGTTCTGTTCATTCCTTCTGGGGCACCTGGCATTGGCCACTGTCGGAAGACAGGATACTGGGCTAGATAGACCTTTGGTCTGACCCAATATGGCCATTCTTATGTTCTTTCAAATGTACCTCATTTTGGGTGGCATCATTCATTTTAGTCCCAAAGTTACCTGCATTCCACACAAATTTGGTGTACCCTGGCTTTTATTGTTAAAATTATTCACATCAGAAAGAGTTAATTACACTATAGAAATGGATCCGCCATCCTTAAGTTTCCTGGAGGAGTAATATTTTTGTGCTCCTTATTCAGAATCTTTGTTATATATTGTGCCCACATATGGGCCTTGGGAGGTGGACAGAAATGACAGCATATCTTTTCCTTTGGAGTCAAACTGCACAAACCCAGCATGCTACACCATAAATGAGTGGTATTTTCCTGTAGTGGGTGGCCAACAGAAAAGATGTGAGAACTACTTCCGTGAGCCAAGAGGGTTTCCTTTAGTAGTAGAAGACTGAGATTTTGAAGCAGACGCAATCAGCATGTGTTCCTAATAACCCAAGAACATATTTTCTATAATAGTTGTGTCTCTTGTAACAAATTCATGTGCTGTAGGCATCAGATATTGCAGGAGTAAAACACAATCCTAAATTGAGGGCTTGACAGGTAGATAAGGGAAAATCATTTTCATATACTTTTCAAAATATATGTATCCATATGTAAATCTAAACATTAGATTATTGATTTTGAAACTCAAAAGGACACAGTTAATTAAAAATGTATTAGAACATTATCATTTCCTTTTAAAGTGACAGTATGGCTTTGGGCTCTTTGCCATATCTCTCAAAATTACAGGGCACTGACTGGAAAAGATAAAATCTGCATTTAAAGGAATGTGCTTTGAGAAATGCTTTTACTAGTGGCCAGAAAAAAGGACCTAGGGTGCTCTGTCAAAGTACTCCACATATACTAAATGAATACCTACTAATACTGCTTCAAAATAATGTGCTCCCTGTCTGGGTCCTGATACAATATAATAAGGCTTGAGTGCAAGGATGAAACTTTGGGACTGAGGTATTAAGAATAGCCTGAGTAGCACTCTATTTTCTATTAATCACTTGAAAGGGTTGGATCCTATTGGTCAGTTATATTAATGGGAGAAAGTTTATGTGTCAAATCAAGGGAGATTTGAAGTACAACAAGACCCCAGTGTTTTGGTGGGGTGTTTTTGGGCAGGGTGATGGGTATTTTGTTTTGATGTTTCTTTTAAACAAAAGCAGTTCAGATATTGGATTTCAAATTAGCACAGCTCTCCAAAATCAAGGTGAGAGATGAATGGGAAAAATTTACCATTGCGGTCAACTAAATTAATTCTCTCTCATTCCTATTGCTTACATGCAATTATAGCAAAACTTGCAAATACAATGTGCTGCTGCTCCTCATATGTACTGGCCTGAACAAACAATAAAATAAAATGTCCGCTCAGTCCATGCTATTTAATTTCAAGAATTGTTAAATGCTCCCATGCTGATTGAGATGCAGCAAAGCATTACTATACCCTATGTCACAGAAAAATGCCTCTAAATAGGGTGACCAGACAGCAAGTGTGAAAATTGGGACGGGATGAGAGGTAATAGGAGCCTATATAAGAAAAAGATCAAAAATTGGGACCGCTCCTATAAAATCAGGATAACTGGTCACCCTACCTCTAAACCAATTCTAGTCCTTTCACAAGAGTGTGAATTATAAAGTTGTTGCCCATCTGACAAGACATTAGAGTTTCATCTTATTTTGTTTCCCATTTCCCACTGTAAACAGATGCATTAAAGCAATCATTTCCAATAACTCAGAACCTCTTGGTTGTGTTAGTTCTGAGATCAATGACAGATAGTATTTTCATCATGCATATTTAACTATACTTTTGCATATGCTGTAAAATACTTAGCATATTTTGAGCTCCTAAAACCTGCAGAAATAAGTGTTCTTATTTATTCTTTGGTCAGCTAATACCTCAAACACTACAATACACTGCTTTTTGATAACTAGAAAATTGTGTATAAGTTGGTATTGTCCTAGATCAGTGGTTCCCAAACCTTAACAACCTGTGAACCCCTTTCACTAAACTGTCAAGTCTCACGAACCCCCTTCTAAAAATGAATATGGCCAGGGATTTTCTCTTTTACCTGAGTATAAATTATAAAAGCAGTGATCTTGGAAATATAAAAATTGTTTTTATGACATGCTTATTACACACTATTAATTATTATTTATCATTACATTATATTTATTACATTATGAAAACTGCAACACTCTTCCAAGATCTCACTTTCATAGCTTGTATCACTTTGGTTAAGCCTGTTAGGAGCTTTGTCTTATATGTTTCATCGAGGAGTATCATGTGAAACCAGCATGAAAGTATTTAAGAAGCCAACTCAAAGAGTTCCTCCTACACAAGCATTCAGGTCTTGAGCAGTCCAGGCAAACAACGCAAGTTACAACAAAGCTTAAACTTGTTCATCATAATAATTTAAAAAACAATACTAGCTGCCTATTTAGTTTTAAAAATAGCAAAATATCCATCTCCCTTTCCATTTCTTATAAGGAGTCTTGAAGTTTAAATCTCCTCAGTAGGGTGAACAGACAGCAAGTATAAAAAATCAGGACAGGGTGTGGGGGGTAATAGGTGCCTATGTAAGAAAAAGCCCCCAAAATCAGGACTGTCCCTATAAAATCACGATATCTGGTCACCCTACACCTGAGTGTGATATGCTTGCTTTGATCTGCTTAGCTTTTGGAAGTCCAGGGACTCCAGGTTGCTGGCCTCATGGCACCCAGAGTTCTTAGGGACAGCTGTGTCCACCATTAGAGAATTTTTTCCTGAGAACCCCCTGTAACATTTTGTGAATCCCTAGGGGTTCACGACTCCAGTTTGGGAACCACTGTCCTAGATAAAGGAAATAAAACCTCGGTTCCAACCCTAGTGTCTGCTTATATATCAAATGAATACATAAGAAAATGTTGATGTACATCAGAAGAACAAAGCAGTCAAATTACACCAGAAAATACAACATTTTATATTTTTTTACCTTAAAATTATCTGTATTGATTTTGCTTGTTCATCCTGAAAGACTTTTACAAGCTGCCAATCTTTGGCAATCACAATTCATGTTAAGAGCCACAACAGTACTGCCTAGTTCTCAGTTTCCAAGTGTAACTTAAAAGTTGTCAATTTAGATGCCTATAAGCATTGCTTGTTTTTCCATTTTCCTTTCCAGTAATTCTTTTAAACTGTTCTTCCTGTGTTTGAAGTATAGGTAATCAGAGAGAGAATGGCTGAGTCTGGCCTTTTCAAAGGGTCTAAAGCTCAGGCATTCCTTGTTATTCACAAAGCCTCTCTCCTCTTGGTTCTCTTCTTTGTCTTGATTTCCTTTCCCCCTCTCCAGTCCTCCTTCTCTCAACATTTCCTCCTTCTCATCGCAGTAGGACTCTTTGAAATCTTTCATCACGTAGTCTGGTTTGCTAGACAGATCTGGGGGCATATACAGCTTGTTGTTTTCATGATGGTACATGACAGGACTGTACTGCTCTGCTTCATAGCAGTTGTCTTCCTCTTCCTCCTGGCATGAGCTTCCCTTGGCACTCTCACCATCAGAATGAAATGAAATTCCTTTCCCTTGGCTTTTCTGAGAAAGGTCAAAAGGCTCTTCCTGTTCCAAGTTTCTCAAGACACCTGTCTGGGACAGTGTAATTCTTCCTCTTCCAAAACCTTATGGTGGTTTTTTTAAAAAAAAAAAAAGTTACAATTTATACATAACAAGTTTATTTAATACTGCCTTTCTAGTCAAAGCATGGCTTGGGCTTAGATTTAAAAAAATAAAATAATGCAATTTGTGTGAGATGGGAGAATATTTAAACATTGAGGGCCCTTACAGAGTATCCTTCACCCAATTAGATGAGTAAACTGAAGCACACAATAGATTATTGAACTTGTCACAGTCGGTCAGTAACACAGCTAGGAACAAAAACCAGTAGTCCTGAGCTCCAGTTGAATACTTTTGCTACTAGATTTACCCACTTCTTTCCCCTTTTATATTTTTACCTACACCTTGATCTTGATTGTCTACATCACAATCAAAGTTCTAATATCTGCCCATTCGCAGGGAGGAAAAAAGGTATAAAAACCTGTTAACACATTTTATGGCTACTCTGTTTCCAAGGCAGTGTTATTAAAATGGTAGACCTGATCATTTCTAAATAATACATCTCCATTTAGTTTGCTCTTCCTCATTTAGTGGTGCTGAAAACCTGCTATGCATTATTCAGTACTTCTGCTAAGTTACTGGGGAAATCATAATCAGATGATGTTTTTGAACTGTCTTAGTTTCTTTCTCTCCATAACAATACTCATATTGTCTTGTCTCGATATTTGCCTGAGTGTCTGCTCTGTGTGTTTCTCTTCTGCTTGTTTGAAAACAGAAGTGAGCCCAGACTATAACCTCAGATCCCCAAACCCTCCAACTGTGAGGAAGCTCAAATCAGGATTCCAACTTTGCAGTTTGGGCCCATCTTTTTTTTTTTTAAATCATTGAGTGAAATCCTAGTCCGATTGAAGTCAATAGCAAAACTCCCATTGACTTCAGTGGGGCCAGTATTTCACGCATTGGTTCTATTTCCTCTGTACCTGGCAACAACTTCCACAGAATGCATGCAGCAGTTACTGTGTGACAGGTTGTGTTTGTTGAAAGGGTTTATTGCCTGGCAGCAACTCTTATAAATTCATCTGTTTCATGGCTGATAAGCCAGAGGGGGTGAAGAATCTGTATGCACTGAAATGCACATAACCAGCTTATAGTTATGGGTAAATTAAACTCCATTGTAGTGTAAGAGACAAACATGGAGGAGAAAACCCTGTACTGTAAATATCAGGTCAGCTAAACTGTTACATGTTACGATCCACTTCTGTTTCATTTTAAGACATTATTAAAATCATGTGTTACAGGCTATAGGCATCCTAGCAACTATTAAAAACACACCAACAAATTCCACCTGGCTAAAAAAGCCAGTTATTAAGAAAATCTAACTTAATAAAATCTCTCTGCCACCCAGCTTCCCAAATGAAACCCACGTCCCAACCACCTCAATTCTGCCCAAATGCCTGTTTGAAGAAATGGGCTTTGCAGCATATTCTTCAAGGGTTAACAAATGTAGATTGTTCAGACCACGATGGGGAGTAGATTTCAAAGGTGTGGGCCCTAATGGAGAAAACTCTCATGAATGTTCATTTCCCTGTAAACTGAGAGAGCTCTAGCTTGAGCTCCTCCTCTGATCTCTGCCCAGCTTGACCCAGCTATCTCTCAGGTGGGAAGATTCCAGACTATTTGGGGCTTTATAGGTCAAACCAACACTTTGGAAGCCAATAAGCAGTCAGTGAGGATCATAGGGCGCTGGTGCCCAGTGCTTCCCTGTGAGATACTGCAACAAGAAATCTGCTATATCTTGTACCAGCTTTGAGCCTCCGAAGGATACAGCTCATGACAGCATGGTCAAAATCCGAGAGGAAAAAGTTGTAATCTCCTGACCAGATGAAGTTGGAACAAAGTCCTCCTGGCCACTGCGTGTCTAAAAACAGCTGGGAACCCCACCAAATGAAGTTGCAAATTTTACTCAAAAATAATGGAACTACACCTTCAATCAGGAGGGTCAATATAATCTCAGCTATGTCCTCCAATTGTTTCTTCAACCCCCCATGATCACCTTGGTTTTATCAGGACTGACTCCCAACCAACTCTCTCCCATCCATGGCCCAAACTTATCAGTGAGAGAGAAAATCTACTGCACTGTCCAGGCTCGACAAGATGGAGATACAAGGATGGTGGGTATTGGGGAACAGTGACGGGTCAGGCTGGTGGTAATATTTAGAAAATATTGATGTGGTTCAATAAATCTCTCTCACTTTAATATAATCTCCCAGCAATATGAGGTTCAGTAACTTCTAGTATCAAAAGCAGAGAAAAAACTGCATCTTCTGAGATCTATGTTACTGTGCCTTTTACAGTGTTGTTCTGTGCATTCAAAGCATTGCAAGAACAACCTTCTTGCTAGTTATTACCTTGAGAATGAAATCCTCTTTCCATGACCCCGTGTTTGACCTTCATGTGTCTGGTGAGGTTTCCCTTCAAGGTGAATTTACTGGGACAGTAGAGACACTTGAATGGTTTGCTGTCTGAATGCAAGTGCATGTGTCCCATTAAATTGTGCATTCTGTTAAATTCCTTTCCGCACAGCTGTCAAGAATAATGGAAATTAAAATGATTTATTTTGTAGATGTACCCACAAGGCAAGCAGGTAAATACAATCTCCCCTTGAGATGAGAATGTACTGCAGCCCAGACAGCTTCTGCCAGGAACTTCATTTTATCATTCCAAACTGTGTCCGAAGAACAAAAACAAACTGTCACTATAGGAATGTGTGCTTGGGTTATTTTGTCCAGACACATTCAGACACAGCTAAGCAAAGACTTTGCTTTTGGGTTTTTTTTAATGACGTAAGAATCAAAATCAAGGCCCCTTCAGAATCAGAAAGCCCATAGAATGGAGAAAAGAGGCTCAGTTCTATAGGCCTAGACAAATCACAAGTGCAAAATTCTGTTCAGTCAGGGCATGTACTTTCTGCTTTTTAAATCTAGACCTTAATCAGGAACAACACCATTCCATGATGTAACGTGGAGAACTTCTGATGAAAGATCAGAAAGGTGAAAGGTATCAGTAAAGCAGTGAACCAGTGTATAGCTTCCATATCCATGGACTTCAAATAACAGAAGCTTTTAGCTGAAAGATAGTAAAAGCAATTCCTTCCCTCCCTATCCCCTCCATTCTTCTCTGATCCTCTCCTCTTCTGTGTACTAGCTTTTGTATTTTATGCCTGTGATGAGTAAGCTGGAGTTTATACAGTCTTGTGGCTGCAACAATGACTCAGGTTTCCCTGGAGCATGTTAGTGCCAACACCAGCCATTGATCCAGCAGGTTTCCATTTGATGAAACAATATGTTGCATGTTTGTTTTGTTTCTTGATGTCTCCTTTCATTACCTTTTCCCCTATAAACAAAATGTGCTCTCAAACACACAGGCATTTGTTAACCCTGTTATAGATTTCTACTTCCTGATAAGGATGTAAAAGTAACTTTCTTTCTTTCTTTTGGATTGGCATCTCCCTCAGTCAGGAATGTTTCCAGCAGCTGTACAACCTGCTGCATGCTGTCCATTTGAACTCCTTTTTGGAAGAATTTTAGCCAAAGACTTTTCCCAGTTGAACTGATTAATCAGCATTTTCATATTACATGAGCCCAGGGACTCCTTAGCTAAATATAGTGCTTTCTATAGGGAGAAAATGCTAAAAGAGCATTTCACTAGATTTAAAGTAGAAACTTTGGTTTCATTTGAATTTGGATTAAGATATTTAACATAGTTTTGGGAAATCTGCTATACCATTGTTTGAGGGATTATTCAAATTTGTCAAGCTGTCTACCAGAATACCTGCTGTTGTGGGGGAAGTTTAAATTTGTGGGCTGATCTTGGGTAGAATACTCTTCCCTCTCTTGTCCCCCCCTTTTTTTAGACACTATAACTGCTCCCCACTTTCCTCAGAGAAAAGTTAACTGGACTATTAAAAACTGCATGATATCTGAGTATTTTAAAATCTATGATGATACAGTTGAATGAATATTGGAAAAAAAAATCTGAAAATAGTCACATGCATTTTTAAATGATTTGCCTCCACTGTGTTAGTCCTTGTTTTGCCTTCTGCAAATATGCTAGCAAGTTTATTGGCAAAAGTGTTCACAGAAAAAAACAGTTTTAACTAAATACTTCAGAATACTCACAGAAAATGAATTATTAGTTTGTAACTGTGAGTATTCACACAGGACATGTGATTCTAAGAGTTATTCATCCAATTAGGATGTACTATGCATCCAAGAAAGGTAACAAACCTCATGGGTTATATTTCAAATGTTGATTATTGAATATTTGCAATGAACAGGCTATGCACCATTTATCGGTCAAGAATTATTTGTAGAAATTGTGACAAATCATTTCAGACTTATACATTTGAGAATTATAAACTGTTCATAGACAACTGACTCATTTTCTGCTTGTGAAATCTTGTTTTGTCAATTGAATAGTTGCCCACTACTTGACCACCTCTATTCACAGCAGACTGTATACGGAAATAATAACATATGCAGATTTCACCATGATCTGGATCCCTTCCATCCTCAGATTGCTATCTGATGATTTTTTAATTTAGTTTTTTGCTAATCTTTTGTAGTGGCAGTGACTGCAGCACTTGACTTACCATAATCTGTGTGATCAAATACTACAGGATCAAACTCTGCTCTCATTCATATTCAGTGAGCAATCCCTATTGAAATCAATGCTGCAAAAAGCATCCTAAATATGTTGGGAGGGGAATGGAGAGGCAAAGGAGTGTTGATTAGCATAGTAAAGTCCATGAAGGGCAATAGCTGCTCTTGACAGCAGCTGGAACAACCTATGATATATTGATGATTCTCTGAATTTAAAAATCCTTTATAGCAATGAACTGTGTTTTGCCAAACAGATATTTTTTAGCATGAGCTCATCTATTGTTTGTGTTATGACTAATCTGTTTCTCAGCCTGGTAGATATTAGTACCTATACATCTAAAACACTAACCAAAGAAATGGAAGTAAAACAGCAGTCTGAATGATGAAAGTAGTTATTTTATCTAGGAATCTTTATAGGGTATTGGGTATAAAAATGAGTTCTGTAAGAGCCTTTTTGGCCAGTAGTACATATTTCTGCTTCTTTACTCTGGAGGAAACAAAAGGACATACGATGTGGCACAACATGGGTTTTAGTTTCTGGACAAAGAGAACAGGATTTCCATTTCCTTGAATCATTCACAGTTTCAGGGATGGAACACAGCTAAATTTGCCACTGACCCTAAAGCCACTTTTTTCTAGAGCTGAGGAATGTAGTTGGAATCTGAATCTGTGATGGGGGAGGGGGAGTGATGCCAAGAGAAAACCCATGGGAGAGGTGCTACAGGAAAATAAAACAAGGGAAATAAAATTATATCTTTTGGGGAGAGAGGGTGGCAGTGAGGGGCACTATTACAGGATGAACTGGTCGTCTGTGGGGTTTCGGGCTAAGTTCCACTCTCTGCCAGGTTTAGCCTACCTTCCCAACTGAAAGGAATAAGTTCCAGGGTCACATGACTCAGAGGCAGGTCTGTGGGGATATAAATGACAGCTTGAGTTCAGGGAGCAGGCCAGAGAGAAAAAGGGATCAAAGAGGCTCTCCTTAAGTCCCAGGCAGACAGCCTGAGAGTGGATCCCTGCTGGGAGCTGGCTAGGAAGTCTGGAAGCCAGTCTATTGGAAGAAAACTCCAGCAGAATATAGTTAAGAGGCTTTTAATTTCCAGGCAGTGAGATCGACAGGGAGCAGACAGTTTACTGTGAGAGATCCCAGGTCAGGGGAAAGGACATGGTTTACATGTGGAACTTATGTTAAACTGGTTTATTTGTGAGAAATAAAACTCTGTCCCTGACAAAAAGGAACTGAACTCCTATAGCTGCTGAGAGAGCTGCTGCTTTGATGCATGGCCAGTGAGCTTGGCCCACTGGCTTACAGGTACTTCATTACAAAACTTTGAGTAAGCTGAGCCATTTGCTCATGCTGTGCAGTAACCCATAGCAGAAAGCACCACCCTCCAAAGTCTTGCTATTAGAATCTGTCAAGCATTTTATGAGTCTTTAAAAAGTTTTTATAGCATGATTTCATTGTCATTGGATACTGGTTTGAAACAATGCTCTTGGATGTAATGGGGAAGCTTGTACACACTAGCACCCTTGTGGGCAGTCCTGGAAGAGAAGCCAAGGACTGAATGAGCATGAATTAATCTCTTACTCCAAGATGGAAGCTACCAAGTGTACTTGGCAGTATTGGAGAGAAAACCGTATTGTTCTATATTAAAGGTCCAAACGCTATTGATTTCAGTGCCAACAGCAAACCTCCTATTAATTTCAGTAGAAGCAATCCTCACATTTTACTATAGCAATAGTGTATCAGCGGGAGCAATTGCTGTAGATTACTGTAGTATTTTTTTTGCTAATAAGGAAGCCTGGACTTTATTTTTTAAAAGCTGCAAGGATCTTCACCCTTCAGAGAGCGAGCCAAATGAGATTACAAGCTGCAGCTGGGTGAGGAAACACAAGGCACAGCTATTTTCTACTCCCTAGCACCAGATAGTCTGTGCGTGGCTGTGATTAGACATATAGGAAAGCCTTGTGTTTTCTTTTGCTATGAGAAAAAAGCCATGAAAATTGCAGCCTGCAGTGAGATAGAAAGGCCACTGCTGTGCTGTCCTTCCCTTACATTCTTCTTCTTTTATTTTTTTTTCTTCATAAGAAGGGTGTTCCTTTCCTCACAGAGAGAGAGAGAGGGAGAGGGAGAAAGACTGTAAACTGTCCAAAAGGACCGTGAGAAAACAGGAAACTTTGAAAAGTACAAGAGAAAGCAAGATGAAATCTATTTGCAGGCGGTTCCCTAGGGACATATGAGCCATTGTTAAGCAGGCAGTTCATGCAGCTATATCCTTCCTTCTGCTGAGGAGGAGCTTGGTGCCAAAAGGCTGCTATCTGGTCATTGCCTTAACCCTCTGAATACCATCCAAAAGGGCTTGACTAATTAATCCAAGTTTCCTTTGGGGATTCTGCCAGACAGGCAAAGGAGATCCCAAAAGCTAGGGCCCTGCTATACCCCTCACTTATAGCAGTACAACTCCATTTGATTTCAGAGGCATTACTTCTTATTCTCACCAGTGTTGTGTGAAAAATCTAGTCCACTTACTTGTTTCTGTTCTGAGAGGGGACATTGGGTGGAGATAGGAAAAAAACAGGTGTTCCACTGAAGCTTTTGCTACTATCTGAAAAACATGTTGCTTACTACTCCAGTTTGTTCTGAATCAGAACTAAAGACTGAAAGTTTTGAAATTTCCCATAGATCAAAAATTTAGAAATTAATGTATTTGGTACCATCAAAATATTTTGTTTTGATAAGGTAAAAAACATTTTGTTTTGGTAATATCAGGACAGTGGAATATAACATTAAATACAATATCCTATAATGTTAAATATCACTGTAATAAAATGAAATAATATAGAAAAATATGAACAAGCAGAATTGAAATGATAAAGTCAAAACAAAATGTTTCAACATTATTGAAACAAAACAAGAAAGTTTCAACAATTTGTTTAGACTTTTTCCCACTTAAAATTTTAATTGAAATGATTATATTCCTGTTAAACATTTTGATTTTGACAAAATTGCAGTTTCCAACAGAAAACTATTTAATTGAAATTTTTTTGATTAGCTCTACTCTCGGTTTCCCTTAAGAACCAATCTAGTTCCAGACTGTTGAATGAAGAATTTACAGAGATTGCATCCAGATCAATCTCCAAGTGTTTATGCAGAAACTGGAAAATATTGCTTGCTAGGCATTTATGCTGCACTCAGTTACTGTGTGTTTTAATAGTTACCCAAGTGAGAAGGAAACATGCAAGTGTGGGCATTTTAAGATAAATCTGTATTACTAAGCCATGTGGTCAGTTAAAAGAAGTAATACATAAAAGAATCGAAAAGGATGATTGTACAGGCCAGCCTTAAGCAGGAAAAGAAACTTGAATCACATCTTCCCTATGAATTAGAGGTGGGTGTAAACCAGAACCACAAATCTAAATGCCTCCAAACTTAGGGGAAGTTCAGATCTAGGTGTGTTTTACATCCCTTTAATTTCCTGTGTGCTGTCTTGATGGAGGTAGCAATCCTGCCTAAGATGATCCTATATTATTTGGTTGACACCATGAATAGGCAAACAAGTATTTTTCAGAAGTCTGTTTTGTTAGGATACTAATGTCCTGGCCAAATTTCAGTTTGGGGCAATTACATTTGGCCTATTCAAAATCTCCCTGTAGTTCTGTTTTGCTATGATGTACTTTGTGTCCTGCACCAGCTATGGTGTAGAATTATGGTGCACTGTTAATGTTGGTACATTTCTGTGACTCCCAGAGTCAATGCCTTGATCTGTGTGTTTAATAGGTGCATCAGGTTGTTGAGCACTTTGTCTTCCTTTAGAATGAAATATGCCAGATAAATGTCAGGTATTTTTATTATTATCAGACTAGCAACTACATTCAGTACTCACTAAGTCAAAACTACAATTTCAAGATTGAGAATATGGATAATATTTAAGGGTGTGTGTGTGTGTGTGTCGGGGGGAATGAAAATTAATCTGGAAGTTCTCCTGCCCCTTTTTTTGGGTGTTATTCCTGCCCTGAAACTACTTGGCTTAAGAAAAGAAACCAAACAATTATTTTGAAAAGTGAATTTGAAAAAAGATGTAATATTCTTTTAGGCATTGCTTTTCCAGTTGCATCCGGCCACACGTAATGAAATCTCGGGAGCATTCACTGATGATGTACCTCTGCAAACTCATGAGAAATGCTTACCTTGCATTTAAAGGGCTTGACATCAGAGTGAACAATCATGTGTGCCTTCAGAGTCTGTTTCTGCACAAAGCTTTTGAAGCACAGGTGACACTGGTAGGCTCGGATATTGGTGTGGATCAACACATGTCTCTTCATGTTGGCTAGCAGAGTAAACTCCCGGCCACAGATCCCACATTTGTGCTCTTTCACACCCTTATGGAAACAGAGAGTCAGAAAACTGAATTGATGTGCCTGTTTCAGTCATTTATTTTCAAAGCCATTATATGAATATATATTCAAGCTGTGCTAGTGAAGCAATGAATAAATTCAATTCTTGTTAATATCACCCTGCTGAAGTGGTAGATATTTGGATACTTTTTTCTTCTGGTCAATTTCTGTAAGATTCTAAAAAGTGGAAAAAGAAACCATAAAATGTCTATACCACAAAACAGTATAAATGGCACTGAGGAACAATAAGTGTCACTTCCCTTAATAAATTTTACAGAGCAGTCATATCAGGTTATTCTGCCTCAGCTTTCAAACTCTGTTTAGCTAATCTTTTGCATTTCTATGGTGCTTTCATCCAAGGATCATAGAGCACTTTATGAACCTTAATGTAGGGGAGCATGTTCTCCATTTCACACATGGGGGGAAAACCAAGACATGGGGAAGTGAAATCACTTTCCCAAGGTCCCACAGGAAGTCTGTGGCATAGCCATTAAACTGAACCCAGGTCTCCTGATTTCTGTTCTGTGCCTTAGGCACAAGACCATCCTGTAGGCTACAAGAGCATCATGTGATTTTATTAGTGGTGAGAAATGATTATACAACACTGTGGGGAAAATTTTCAGAAATATCTAACTCAGTGGTTCTCAAATTTTTCTGCTAGTGACGCCTTTCACATAGCGAGCCTCTTAGTGTGACCCCCCCCCATAAATTAAAAATACTTTTAAAATATATTTAATGCCATTATAAATGCTGGAGGCAAAGCGAGGTTTGGGGTGGAGGCTGACAGGTCACGACCCTCCAAGTAATATCCTTGTGACCCCCTGAGGGGTCCCGACCCCCAGTCTGAGAACCCGTGATCTAAGTCCTTTTAGAAAGTGGGTCGTAGTAGCCTGTCGCTTGCTTTTGAAAATTTTACCCTGTATTAATATCACTAGGACACCCAAATGACAAACCAATGGCAACATTCTGCTACCCCACTGTATAGCTTAACTACCAATTGCATGTATACCAATAGCATGTCAAACATGTATAAACTTATTAAGTGAGACATAAAATAACTTGCCAACATCTGATAACATTGAGTCTGGGATAATCCCTGTTGAAGTCAATGGTAAGACTTCGACTTCAGTGGGTATTGGATCAAGCCCTATGTAACAAAGAAAGAGCCTGCCTCTATTTTGAAGAAAAATATGGAAAAATAGTACCTGCTCAATTTTTGTAAGAAGCAAAGAGTCATGCAATTAAGTAATAATATTAGTGGCACTGGGCATTTCATGGGGATTATTGACCCTCCCTGGGCATAAGACATTAACTGTGGATACAAATGATAGCTTTGAGATACCCAACTACTTGATCTGAGGCTGCACTCAGGCAGCTAGACAGCTCAGTACTTAAATTGTGCTCACAACTGACCACACCTAACTAATTGTGGGTGAAAAGTAGAGGCTCTTTCTTGGATAAGAGGGTGTTGTATTTTTCAATTGCAAGTTTTTATTAGACTTTTTGGTAAGTTTAAAATTATAGAGTAAATCCAAAGAAGGGTTGCTTCTACAGAAGCGACAGCAGGGGAATTGGGAAGAAAATCAGAAGTGAAAAGAGAGATTATTCTTTAAAAAATTATCTTATAATTCTTAAATTTTGCAATTTTCTCTGTTCTTAATGTTTAAATTTAAATGTTAACCCAAAGTAGACCCCTGGGGGAAAAAACACAAATCTGAAAGCAATTCTTCATAAAACATATGTGTGTGTTCATTAGTTTATCAGCATTAGTCTATTAAAATGCATTTTGATTGTTAGATTAAAATTGATCTTTACAATATGTTTGTGATGATGGGATAATTCTGATTTCACTTGTTACACATCACGTTGAAAACTCTTTTCTGTTTTAGAACAATCTTCAGTTATTCATTCCAAATTATAGACCTAATCCAAAACCTATTGACGCCAGTGCAAAGACTCCCATTGATGTCAATGGACTTTGGATCAGGTCCTTTTTTGCCCAGCTCTAGTCACTTGTACTCTGGATTATTTCTACATAACATGGTCGAGGTTGGTTTGGTTTTTCTAAATATAGGGCAAAAGCTGCTTATACAAAATCTGCCAAGCAGTAATATACTTGCCTATGCACAGATATAAAAAAAGTTCTGTAACAGTTTCACTGCTAAAGATCATTATACAAAACTATGGTTTTCATGAAGACAAAAACCAAACTGGAAAAGAGGATGTGAACTGAAATTTGGGAAGCAATACAAGCAACTTGATTGAACTCTTGGTTATGGTCTTTTTCTTGCATTGCCTTTGTTAAGACTAGAGCCAGTTTCTGTTAGTGGCCAGACTGTTCTGGTTCTCTTTGCATAAAATTCAGATCCATACAAATGGCCTCTACAAGGGCCTGTATACCATGTCAGTTCTTTTGGGGGACTTAAATGGGACTTTAATGGTGCATAATCCTTTTGCTGGCCTTCAGAGCCGGGGCAAATTTAATCATTAGTGTCTTACCTTGTGGGTTAAAGAGTGTTGCTTGAGATGGTGGGGCTGCACAAACTCCATGCCACATTCAGTACAGATGTATGGACGGATGTCTTTGTGCTTCATCATGTGATTTTGCAGCTGGCTTGGGTACTGGAAAGTTTTATCACATTCTGTGCAATTGTATTGTATAGGACCTCGATGGGTTGTTAAATGTCTCTTCAGCTGGGCCAGGGTTGGAAAGTCAAGACCACACTCCACACAAATGTTCTCTCGGCCACTCTCATGCTTGGACTCGTGGGCTTTCAGCTCACTTGGATAGGCAAAACCTCTGCCACAGATCCTACAATTGTAGGGCTTGATGTCACTGTGTTGCATCATATGTCTCTTCAGGTGACTGGTTTGGGTGAAAGCCTTGTGACAGACCTGGCACTTATGTGGTCGAGTGCCCTGGTGTGTCAACATATGAGTGTGCAAGTGACTCAACTGCTTGAAAAGCTTGCCACACCGAGTGCAAGCATGAGGTTTGATGCCACTATGTCCCAAGATGTGGGTGACAAGGTTGTACTTGGAAGTGTAGGACTTTTCACACATTGGGCATTGCCATCGTTTTTGTTCTCCCCCTACATCAACATAATAGCTGTCGTCAATCTGGAGGTTGACATCTACTCTTTCCACCTTCTGTTTATTGTCACCACTTTCCCTCGGTTCAGTCCTCCTGAATCCTGGCTCCGGGGGTCTTTTCAGTTGGAAGGAATTCCTGAAATGGAAGTTTGAGGGCATAATAAAAGGAAACATCAGGCCAGGGTGGACTTTTGGGTAATAAGAGTATGGAGTCTGCACAAATGCAGGAGTGTTGGGCCACATCATGTTGGGCTTTATTGGTTCTTGTTTAATGGGCTTGGCTCCAAAATGCTCCAGATTTCTGTAGAACTGAAAGCCAATGTTACATAGATCAATCATTTGGGAGTTGTATTTGGGCTGTGTGGGTTGTTGGTACATCAATGAAAGACTGGAGGAGCATACGTTGTTGTTTTCAGATCTGTGTGATGGTGATGTAGGATCTCCTGTGGGGATAGTGTGAGGCATTTTTGTGGGCATGCTTTTGCGTTTCCGGGAACCTCCTTCAAAGGATCCATGAAAGGTTTCTATATCCCTTAGGGAAGGACCATACTGGAACTGTGCAAGCTGTGCCCTGAATTCTTCATTGAGTGGTGCAGTTCTGTGAGACTTCACATCGGGGTCCATTGGCTGCAGGCAGTGTGATGTGTGTGTTTTGTCAACATTGAAACATACATCCTCATTTTTCATTGCATTTAATTCCTTCTGCATTGTCTGCCTTCCTTGAAAAATAATAATAAAGAAATTCCTTTATTTTTTCTCATGTTCTCCTAAGGCCTGTATTTTATTGTGTAGTTTATATTTTTTTAAAAATTAAGCATTTATAAAATAGTCTCATGACCAAATAAGATACCAGTTTACTTCTGCTATACAAAATCTGTCTGTTAGTGGAAAATAAGCTTTGAATTTAATGCTTTAAATCAAGCTCGGATCAAACATTAGCTTGATGATCTAATGGTACTGTACTTGGATCCATTGTTCAGCATATATTGTAATATTGCTGTGTAATACAGCCAACCCACTTGTGGGCCAAATCCTCTCCTTGAATGTGCATGCACAGCCACTAGAGTTTAACTCTGTAACTACAGGATACAACAATACAAACAAGAATGCATATATTGCAGTATCGTTGTGACATAAAAATTCAAAGCCAAAATGTTTGAAGTTTAAACTTTTTTATATCGTTAACTCATGCTGCAGTGGAGAAAACAATGGCAAAGTGAGTTCAGAACACTGTGTACCATCAGCTTTCACATTGGATTTCCTGGTTTCCAAAAGGTGGAGATAAACATTGTATGTGTGGTTAGGGAGTGAAAGGTTCTTCTGTTTTTAAAAAAGGAAAAAAAGCTAAAATGTTGAATGGAATTCATGTGGGCAATATATATATTGTTTTTTTACCTGAAGATTGTCAGGTAAGAATGGCAGCGTTTAAACAAAGAAAACATATTTAACTTAGAATAGTATCAACTACCCCTTCAGCTTTCCAAAGCAGCTGACAACCTGAGTTTGCCAGCTCTACTTTGGCAACATTTCACTGCCTTTTCATGCAATAAAGTCATTAGGCAAAATCCCGAAATCCACATGCAGATTTTATGCTATTGTCTCCAGTGGGAGTTTCGCCTGAATAAAGATGTAGTAAAATATCAAGGATTTCAGAATTTGGTCTATTTAAATTAGATCACTGGGATTTCATATTGACCTTACAATGGTACATGCTTTTTTGGGTATTGCTGTCTGTCCAGGATGAGGTTAAAAGAAAGAACCAGACACATTTTCGCTTTGCCACCTATTACATGCTGAGGCAAGTTAATTTGTTGAAAGCTATGAATAACCCCATTCTTGGGAGGCAAACAGTGCTAAAGAAGCTCCAGTTTCTTTATTCGGAAGCTCCAGTTTGGAGAAACTTGCTTGTAAAAATAGATAGAAGAACCTGTACATGGCCTAGATAGGGTGTGGAGAGCAGGAGACATCCAAAAGGCTTGGTCGCAAGCAGATAAGTCAAATCTTTTTAGAATATACAGGAGCAAAATCTGAGGAGTTCAGGGGAGATCTCTGAGGCAAAAGGCTAGGTGATGCTACTTTTCAGACACTCGGCAGATAAAACAGACAAACTTTTAGGATAAGAATCGTCAATGATGGTAGTAGAACTAATGGGAATGCCTCAGTGCATGAAGGAGTCTGGGGCCTCTAGACTTATATTTAGTAAAAACAGAATAGTAATAGCAGAATCTAATGTTCTAGCCTGAAAAAGCTCTTTAAGACAGGGATTATAGGGGCTATCATCACCTAGAGCTGAACTCCCACTCAAATCCAGTCCCTCTTTTGGGAACACACAATGGTTTGGTTTATAAAAATGGGAAATCCTTTGAGACCCAAGAGGGACTTAGATGACTCCCTCTCCCCACATTTTCAGGGGGTAAATGTCAGGCAAATTTGAACTCATTTTAAGTTATTCTAAGTTTATGTAATTTTAATTTGAATCCACCTAGGTCTCAAAATATAAGTCTTCCCTAAACATTGTGGGCCCAACTTTCCATTGTCCTGCTCCTTGTATAGTCATTTACATCTGTGCGAAGTACATAAAATGTTAAGTGCCAGGCAGTAGCAAATTAGGCCCTATTGTCATTATTGTAATGCTGTCAAGAATCTATAGAAGTTACAATGAGTAAGTGCCTTGATAGATGCTCATTGCTCTTTTGTCTCTATGTTGCCTGCTTCTCTCAGCTTTTATTATCTTCATTGGTGTCTGAGGATTTCAAACCATCCTGAGACTGAAGTAGTGGCAGACTGTTTGAGAGTCTTTTCCTTGAGGTAAAATGAGCATTACTGGAGAGGAATCTTTTTATTGCTCAACAAAAGCATTAGTCACTTTCACAAAAAGCTTATGTTATATTATCCTATAATGGATTACCATATAAATCATTGGATCAGGTATACCTGGGAAATAGGGAGTTCAATTATTCAAGAACCACCATTAACACAGGGTGCAGTCAGACTGAGGTGAATGAAGGACCTGAGATGAGAGGGAGAATACAAGAAAATCAAATAGAATATACCTGCAGTACCACTTCTCATAAATAATAAAATAGCATCTAAGAGCCCCAAATCAGGCTCTGTGACTCTTAGACTCTGTCCAAACATAGGGGGAGACACACCCCTGACTCTTTAAATTTGCAATCTAAGTTTTGCTATGGATCATCTTGTCATTTCTGGCTTGTTATTATAGTTCTGTCAAGTCTTATACTATAGAAATCAAACATTTTTGTTGTTCAAGACAAGCGACAAACCTGGGGCCTGCTCCTACTGCCTCTGAAGTCAATGGCAAAACTCCCATTAACTCAATGGGAGCATGATCTGCCTTTGGTCATAATCTCACTCCATAAAATATTGCTAAACCTTTCAATGGATGACCAAATTATAGAAGGGACTCCAGACTTGATAACAGATTTAAGGATTAATTCCTTCACAGACGTAAGGTGTAGTGCCTTCTGCTTTAAATAACTGTGCTAGAAGACATCATGTTACAGTACCTTTAAAAAGCATATTTCCTCATTACTTTACTTTATTTCTCTTTAGAAGATCCCTCGTTTACTCTCAGCAGCTTAAATAATTTTTTTATCATCCTCATCTTAATTATTTCATAGATGTCTATCATTTTTAGCACATAATCACAGCATATCTCCTTTCCTCTCTCTTCACCTAAATATTTGTGTTCTATGTATAATAGTGATAAATAAACTTTAGAAATAATTTTGGTTTAAGTCTGGATAAACATCTAAAAGCCTGAGTATTTATCTGAGCTATCTAAGCTTCTTGAGTCTGAAAACACAGTCTGGAAATCTCACCAGGACAGAACTTCTCATGCTATCTTGGCACCTGAAAGTTTTAAAAAACATATATCAAGACACTTCATAGCTTAAAAAAGATTCCATTTCAGTTGGAGTCTGGGAATAAGTAGAGAGTTTCTAGGGATTCTTATTTACCCAAATAGTCTGCCCATCACCAATGGAATACAAACGTATGTCTCCTTAATTTCTGTTTTTAATTTCTATACGTGAATACATTGGAATATGATGTATTAGAACCAAAATAGAACCATGTAAAGCATCTCTACAGTGAGTTGGGAAAGCTGTTGAGGTTTTTCCCGAACAAAGCTTCTGTACTGCTATTTGTAAGTAATGTTGTTATTGAATGAACTTCCTTGAAAGAGGAAGAGAGTTTTTAACACAGAAAATGAATCGCCTCTTATTTTCTCATTTCCAGGCACAATATTTCCCCAGAAGAAAAAAACCAAACTTGTACATATATCATGCAACTCATTGTACCAGCGTATATATCTTTAGAGTCCCATCGGTGAGATCCTGATCCTATTGAAGTCAATGGCAAAACTCCATATATGGAAGCCATCACCAATTATTTGGAGAGGCATAAGGGCACCAGTATAAATGTGAATGTTCCAAGTAGCTCCAGCTTAGACTATAACTACCCCTTTGCTTCACAATTGTTCTGCTGCTGCTACTACTGACAGAGATGATAAAAATAGAAATGATACCAGAATGAGTGAGAACTGAAAAATTAAAAACCCTTTAAGATAGGAAACCCATACTAGTTTGATGTTCGAGTGGAGCTTGGGTCAAAGATCTGGAAACAAGCACGAAACGGAGGCTAGTATGGAAAATATAAAGGTGGTAGATTTGGGCACAGCTCCTGTTAGCATGGGGGGCGCTCTGCCAGTCACCAGGAGGGTGGCAGGCAAAGTGTCTTCGGCGGCATGGACGAAGCCTCCACCGAAGCCGCAGGACAGCGCACCCTCCGCAGGCACGCCTGCAGGAGATCCACTGGAGCCGCGGGACTGGCAACCGGCAGAGCACCCCCCCGCAGCATGACGCCGTGCTTGGGGCGGTGAAATGTCTATAGCCGCCCCTGGTTAGCACTAATAGGAACTGTGTGTTTAAACAACCACATCTGATTCAAAAACATAGCTGAATGTACCATATCAATTAATTCCTGTTCTCCCTGTGGGGGTTGAAATACTGATGCTGGGATTTGGGAGGAAAGAATTAATTGTAACTGCATTTCTTTACTATTTGATTACTTTGTTTTGGGTACATTATGAAGAAGGTCAACCCACAAATAAAATACTACTATTCTCCTTCACTCCAGCTGAGCAGGTGAAAGCTTCTCAGATCTCACTGTGCACACATCTGCTTTTCAAT
Source organism: Gopherus flavomarginatus (assembly GCF_025201925.1). NCBI lineage: Eukaryota > Metazoa > Chordata > Testudines > Testudinidae > Gopherus > Gopherus flavomarginatus. The sequence continues at coordinate 50,790,839 of NC_066619.1, read as the reverse complement.
AGTGGACATTTGCAAGCAGTCATTTTAATGACCCAGTTATTGCTGACTCAGTATGTTTCATGAGCCTCTCCTTTACATAACTTGCCCCTAAGTTTTGTTTTGTTTGGGCCAAACCCTGAAGTCCTTACTAGTTTTTAATCATTCCTTGTTTGGGCAAATCTTCTATCGACCTTAGGATTCGACTGATTAGAAATTAGACCTGTAAAAGACCCATTTGGTCATTCAGGCCCATGTAGAATTGTTCCCTACAGAATATTAGCAAAATATTTTGCTGAGTACAATTTGAATCAGTGAAAGTATTAAGAATATTGAGACAAATGTGAATTTGTGTATTACCATTGGCTACAAGCTTTCATTTAATTAATGTAAATGAATTTGCAAAGCTCTGCCTGAGCCTATGTATCTGATCTCGCCACTCGTTTCCCACTCCTCCTTTGCTTCAGCAACAATGACCTCTTCATTTCCTTCTCCCATTCCTACCTTCATGCTGCCTCCTATGCATGGATTAACCTCCCACTCCCTGTATGCCTCTCTTCATTCAGATCTCTCCTAAAGCCCCACTTCTTCTGTAAAGACCACAATTGGAACAAAAATGGAAATAATAAAGGAAGGTCCAACACATTTTCAATGCTTAACTAAAGAGAATAATTTCAGGATTTGATGTTTAGTATTATTTCTCACTGCATGTCTTGCTCAATACTTGGCTGTTTTCACAATTCCTCACGCTCTTTTAGGTGTACTATTTCCTTCATTTCTGCTGCATGCTTGAGGGAGATGTAGTAAGCAGAGATAGGTCTGAGGTGCAAAGTTCAAATTTAGATCCAGATCTGAACTTCCCTAAAGTCTGAGGATGGTCTCATCCGATGTTCCACGTCAGACCCCTCTCTAGCTATAACTTTGTAAATGTCATGTGTTCAATATTTCTCCCCCACCTCCCCAATCATCTCCCTTAATGTACAAACAGACACAGGTGCAATTTGCACCTAGCTGATGTGGAGACAGCTAATCTCACTGTTTGGTACCCAAATGCCAGATTATCAAACCATTGCTCTTTCTCGTCCACTTAAAGCACAAAGCTGTGAAAAAATGATGGTGTGGGCTTCAGATATGCCACTGTGTGGGCTTCAGATATGCCACTCACTGGAGAGGACAAGGAGCAACTGTAACTCCAGTTTCCCAGTCCTTTCTCTGGTATCTCAGATCTTCTTGCTGCTGCCAGACTAATTCCTTTTCCTTTTATGCCCACTACCTTTTTTTCACCCTTGTTGTCACATTATTTCATATGTGTGGAAGGTACTGCAGGATTCACTTTCCGTCTATGCTGTCCTTGCTGAAGTAACCACACATGCAAGCACATGAATATGGAAAATGGGCTGTGGCAGCCTTATTGCTGAGTGTGTTCCATTTCACCCTAAAACACTTGCGGTGTAAGCCTGCACCATGTGGACTGAATCTAGAAGAGAGATCTTCAATGTAGAACAAAAGCATTTTTTCCTACACTTGGCAGGGGTGTGTGAGAGAGAGAAATTATGCTAACATCAGGCAGAAGTGAGGGTGGGGATAGGAAACTCCTCAAAAAACATTGGACGTAGAGATGCATTAGGGAGTCATAAAATGGGAGAACTTGGGGAATGAAAGGGCAGAGTTGAGAAATGTAAACTTTCTGGAGCTTTAATAAATCTCTTCTTTTAGTACCAACCGCCCTTTCACTCTCGCCATCTCTCTCACACACACACCCTCCTTTGTCTACAGGAAGGTCTATAGGACTTGAGCAACAGCTTAAATTTAACCAGGTGCTTAAGTGCTTTGTTGAAGAGGGCTGTTTTCATGAACTGAACCTAAGTGTCTTGCTAAATTATGGATATCTTTAAGACATAAGACAGGTGGTCACCTTAGCTAGTTTATTTCTCTTCCCTTTTTCTGTTTGCTGTTAATGGCATTGGAATTGGAAACATGTAAACAGTTGCTCATGAACATGATCTGGAATGATTTGAAATTAGGAAGTGGCCAGGATCAGGTTTCTCTCCCTGCATGAACATGATACTGTTGAGAGGTTTGCTGTCTTTTCACTTCTCCCTGGGAAATTACCTTCATGTGCTGATTAAGGGCTGCAGGATAAAACTTCTTCTTTCCAGCAAGAAACATTTCTCATCAGCATTATCCTGTAAAGTGGAACTGATGATTTGGCAGCTCTTCTAGAGCTTGATCCAAAACTCATTGAAATCAATGGAAGGACTCTAATGGGTCAGATCCTTTATGATTTTCCATGTAATTTGCCACAAGGCTGGTTCTCCATTGGTAACTTTTTTCTTTTTACATTCACTTGATTCACTGTGATTTAGATTTAACAGGTGGCATTCTTGATATGTCACTTAACACTTTTTTATGCAGAAGAACAGCCTCCAATAATTGTTTATCAGTTACATGCATAAGCCACTCCGCTGAAAAATTTTATTTTCTAAAGGATTTGAACTGTTTAACACAACACAGTAAAACAGCTCTAATAGAAACACGTGGTTTTCATTTATAGTTGTATGCAGTTAAATAATATTGGTTTCTTGGGTTATGTAACAATACTGTATTCCATGTTAGTTTCGCTGGATCTGTTTTTAGCACATACCTGACTCACTTCAGGATTGATGCTTAAGCTTTTAAGTTATTCCTCAGGCTCTCAGAGCTATCTCCATAGTCTGAGTTTCCCAAAACAGCACATCTGCATTTGTCTCACCTGTGAAAATGATGCTAAGAATGAGAGACAGGTCATCTCTAGTCAAATGGAAAAGCAGATAGGTTTTCGTTACTTGAGCCACATCTCTGTTGTTTACCACTGTGCCTTTAAAAATATTTGTTTTATGCCAATCAATCACCTCTCTCACTATGTTTGGGAAATAGTCTATTTGCACTATACTATCTGGCTATACAGATTGTAAGGTTTCTGAGTCATTTTGGGCATGCATGTCCATTATTTGTTTTTCATACCCTGGCAGACAGATATTTGCTAAAAAACACTTTGCAGGGTACATTTATTTTTGTCACTTTCTATACCAGGGAATTTAAAAAAATCTACTCTGAAGTAAATCAATGTACCATTATTTTCATATATTTTTAAATAATTATTAAAGATGTAGAGCCAGATTCTGAGATCATTCCCACAGGTGCATATCTGGAATAAATATGTTGTTTCACTGTCAGAATTCAGGTAGTCTATGGGCTGAATCTGATGCCTTAACCTTGCCAGAAAACATAGTTATAGTATAATTTGGACTTGGATGGTGCTAGTGAGTATGTTAAAAGAAAATTGTTTAGATGGATGGCTAGATGTGCAGGTCCTTATGTGTTATCACTGCTTTTCTGCTTTTTTACTCCTTTTGTGTTTTTCTCCTTGTCTATGCTGCAGTTCCTTTCCTCCAGAGATGAGTAGTTTGCCCTTAATTTGGCAGAATGATTCATTATCATTCCTATTACACTTTTACATTGTTTCCCAAGGCAACTGGATACAGGACACTGTGCAGTGTAGTTTGGTTCAGTGAACACGGTGCTGTGGACTCCGATGTAAAGCTTACATTGAGCTTTATAATCTTATCCCAAGTGCACCTCTTACCATGCCTCTACCCCTTATTGGGAGATCCTTAACTGACCATCTCCAGCCACTTTAATGTGTCAGTGACACAAAGTGGCCTTTGCATTCAGTTTAGGCCCACTGCTGTTTTTGCCCTTTGTTTCTCTCCTTTTCCACATCCTTCTTTCTCTGTTTTTTCTTCCTCTTTGTTTGTTTCCTCTGTTCTTCCCTCTGCATACTCTTCCCCAAGGGGTTCACTCCTAACCCCTCCCCCATTTTATCTGTTAAAATGATCAGCAATTAAATAATTAATGTTGATAGTGAAGTGTCATCACTGGGCTTTATAGCGGACACTCCAATTATATTAATGGGGATCAGGCAGTTCATCTCAGGACTATTGTTTCAGCCTGTCTGCAGACTCAGGAAGATAGTTACACCTAGATCACATTTGGTAGGTTTTCTTCACAAATATGAGGGCTAGAAACTTTGTTTTATTAAATAAAAGCTTAAATTATGCACCATCTGAATATGTCGTGCAGGCCATAGTTGTACCTCAAGTAGGCTGAATACAGTGTTTGGCACTTCTGCATTTTCTGGATATTTATTTACATTTTTTAGAAAGCTCTTGTGGAGAGAGGGATGTCTTTGGAGATGGTCATCAGGAGAGGAGGGCTAGCCTACAAGCTAGTAGTCCGAGGGAGGGGGAGAGAGACAGAACACCTCTGATCTAGTACTGTAATACTTATTCTTAATAGCTTAATCCACATTTATATCTATTAATCAAAATTATTAGTATAAATATGGATCCAGGTATCAAGATGAAGTACTTTATTAAACAGTTATACAAATTCATCATCCTATATATAACTCATTTAAAATAAATGAAAATACTCTAGAGAAAATTTGGCCCCATGTATATTCTTTACTATGCTTTCCCTTATGTACCAATACTGCAGCCTTTCCGCTGTGTGGGATCTGTCCATTGTGACAGGGTCAGGCCAGATAGCTACAGGAGAGTGTTAGAAGGCACATACATTAGTCCCAGATTAAGTAGATCCCTCTCCCCTGGATAAGGTAACAGAGGCAGTTCCAGAACAAGCAGGAACTTGCTGGAACCAACTAAGGCAGGCAGGCTAATTAGGACACCTGGAGCCAGTTAAGAAGAAAATGCTAGAATCAATTAGGATAGGCTGGCTAATCAGGGCACCTGAGTTAAAAAGGACCTCACTTCAGTTTGTAGCATGCGTGTGAGGAGCTGGGCGCAAGAGGCACTAGGAGCTGAGAGTGAGAAGATATATTGCTGGAGGACTGAGGAGTACAAACATTATCAGACACCAGGAGAAAAGTCCTGTAGTGAGCATAAAGAAGATGTTGGGAGGAGGCTATGGGGAAGTAGCCCAGGGAGTGGTAGCTGTCAAGCAGCTGTACTAGGAGGCACTCTAGACAGCTGCAGTCCACAGGACCCTAGGCTGGAACCTGGAGTAGGGCATGGGCCTGGGTTCCCTTTCCCTCCAAACCTCCCAACTCCTGATCAAACACAGGAGGAATTGACCTGGACTGTGGCTTCTACCAGAAGGGAAGATCTCTGGGCTGTTTTCTGACCCACATGGTGAATCTCTGAGGCAAGCAAATCTCCCAATAAGCTCAGGACCCGCCAAGGTAGAGGAGGAACTTTGTCACACCATCTTTCATTAACCTTTGTTGTTAAAATTTGCTTGGATACATTGCAGTATTTTTCCCTATGAAGCTTTATATTGTGTCAAATAACTTTGTGTGTATGTGTGAAAAGCCTATACAATCACTAATGTGTAATGGACCAAATTTTGCCCTCAATTACATCTGTTTACACAATTAGTGGACTAGTATAGCTGTAACTGAGGGCATTGAGATCAAGCTATGATCTGATGTCAAAAGGATACATTCCTTCAGACTCTTACATAAAGAATCATAACAGTACTCATGTCAAAATCTGGAACAAGGAGTTTGTCAACACCTTTATAAAATGTACAAAATAGTTTTTTAAATCACTGCTTATGATTTTAAATCACTGCTCATCTCATTCTATCCTTATTTCCTGCCTACTTCCATATATATCACTGGCAATTGAAAATATCACACTTTTGGCATCAGAGCATTGTACATACCAAACAGTTTTCCTTTGGAATATTACCAAATTAAGCTAACAACTTTTTTGGAAACTTTTCTCCAGGAACTAAAGTTAGTGAAGATAAATTGAGGGCAAATAAATAACTTAAACTTTCTGAAGGAAAAGGACTTCAGTGATAAAATTGCATCAGTTGAGCGCAGTTTCTGTGGTTTCCTCAAAGGAAGACTTCAGACAGAATAGTGTAATTCACCAAACATAACAATTACATACTATATATGTGAAATTCCATTTACAAAATCTTCTTGGACTGTTTAATGTTTTGAATTTTAGATAAATAATGGAGCCCTGCAGAGAGTCCAGAATGAAAAACTAACCTTGGCTAAACACTTCTGCTTCAGGGCTTTTTTGCAAAAGTGAACCTTTCACTGCTACTTATGGACCTTTCAAGGGGACTTAGGTTGGCTTAAGATCCTTCCTTCCCACCATAGTTTCACTCCTGCTACTATCCCATAGAGGGCCAGGGAGTGGCCTGGTAACCTCCCATCTCCCCAAGTCTTAGGAGCTGGTAGATGGGGACTCCCGTCCTTGATCTGCAAGCTAGCCAACCAGTTGGCTTGCTTCCACATCATGAGTCCTTTGGCCCAGACAGTCCATCTCCTGAATGCTTCATTTGCACATAAACAGGTGCCTAAAAGAAGAGATCGCCAGGTAAAGTGAGTGTGTGCACGGACGTGTGGAGGGAAGTCATGTGAAGAGAAGGGATGCTACTGTTGGGATACCCAGCTGAGTTTGATCAATTTCCATATGTCACCTCCAAAACAAGATTTTTAGAGGAAAACCTGGCCCTATGGAAGTCAGTGGGAGTTTTTTGCCATTTACTTCAACATTGCCAGGATTTCACCTTTTTTAAAGTTTTGCTTTGAATTTTTGGGTTCACACAACTCAAAGTGAAATTCAGAGGTGCTGAAATGATGGGAACCAACCTACCACTAAGGTTCTGTGGAACTTGTGTGAACTGAAACAGGAGGACTCATGAAACAAGAGGACTCAACTCCAGATACTGACAAGCAGGAGATATAACCTATCTACTGCTCACATCTGTTTCGTATCCAGTTCCTTAAAAATAGTTTACAAATTATGCATCCCTCATCATTATGAAGCTTAGGTGGATTTAGTTGTGTACACTTTCAGTTATGAACATGTAGCTGAAGTTTGATTCAATCTCTTCTGGAAGGTCTGGACATTTTATTTTTAATATATATATTGCAATTGCTAAATAGCCCATTGGCTTTTTATAAGAGGTTCTTAAATACAATGTTTTAGCCAAATTCTTATCTAGGTAGTTACCTACATTTCCCTGTCTATTTCAATTGGATACATTACTCACTTTAGATCTGATTGTGAGCGGTTAACTGCCTTCAGTTCCCACTGAAGTCAGTGGAGTTACCATTGTCTTACATTTAGTGTATAGGAAATCAGGCCCTTTACCTTTAAAAATAACACTTTGCATGGTGGCAGAACAAGGACAGAACCCAAATATCCTGAGACCCAGTCTGGTACTTTCACTGCAAGACGATACTGCCCCCCAGCGATTAAAAACTCCCCAAAACAATTATGGTCAACTATTTTGAAAAGTAGAGATACAATAAATATACTTGAACAGGTTCACTAAAGGCTGCCTTAAATTGGTCCTTTAAATGATTTATTGAAAATAACTCATTTGAAAAGCATGAATATTGAAAAAATGTCACTTTCACTTTAAAATAAAATGATATGGAGAGAGTCTGTCAGTATTTTGTGGATCCCTCTCAGGTGAGCACTTGTTAGTTGCCTCCATTTTGGTGAGAGCTACAGTACTCCAAGGTGCTGTTAAAAAATATGACTATTGGTATGTGTACATTGAGTGTAAACATTGAACCAATGATTAGTTTTTTCCTGAATCACCTTGGAATCCCACTTGTCCACACAGACATTAACAGAATAGTGTTCAATGTGTTGTCATCTTCAAATCATCAGCAGAGGAAAGGGATATTAAATAGTGGGGAGTCTGATCAGGGTTCTAAAATGAAAAACCTGCTTACTTTTGAAAATGCTTTTTGCTGGAGAAACTGCTTTGTTGAGAAGACTAATTACTTTTAACTTCTATGTTCAGCCTGGGCCAACAGTGACTTAGTCAATTACCCTTTAAACAAGCGTGTGGTGGTGATCTCAGTCCAATAGTACAGTAGTTTAGCTGTTCTCTCAGTTCAGAGAAAGCCCTCCAGAATTGGGTGCATTGTATGCAAGGCTTACCCCAGAGCTTAACTAAACTTCCTTTTCTCCCATTTTTAAGGGGAAATACTTCCCTGAGCCAAGCATATATCATGATAAGACCACACTGAAACCATGTTTAAAAATCATAATTCCTTCTTAGAATATAAGGAAACTAAAATAGAAAGTTAAGGGCTGTATTCTCCTAACTTCTGGTCCATGTGCTTCCAAAGACATGCATATCTGCGGGCAGACTCTGGCCCTGAAATTTGAACTTGGAGTTTTCTATTTATCAGCAAAGTGTGCTGCCTAATTCTCAATGCAAGTAAACAAAAATGTGGCTGCAAGAGATGTGATGAGAGTATACAGCCATATTGGATTCATCCCAAAGTGGCCTTGCTCCCATTCTATTGTTTGTGTTTCTTCTTTAAGTAGGTGTACGAAATACAGGCTACAAGTGTACAGAAACGATTCTTATTTGAAGCAGTTCTATCAGAAGAAGAACTTACACTACCAGATTTTTGCTTCATCTATGTGAAGGTGAAGGGCAACATCCTTGGTGCTTTAGCTCCACCTCAGAACAATGTTTCTGACTGACCAGGTCAAGCACTCACAAGAAAGTAATTTAAGATAACTTCCTCACTGGTTTTTTCCCTTCCCCTGTGATTCCCAAAGTTGAATCCTGTAACTGGTTGAGTAACAGGCTATTTCCTCCTTCTGATCCACCAATGTACATCCCACATACAACATTTAATTATTATTTTATTAACTTTAGTGATTGCAAAAATTAAAGTTTTAAAAATAAGCAATAGTTAGTTGCAACAGGTCAAAAAGCACCTGAAATTGGCACCATAGTTGGTTTTGGGGGAGGTGGTTGGTGGTGGTGTTTTTTTTATTTCATTATCATTTCAGAACTAAAATTCAGCTTCATCATTTTAATCCAATCATAGGGCAGAAATGTACTATTGCTGACAAGTTTCAATCCAATCCAATTTTAAATGGCATTGTTACAAAACTCTGGAAAAAAATGAAGCCCAAAATGGTAATGGTGACTTTCTCTTAGCTTAGCATCACAAGCATTATAGTATAATAATGACTAGAAGTTGTCAAAGGGGATGTGGTTTTTGAAAAAGTATTCACAAATTGCATCTAGTTTTTAATCAGTTTCAATTTTCAGGCAACTCCAATAATTACTTAGACCTTCTATTAATCACTTTTAATCATCAGTCATCCCAAAGGCCTCATTTAAAAAGTGCTTCCCATCACAAGAACAATGCTCAAAGTGACACACCCTTATACTCAAACCTCCGTCCAACCAAAAAAACCAATCAAACAACTGACTGCTAAAACAAATAAACCTTGAAAAAGACAAAGCAAACAACAACAAAAATAACTAACTTAATAAAGTTAAGACCAAAAACCTTTCCCCATGCAGAGTTTTTGTTTGTTTGTTCCTGGAATGGAAAAGTGCCAGAAATTCCATGAAGTCCACTGGGGACTTCACTGTTGCTATTGCATTTATGTGGAAGGTGCACATCCTCTACAGTGATGGACATCTGTATAAAACCCCAGGATAGACAGAATTCTCATGCATTATTTTGACTGACTTTGTGCAGTGGTGCAACATGCCCAAACCAGTATGTTACAGTTGCTCATGTGTATCGTTGTTACCCATAGTGAATGACTAGTGGACTTGTTCATGAAGGTCATCAGATAGAATCCTGGATCATGATGCTCTCCCCACAGGATACAAGTAACTCCCATTGAATTAAATTTCTTGATTTGTGACTTATATTTAAGTTGAGAGGTGTTTCTTATCTCCTAGGATAGGAGAATGGCATCCTGTATACTGGGATTCAGAAGTTTTGAAACCTGTTCCCAGTGACATATAGGTGGTTGATGCTGGTATCTGTGTGATTGCAGGTAAAATTCTGCCTTCAGATCTGTACTGCTTCTCGTAACTGGAACAACTTAATGTTTTGGGTTCAGCGTTAATCAGAGATACTCGGTGATAATTTGCATGGTATTCTGAGTCTGTTTTGAAGGGACAACATGTGTGGCCAGAGTTTTTTCCTTCACTTCCATAAATATTTACTGTGAGATGAGCACCTCTTATTCCTGTTAAACGTAGGAGCAATTAGATAATTCATCCTCTACTAGTGACTTCCCTGTGGTGTACTTCAATTTCCACAGAAGAACTCTAATCCTGCATTGGCTTCAGTAGACACAGCAGAAATCTGCATTAGTGAATTGCAATATGGGGTCGGGCGCCTGCACATAAGTTGTTCTAACAAGTTATTTATTTAATTAGAAAGAGGGGAAATGTTGCCTTCCAAAAAGAGATCCATGAATCTAAATTATTTTTCAATAGTGCATATTTTCATTAAAGCTACAGAGTGCATCAATAAATCCATTTACGAAACATGTACACATGTAGAAAGAGGTATGCCTACCTTCTGGGAGACCTGCCATGAGGAATACGTCCACTTAAAATTTTATGCTTCCTCATGATTTTATCTGGTGCCAAGATACCAAAGAAATGGGTGCTGCAGTAAATATGCACATTTTTAATGTGCTAGATGTATACTATTTAAATGTTCCTATTACAACTTTATGTGTGGAGAAAATATTGTGAAATACATAAATATTGCAAATTTAGCTAAGGGCAAATTTACTCATTCAGAAGGGCCCAATCCTGGTTCCATAGACACACAGACTTTAAGACCAGAAGAGAAGTCAGTGGGTTTTTTTACCATTTACTTCAATAGGAGCATGAGCAGGCCCAGTGTGAGATATTAAGAACATATTTTATGACCGAATAGGGCCCACAAACTCCATCAAATTACAACTTTGGTCATGGGGTGACAAGCAGAGACTGCTTAGCCAATATTCCCCCCACACACACCCCCGCAAGCAAGTGGGTAGCAAGAAAAGGCATAAGAGTAGTCATGGCTTCCCTTACCCCCCTTTAGTTGCCAACTGAAGTAATCATTCAGGTATCTGGGTAGGGATGCGTTAATTGCTCTGTGAAAAGGGATGAAGTAATTTACTCCCCTCATAGAATAAGGAGAAAGCAGGAAAGGAAATGGGACATTTGATGGCTCACAATTCATTCTCTTTTCTGCTCCTGGCATAGTGCAGCTATGTGCTACCCCATTACTCAGAGAAGACTGTAAAATTACAATCTAACCCAGATAAATTATATAGTTTCCATCCTTGATCAATGAATAAGGAGCAATAATTTCTCCAAAGCAAAAGATCAGACAATGGATACCTCATTGCTAATGTTAGTGTACTTCTTTAATACAGCCTCACAAAATAATAACCCATGTATGATCTCACTGTCACTTTGCTTCCGATTTCAAATCAATGGCACTTCTTTCTAATCCAATATAGAAAAGTGGAGGGGAGTTTTTTTCACTGAAAAGTATCAACTTACATACTAACTGAAATCCTCTGACTGCTTTTGTAAATTCAACATTGTGAACCTTCAGGTCCAATGAACATTTGAACATTTCATTCCTTTTACAGCTTCCAAAATCCTGCTTATGTGAAGTGGTTCCCTACATTCACAATACGCATAGGCCATTGAAAACTAGGGCAGTTTTAATTTTAGTTATTTACAAAAATTGCCAGAAAGAAACAAATTTGCTATCCAATTAATGAAAAACAGTTTTCCTAAATCTTTTATGCAGTGGAATTTTCACAATTGGGATCAAACTATTTGCTGGCTTTCATCTAGTCTTTTCTGAAAGGTGAAAGCGAAAGGTATTTGCGTCTTTTGTTTTTCAGGGTAGTTGGGAAACAGAATAATAACTGTGCTGCCTGATTCAAGTTACTGACTGCCACTGATAACATAAGCTTCTAAACCATGCAGCAAGAAACCAGGAGCAAATGGTGGAAGAGGGGAAATTAAATCACCAGACAGGGAATATCACTGCAGTTTAAAAACCTTTAGAAGTATCCCAATTTCTTTTAGTATAAGACTTATTTAATGTAACCCTCTTGCAGGACCTTTATAGTTCTCAATTTAGAGGCAAAATTGCTTTGTTGTGACTGTATTTATGAGCTAGGTATATCTTCATATAATAAATAGAGCTAGTAGGGACCTTGAAAGGTCATTAGAGTCCAATCTCCTGCCTTCACAGCAGGACTAAGTACTGTCCTTGACAGATTTTTGCCCCAGAACTCTAACTGGCCCCCTCAATGACTGAACTCACAATGCTGAGTTTAGTAAGCTAATGCTCAAACCACTGAGTTATCCCTCCTGTACGAAAACCACACTAGCACCTGTGTTTCTGTTACGCATAGGTATAAGCTCCCTGGGCATCAAATGAAAGCATTATCTTCTTTCAAAAATATAGGATTCTTTCCTAGAATCATTAGTATTTTATATACAAGGCAAGAAGGATTGATTCCTGCTAAATGGATACAAAGGCAAGTCAGACATCCTATACATATGTAATTTACAAAACATATTGCATTACTATTAGGTGTTCATCTTGTCAGAGCTTTTGACTGGATGAACATTCTTAACCCTCATTTTGAATGTTATCAATTTAAAAAAAATAGTATTGTAACTTTTCCAGCAGCAGACAGATGCAGGCTGAGTTTCATAACTGTCATCTTCTCAACATGAAAATGAGGGTGACATCAGGCTTTTCTAGCGTCTGTTTCCTCTCAAGCAAACTTTTCTGCCTTTTGCCTTATTTTTAAAGGCTTACATTTATTTTTTCCTTCTAAAATCCTCTCTGAGACATTTTTCTTCTCTGACCTCACTTCTCCATGCTCAGTTTGTCCTCTTGGATGGGAAGTGGGAGTGGAGAGGCTACTAGGTTTTAAAAATACATGGTTCATTTGATTTAACAACACTTTTTTCAAAAAGGTCCTTAATGCAGATGTTCAGAACACATAATTGTTAAAGGTCTGTCCAATAATGAATACATTTATCTCCGTCTATATTATCATCTTTTACATAGGACTATTGCTATTGTATTTAAGGGATCAACCTGCAAAGGGATCTGCATGGGTTAAATGGTCTATTCATGAAGATTCCTTTGCTGTATTGGAGCCCCAGTAATATAAGTTCAATATGATCTGCCTGGGATAATCAATTCTCCAACCTACTTAGGGTCTGTCCAGGACTACTTCTAGGAATGTGGTGGTCTCCATTCTACTTTGGGTTTATCTTGTGTTACTGGTTTGAGGTTGCCAAGAAGTTTTCTTCCATTCTAATTCTAAACAATTAATAGGTGTGCCAACACGTCTATCTTCTGGATATACATTCTGCAGTGCCTCAAAATATGCAGTATTGTGGGTACAGCTTATAACTTATCTGTATCCACATTATGCCCAAATTGCCTCAAGAACAATTAGGCTAAGACTTTTCAAGGTTTGCATGTAAAATACCTGATAATTCAAGGTAAAAATTCTCCCACTGCCAAAAAACACAAACAACACAACAACTATAAGAGATGCCAAAATGTGAGAGAAAATACATCTTAAACATTTAGAACCCAAGAACCAAATCTCAGCTCGTGTATATGACCATGGCTCCACTTGCACAAATTTTTACAAGCAGAAGATCATCTATCGAAAGAATCCCATTGACTTCAATGGGCTTTGGATCAGAACCTTTCTCCCGTGACTTCCATGGAGCTACTTGCAGAAGTAAGGCCGCAGGACTGGGCCCTTACCCTTATACTAACTTATATATTAGCTAGTTAGTACATAATAGTTCAAAACTACTGCTGATCAAAAAATGTTCTGCTAAACATTTTTTGTTGAAATTTTCATTGAAAATTTCTCAATGATTCATTTAGATAAGGTTGAAATATTTCATTTCAACTTTGTTTCAACTTTTGTTATGGTCTGTTATAACTTATAAGATAACAATGTAATATAATATAAAAAAGTTGAAATCTTTTGACTTATGTTATATAAAAGTCAAGTTGGTTAAACTTGAAATGAGAGGTTGACATTTTAAAAGAAAGTTTGACCTTATTGAAATTAAATATTTCAATTTTTCCAAATGAAATTTTGGAATTTTCATTTCATGGGAAATGGCAAACTTTCATTCTAATTTTGGAACACTTTAAAAAAGATATTCAAAATATCTTGTGGAATGGGAATTGGGGATCCAAGCAGCTCAATTCAAAACTACTCTGTAACTGTTTTTTTTTTATTTTTAACAAAGGCACCAATAAGCTTTTAAATTAGATTTTAAAAGTGTCTCTCTGGTAAATACCTGTTTTATTGCCTTCATGAAAACAATGTTTCAAATAATATAGGAATTAATCACTAAAATATATTTCACAAACATTAAGCTTATGCTATAAAGTAACAAATCCTATAAATTTAAGGAGGCTGGCATTCATAACCTGTTACTTTGCCTATAACTTTTTTTCACAACAATACGAGACAAGGACAAAACTTGATTTCCTAAACTCTCAAAGAGAAGTTAGTTTGTTTGTTACAATTGTATTATATAAAATCATGTTGTATTGATTTTATAACAAAAAATGCACAATGTAAAAGACATTACAAATGACCAAAAAATAAAGTAAACTGAAAGGTGTAATCCGAGAATGAAGTACAAAGCTCAGAGTCTATATTTACAACTAAATTATAAACTATCATTCTGCATTGCTATTTTATTTAAACATTAATAGGGAACTGAGTTTAGAACCGGCACTTCATTTTTTGATTAGCTACTATAACAGCAAGTATACACACTGTTTTGCCTCAGGATCATAGAATCCCCTCTTTTCAGAGCTCTCAAAGAAAGGATATGTGTAAACATGGGCCCAGATTTCAAGCATACATAAATTTGTAGAGATCGTCAAAACTGAAGTCTGGATCTACATTTTGCAATTGGCTCTTGTCTTAATTGTAGATTGAACCTAAATGCTGGATCCAACCTTCCCAGAACTTTGGGGTGTTTGCAATCCAGATCAAAATTTTGCAGCTTGAGTTCATCTTTACTGTAGTAACAGCAGTGGAATAGAGAAATTCCGTGGCCTCAGAAGCTGTAAACTGAGCAAATTGCATACTTTACAAGCTAAATTAACAGAACAACTTCTCTATTTATCTTATTTGGCATATGAATGGGAGCCCAATTTTCGAATGTAGTCACCTAAATAGATGTCCAAAGCCCACATTTGGTTGTCTGAATCAGTACTTGGTCACATAAAATGACCTTTTGTCCAGCTAAGTGCCAAACTGGGTATCCAAATAAAAAAGTACACCTCATTTTCATGTGTGCATTTGAGAACTGGTCTCTCTACACTGGTAACCTTAAATACTTCACCTACAAAATGTTATCAACCAATGCTCATAGCATCAAACTAGACAAACTTGATACATTTCACTTCAAACCACATTAAACAATAAATTGATTAGGTTCTTCTATTTATTAGCAGTTATAAAGTGTTGGAGAAACATATAATTTTATCAGAAAACTTCCTAATTTAGGATAGATCACTCCCTATTGAGGGTAGGAGGAAGCTATAGAAAGGAGCCACAAAGAGGAAAAATGTATTTGTTCAGTCATTGTAGAAAGATATATCCCCACTTCTGAGAAGGAGGCTAAGCCCTCAGAACCCATGGATTTCAGAGTATCCACCAGCAGCCAGAGTTGTCTATACCAGCTCTGGGGTTCGCTGCCTTGCATTTGGGCTGTGCTGCCAGGGACTTGAATGTCCCCCAGAACATTCTAAAGCTCAGAAGGTTTCACTTGCAAGTTAATGTGTGCTTGAGATGTTCAGGCTTTTCTTATGTAGAAATGTGACCTTTTCTACTCCTCATCCGCACTGCACCTTCCTGTGTAAAAAGTTGCTATTTCTGTTGAGTTGCCTTATAAAAATAAAATGCATTCTTAGATCATACTCTGCTGACAGCAAAGTTTGACTGCGCTAGCTTAAGGTGGTGTACCTGATACTTGGAAACGGTAGCTGACCAGCCACTGGCTGATATGAAATATAAATAAGTAGCCAGCATTTTATCATCATACTGACACTGGTGATTAATCTTAGTATTTGTGACATACCTTGTAATTTAGTCTTTTTAAAGTGAAACTGGATCTCACTTAACTGGTCAAATGTCACTGCTTTGTATCTCAGTGCCTGTGGTATATGCAAACACTTGTGCTCTCTCTCTCTCTCTCTCTCTCTCTCTCACACACACACACACTACACAGCTCCATTTAAAAAAAAACCCTAGTAATTCTTTCTCCTTTATGGCACAGGTTGATGACAGTTCAGTTGCTTAATGTAACACTTGAATGAATATGTCTGAAGTAATGGTCAGAGATGAACAAACTATACTAGCCTATCAATTATGAAGCTGCTTATCCTATCTCTGCCTTTGCGAGGTAACAGTAAACCTTGCTGAAACTTTCAATATAAAGTCAGTGAAGTCTAAAACAAGCTACAGTTCCTGCTGGAAAGGTAAAGTCAACTACTCAGCTTCATATGAAAGAATTCACAACACTGAATACTGCAGACATTATCAACCTCACTGAGAAACCATTCCTCCATATTGGTTAAACCTCATGGACTAGATACTACTAATAGCAGTATCTAAAAAGCTGACTATAGATATTTAAAAAATATATATACTGCATGCTAATGCATACAGTCATTATCTTTTGTCTGGTAGTTGATAAATGTCTGTCCTGTATTTAAAGGTGTATATATTAAAATAACAGATATAAGTAAAATGCTTTCTTGGTTAACTTACCAATTGTTGAAGTTAGAATAAGCTAAGCTCTCTACCTGCTTTCCTGTTGGCAATCTCTCTTGCTCCCTGTGTAGAGATTGCAGTAAACTTAGAAAACTAGCAAGGACAATGTTTCAAATGACTTAAGAAAGAGAACAGGAACAATCACTTCGTTCTCTTTTTTCAGATGAGTACAGTACCTTCAGAAAGAAGGAAGGAAGGGAGGGGAGAGGAAGTCAACAACCCTTTGCTTTCCTGCAAAAAAATAAGGAAACAGTAGATAGCCATCTCATTTTCGCTCAAACAAAATGTTTGGGAAAATAAATATAATTGAACCAAAAGGAATTCCTCAAGTATTATATCTGAATTATTGGCTTCATGAGGACTAATTTATAGCTCTCTGTGTGCAACTACAACAAAACAAATAAAGTTCTAAAAGTAGTGTCTAGGATTAAAATGCCTTATCTCATGTCAAACTCCATTAGCCAAAAAAGTACAGATAACATAATCCTACACTTCAAACAAGGAGAAATCTTACATGTCACAATAAAAACAATACATGTGCAAAAAAAGGAATGGAAAAATCTCTTGGTGTGTTAAAAAGAATCAACAAATTTAACTTCTACAGAATGTTATAGAAATGAAATACTTTTTGAGTCTCATAGATAAAGTGTTGGGGTCATATTTATCTGAAGTCAGAATTACACCAGAGATTAATTTGGCTTTTCTAAGAATGAAAAAGCATAGGATTGATGTAGAGCACACCTTAATATATCAAAATTAGAATTATTTATCATGATCTAGATATATTTTCATGCTTCTTAACTGGAAAAAAGCAGAAAGTTCATTCCAGCCAGTGAATGACCATACATATGAGTCAACTCACTACGACCCACTTTACATTTTTTTATAGCTGCTTACTTTTATCAAACTCCAATCTCAATAACAAACAATAGAAAATTACCTTTCTTTCACAGATTTGTGAATTTATCAACATTTTTAGTTTATCTAGTACAAACATTGATGCCATTAAGGGTTTCAGGTCTTTACCTAGACTGTGTCTTCAAGCATTGAGGAAAAAAGTAAACTCTGCGCCCTGTTAGTTTACTCATGTGATAGCCAAATGTAGAAGGCTCTTGGATGAACAATTACATGTCTTTCTCCATGAAAGATGAAAACAAAATGCTGCTTCAAATGGCTTCTCAGAGAAAAACGTAAGGTTGTATTCAGCTCTCGGCTATAAGGGCATAAATTTAAATGAACCTTATTAAAGTTAATGGAGTTATATTGGTGTAAATCCATTGTTAGTGAGAGTAGAATTTAGTAAATAGTCCTATGTCAATAATAAATTGCTATTTCCTTTACAGTACAATAATGAGAAGTGATAGATGGACAGACTATCTGAGACTGTGCACTCTTGACATGCAACACTTCTTCATGCATAAAATGAGCACTAGTACTATTTCCAGGAGAAGTAGTGGAGGTCAACCAGTGACTTGATTGTAAAGACCTTCAGTTTGTATTCTGAACCACTTAAAACTTTAGTTATGGAAGTCAGGCTTTGACACAACTGGGCAGGTGCTAGATGTGATGTTTGGAAGTATGATGCAGCCAGTTGTTTCCTGATGTATGTGAAAAGGATGAAAGAGTAATGAGGGGGCAAATAAAAAACAAAGGATACAAAGGGTTAACTTTAAATATATGTGCCATTGCAGAAGTATTAAGTCTTTCTTCAGGGAAAGAGTATTCAGCCAAATGGCATTTCCGCCAGATACTGAGCATGAGGAATGTTAGAGAGTGTGCTAAGAGACAATGGAGGCATATTATGCACCAGTTTAGCAGTTGGAGTAAAATTTATATTTATTTTAAAAAACATTTCCCAATAGTCCTATATAAGTCCCAAAATATGATGACAATTTCCAGCTTTTCAAACTGTTAGTGAGTTATTTCATGGAGATCAACCTTGTATACAGGATTGCTAGGCAGCCCAGACTACTGAAGACAGTGATCAAATATAATCATCTGGTTGTCTCCCATTTGGAACATAGTGCAGAACTTAGTCAAGAGCTGATATACACAAAATTAGGAGCATTCTCACAGAGATCAAGACAGGTATATCTGAGTCACATTGTAATTCATGATGGACTTAAACTTCATTGTGACTGAAGTCTTAATTTTCAAAGAGGATTTATTTATTTATTTTTCTTTGGAGGCTTTACAAAAGCTAAAATGTGCTGTAACACACAGCAGTGAAAGAGAATCCTGGCCCTTCTATCAAAACATTTCTGTAGGGATGGACAAAACCTATGTTTTTGTTGCTTTTAGAAATGACGCTTAAGAAAAATCAGATCTATGTGCTATCACTGAATATAAGGATTCCAGATTCACCAGGCTACAGCATGGCTTTAGTACTTTGTCTTCAGACTGACTGAAAAATAAGACTCATTATGACATCATTATGTTAATATGTAAATTGACTGTCTACTAGACTGCTTTATACTTTGGTTTGTGAGTGAGGAAGAAGAGAACGTCCTACTTCAGTGGTTGCCTCTTAAATTACACAATAATTCAATCAAATCCACAACAAATGGCAGTGTGCATACATAGTTAACAAAGCTTTTCACTACCATGTGCAGCTGTCTCTTAGGATACATTACTGGCTGTGGAAATACTCTTATTATTGTCCTGTAGTGCTGCAGTAGTGGAATGCATCTTTCCACAATTAATTTATCAAAACAAACCCATTCACATATATGCAGCAAAGTAGAAGCTCCTGGCCCATCAGCCTATTCTCTATAAACCTGAATGAGAATCAGAGACAAAATATATTCATGGACAAAGTCGGAAGGAGCACTCAACAGCACACAGCATGAATGGAGGACTTGACTAATGCTGTTATGTATGATCAGATCTAGATTTGAACCAGATGGACACTAACTATGATTAATTGGGTATTGGATTTATTTTGCTTGAATTTGAAATAAATTTTTGAGGATTGTTAATTCTGATCGAGCCTCAGTCTGGTGGTAGCAGGTACATTTTAAGTTACGCTAAAGTGAGCACACAATTTAATATATCAGACCAAGCGTGAGTCAGACATGCTGAAAACAACAACAAAAAATTAAAATATGAAACCTTGTCTCAACAGTCCACAACAAAACAAGCGGACTGTAGAGCAATGCCTTTAGGTAATCTCACCAGCAACAATTTCATTTTAATTTGACAGCATGAGACCACAGGCGACAAATTTGGACAATCACATTATCTTGTTGGACAATAAAATTAGATGTCTTAGCTGCCTGTGGCCAAGTGCATCAGAATACTTTCCTCCCAGCCTCATGTATGCTGATGGCACAATTTAAGTAATACATCATAAGAATGGTCTGACCCAGAATGGCCAAAGGTCCCTCTAGGCCAGTATCCTGTCTTCTGACAGTGGCCAATGCCAGGTACCCCAGAGGGAATGAACAGAACAGGTAATCATCAAATGATTCATCCCATCGCCAATTCCCAGCTTCTGGCAAACAAAGGCTAGGAACACTATCCTTGTCCATCCTGGCTAAGAGTCTTTGATGGACCTATCCTCCATGAATTTATCTAGTTCTTTTTTGAACTCTGTTATAGTCTTGGCCTTCACAACATCCTCTGGCAAAGAGTTCCACAGGTTGACTGTGTGTTCTGTGAAGAAATACTTCCTTTTGCTTGTTTTTAAACCTGCTGCCTGTTAATTTCATTTGGTGACTCCTAGTTCTTGTGTTATGAGAAGGAGTAAACAACACTTCCTTATCTACTTTCTCCACACCAGTCATGATTTTACAGACCTCTATCATATCTCCCCTTAGCAGTCTCTTTTCCAAGCTCAAAAGTCCCAGTTTTATTAATCTAGGGATATGGAATGGCTTCCATATGACGTGAATCATTTTTGTTGCCCTTTTCAGAACCTTTTCCAATTCCAATATACCTTTTTTGAGATGGGGAGACCACATGGATTTATACATAATAAACCTTTCCCCTAACTACCATAAAAAAATCCAATTGTTTCTTGTAAGTCAGTGTCAGATATGTCTCTCTCACTTTTATTTGGTTTAAATGTTTGCTTTAGGCTTCTTAGGAGTGAGCTATCAGAATGTGAATATGAACACAGACTTGGAATTGAATCCAAAGGATTTCACTTCTAAAATTCCGGTGCATGAAGAATGTCACGTTGAGGCTTATGCTAATATTAATATCAAGTCAATTAAGTCTAATTATGACTCTTGCATTGTCTGCATACCATATGCATACATAATGTATTTTGGATAATAATATGATCTAGTATCAGAGCTATTCTGTAAATATTTTAGTTTGTTTATCTGAACAGCTCTCATAAAGAAAAATATTTGAAACGTTTTCATTCCACCTATCTATCTCTCATAATCGTATGATCAAAGTATTCTCACTACTATACATGTATTGACAGATATAATACCTTGGGATGTAAATCCTTTTTATATTTATTGAGGAAAGATAACATCTAATTAGCATGTAATAGGGTATTCAAGTTTAACCTTCAAAGCACCCACAGTTTAATTTACTATCTTGGGGTGAGGTGAGTGGAAATAAATACTCAAAACTATTAAAGAGATGCATTTCCTGGAAATAAATGCCTTGTAATAATTTAAAGGTGCCCTCATTCAGGATCAAATTAATTTCTTGTGAACTCCATTAACTACAGTCATTTCAAAGACAGACTTCCTAGACCTTTTATATAGTCACTACAATTACCTTTATTACAACAATAGCACCAAAAGCTTACTTTACAAAGATGGTATGATGGATGTGTGTTTTCAAGTGTTACATGAATGAATTCTTTACACACTGCATATGCACAGGATAATGAGCCTAACTGAGGTCCACAATGAAAGAAAACATGGTTTTGTTCAATGTGTCTGAATTCACTGCAGTGTTTGCAGATCTATAGCACATGGAAATTTGCCAAACTCTCTGGAAGTTTGATAAGTTGCCCTCCATTTAAAAATCAACAGTTACCAACCAAAATATCTGATATGCATACTGCAGTTTTGCTGTACAGTTAGACTCAGAAATTAATGTGCATCTGGAGTGGTCACTCTTGGTAAAGGTTGATATTTCAATGGTAACCACTCTACATTTTTCTTTACTGACATGTTCACAGTGTACTATAACATGAAATTCTCCCATCTACCTATCACATAGTATAGGAATGTAATATTGTAAAAGGTGGTGTCCCTGAGAAATTTATGAAAATGATCATTACTAAGCATGTTTATCCTATGCAATGATACCTTCTACACTTTCCAGCATTACTATAATTTTCTCTGGTTTGTGCCATAAGTCATAAAATATTTCTGCATTTTCTCCCAGAAGTTTAATTTGACAGTAAATTTCAAAATTAAGAATTTAGGTAAATTCTTTTAATCTTCAATTCATTCATTTAGTCCCTCAGTCAGATAATCTGATTAATATGGAGTCTTATTACATGCTTGCCTACTAGTTTATGATTTTGCAGTAAATGTTTCTGGACCTCAGTTGGTAAAACACTAGGATGTGATGTTCAAAACCACTCAGCATTGACCTAATTCTGCTCCCACTGAAATCAGTCCAAGTTTTACCATTCAGTAGGAGCAGACATGGGCTAATGGAGATTTCTTTTGAAAATCCCATCCTTAACGTTACTAAATATTGAATTAACAATATAACCTCTGGTTTATAATTATCATAGGTCACATACCTGGGACCATGTTCCACTTTTGAAAATCCAGGGGCATTACTGTACTCATGTGTTAACGAGAACAGACCATGCGCCTTTGTCTTTTTCAAACTCCTACATAAGTAGCTTTAGAGAAAGGAGGATTCCCTTCATTTTCTCCTCTTTGGCTATGTAGAGCACCTACCATTTCACTGTCATGTAGTGCTCAAAATGTTAAGTCTTTCAGTGTCAATAATAAATGCTATAGGTGACCGAACCATGGGAGAATGTTGGACACAGCAGACAATTTAAACAAAGGATGGTCCATACTCAGCCAGTAGTACCATTGACTCCAACAAAACTTTTTCCTGAGTAAAGACTGCAGCACTAGGCTCAACATATTTTAAAGTTTTGTTGTCAGATCATTTAAATTTAACATTTGCTTGTGGCAGAGTATATGGTTTGTGGTTCAAAGCAGTTATAAGTGAATAGAGAGTGAGCATCAAGAAAGCTAACTAGCCAAAAATAATTACTTAGATGAAAAGAAAAGCAGAACTTAGGTCTGTTAAATTTCTTCTGTTCTACCAAAAAAAAAATGATTGTGGTTTATTTGGTTTTTTTAAAAAGGAAAACTTTTGCTTAGACTAGTATTGTTTAGTAGAAGAGCAACTGATTACAACTTAAAGCACAGGAAAACCCCCCATTTACAGGAAAAACCTCAGACTAGTCTAGAAGTCTTGCCATTGGGATTTCTTCAGCTGTACACTTCCCCTTTGTCAGGACAAAGCGTGTCCTAAATAGTATTAATCTGAGATTAGACAACTTTATAGGTGACCATCCTCTTTATATGCAACTCCAGAATATCCCAGGGCATTAACACTCAGAAACAGGAATTCATATAAACTGATTTATTTTATTGTTGCCTACTAATTTGACAAAATACCTGGACGTTTCTGAAGAAATTGTGGTGGGAGGAGGAAGGGTTACAGGGTTAGTTTGTTTGTAAAGGCTCTTGTGCTTTTTTTCTTAAAACACAGTTGTGATTCGCACCAAACACAAGTGTTCGTAGGATATGACCCTACAAGCATAATAGCGTGCTATAGGATTGGGCAACTGCTAACAAGGAAGATTTTCACTGGCCCTTTATTTTTAAGAGATAATCTACCACTATTAAAACTTCATTGGTCATGGTGCTGTAAGTCTGCTTCTCCATTGCTTTGCATCTTGAGTCATTTACACCAGTCCAAATCAGAATGGCAGCCTTTTACATAAACTTCATATTCATTTTGCACCAGTGTAAATGACTGCACAAGGTGCAGGGCAACAGATAATTGGACCGTTAGGCTTTTAAGTTTGTCATTTCCATAATGAAACTGTTTTCTACTAGCTTAAGGGGTCCAAAATGGGCTCCCAAATCTCATCCTTCCTTTAGGGCAACACATGCCATCAGACAAGCATGTTGGTCACATTTCAAGTCTATTTGTCACTATTCTGCTCCAGTGAAATTACCCACATTAGAAAGATTGTTAGCTTATATAACAAGGAAATTTACACTTAGCAGAGAGTGAACATGAAAAGAGAGAAAAGCTTCAGTTCTTGATAAGCATCCTCATTAACAAGAGTTGCATCTGCACATTGAGATCAGAACAAACCCAGATGGTTCCAATTAAGTGGTTAAAAAAACCAGCAACTGAAAGTTGTTTTTATAGACATCTCCAAAGTAAACTGATTCACTTTTGTGGAGTAGTAAGTGAATCAGTTTTTACTTAAGGAAATACTGTAAATAGCTGCAGCTGGTAGTGAATTAAGTTTTTGCTCTAGAGTGCCTTATTCTTCTATTTAATTTTAAACATATTAAATCCTGATGGATTTAGATTTTTATAATACATGAAGAATAATTCCAGCATACTCTCTGTACTTCTAACTATGAGCTAGATGCTTATTTCAGTTGTGCAAGTGTAAATCCATTTAAGTTAATTGAGTTATTTTGGATGTACATCAATGTATTTGAGATCAGAATCTGGTCAGAAATGACTGTGGTATCTGAGCCTTGCCAAAATGACAAATTACCAACAAGATCTTTGATTCTCTTCACCTTCCAAGAACACACATCACTTTTGTTATCATTATTAATCTAGGAATACTGTGGAGCAGAGAGGAGTTTTATATGTCTTACTAAACATAAGATTCATCATTATTCCTATTTCTTCTGTAGTGGTGTTCTCAAACACTGGACCAGACACCAGAAAAGCTACAGTAATTAAAATATAGTGTATAAATGAATACTTATATCTGAGTATATGGACAATAAGATTATGTAAAGGAAGAGACAGCTTTTAGATAGCAGATCTGAAATACAATAATAAATTTTACATATACCTGGGTTTCCTATGCATATTGAATTAATTACATTTGATAGGAAATTGCTGCATCAGCTGTTACATGCAGTGTTATAGCTTTGTCAGTCCCAGGATATGAAGAGACAAGATGGGTGAGGTAATGATGTCTTTTATTGGACCAATTTCTGTTGGTGAGAGAGGCAAGCTTTTGAGTTACACAGAGTGCTTCAGGTATGAGAAAAGCAACCAGAGTGTCACAGCTAAATACAAGGCCAAGCATTTTTCCCTATAGTTTGTTTACAGGGTAGATTTACTTTTCTTCCCCTCTTGCAGCAGCAGAAATTAATCCAGATGGATGAAGAAATCACTGAAACAAAGATCTTCTAGAGTGTTAGCACTCAATAACTTGCTGCTATAATCCCCTAAATAAACAGTCCTCTTAGGCCTGGTCTACACTACGCGTTTAAACTGATTTTAGCAGCGTTAAACTGATTTAACGCTGTACCCGTCCACACTACGAGGCCCTTCATATCGATATAAAGAGCTCTTTAAATCGGTTTCTGTACTCCTCCCCGACGAGAGGAGTAGTGCTAAAATCGGTATTACCATATCGGATTAGGGTTAGTGTGGCCGCAAATCGACGGTATTGGCCTCCGGGCTGTATCCCACAGTGCACCACTGTGACTGCTCTGGACAGCAATCTCAGCTCGGATGCAGTGGCCAGGTAAACAGGAAAAGCCCCGCAAAATTTTGATTTTCATTTTCTGTTTGCCCAGCGTGGAGCTCTGATCAGCACGGGTGGCAATGCAGTCCCAAATCCAAAAAGAGCTCCAGCATGGACCGTACGGGCGATACTGAATCTGATTGCTGTATGGGGAGACAAATCTGTTCTATCAAAGCTCTGTTACAGAAGACGAAATGCCAAAGCGTTTGAAAAAAAAAATCTACAGGCTACAGAGTGCTGCGTAACAAGCGTAACGGGAAACCAGAGACTCAAATGGACGCTCATGGAGGGAGGGAGGGGGTACTGAGGACTCCAGCTATCCCACAGTCCCCAGCAGTCTCCGAAAAGTATTTGCATTCTTGGCTGAGCTCCCAATGCCTGTAGGTTCAAACACATTGTCCGGCGTGGTTCAGGGAATAGCTCATCAATTTACTCCCTCCCCCACGTGAAAGAAAAGGGAAAGAAATCATTTCTTGACTTCTTTCAATGTCACCCTATGTCTACTGAATGCTGCTGGTAGACGCGATGCTGCAGCAGTGAAGAGAAGTATCCACTCCTCTCCCCTCTCCGGTGGCAGACGGTGCAGTAGGACTGGTAACCATTCTTCTTATCAACCCGTGAGTGCTCCTGGCTGGCTTCAGGTGAGGCTGGCCAGGGGCGCCTGGGTGAAAATAGGAATGACTCCCGGTCATTCCCAGTAGATGGTACAGAATGGCTGGTAACCGTCTTCATCATAGCAACTGGGGGCTGAGCTTCAATCAGCCCCCTCCCTTTTATGTGAAAAGAAAAGATTCTGTACTGCCTGGACTATCATAGCAGCGGGATGCTGGGCTCCTCTCCCCCACACTGCTTAATGTCCTGCCTGGACTATCATAGCACCGGGAGGCTGCCTCCCCCTCATTCTGTCACTAAAAACTCAGTGTTTCTTATTCCTGCATTCTTTATTACTTCATGACACAAATGGGGGGGACACTGTCACAGTAGCCCAGGAAGGTTGGGGGAGAAGGGAAGCAACGGGTGGGGTTGTTGCAGGGGCACCCCCCGTGAATGGCACGTAGCTCATCATTTCTGTGGGATCTGACACAGAGCAGCTGTACTCTCTGATACCCTGCTTCTCTAGTACATTTGCCCCATATTCTAGGCAAGACTGACTCTATTTTTAGAAACCATAAAGGAGGGATTGATTCAGGGAGTCATTCCCAGTTTTGCTTTTGCGCCCCTGGCCAATCTCAGCCAGGGGCACCCACGATAACAGCAGACAGCACAGAAGGACAGATAACCGTCATCTCATTGCCAAATTACACTGGTAGCAGATGGTACAGAATGACTGGTAACCATCTCTGCTATCATGCAAAAGCAAATGAATGCTGCTGTGTAGCGCTGGAGTATCGCCTCTGTCCACGGCATCCAGTACACATACGGTGACTGTAAAAAAAAGCTGAACGGGCTCCATGGTTGCCATGCTATGGCGTCTGCCAGGGCAATCCAGGGAAAAAGGGCGTGAAATGATTGTCTGCCGTTGCTTTCCCGGAGGAAGGAATGACTGATGACATTTACCCAGAACCACCCGCGACAATGATTTTTGCCCCATGGGCCACTGGGCTCTCAACCCAGAATTCTAAGGGGCGGGGGAGACTGCGGGAACTATGAGATAGCTACGGAATAGCTACCCACAGTGCAAAGCTCCGGAAATCGACGCTAGCCTCGAACCATGGACGCACACCACTGAATTAATGTGCTTAGTGTGGCCGCGTGCACTCGACTTTATACATCTGTTTTATAAAACCAGTTTATGTAAAATCGGAATAATCCCGTAGTGTAGACGTACCCTGAGTCTATTTCTCTCTGGTGTGAATCTCCTCTTCTTCTCAAGCTTAATGAAAATACTGTGCCACCAAAGGATAAGACTTGTAATACTTTGCAGTTGTAAAACAGATCATATCAGATTAGAAAATAAAGCAGAAGCTAAGCACTTCATAAAGACCTCTCACATTGCTAGCAGAGACCAAAAATGTGCTGTTTTTGTTTGGCTGGTTGTTTATTGCTATAATATTTCTGGCTTTGAGGATTCCCATCCTACTTCCTTTGAAGTTACTGGAAATTAAAGTTTTGCTATATATTATACTTCAGCAAAAGGGACGTCTAGACCAACTTTTCATAAGGAGAACAAATTAATACAAAAATTCTGCAGCTCCCTCTGATCCTGAGGCCTGAACTAAGACTCTACAGTTCCACTGCAGTGGTAAGGGGTGGGTCATCAGAAGACAGTGGAGTATCTGCAATGTATGGGGATCTGGGCCCCCAGGCCCATTAATGCTGGCTAACTATGCAGAGGGAGTTCTGCTCCATACTGTCTAGCCATGACATAGGGAAGTTACAGTTGGTGCACTGGGAATTAATGCTGGCTCAAACAGCACTAGCTTTCTGCAGATGTACCTGTGGATCAGCCACAGTTGGAAATGGAGCCTACCATTCAGTGCATCTCCTCTCTGCCCTCGCCCCTTCACTCATGAGCCCATCCTCTTCTTCCATGCAGCATGTTTTATGGAGGATAGGGAGCATCTTGTTGGGGAACAATTAAACATATACGCCCTAAACTGCATGAAGCATCTCAAAATGCAACAGGCCAAATGACTGAGAAGGCTTTTTAATGATCTATAAGCTGGGGGCAAATCTTTAAGTGAAAAGTCCCCCCGAAAACCCATCTTTGGAAAAGGGCAGAATATGCTGACATGGGCGCATGGTGTGCTCCATAACTTTCCTACTCACATGAAAAAAATAAAGGCTGTGGTGAGGGGATCTACAAACCCCACATTACGCAAAAAAGGGTTATAAGAACAGCCATATTGGGTCATGCCAAAGGCCCACCTAGGCCAGTATCCTGTCTTCCGACAGTGGCCAATGCCAGGTGCCCAGAGGGAATGAACACAACAGGTAATCAAGTGATCCATCCCCTGTCACCCATTTCCAGCGTCTGGCAAACAGAGGCTAGGGACACTATTCCTGTCCATCTTGGCTAATAGCCATTGATGTACCTATCCTCCATGAACTTAGCTAGTTCTTTTTTGAACCCTGTTATAGTCTTGGCCTTCACAAAATGAAGGTTAAAGAGCTGCTCGGGGCTCAGGCAGCTCCACCCCACCACACCTGCAAGGCATGCACAGGCTGGAGGAGTTGGTGAAAAGGGGAGCAGAGCAGCTCACTTGTGGGCAGACACAGATGTTTAGGTCTCAGTGCCTGAGGAAAGGGCTGATTGAAGGCAAGAGCTACCTCAAAGACCACTGCCTGAAGGCCCTCCCTTAGGGAAGGGAGGGCCAAGTTCTGATGCACCCAGGAAGGAAATTATTCCCCTTTCTTTCTTATCACTATATTTGTGTTAATTCCCCTTGATTTTTGTTCATGGACTAGCATGGAAAGGGAGATACTTATAGTGACCTAGTTGGAGGGCCAAGTCACAGGAGGAGGTAGGTCAGTACAGAGACAGAACAGCCATTGGCAGGAGCCACCCAATGGGGACAGAACTGCTATGCTATGCCTGGCCATAAGGAGCTGCCAGTGGTGAGTCAGCCTGTTCAGTCATTCAGAGGTGACATGTAACTGTTGATAGTGGAGGGGGGCACAGTTTAAAGGTTCTGGGGTGGTACGTGACCACCCCACACATTGTCTCAGGATCTAGAACAGAGGTTTTCAAAATGTGGGGAGGGGGGAGGAACACTTGTGGGGGCCAGTGGCAATGCCAGGCAGCTTGGACTGGCCCCACATGGTGCAGCTTGGGGAGGAAGTGCAACCTCTACCCTTTAAGTCACATCAGCAGGCCACCCAGCCTGTCTCAAAGGCCCAAGCACTCCCTCCCTGAGCACTGCTGCCTGGTGTCACCGCTCACTCCACCTGAAGTTGTCTAAGACACAATGCTTTATGCTGATTGGAAGAAAGATAATGAATATGCAGCATGGAAAGATATTTTAAAAGAAAGTGAGCAAGGGCCCAAGTTGTATAATTCCTGTCCAGAGATTGAGATGATCATTGTTAAGTGGAGAAGAGCTTCCTGGTACCCTGGAACTTGGTGACTTGGGCTCCTATCTATTCTGTTTTATAAGAATTTTGGTATATAAAAGAGAGAGGAGTGACAATGATTCTGTCTGGAAATGTATAAATGTATAAATAAAGGTGAAAAATTGAGGCACAAATCCTCCCAATTTAGGCTTAATCAGTTTCCCTCCTTATAATCTGACATAGATACTTTCTCTCTGTATGACCCCACCATGACTCTTCCATGGACTGAGCCCTCTCTGTAGCATAATAGAGAACACAGATGTCATAATCAGAAGTAAGAGTTAATAGAACAGGAGTACTTCATATCTCTTTTGCCTGGAAAGGGTTAACAAGATCATTGAGCCTGGCTCTCACCTGACCAGAGGACCAATCAGGGGACAGGATACTTTCAAATCTTGAGGGAGGGAAGTTTTTGTGTGTGCTGTTAGTGTTTGGTTGTTGTTCTCTCTGGGTTCTGAGAGTGACAAGACGTGCAACCAGGTTTCTCTACAATCTCTCCGATACAGGTTCTTATAAGTTCAGAATAGTGAGTACTAGATCGATAAGGCAAGTTAGGCTTATGTTTGTTTTCTTTATTTGCAAATGTGTATTTGGCTGGGAGGAGTTCAAATTTGTATTTGGCTGAAAGGATTTTAATTTGTACTTGTATACTTAGGCTGGGAGGGTATTCCCAGTGTCTATAGCTGAAGGACCCTGTAATATATTCCATCTTAAATTTTCTTTCTTTAATTAAAAGCTTTTCTTGTTTAAGAACCTGATTGTTTTTTAATTCTGGTGAGACCCCAGGGGACTGGGTCTGGATCCACCAGGGAATTGGTGGGGAGAAAGGAGGGAAGGAGGAGAAAGGTTAATTTTATCTCTGTGTTAGGATTACTTTCTCTCTCAGGGAGAGTCTGGGAGGGGGAGATAGAAGGAGGAGGGAAGGTGAATTTTCTTCTCTGTTTCATATTTCAAGATTCAAGGCTTTTGAATCACAGTGATCTTCCAGGGTAACCCAGGGAGGGGAAGCCTGGGAGAGGCAACGGTGAGGGAAAGGGTTTACTTTCCTTGTGTTAAGATCCAGAGGGACTGGGTCTTGGGGGTCCCCGGGCAAGGTTTTTGGGGGGACCGGAGTGTACCAGGCACTGGAATTCCTGGTTGGTGGCAGCACTACAAGTACTAAGCTGGTAATTGATCTTAGAGGAATTCATGCTCATACCCCATCTTTTGGACACTGAGGTTCAGAGTGAGGAATTATACCATGACAATAGCGGAACTTAATGTACGCATGTGAACTTCAAAATGTGTTGGATGATTGACATCCACTCGAACAAATCATGTTTGCAGGATTGTGCTCTCTGTAATGACTGCAATTGCTTCTTTATGCAAATAGATCCCTAAGGGATTGTAATAGCTTGTTCATTTCAGGGCAGGAACAGCATGGAGAAAATTGGATAGTTTAGTGTTCCCAGGGGGATATTACTAGAAGTTATGTGGTGAAACTATGGGGACAAACTTCAGGAAAATCAGAAAGTATCCTAACAATTGTGCCTATTAGCTGGTGAAAATGCCACTGCTTGAGTCTCTTAAAATTTATACTGAAAACACTTCTGCACTGGCAGGAAATTGGACTAGATGACCTAACACATCTTTCCTATCTCTAATTTCTTTGAGTCCATGATCTTATTATATTGGCCTTAGTGGTAAATTAGGAAATACAGTTTTAATTTATGTAGTGGTCGCTCATTATGCAGCTGTCAGGTATGGGACTATCACTTATAAAGATCTAGTACAGTGTTCCCTCTGTCTTCAAATTGCATCAACATCACAAGTGCAGTAAGTAACACATACTAGAAGGCGTGATGTGGTACACAAACCACCTAGTCAGGAAGGGTTTAATGTGAGCCTGTGTACCCAGTCAGTTCTTCCCTGCTACACATGCGAGAAGGATCAAGCTTGGAGGGAGGAGTAAAAGGGGCAAAACCCAGTTCGCTGGTAGCTGGCTGGGGCCCAGTTGATAGCCAGCGAGTGCCTGAAAGAAGGTGCACTTAGGCTAGGATCTTACTGGATGCTGAAAGGGTAAGTCTACATTGCAGCTGGGAGTGAGCCCCCGACATGATAAGGTAAATGGATGTTGTTCAAATTATTTCTTTGAGTTCAGTCCTGTAGTCTTTCCTCATGCAAAATATCCATTCCTTTCTTAAATGTTTTGTATAAATAATGACTGTAGGATCAGTCCCTCTGGCCGTAGGATAGGTTTCAGAGTGGCAACAGGGCACCTATGTTTTATCTGATGAGCCCAGTTTTCAAATGGGGGTGGGGTGGGGCATAGAAAGATGGCCAAACCCTCATTTGGGATGTTGAATTGGCCTTTAGGCACATAAATGCTCTTTATGTGACCAAGTTGGCTTTTAGGCACATAAAAATATAGAATTTAGATTACTTGGGAAGGCCCCTTTGTTAATCGTCCCCAAGGAGTCTTTGTAAAACTGTCCATTTCTGATTTTGAGTGAATGGCTTCTGCTATGGTCCCCTTTTCTCTTTCAAAGCTACATACAGTATGTATAGAATTTTTTCGCTCTTGCTTTTGAGTGGGAATGTTAAGACTTTTAATATTTACCTTCTTTCATAACCTCCACTCCCAGTAGCAGACTGCACTGAAATAAACAGAACACCTAGTTCAAAATCACCCGCTATAATAAAGTAAGGGGGGGGGGCGCGAAATCCTCCTCTCATTTGGAAGCTTAGCCCTTAGTTTGGAGACTAACAAAACAAAATGTTTATTAGTTTCCAGTACGTACTGGTCCTAAATAAACACAGAACTGTCCTCTCTTTAGCATCACATTTTATAGAATTAAAAAAGGCACCACTTAGAGTTTCACAATGAGTCATACTGATATGCAATAAATTATTTTAATCCCATTAGTATGAAAATACTAACAATAAGGCTTTGTGAATTGTGCCAATATGTGCAAGAAACACAAGAGGAGCTGGCTGTGAGAGCAACTGAGTGCGATAGGAAGAACACAACATTTTATTTGTCTTGCACAACGTGTCTCGAGTCTGCTGAAGCAGAGGAAGCTAGGAGGAAGGAGTGACAGATTTTTTCGCTGATGACCTAAAGAAAGAGGAAAGGGTCATGCATAATATAATGGCAGCAGTGGCAGACAAGTCTCTCAGATAGGTCAGTCTAGCAACTTCTTTAGGCCGACTTCCAAATGACAAGAGAAGCAACCCCCAAATGCTGTCATGCCTGACCAAAAATAAGAAACAAACCTTACTGACAAGTATTTTCCTGCGCTAAGATGAATTATACAATGTCATTCACTAATTTAGGATTAAGCAGTGTGAAATGTTTACCTGGGTTCAGATTTAAAATGTGTCTGTAAACCAACAGGGGTTTGCTCAATTTTTTTATTTCCATAAACTGTTCATAGAAGCTGCTAGCAAATACTTTTTGCTTTATGTATACAGGTGACTCAGGAAAATGAACCTCTCCATGCTAGCTGTTCTCCTAGGCTTAGGCAGAGACAGTCAAACTGGGACTCCCACACATAAGTGCTGGAACTCAGGGTGCTGTTGCACCCACTAGCTTGAAGTGCTTTCCATCATATACAGGGTTTACAGTTTGGTTCAATGGCTCTCAGCACCCCTGCTGTAAAAATTGTTCCAGCACCACTACTCCCACAGGCTGGCAGGGGAACCAGTAATATTCTCCTCCTCCCACTGTGATGTAGCAGGCAACCAACAGGGAAGGGACAACAGTTGTGCTGATTGCTCCTGTTTTCTAGCCAAGATGTTCCAAGGTTGGCAGGGGAAGTGGTTCCCCCCTTGCTCCTCTGCCATAGCAACAGGGCTAATTTGAACACTTCTGCAGCTCAAGTACCACATGTCCAATTCATAATCAAATGAAAATTTTCTTCTTAAGACAGACTCTTCCAAGCCACAAACTAGACACCCTTGCACTATCCCAGTGCCTACAAATTTTATTGGGCTGCTGATCTGGTGTACTTCAAATTCAAAATTGATTTGCTGTGATTGCTCATGTGGCACAAGTTGCATGTTATCTTACTGTGCACCTGATTGACTGAACCTATTCACAGACTTAGAAATATAGGTGTGTAAAGGACCTAACTCTGTCATCTAGTCCAGTCCCCTGCACCGAGGGCTAAGAGTATGTCTTCACTACCCGCTGGATTGTCTATTCTAGATGTGATAAATTGACCCCCTAGCCCTCTCTCGTTGACTCCTGTACTACAGCACTGTGAGAGGCACAGGCAGAGTTGACGGGGGAGTGGCAGCAGTCAACTCACCGCTGCAAAGACACCACGGTAAGTCAATCTAAGTATGTCAACTTCAGCGAGGTTATTCATGTAGCTGAAGTTGCGTAACTTAGCCCTGGTCTACACTGGGGAGAGGGGGGAAAATCGATCTAAGTATTATCTAGATCAGTCTTGACAGGTGTCTGTCTAACCTGTTCTTAAAAACCTTCAGTGATGGTCTTAAAAACCCTCTCCTCTCTAGGTAATTTATTCCAGTATCTTTACAGTTAGGAAGTTTTGTCTGATTCTGGCTAATATCTTACAGAACAATTTTGTCCCTCCCCTTTTTTAAACAATATTACATTGTTGACTCATATTTGGTTTGTGATCCACTATAACCCCCACATCCTTTTCTGCAGTATTCCTAGGCATTCATTTCTTATTTTGTATTTGTTCAACTGATTATTCCTTCCTAAATGGAGTACTTTGCATTTGTCCTTACTGAATTTCGTTCTATTTATTCTTCTTCGAGTGCTTGCTCATATCCATTCCAATTAGGTGTGCGCTCGCCGCGTGCATGTTCATCAGAAGATTTTCTAACCTAGCAACACCCGGTGGGTCGGCTAGGCACCCCCTGGCGTGGTGCCACTATGGCACCGAATATATACCCCTGCTGACCCGTCCACTCCTCAGTTCCTTCTTACTGCCCGTGTCGATCGTTGGAACAGTGGAGCGCGGCTTAGCTGATCTCCACTTCCCTAGCTATTCACTCGTTCTAGTACTATTGTGTATATAGTTTTATAGTTTTATAGTTGTAGTTAATACTTTTAATAACCTTTTGTAAACCTAGTTAGTGTATATAGTTCAGAGGGTTGGGGATTAGCCCCTTCCCCTCTTCCGGTGCCCAGGCCCATGCCTGGTTCACCGGGCTTCAAACTGTGCTCGGCCTGCCTGCGGCCGATGCCAATGGGAGACCCCCATGACTCCTACCGAAAGTGCCTGGGGGAATCCCATCTTACAGATAAGTGCCGGATTTGCAAGTCTTTTAAGCCGCGGACAAAAAAGGAGCGGGACTTTCATCTTAAGCAGCTCCTAATGGAGGCAGCCCTCATTCCTCCGTCTTCGGCACTGAGTGCCGCACAGTCCGTGCCGGGGAGAAGTGCCTCGTCGGCACCGGAGAGCGCAGGCACCGCCAAGATGCCCCGGCACCAGCCGGCACCGGCCCAGAAACCAGCCCGGCACCGCTTCCTCTCCCCACATGCCAAAAAGGTCAAAGCTTCTGCCGCTCCAATATCTACACCGCAGTCTGAGCAGCAGCCAAAACCGAGTCGCCCAGCACCAACAACTGCCGCGGCACCAGCAATCTCGGCACCATTGATTCTGGCCATGCAAGAGCTGTCGAGTCCGGTGCATGACAGCTCCCCGGCACACGCCGCAGTAGAGCTTATTGTTTCCACCACGCCAGAGACCTTTCCAACGGCGAGGGAACTCATTGCCCTAACGGAGCCCACCCTGCCCCAACCCCCGCCACCGCCGGTGCAGGTTATTGCATCAACAGGGAAGCCTGCCCTAGTCAGGCCACCTTCCATCGACGCCGCAGGCAGGCACCACTCGAGATCAAGGTCTCGCCACCTGTCCCGATCTTGACGCCACTCGCAGTCCTGGTACCTATCTCCTTCTTGGTACTGGTCGTACTCGCGGTACTGCTCAAGATCTCGCTCTCTGGACCGGTACTCCAGACGGTGGTCCAGCTCCCAGCACCGTTCACACTGCAGCCACTCCCACCATAGAGTTTCATGATCACGGTCGACCTCCCGGCACCGCGCCGGTCGCAGGTCCCGATCAACCTCTCAGCACCGGTACGACTCCCAGTACTGTTCCCCAGTGCAGCACGACATACGGTACCCTGTGCACAGGGCTCCTCCTCACATGCACTCTGCTCCTCCATGGCCATCACGGCACTCATCTGAGTCTTTGCACGCTGATAGCATCGCATATGGGGATTCAGAAATGCAGAGCCGTGTCCTCCAGGAGGCTCAGGGCACAGAACAAGCGCCTCAGTGGTCCTTCTGGACGCCTTGGGCATATCACCAGGCCCAAGGCAAACCCACCGTTCCATCTCGTTCCGCCCAGTCGGAACATCGGGCACCAGAGGCCACTGTTAGCCACCCTCCTCCAGTGAGTATGGACGAATCGGCTCTGGCGCCGGATCCTCAGGTGTTCCTGGACCCTGATGCTCCTCTGGAACAGGAGTCACTAAATGAGCCAACTGTGCTGGGTCTGTCGTCTCCTCTTTGCCAGACGAGGCAGTAGCCGGTACTTCTACATCGGGCCCCCCCCGATCGACCTCCGAGCCCACCAGGACCTTTTCCGGAGAGTCGCCTTAAATATCAGCCTCCAGGTGGAGGAGGTCCCGGAGGTGGAAGACCCGGTTATAGACATACTGTCGGTGGATGCCCCAACTCGCATGGCTCTGCCATTCATCCGTTCCATCCAGGCCAAAGCGGACACCATTTGGCAATCCCTCCCATGGCCAGAGACGTGGAAAGGAAATACATGGTACCCTCTAAAGGGTATGAATACTTATATACCCATCCTCCTCCATGCTCTCTGGTTGTTCAATCTGTGAATGAGAGAGAGCGCCATGGCCAGCAAGCCCCTGCCCCGAAATCGCGGGAGGATAGACGGATGGATCTATTGGGGCGTAAAGTTTACTCCGCCGGAGGCCTCCAACTGCGCGTGGCTAACCAACAGGCCCTGCTCAGCAGGTATAATTATAATACCTGGCAATCGGTGGGTAAGTTCGCTGAACAGTCCCACAGGACTCCCGCCCAGAATTCCAGGCCCTTCTGGAGGAAGGGAAGAAAGTGGCACGGACTTCTGTGCAGGCCTCACTCGACGCTGCTGATTCGGCGTCCAGAACCGTGGCCTCGGGGATTACAATGCAGAGAATATCGTGGTTGCAGGTGTCAGGCCTACCTCCTGAACTGCAACACACTATTCAGGACCTTCCGTTTGATGGACAGGGCCTTTTCTCTCAGAAAATGGACCCTAGACTCCAGAGTCTCAAAGACAATCGCGTCATCATGCGTTCCCTCTGGATGCATACTCCGCAAACCCAATGGAGGTCCTTCCGTACCCAGCCCCAACGCCCTTACCCCCCGCCCAGGCCACGACAAGACTTTAGCAGGAGGCGTGGTTGCGGGAACTGCAGACGGCAATCGGGTTTCCAAGGGGGCCAGAATAATGGTCCCGCCAAACCATCAGCAGGACCAAAACCAAACTTTTGAAGGTGCACTCGAGAGCAGAGCACCAGCCCTTCCCCAGGATCCCCTTCAGTTTTCCAACCGCCTTTCCTCCTTCCTCCCTGCGTGGGCCCAATTAACCTCAGATTGTTGGGTCCTACGCACGGTGGAATTTGGATACCACTTCCTATTTATTTCCCCCCCTCCCTCCCACCCTCCCCATCCCTCTTCAGGGACCTCTCTCACGAGCAATTCCTCTGGCAAGAGGTTCGTACGCTCCTCTCCATTGGAGCTATAGAGAAGGTGCTGGAGGAGTTCAGGGGCAAGGGATTTTACTCCGGTCTCAACGTCTTTCTGAAGAAGTTGAAGTTCCGCATGGTGTCCCTGGGGACCATCATCCCATCCTTGGATCCCGGAGACTGGTATGCTGCTCTCGACATGAAGGACGAATACTTTCACATCGCCATTTACCCTCCGCACAGACGGTACCTACAATTTATGGTGCGCAATCAACATTTTCAATTTGCAGTCCTTCCATTTGGCCTCTCTACCACCCCACACGTGTTTACAAAGTGCATGGCTGTAGTGGCCACCTTCCTCCGTCATCGGCGAATACACGTCTTTCCTTACCTAGACGACTGGCTTATTCGCGGGACCTCCAAGGCTCAAGTCACCAGGAATGTTGCTATCATCACAGACCTATTCGAGCGGTTGGGCCTGATGATCAATCTAGAGAAGTCTACTCTAGTGCCCACTCAAAGAATAGAATTCATTGGGGCCATTCTAGACTCCACACTCGCAACAGCCTGCCTTCCACTACCCCGCTTTCGGGCACTAGTTTCAGTCATAGAGAGCCTCCAAACTTTTCCGACGACCTCGGCCCGCACCTGCCTCAGCCTTCTCGGTCACATGGCCGCATGCACTTTTGTAACCAAGCACGCCAAACTACGCCTGTGTCCCCTTCAAACCTGGCTCGCCTCAGTTTACCGCCCAGGTAGGGGCACCATAGACATGGTCATCACCGTTCCTCAAAGCGTCTTAGGCTCCCTCAACTGGTGGCTAATACCTTCCCTGGTGTGTGCAGGGATGCCGTTCCAAACGAGATAGCCCTCAGTATCCCTAACGAAGGACGCGTCGTCTCTCGGCTGGGGGGCACACCTAGGCCATCGTCGCACGCAAGGCCTCTGGTCATCTCAAGAGCTAGCGTTGCACATAAACATCCGGGAGCTGAGAGCAGTTCGCCTCGCATGCCAGACGTTCCAACATCATCTGCAGGGCCGTTGTGTTCTAGTGCTCATGGACAACACAACAGCAATGCACTACATAAACAAGCAGGGAGGGACTCGATCCTTCCCCCTTTGTCAGGAGGCGATCCAACTGTGGGAATTTTGTATAGCCCACTCCATAGATCCTTCCTCCCAGGGGTCCGGAACACTCTGGCAGACCATCTCAGCAGATCCTTTCTCTCCCACGAGTGGTCGCTTCGCCTGGACATTGTACATTCCATCTTCCAGAAGTGGGGCTTTCCCCACATAGACCTCTTCACTTCCCGCAACAACAGGAAGTATCAGAAGTTTTGCTCCTTCCAGGGTCTCGCCCCCGGCTCAATATCGGATGCCTTCCTAATCTCTTGGGCGAACCACCTGCTTTACGCCTTTCCACCTTTCCCGATGGTGCACAGGGTTCTCGTAAAGCTTTGCAGGGACAGGGCTCGACTGATCCTGATCGCCCCTGCGTGGCCCCGACAACACTGGTACACCACGTTGCTGGACCACTCAATAGCCAACCCAATCCCCGTGCCCCTTCATCAGGATCTGATAACGCAGGACCACGGCAGGCTTCTTCACCCAGTCCTGCAATCCCTCCATCTAACAGTGTGGCTCCTGCATGGCTAACCCAATCGGAATTACGCTGCTCTGCCCCGGTGCAAGAGATACTCCTGGGTAGCAGGAAACCTTCTACGCGGTCTACTTACTTAGCCAAATGGAAACGGTTTTCTTGCTGATGTCACACGCAGAATGTTGCACCTATGGAGGTTCCTATCCCTACTATTTTGGACAACCTCTGGTATCTAAAACAACAAGATCTCGCTATCTCATCTCTGTGAGCGCACTTGGTGGCTATTTCTACTTTCCACCCCAGCGAAGGTACTTACTCTGTCTTCTCCCACCCTATGATCTCTAGGTTCCTCAAAGGCCTGGAGCGTCTATACCCCCTAGTACGACGCCTCGCCCCTTCCTGGGACCTAAATTTAGTTCTGATGAGACTTACATCCCCCCCGTTCGAGCCATTGGCAACCTACTCACTCCTATATTTATCATGGAAAACAGCCTTCCTTGTAGCCAGTACATCGGCTAGGAGAGTTTCTGAGCTTCGGGCTCTGATGGTGGACCCACCATACATAGTGTTCCACAAGGACAAGGTACAGCTATGCCCACATCCGACGTTCCTCCCTAAAGTAGTCTCGGCCTTTCATCTCAACCAGGACATATTCCTACCGGTCTTCTTTCCCAAACCGCATACATCTCGCAGGGCGCAGCAGTTACATTCGCTCGACATCCGTAGGGCGCTCGCCTTCTATATTGACCGTACGAGGCCCTTCCGCAAAACACCCCAACTCTTTGTTGCAGTGGCGGACCGGATGAAAGGTCAGCCCGTCTCTTCTCAGAGGATTTCATGCTGGGTAACAGCGTGCATCTGCACTTGCTACGAACTAGCTCATACCTCTCCGGGTCATATTACCGCACATTCTACCAGGGCCCAGGCCTCATCCGCCGCCTGCTTAGCTCGAGTACCTATTCAGGAGATATGTTGAGCAGCTACATGCTCTTCAGTACACACCTTTACTTCCTATTATGCCCTGGTGCAACAATCCAGAGACGATGCAGCCTTCGGCTTAGCAGTTTTGCATTCTGCAGTTTCTCACTCCGACCCCACCGCCTAGGTAAGGCTTGGGATTCACCTAATTGGAATGGATATGAGCAAGCACTCGAAGAAGAAAAGGCAGTTACTCATCTTTGTAACTGTTGTTCTTCGAGATGTGTTGCTCATATCCATTCCAAAACCCGCCCTCATTCCCCACTGTCGGAGTAACCGGCAAGAAGGAACTGAGGAGCGTATGGGTCGGCAGGGGTATATATTCTGTGCCATAGCGGTGCCACGCCAGGGGGCGCCCAGCCGACCCTCCGGGTGTTGCTAGGGTAGAAAATCTTCCGACAAACGTGCATGCAGCGCGCGCACACCTAATTGGAATGGATATGAGCAACACATCTCAAAGAACAACAGTTACAAAGGTGAGTAACCGTCTTTTTCAGACCATTTCTCCAGTTTGTCAAGATCATTCTGAATTCTAATTCTGTCTTTGGATTTGTCAGTCTTGCAACCCCTCCCAGCTTGGCATCATCCACAAACTTTATAA
Organism: Gopherus flavomarginatus; assembly: GCF_025201925.1. Classification (NCBI taxonomy): domain Eukaryota; kingdom Metazoa; phylum Chordata; order Testudines; family Testudinidae; genus Gopherus; species Gopherus flavomarginatus. The sequence continues at coordinate 50,750,478 of NC_066619.1, read as the reverse complement.
ATGTACTCTCTATCCCATTATGCAATCATTTATGAAGATATTGAATAGAACCAGACTCATGTGAGATCCCTCCAGGACCCCACTCAATATACCCTTCCAGCTTGATTGTGAACCACTGAAAACTGAGTACACTTTTCCAACCACTTGCGCATCTGTCTTCTAGTAGCTTTGTCTAGCTTATCTGTCTTTGGTTTATTTATGAGGTGATCATGTGAGAGAGTATCAAAAGCCTTACTAAAGTTAAAATATATCACATCTACTGCTTCCCTCTATTCACAAGGCTTGTTACCCTGTCAAAGAATGATAGTAGGTTGGCTTGATTTGTTCTGGACAAATCCACATTGACTGTTACTTATCACCTTAGTTTCTTCTAGGTGCTTACAGATTGATTACTTGCTCCATTATCCTTCCATGTATTTAAGGAAGTGCAGTTTAATGAAGCCATTTTCATTTGAATTCTCCAATGGTATGGATATGTCAAGCTCTTTGATCTACCTGGAAATGTCATGGAAAAGAAAATAACTTTCTGCTAACCTTGGTAGTAGCAACCTAGACTAAACAGTTGGGAGTTGTGTACAAATGTACATTCAAAAGGACTATTTTTAAAAATTAAAATCCTTTTTTAACCATCAGTTTTTGCTAAAAGATATTTTGAAGAAACTAAGAACATCTTAAAATCTTTTCCTTTTAGTTAAAAAAACAAACAAAAAAACAGATTTTTTCCTCCTAAAAAAAAAATCCTCTCTGTTTCTGTAGGTTCTTGTCTATGTTCTAGGTGTCTTAGTTCAAAGACCTCTCAGGTCTAAACTGATATCTTTGATTTCAGTATAATTAAATCAGGGGTGAATTTGGCCTATAATCTGTAACAATGTGTGGGGAAAGGTGTTGGTTTCTGTGGGACAGCTTTCTCTTAAAGTGTCTGGCTTTCTCATAAAGTCTTACATTATAATGCTGTTTTCATGCAGAAGATTCAGGTCCTGAAATCTTTTATTGACAAGAGACCAATCACTTCACCTAGTGCTGAAACACTGTCTCTGCGGAGAAACAACAGACCCTGTGCATTAGTAACACTGCACAACAGTGTTTGGAAGGGGAAGTGAAGAATTACATATTCACTTTGAAATTAGGAAAGAGAGGCTAGCACAGCAGAGTGTAAATATCCAGATTGGAATTTGACTAGAATAACAGGATTAACCCTTGTATTATTACCAAATGTGCCTTGGATCTTGAATCATCACAGCAGCTTAACATGTCATTTAAATGACAGCACCTCCGGAAGCTCAGTGCCCCTACCATCATGTTGGATCATTATTCAGTTGGTTGATAGAGTAGACTGCCACCTACTGAGCTACCAACAGCAAGGTTTTGGTGTAACAATCACACAAGAAAAAGCAGACTAAAACAGTTGGGAATTTTTTATAAGGAATTATGCAAGACAAGGAGGAAAACTAAAGTGGAAAAAGCAGCTTCAGACATAGGTTAAAAGAAAATTTGTGCACAGGATAGTGCTGCTGTGTTTAATCGCTGAAGATGTATATTTGATGTTGTAATTTTAGCACAGAGCTCCAGTGCAATGTCTAAAAATACTGCTTGAGTAATGCATCTCCACTGCAGGGCCGGCTCCAGGTACCAGCTCAGCAAGCAAGTGCTTGGGGCAGCCAAGGGGAAGGGGTGGCATGTCTGGCTCTTCGGCAATTCGGCAGCGGGTCCCTTGGTCCCTCTCGGAGGGAAGGACCTGCCGCCGAAGAAGAAAGTGGTGCGGTGGAGCTGCTGCCAATCACAATTGCGGGTTTTTTTTTTCCCTACCGCTTGGGGTGGCAAAAACCCTGGAGCCAGCCCTGCTCCACTGTGCCCTCTTCTGTGTCTGTTAGGCACCATTTTGCTCTTCATTTTGTGCAGTTGGGACACCCATTGGCTCTCCAGAATCTAAGCTTGAAACTGAAATTGGACTAGATGCCCAATATGAAATAAGCTTCCTGAGAATATTTTATAGGTCCTCCCAGTTTACTCTGGTGCCTGCAGGTAAGTATCACCCTTTCAAGGTACAAGCAGTGCTTGTGCTCCCTGATTGACTGAGCCTCATCAGGATGCAAAAGGATGGGGTCTGATGAAGAGCCATTGTGCCCTCCTCCCTTCTCTTGTACATTTGTGCCAGCCCAGCCACAATCAAAACCCAAGTGTCAGAAGGAATTATTTACATAAGTGTATTATTAGAAATATCAAGATGAAATTAAGAGAGAAAATTATTAGGTCATCCTAAAATTTCCATCTCTAATTTCTGTAATATGTTTTCACAGTACAGAGCTGTGAACTGGTCTAAAGCCACGTTTATAGCAATCTAAAATATTCTGATGATTTTCAACATCCTATATTTTGCTTTGGAACTAACTTCTCCCATGGTTGAGAGATGGTAGAAAGAAATGCATGTGGTCACTGGAAATGCAGTGTTCCATAAACTTTTCTAATGTCTTTGTCACTGGGTTTAGAAACAAACTAAACTTGGATGAGTGCTGGAAATGGGCAATTTTCATTACCACTACAAACAGTTCTTTTTCTCTCCTGCTGATAATAGCTCATCTTAACTGATCACTCTCCTTATAGTGTGTATGGTAACACCCATTGTTTCATGTTCTCTGTGCATATATATATATATCTTCCTACTGTATTTTCCACTGCATGCATCTGATTAAGTGGGCTGTAGCCTATGAAAGCTTATGCTCAAATAAATTTGTTAGTCTCTAAAGTGCCACAAGGACTCCTGTTCTTTAAACTTGGATAGAGGCCTGACAGTGTGATCAGAGAATAATGATGAGGGAATGAGTAAGGGATAAAATATTACAAGATAAAGTCAGACCAAGTGTAAGTGGGCAGAACTTCATTGACTTAAGTGGAATTGCATTTCTTGTACTGGGATTGAATGTGACTCCACAAGAATAAAACTTCTTTCAAATCTTTCCACTGACATTATCTGAAGATCTTGGAAAAATTAACATTGTAAAAATAGTCCCCCAATGGCATTTCCTGAGGTCCATTGAAATCACTGCAACATCATGGAACTGTTGTTGTTTTGATTGAAATATATTGTCAGCTTTGTTCATAGTGTAGTATAAAAAGTAATGAAAGGTGCAGAAACCATTTCTCAACATTAAATAATTTAGAAAGATTAAAAATGTACAAATCATAAAACACAGAAATATCTGGGTCAAAAATGTATTGCTACTTTTTAACATTTCTCCCAATGAAGCCGCCAACTATCTCAAGAGGATTGTATATCGACAATAGAAAGAGCAGTGCCCAACCTTCCTGAGTTACGGTTACAGGTGGTCTGATGTAGAGCTGAGAATAGAGGAGGGATCCAGAAGGGCTAAAGTATTGGTCCCATGTTCAGTATGTTGTGAGCCTTATCCTTCATTCCTTTTGCACTCAGAATGTCTGTTGAAGTCACAAGGGTTGTAACCCTGCATAGTTGCTTAGCAAATCAGCTTTCAGATACAGCAGAAATGCTGATGTTCTGTTCCTCTGCTAATTGAAGGAATGGATGGGTTCTTGAATATGCCAGTCGTTATCTAAATGTGACCCCTAGTGTTCAACTGGGGTGGCAATAACTTACAGAAATATATGCCTCAGTAGATTTCTCTTCAGAAAAGGGACATCTTTTCTGGTAGTCCAATATCCTATAAAATATTCTGTTAATTCCTGTTTGTTTACACTAAAACAGTAATATTAAATTGTTCTTGTTTTTTTAGAGAGGAAAGTACTGACTACCTACATTATATAGGCTATAAATATCACATTGACAACCTACAGTGTATAGAATATCACTATAATTTCAAGATTTTACAGATTATCAGTATATGGTCTACATTGTGAAATTTTGCTTCAGCTAACAGTACTGTTCCATCTCACAAAAATATAGTTAAACAATAAAATTGGCATATTCATAAGAGTATCGGGGGAAAAAAAAAAGCAAAATTCTACAGAGCTTTAGGATGAAAATCCATTGATGACATTATGATTCAGTGGTTAAAGCAAGGAACTGGGAGCCAGGACTTCTGTGTTTTGCTGTGTGTCTTTGGGTTCACCGCATAACTACTCTCTTCCTCAGTCTCCCCATTTATAAAATGCAAATGGTATCTTCTTCACACAAGTATTTTGAGGCTTAATGTTTACAAAGGTGTATGAAAGCTTGGATGAAAGATGTTAATACAAATGAAAAGTACTATTAGTTACATCCTATCATTGTTAAACTACAGAAAAGAGCAGTTAGGGGATTTACATAGGTTAATAAGAAGGATGGGCACAGTTTAGCTAAGGAAAGTGCACTTCAGAATTACAGCTCAATGTGTTCGTCACCTGTAATATTGTCACTATTTTTGAATGGATAAATAGTAATGATCATGTTACGATATGGACCAAATCGTGGTCACTGATCTCTTGAGAATATTACTGGGTGACAATTAAATATCAAAATCAGACAGTTTAACTTTCAATAACAGATAGTAGCAGAGTGGTTAGAAAATTAGTTTTATGCCATTCAAATTAAAGGATGGCAGATGAACCCATGATTTCCATGAAGTGACATGTCTGGCATGTTGTTACAGGGTGGCCTTCACCTTTAAAGGCCAAGAGTCGAGGGGCTGGCCAGCCTGGTTTGGTCAGCCCTGACCGGCCACTAGTGCTGCGTATAGGACTTAAAAAAGGGAGGAAGCCCACCAGTTTGGGGCTGGCTGTGGAGGAGAGCAGTTGAGCTGGGTTATGGTTACAGAGATGACCCAAAGGAGTGGAACAACTGCAGTAGGCCCCTGGAACAAGTGGCCAGGATCCAGGTAGGCAGCCCTATGGCCAATGTCCTGTAAGGACCCAGGAGCTGAAGAGGGATGAGAGGCTCAAACTCAGAGATGAACAGAGGATGCTTCAGTAGTGCTTGGTTTGTTTGTAGCTCTGAGCTCTACTGAGGGGCTCAAGGAAACACCCTAGGACTTGCTACTCTGGAAAGAAGAGGGTGATTATTATTATTTTATTATTTTATTATTTTATTTTGTTTTTTGTTTGAGTTCTGTGGTGATTTGGCAGGACTTTGCTGTTGACCCAAGGAGGGCAGTGCAAAGGGATGGTAAAGAGGCAAGCTGGGAGAAGCCACCTTAGGGTCTGTCCAAATACAGCTGCATTTGCTTACCCTGGAAGGGAGACTGAATTTTTAAGTGACCTGGCCAGAGGAATAGACCACAGAAAACCCAGCCAGAGGTGACCAACAGGGTGCAGTGATCAAAGGGAAGGCCAAGCAATCCTGTACCCAGTCATAAGGGCATGCTGGCTGGTGAGTCATTTCTGTGTACATGGGCCTCACGTGAGCAGGACCCTATAACATTTGTATTGTAAAAATGCCTAATTAAGTTTCTCTTAGCTTCCTGATTTGTTTGTGTTCTAGGCACACAGGCCTTTCACAAAACAGACTACTTTAGCATATTATTCAGAATAGTTTCAAAGGAATCTTTACCCTGCTCCCATTCAAATGGTTCAAGCATTAGGGCATGTCCTTGATGCACTTCACAGTACACCCAAACGCCTCATGAGATGGCTTGAAAAGTGCTGTCACTAGAAAAAATTCTGCTATTTCAGCTTTGTCCATAGATGTTAAATCATAGATGATTTCTATAAAGTTGTTTTATACTGATTTGGTCATCTTTGAGTGTCAGTGAGGATCCATTGCAGGTATGAATGCACAAGGGATTGGATGTTTTTTTTTAATCGCAGTCTGTCAGGACCATACATATGCCCAGTGTCACCTAATACACCCCTGCCAGGGTATAAAGAGTGGAGTGGCTACAACCCTAGTTCCTTCTTACTTGGCAATAAGACTGATCCTTGTCTGACCTGCTACTTTCCTCTAGCTTCAAACTCCCCTTCTTAACTTGTTTAGTGAAGAAAATGCTTCTTCAGCCTCCTTATCTTCATAGTTCTTTAATGTAGATGTTCCACTCCCCACAAAAAAGAAATGAGGATACATCCCCCTGAATAGTGAGGCAAGAAGCTTTGGGCCAACCACTATGGCAGACTCTGAACCTTCAAGATTTCAGCCCTGCCTGACCTGTGACTCACTCATCTCCCTGACTGATGGGCATAGCCAGTGCCTATTCTGCCTGGGGGAAAGTCACATCCTGGGCAAGTGTACAGTGTGCAAATCTTTTCAATTGAGGACTGAAAGTCAGTGGATGAGTGGGTGAAGTCAGCTGCACAATCAATGAATGCATGTTGCCTCAGACCCAGAGGAGGCCTCTATGTTCAAGGAACCATAAGGATCATCTTCAATAAACGTCCTTCCAGAAGACACTGCGCCCTGAGGTTCAGCAACTAGAGAAAACTGAAGAAACACCTGTCAAAATTAGTACTGGTCACATTGACACTGCTCCTCTGACAATGGAACAATTGGCACAGCTAACACCAGCAACCACCTCAGAACTGATACAGACTGGCTACGCACAGAGATCGGCGCTGGCTCCCCTGGTATCAAAAAGTCACCATCACAGCCAACAAAAAGGAAGAGTCGAGGAGAGGCCAGACCGCTCCAAACACAGCGAGCGTAGCAGGCATCCCTCCTCCAAGAACAGGGTATCTCAGTGTGCTGCTCTGTTGGTAGACTGTGGGCAGACTCCACCAGCATTGGCAGCAACAAACACTGGCAATTGCTATGTAGATTACAGTGCCTAGATATGCCTACACAGAATTGCCAGGTTCCCTTTCATCGGTACCAATGCACCACCAGGCATCAAGACAAAAGCCAGGACCATTGCCACTTGAGGAATACTATTTCTCATCACCATCTGTTCACTATGTGTTCTCCCCAACATCAAGCAAAGATGCCTCTCCATTACTCTTTGAGAATGGTGCTAAGGCTGTTGCAGGCAACTCTTCTCACAGGGCATGAACCCAGCACAAGCCCAAATGGCATTAGGCTGAACAGTCACAACTGAGCCAGTACCCATTCAACATTCCACCCTGGCCTTACTGGCCCTGTTGTGGACAATCACCTCAAGTGTCCTGTCACAATCTCCTTCCTGCAGTTCCAGGAAGAGAGAATCTGGCTCCCCCTGGTGGCATCACATTGACCACAGGAACCTGACTTCGGTGCCCAGGAGCAGAGAGGAGCAAAGGAACAACAGCACCCTCAGCCTCTACTAAAGGGATCAACATCATCACCTGATGAGGCAGTTCAGTCTGCCCTGACCAATGATGACTCTAAGGCTTTTCAGTTCATCTAGCAGAGACTGTCAACATTGAAGGGATGGTCACACAGGAGAAATCCCATAAAATTCCACATCCCCCACAACAGAGTTTTATGCCAAGAACAATGCAAAATGTCCTTGTAACAGGGTGGACTGGCCCATTAAGTCTAAGGAGGGCTAGATGACCCTCTTCCAGGGATGTTGCTGTGAGCGCAGGCTCAGGAACTGGTTGGAACTAAAAGAAAGGGGGTGGTCCTTATCAGGAGTGAGATCCTTCAACAGAACTCAAGGTCTAGCTAGCCCAGCATCCAGGCAGATTAATGAGCTCAGTGGGGTTGCAGTAGGAGAATCTGATTGGCTGAAGGGAGCTAGCAGGCCTGCTTTTAACTGCAGCAGCAGCAGGTTGCTGGCTGCTCAGTGCTTGTGCCCATAGTAGTAATCACTTTTGTTACCTGCCTTACTCCAGCCTTATTCCTGTCCTCCTCCAGCCCTGCTTCCCTGCTTACTCCTGTTACTGGCTCTGACCCACAGCTTGACTCCCAGTTCCTGACTCTGGCCAGTAGGTCTGACTGCCCATGCCCTGGTTGTGACAGTCCTGGGGAGCTAGCAATGGGATGGGAAGATTCCAGAATATTGTCGCTTTAAGGGTCTGGGATCAGGAGTCCTATAGTGTAGGGTGGGGAAGGGGCCCTCTCTCTCTTGGCCAATCAGGAGAAGCTTTCAGAAGGAGGGTAGTATATATACCACCTTCTCTCTCAGAACAGTGCCTGTGAAGACAGAGGAAGAAAGCTTGGGCCAGAAGGCTAGGCTTTTGCTGAGCAAAATAAGGTCTCTGTGGATGGCAGGAGAGTTGAAGATGGGTATGAACTACTGGGATATTATGATGGACCTTGTGTTTGGGGCACTGAGGAATATTTTAAATTACTTTGGGATACCAACAGTCTCAGAGGAAGGTCGGTGATAGCCCTGAGGGAGACTGTATAGTGCTCTCAAGAGTCCCCAAAGAGAGGAAGGCCCCTGCAGAAACACCTCTGTCCAAAAAGGGATGCCTGGTGAATGGTGACTCCACTATAATCCTCAAACGAAAATGTACCTCAAACAGGCCAGTCTCTCACTCAGCTTTATCAAAGTCCCCCTTGCAGCAATTTCAGTTTGTCATCTGTCTTCTCTTGTTCCATGGTATTGGAGTTTCTTAAGCAGCTATTACACACTAACCCATTCCTGCCTGGCACCTCTGTATAGTCCTCCTGAGACTCATGGAACCTCCATCTGAGCCTCTGTCAGACTGCTCCTTATACCACCTGATGGTGAAGATGATCTTCCTAGTTGCTATCACTTTGTCTAGGAGAGTAAGCTTCAGGTCCTTATAGGTGAACCTTCCTATGCAATCTTCTGTAGGAACAAAATGGTGCTAAGACCTTGCCTGAAATTCATCCCCAAGGTGGTCTCAGAAGCTTACTGATCTAATCCATCAACTTGCCTGTCTTCCCAAAACCACATTTGGCACCAGGAGAGAACAAGTTACACACACACACATACACACACGCACACAAAAGCTGTATCTTGAGATTCTTCTTTATTATATTGACAGAACATTCAGACTGCTACCCTACCTATTTCTTGCTACAGCCAGGGTTCAATAGGTCAAGCTATTTCATCTCAAAGATCAAAATGAATCACACAATGCATTTCCTCGTGTTACCAGTTAGTACTTCTCCCACTGAACGCCAAGACTCATTCCACCAGAGCTCAAGTGACATCTGCCTACTTCAGGTATGTGCCCATATTAGTAATCTGCAAGGTGGTGACATGGAGTAACCCACTGCCTTGTCAAGCACTATGCCTTAGGCTTAGCGGTGTGGTTGAATGCCAGGTTCGGGAGAACAGTGCTACAGTTGCTGTCCAGCTGAAACAACTGGAACTCCTCATGATCACTATACCCATGCTCACCACTGCTTGTCAGTCACCGATGGTGGAATCCACACTGACACACACTCAAAGTGCAGTTATCTACCCTACAGAAACTGTGGTTCTTTGAGGAGATGACGTCAGTGTAGATCCCACAATCCATCCTTCATTTCCATTCTCTGCTACTGTGGGCTTCATATCACAATGGAGTTAAAGGAAAATGATAGCTGCTCCTGGACAGGTGACTCATATGGTATTAAATTGGACAGTCCTGCTTTTCTAGGGTTCATCCCCCATCCAGTACTCAGATAAAACCAGATGTGATACTAGATGAAAATATACATATGTATCTGACAGGATGCTCTCTTGAAAAGCGCACTGCTCTGCCCCCATCACCTTGTACACAATATCACAGTCGAGGGAAGGGGACGCGCAGAGTGGTGTGCTCTTAAAAATGGTGCGCCTCTGTGATGTGACCTTACATGCACAGTGCAGGTGGGGTCACATGGGTGGAGTCTCACAGAATTTAAGGCCAGAAGGGACCATCATGATCATCCAGTCTGACCTCCTACACACTGCATGCCACAGAACCTCACCCACTCACTCCTGTAATAGACCCCTAACCTCTGGCTGAGTTACTAAAGTCCTCAAATCATGTTTTAAAGACTTCAAGTTACAGGGAATCCACTATTTACACTAGTTTAAACCTGCAAGTGACCCGTGCCCCATGCTGCAGAGGAAGGCAAATAAAAACAACCCCAAAGTCTTGGCCAGTCTGACCTGGGGGAAATTTCCCTCCTTACCCTATATATGGCGGTCATAGACTTTAAGGTCAGAAGGGACCATTATGATCGTCTAGTCTGACCTCCTGCACAATGCAGGCCACAGAATCTCACCCATCCACTCCTGTAACAAACCCCTAACCTATGTCTGAATTACTGAAGTCCTCAAATTGTGGTTTGAAGACCTCAAGCTGCAGAGAATCCTCCAGCAAGTGACCCGTGCCCCATGCTGCAGAGGATGGCGAAAAACTTCCAGGGCCTCTGCCAATCTGCCCTGGAGGAAAATTCCTTCCCAACCCCAAATATAGCGATCACTTAAACCCTGAGCACGTGGGCAAGACTCACCAGCCAGCACCCAGGAAAGAATTCTCTGTTGTAACTCAGATCCCACCACATCTAACATCCCATCACAGACCACTGGGCATACTTACCTGCTGATAATCAAAGATCAATTGCCAACATTAGGCTATCCTATCATACCATCCCCTCCATAAACTTATCAAACTTAGTCTTAAAGCCAGATATGTCTTTTGCCCCCACTACTCCCCTTGGAAGGCTGTTCCAGAACTTCACTCCTCTAACGGTTAGAAACCTTTGTCTAATTTCAAGTCTAAACTTCCTAGTGTCCAATTTATACCCATTTGTTCTTGTGTCCACATTGGTAATAACCTTAAATAATTCCTCTCTCTCCCTGATATTTATCCCTCTGAAATATTTATAAAGAGCAATCATATTCCCACCTCAACCTTCTTTTGGTTAGGCTAAACAAGCCAAGCTCTTTTGAGTCTCCTTTTGTAAGATAGGTTTTCCATTCCTCGGATCATCCTAGTAGCCCTTCTCTGTACCTGTTCCAGTTTGAATTCATCATTCTTAAACATGGGAGACCAGAACTGCACACAGTATTCCAGATGAGGTCTCATCAGTGCCTTGTATAACGATACTAACACCTCCTTATCTTTGCTGGAAATACCTTGCCTGATGCATCCTAAAACCGCATTAGCTTTTTTCACGGCCGTATCACATTGGCAGCTCATAGTCATCCTGTGATCAACCAGTACTCTGAGGTCCTTCTCCTCCTCCTCTGTTACTTCCAACTGATATGTCCCCAATTTATAACTAAAATTCTTGTTATTAATCCCTAAATGCATGACCTTGCACTTTTCACTATTAAATTTCATCCTGTTACTATTACTCCAGTTTACAAGGTCATCCAGATCTTCCTGTATGATATCCCAGTCCTTCTCTGTGTTAGCAAAACCTCCCAGTTTTGTGTCATCCGCAAACTTTATTAGCACATTCCTACTTTTTGTGCCAAGGTCAATAATTAATAAAAAGATTAAATAAGATTGGTCCCAAAACCGATCTCTAAGGAACTCCACTAGTAACCTCCTTCCAGCCTGACAGTTCACCTTTCCGTATGACCCATTGTAGTCTCCCCTTTAACCAGTTCCTTATCCATGGTTCAGTTCTCACATTAATCCCCATCTTCTCCAATTTAACTAATTTCCCATGTGGAACTGTATAAAATGACTTACTGAAATTCAGGTCGATTAGATCAATTGCATTTCATTTGTCTAAAAATCAGTTATCTTCTCAAAGAAGGAGATTAGGTTGGTCTGGTTTCATCTACCTTTTGTAAAACCATATTGTATTTTATCCCAATTACCATTTACCTCTGTCCTTAACTACTTTCTCTTTCAAAATTTGCTCCAAGATCTTGCACACAATTGAGGTCAGACTAACAGGCCTGTAGTTTCTTGGATCACTTTTCCCCTTTCTCAAAAATAGGTATTATATTAGCAATTCTCCAGTCCTAGGATATGGCCCCAGAGTTCACAGATTCATTAAAAATCCCTGTTATTGGGCTTGCAATTTCAAGTGCCAGTTCCTTTAAGATTCTTGGTCATGCTGATGGGAGCAGGTCCACAGTGTTCCCAGAAGAATGTCCAGTATTCTGGGAATGCAGCTGCTCTGTTCTGTATTTCCTTTCACAGGGCACATGTGGCCCCAACAGCTAAAATCTGATTGCACATTTATGAGATGCATGCACACCTATAGTGGGATCCACACTGACAATATCTTGAAAAAACAGTTACCATTGAAGAATATGAGACATTTTAGTGGTCCCCTGGATCACTTCAGTTGATATATAGGGAGCCTTTAATCTGTAAATTAGCAAAGTAAATCCTCCTGATTCTTTTAAACGTTTAGACCCCAATCCTGCAAGTGCTTAAGCATACAAGTAGCCCCATTAATTACAGTGGGACTGCTTGTTATTTAAAAGTTAAGTATGTACATAAGCGTTTGCAGGATTGGGCCTTAGGCAGTTTTTAATCAAGGTGCGCATATACAAAGTATTTTATATTTAAAATGCATGTAAAATGAGTAGGGGCCTTTCTCAGTAAAGACTGAGTTTATTTAAGTGAACAAGGGTGGCAGAATCTCCCCCAAATGTATAATCTCTAAGGGCTCTGATTCTACTCGCACTACTTTCACACCAATGCAATACTGCTCTTTATTCAGAAAAGTATAAATAAATGAAAGGACAATTGAGCATAAAATCTAAAAGCTCTAAGATGGTGGTTCTAAACCAGGGGTACATGTACCCCTGGGGGTACACACAGATATTCCAGGGGGTATATCAATTTATCTAAATAATTGCCTAGTTTTACAGTAGGCTACATAAAAAACAATAGTGAAGTCAGTACAAATTAAAATTTCATACAGTGACCTGTTTATACCGCTCTATATACTATACACTGAAATGCAAGTACAGTATTTATATTCCAATTTATTTATTTTCTGATTATATAGTAAAAATGAGAAACCAAACAATTTTTCAGTAATAGTGTGTTGTGACACTTTTTTGTATTTTTATATCTGATTTTGTAAGCAAGTAGTTTTTGAGTGAGGTGAAACCTGGGGGTACGCATGAGAAATTAGACTCCTGCAAGGGGTATGGTAGTCTGGAAAGATTGAGAGCCACTGCTCTAGGATCAAACATTGGCACACCTTAAAGTTTTTAGGGAAAACAGTCAATTCATAAAATGATTCAGTAGTCTGCAGAACTTGAACTCTGACATTAATGGTAATACTTCCATTGACTCCAGAGGGAACAAAAATAGGCCCGTCTCTTCTGTTGCTTTGGACAAAGATTATAGACATTAAAAGCAGTAGCAATGTCACATGGAGGAATTTTGCAGAACAGCTGTGTTCCCACTGCCTGCTGGCCTGCCAGCAGTGTTTGCATACAAACAAGTACTCTTGTTCTTTTTGCGGATACAGACTAACACAGCTGCTACTCTGAAACCTGCATACAAACTGTCCCTGACTGCTGTGGAAAAGCTTCACAGCCCTTTCTCTCTCCTCTGACTCCTTTTTTCCCAAATGTTGAATGTGCCTTGACCATGTGGTTCTGGATGCTGGGAAAGTGAGTATTCCCCTTTGCCCTGCTGTTCTGCAACATAAGACTATTAAGTCCTATGAACTTAAAGGCTTCTAAAAGCCCAGCGTCCGCTGTCAGATTGTTCTCATTTAAGCGCTGAGCTATTGTATTACATGCACGGACTTTACTCTCTGAGTATCTGCAGTAGTTATTGTAGTCTCTTCTGCACGTTCCCAACCTACGACTTTTTTTTAATTAACATTTCTGATTTCATAACTTTGCCACTCTGCTATCACAAAAAGGGTATGTTTGCATAGCAGCTGGGAGGTGTGATTCCCAGCGGGGTAGCATGGAGTCAAACTGACTCTGCTCAGGCGAGCATACTAAAATTATCACTGTGGACTTCTGTGGCACACCTGAAGGCTCCAGCTCTCCACCCAAGCTCAGGCTCAAGGGGTCAGGTGGACTACAACTTGGGTGGCTAGCCTGAGCCACTGCTCATGCTGCAACTTTCATATTGCTATTTTTAGCATGTTAGTCCAACAGAGGTAGTGTAGGTCTATCTACCCAGGCTCAGAGTGATGCCGCTCAGCTGCACTGTACGCATACCTGTAGAGACTGGGAGACTTTTAAAGACACAAAGGGTACTTAACTGAAACTTATTAAAGGGGATGTGGAATTTGGTTAATGTGTTGGCTCCTGTTTGCCCTGGGCTGTTAAAGTGAACCTATCACAGCTCCATGTGAGGATGTTAAGGTGGGGCACTCTGGGAGTGCCAGACTGGTCAACAAGCAGGTATGCAGAGACTGGCCACACCTTTACACTGGGATGTCCATAATGTTCCTTTAATAAAAAGAAAAGGTTTGATTTATAAAATTAGGGCTGGATCCTACAATCCCATATGCATGTGAACAGACTCTCCTGGAATTCTCCAGGTACGTGGAGGGAGCTGGCAGGCAGTTCTCACAGTGACCCCACACTGTCTTACATATACCAGACACTATCATGGAACCTGCTAAAAATCCTTGTGAAGAAGGACCTCAAGGGAGAAAAACCTAATGGGTTCACCTCAGCTTTGTTTCCAGAACACTTGACACCTGATCTGGAAAAGCTCTCTATAAGTAATCTCATGGGAGTTCTCCTCCCTTTGGAACCTGCATGAGATTTTTTTTCCTGTGGGAGGGGCAACACACATCTGCCCTTGAATAAAGATTTCTGGATTTGGCCCATATAGCTCTTCAGTTTTCTTTTTACAATTTTCATTGCTAAAATCAAATTTCCAGTAATGAAGTGTGGAAAACAAAGTGGTTAGAATAAGCAACTTAGAGTCAAGACTCCTGGGCTCTATTCCCAGCTCTGCAACTGATTCATCTTGGGCAAGTCAAATAACCTCTGTGCTTCTTTAGAGCAGGAATAATAATTACCTACCTCAGAAGTGCCATCAAACTTAACTTATTTATGTTCATAAAACCCTTCAGGATCCTCATATGGAAAGCTGATACAAGTACAAAGTATTAGTTATGTTGTATCTACAGTTGTAATTAATAATTAGTAGAGAGCCAAAAAGGATTGCAAAGCAGACTTTACTGTTAAGTTTCTATTATGTTAATCATACAGCAAAGTAAGATCATTTAAAAATATATAATTTCAAGGTTGGCCATGTTCCTTTCACACAAAGAAAAGGGGCTCGTTCACCTGCACATCTACCAATGTGATATATGCCATCATGAGGAGCTCAGGGCTGGGACAAGGGGTTGGGATGCAGGAGGGAGTGCAGGCTCTGGGAGGGAGTTTGGGTGCAGGAGGGGGCTCAAGGCTGGGGCGGGGTGTGTGGGCTCCGGCCAGGTGGTGCTTACCTCAGGTGGCTCCATTTGGTGGCGCAGCGGGGCTAAGGCAGGCTCCCTGCCTGTGCTGGCTCCGCATGGTGCCCCGGAAGTGGCCGGCATGTCTGGCTCCTAGGCATATGGGGGACCGGGGAAGCTTCTTCTGCTCAGAGTCTCCAACTGCAAACCCTGTCCTATCCGGTGTTGTGCATGGGCAGTGTTGCTGTGGCCTGCGGTGCTGGGTCCCAGCAGGGGGTGCTGGGTCCCGACAAGGGATGCTGTGCAACACTGGCCACCTCTCTCCAAGTTCCTCTTGGGCACAGCACCTGCCCTTCATTCTTTGCAGCCGGAAGTAGTGTCCTGGCTGGGGATAGAAGACAGAGGCAGCAGTTCTGCCGGAAGGTGTGTGTCTGGGAGGGGGCTGCTGGGCCCATGTGCCTAGGAGCCAGACCTGCCAGCTGCTTCTGGGGCACTGTGTGCAGCCAGTGCAGGCAGGGAGCCTGCCTTTTAACAGCACAGTTGGCAGTGCTGACTGGAGCCACAGGAGTCCCTTTTTGACCAGGCATTTTGGTCGAAAACCAGACACCTGGTCACCCTAAAATGCAATGCATTCCTCATGCAATTGCTAAGGTCAGGTCTACACTACAGACTACTGCTAGCACAAGTCTGTTGGTCAGAAGTGTGAAGAGGTGTGATCCTTGACTTATCGTACGTGCCAGCAAATCCCCTAGTGTAGATTTTTGCCAGCATAGCTTATTTCATTCAGGAGGCCAGAATAAGCTATGCCAGCAAAAGCACAGTTTTGCTGGTACAATTGCATCCACACTAGTGCACTTTACTGTTATAGAATATCAGTCTAGCTATACCAGCAAAACACTCCTAGTGCTGACCTGGTCTAACTTTTGGAGTAATTAGTGACGCTGGATAATGGGTAGACATAAGGCACTCCAACATCTGCACACACAAATATTTTCAACAGACAAATTTCTACCTCCTTCAAGAGATGTGGGCATTCAAATAATTGTTTTTAAAATATGGCAAAATATATTGTCCATGCTTAATTAGACATCAGGACAGTTCTGCAGTGCTCTACCAGACTTCAGATAACCTGTCTTCCCTTTAATTTGAAAGCTCAAGACCAAAACTGGCTACATATAAATGATAATGCTGTCCCCAAATAGAGAAAGAGGCTAGTGTCCAAACTGGGTGTCCAGTTCTGGGTACCAACATGGGTATACTGGTACCTAAATTGCAATTTGGGCTCTTAGGTGCTCACATTTGAAAATTGGGTCTGTAGTCAAATGTCAGTATTTTAGGACAGAGGCAGCGGCATCCACATAGCTCTTCATTTCATTCTCTTCGGAAGGAGATTCTGTAGTAAGCTCCTTTAAGTTAATGCCATATGCCAAGAAGTGACAGGATAAGAACAGAAAAGGGCAATAGTGCTAGCGTTCTACTGTGACTAATAACGTATGTGCTTTTTCTGATGCCTGGTCTTTGAAGGAGCTTTTTGCAGTCTTTATCACTGTCCAAATGATCTCTGGCTTACAGAGTGAAACCTTATCTCCGAGGAATCTTTTGGCAACATTTTAGGTTGCCTTCATGCTGCAATAGATAAATGACATCTTTGAATCAGGAAGCTAACCATGTAGCAAGGATGTACTCCTTTTTATGCAAGGTTCCGCTTTTATTAATTATTAATATACTCTGCCTCAGATGCATAGAAACAACATCAGTAGGCACTTTAAAATGCTCTTGCATTGGCTTTTTCCTGCATGCAAAATAGAATGTTGATCTGGCTGAGGAACCAGCATTATCCTGATTAAGTACTTGTGTGGACTTCTTCAGAAGAGGACCGGTTTTCCATAAGATTTCACTTATTAGGTGTCAGATACAAGTATCACCTTCCCTTCCTCAATATTTTGAGCTCACTATCTATCTAGCTTTGCAAGTACTGTACTAAATGATATTTAGACATTTGATATATCTAAACTTCAGTGATATTTCATACAATATAGTATCTTAGATAGTGCAAAGCATTGCTGGGCTATGGTACTCTGTGTGTGACAGATTGAGAGGAGAGAAAGGTAAGCTGTGGTGCTATGTACCATTTTTCTCCAGTAATCAAAGAAGCAAACACCAGAAGGATCACCCCTGCTGTAATGGTAGATTTATTTATGGTATATTATTCTGCCACTAGAATCTCTGTTGTACAAACGGGTGTGGTTGCTGCTGAACATTGGCATCAAAGCTGGAATTTGAGCTGCGTGAAATCACTTTAGGCGACAGTCTCTTTAAGGGTATGGCTACGCTTGCAGCTGTACAGTGCTGGGAGTTAAAGCTGTCTTCGTACAACTGTGTAGGGAAAGCGCTGCAGTGTGGTCACACTGACAGCTACTAGCGCACTGTCGTGGCCACATTTGCAGCATTTGCAGCGGTGTTGGGAGTGGTGCATTATGGGCAGCTATCCCAGCGTTCAAGTGGCTGCAATGTGCTTTTCAAAAGAGGGGGGTGGGGTGGAGTGTGACAGGGAGCGTAGGGGAGAGAGAGAGAGAGTGGATTTTTGGAGCTGACACTGTGTCAGCTCCTTGCCTTGCAAGTTCCGACCCCTTCCCCCACCCCTCTCTCATTCACTAAATGCAAATAGCCTTCTTTGTTTTTTTCCTCACAGACCAGATAAGCAGCTGCTCTGAAACGGACCCCCACCCACTCCTCGTGCTGCTTCTTTCCTCAAGCAAACACTAGCTGTGGACCTTCCAAAGGAATCCCCCTGCCTGCCTCCACTCGATCGAGCAAACAGTAGCTGTGTTTGTATTTTACATAAGCAGCTCCAGGAGCCCTGAGTTCACAACAAAACAAAGAGAGGCATCACAACAAAACAGAGAGTGTTATCTTTACTTAAAAGCATTATGGGAAGCTTCCGGAGGTCAGTTACAGCGTAGTAAGATTAATCACTGTTTACACTGGCACCCCAGCGCTGCAGCAGCAGCGCTGTTCTCTTTATTCCTCTCATCGAGGTGGAGTACATGCAGCGCTGTAGCCAGGGAGATACAGCGCTGTATGTGCCTTGCCAGAGTGAACGGGGAGTGTGTTACAGCGCTATAAAGCCACCACCAGTGCTGTAACTCTCAAGTGTAGCCAAGGCCCTAAGACAGTGATTCCATATATTATGACAAATGGATTCTAGTCCTGGCCCTGCCTGCTATCCTAATTCAGTCATACTTGAGATCAACAGGTAAAATAATCTGGGGTGTGTGTGCGTGAATGTATGTCTGAATTTTATATTATTTTGAAAAGCTTAAATTCCCAATTAAGCAAGCTGTTAAATATAGAGATGGAGGGAAATGAAGATCCAGTATTATGTTCTAAGCTCTGTCTGAGGAACCACTAAAAAGAGTTTTATTGCTGACTTGCCCACAGACTATGACCGATCACAAATAGTAGTGATAACAGGACGTGTAGGCAGCTTGAGATGGAACAATCTGGCCAGCTTGCCACTGGCCAAGATCACCATGCTCCTTTCCTTCCTGAGTATGTAGGGTGTGATCAAAGCAGCAGTAGGCAGAGGAGTGAGGGATGGATTAAGTCAAGCCACCCACTCTGGAGATATCTGCACTTTCTCCCTGAGATGGGGGAGTGTAGGGTGGTTGCAAGAGCTGGAGCCACAACCACAGGGAGTGGTGGGGCACCCAGGTCTAATGATTCCTAGAGCTGCCAGTTGCTGAGTTAGTGAGATATAAGGAAAGTGAGTGCAGGGAAACTTTTGGGAAATAGGGAGAGGAGGAAGGTGGGATGGAAGAGTATGAGAGAACAGAGAGGGAGAAGTGAAGAGAAATAAAGGGAGAGAAGAGGAAAAAGAAATAGACTGAAGAGACAATTAATGATGATTAAAGCAAGAGAGACTGAAATAGAAAAAGCTAGGAAAGACAGAACTTTAAGATCAGCGAGTGTAATGTTTTATTTTAATCTATATCTGTGCTGGTCTGTGTAGTTCATGGGCATTTCCCAAGGTTGAGATATACAGATCTCAAAACAAATGCGCTGATAGTATTGACCCTCACTGCTTCCTTGTGGACCAAGTGGTGGGGACACAAAGTATCTTTGCCTAAGGCACCAGCACATCTAAGGTCAGCCTTGCCTGGAGCTCAAACTTAATGGTGTACCTGTTCTGGAATGCTGTTGATTTCTATCGTCTCTCTCCATTCCTTCTTTTACTTTTCCTCCCACTGTCCCCTGTCCCGCCATCTGTGCTTCTCCATAAGTTTCCTCCCTAGCTCAGCATAGATTTTTTAAGGACTTTTTAGGAGCAGATGTTCCCATTCCTTCTTCCTCTCTACTTTTTTCTGTACAAACAGCAGATTGCATTGCTTCTGACATGTCAATTTGATTTACAAAGGAAAAAACAAATGTTTGTTTTTCTGTTCCTTCTCTCTGGCCTCTTATCCCTGGCATTCCAGAACAGGTACACCATTAAGTTTGAGCTCCAGGCAAATTAGTTAGGGAAGTGGACTGGACCGGACTGACGAACTCAAGGATCTGAATGTGGAAGAGGCTTAGAATTAGTTTCTGCAACTTTGATGTATAGTATCTGGAGCCTGAATCTCAAGCAAGGTAGGGGAAAAACTCATAGGAAAGGGTTGCAGAGCAAACAGCATGAACAAGCACCTCAAACAGGTTAAGAGAAAGCAGAAATCCTACAAACAATGGAAGAAAGAATGGTCACCAAGAAAAGCTACCTCTTGGAAGTCAAAAAGTATAGAGATGAAGTGAGAACTACTGCAACCCAAGCAGAGCTGGAACTTGCAAAAGAAATTAAAGCCAACAGTAAAAGATTCTTTAGCTATATAACTAAAACAAAAACAAGGAAAGCAGTGGGACTGCTAAGCATTCAAGATAGGGTGGAGATTAAAGATAATCTAGGTATGACCCAATACCTAAATGAATACTTTGGCTCCCTTTTTAATAAGGGTAATGAGGAGCTTGGGGGCAGTTGCAGGGTGACTAGCAGGAACAAGGATATGGAAGTAGAAACTACCACATCCAAGGTGGAAACTAAATTCAAACAGCTTAATGAGATCAAACTGGGGGGGGCTGGATAATCTCCATCCAAGAATATTAAAGGAACTGTTACATGAGGCAATATGGACAATCATAGCAGGGACAAAGACAAGAGGGGAATATAGAGAATAAATCTAGTGAGCATCTTAGATATATGTATACTAATGCAAGAAGTATGGGGTATAAACAGGAAGAACTAGAAATGCTAGTGAATAATCACAGTTATGACATAAATGTCATCAGAGACTTGGTGGGATGATTCATATGACTGGAATATTGATACAGAAGGGTACAGCTTGTTCAGAAAGGACAGAAAAGGAAAACCAGGGAGGGGGTATTTTCTATATCTTTGATATACAAGACACTTGCACTGTGAGGTCATGATAGAAGTGAGAGGCAGACCTGTTGAAAGTCACTGTGTAAGGATAAAAGGGGTAAAAAGGTGATGTCCATGACAGGGGTTTACTATAGACCAGTGGTTCTCAACCTTTCCAGACTATTGTACTCCTTTCAGGAGTCTGATTTGTCTTGTGTACCCCAAGTTTCACCTCACTTAAAAACTACTTGCTTACAAAATCAGGTATAAAAATACAAAAATGTCACAGCACACTATATTACTGAAAAATTGCTTACTTTCTCATTTTGTCTGTATGAAATTTTAGTTTATACTGACTTTGCTAGTGCTTTTTATGTAGCCTGTTTTAAAACTAGGCAAATTATCTAGTAGAGTTGATGTAATCCCTGGAAGATCTCTGTGTACCGTGAGGGGTACATGTACCCCCGTTTGAGAACCACTGCTATAGATCACCTAACCAGGAAGAGGAGGTGGATGATACTTTTTTTTAAACAACTAACAAAATCAGCCAAAACACAGGACTTTGTGGTGATGCAGGAGTTCAACTACCCAGATATAGGTTGGGAAAATAATACAGCAGGACACAGATTATCCAACAAGCTCTTGAAATGCACTGGACACAACTTCGTGTTACAGAAGATGGAGACAGCAACAAGCAAAGAGGCTGTTCTAGATTTTATTGTTACAGACTGAGAGGAACTGGTTGAGAATCTGAAAGTGGAAGGCAGTCTGGGTGAAAAGTGATCATGAAATGATAGGTCACTATTTTAAGGAATGGTAGGAGGGAAAACAGCAGAATAAAGACAAAGGACTTCAAGAAGGCACACTTTATCAAACTCAGAAAACTGATAGGTAAGATCCCATGGGAAGCAATTCTAACGGGGGGAAACAGTTCAGGAGAATTGGCAGTCTTTCACAGAGACATTAAGGGCACAAGAGCAAACTATCCCAACACATAGGAAAGATCGGAAGTATGTCAGGAGATAACCAGGAGATCTTCAACAACCTGAGACTCAGTTCTACAAAAAGTGGAAACTAGGTTTAATTACAAAGGATGAATATAAAAAACAACAGAAGCATGTAGGGACAAAATTAGAAAGACCAAGGCACAAAAGATAAAATGAGCTAGGGACATAAAGAGTCACAAGAAAACACTTTAGAAATACATGAGAAGCAAGAGGAAGACCCAGAATAAGATAGGCCCGTTACTCAAAGAAGAGGGAAAGACAATAATGGAAAATGCATCAATGGGTGGCATGTTAAATGTCCCTTTTGTTTCTGCTTTCACCAAAAAGATTAGCATTGATCAACCAACTAACAGAGTGAACATCAGTGCAAATGTGGTAGGAAATAAAGAACAAGATGAGTTACTTAGACAAGTTAGTTGTCTTCAGGTCTGCAGAACCTGATGAATCACATCCTAAAATACATAAGGATCTGGCTGAAGAGATCTCTGAATCATTAGCAATTATCTTTGAGAACATATGGAGCATCGGAGCGATTCCAGAATACGGAAAGATAACGGAGCAAATAATCAAACAATTAGTTTGTGAGCACCTAGAAGATAAGGTGATAAGTAACAGTCAATATGGATTTGTCAAGAACAAATCAGGTCAAACCAAGCTAATATCTTTCTTTAACAGGGTAACACGCCTTGTGGATGCAGGGGAAACAGTAGATGTGATATACCTCAACTTTAGTAAGGCTTTTAATATTCTTTCACAGGACCTACTCATTAGGGCTGCCCGGGGGTGGGGCAAGCAGGGCAATTTGCTCCAGGCCCCAGGGCCTGCAGGAGCCCCCACAAGAATATAGTATTCTATAGTATTGCAACTTTTTTTTAATGGAAGGGGCCCTGAAATTGCTTTGCCCCAGACCCCTTGAATCCTCTGGGTGGCACCGCTGTTCATAAGCAAACTAGGGAAATATAACCTAGATGAACCTACTATAAGATAGATGCATACCTGGATGGAAAAGTGTACTCAGACAGTAGTTATCAATGGTTCACAGTCAAGATGGGCAAGTTGAGTGTGATCCTGAAGACATCCAGTTCTATTCCATATCTTCACAAATGATTTGTATAATGGCATGGAGAATAAATTTATAAAGTTTGTGGATGATACTGAGCTGGGAGAGTTGCAAGCTCCTTGAAGGAGAGGATTAGAATTCAAACTGATCTTGACAAACTAGAGAAATGATCTGAAATAAATAGGATGAAATGCAATAAGGACAAATACAAAGTACTACACTTAAGAAATAATCTGTTGGACATATACAAAATGGGAAAGGACTGCCTAGGAAGGAGTACAGCAGAAAAGGATCCAGGGGTTATAGTGGATCATAAACTAAATATGAGTCAACTATTTCAAAAAAGTGAACATTATTCTGGGATGTATTATCAAGAGTTTTGTAAGTAAGGGCTTGTATATACTGGCACTTTATAGTGCTGCAAATTTCTCATTGAGGGGTGTAAAAAAACATACTCTTGAACACTGCAAGTTTCAGCATTGTAACGTGCCAGTATAGACAGTGCACCAGTGCTGGTAGCTATGCCCCTCATGGAGGTGGGTTTTTTGTAGAGTGCTGGGAGAGCTCTCTCTCAGTGCTCTGCTGCGACCACACAAGCCATGTTAAAGCGCTGCCACAGCAGTGCTTTAACGTTGTCAGTGAAGATGTGCCCTAAGACTTGAGAAGTAATTCTTCCATTCTACTCAGCACTGATGAGACCTCAGCTGGAGTACTGTGTCCAGTTCTGGGCACCACACTTTGAGAAAGATCTAAACAAATTGCATACAGCTCAGAGGAGAACAATAAAAATGATGAAAGGACTAAAAAACATGACCTACAAGGAAAGATTGAAAAAGTTGGATTTGTTTAGTCTGGGGAAGAGAAGACTGACGGGGGAGACAGTACTCATAGGCGACTTTACTTCGCTATGGCTCTTTCCAGCCTTGAGGTGGGGGAAAAACTTCAGAGATGGTAGACCACTGTCTGCATGTGAGGAGGTGGTGGGTGCATTGGGATTTGTCTGCTGTACATGCTGTTTGCCATTGTTCTTTAGTGGGGTGGAGTGAGTTGAACATGTGCAGCTGTACATCCAACTGCTAATACATGAGGGTTAGGATAGACTAAGCAATGTCCATTTTGGTTTTATAGCATTGTTTGTTTCTGAGGTGCTTCTGTGGAGTCAGAGGGGCATGAGGAAGTTATGCAGGGGCCAAGCCAGATAGTAATCCTCTTTGCGATCCCCATGAGGTTGTGCTGACTCTGTGACATTACGCTGAAGTGAATGACTAGGAGGCAGAGAATAGTCTTATTCAAAAAAGGCAAAGGGTATTACAGAGAGCCATCATGAGGGGAGCAGTAGCCGTTGAGCAAATGGACCGGACTAGATTGGCTCAGATTGTGAGAGGAATTCAATATCAGAACCCAATCCTTCTCCACCTTCGATTAAGGGAACGGCAAGATAATCCACCAAGTTACTCTCGCCTGATAAAAGAGGTCCGAGAAGAAGAAGAGAGGCAGGCAGCTGGCGAGGTTTGGGAGGTGCAGCAACACCAAGCATCTGGCACAACATCCACACGGACACCCAAGGCACTAATGGTGAATCCTCAAGAGGAACTTACTCAGCGAGTGCAGGCCTTAACACAGAAAGTGACTGAACTAGAGAGTAACCTCGATTCAGCAAAGACTTCAAGGTGCAAGGAACCCTCTGCTACCATGGTCCAGAGGACTACGTTTAGAACATCTGCACCCCCTCGACAGCAAGGGAAAGGACAATCCTTCTTCTGCTACCGGTGTGGCCAGAGTGGGCACATTGCTGCAAGGTGTCAGAATGCAGAGAATCCCATGCTGGTATATCAAAAGCTGAGGACCACCTGGGGAAAGCCGGGAAATGGCCCCAGGGCCTGGGAAGGGAGCCGCCTAGGCCTGCAGGATGCGGAGGCTCCCCTGGAAGGAACCATGCGGCCCGAATCCCCCCAGGATTGATAGGACCCCGAGCGGAAGTCACTGTAAAGGTTGAAGGGACAGAATGTAGAGCAGTGCTTGACACTGGATCCCAGGTGACTATCATATTCCAGTCTTTCTACCAGCAGATGCTTGGGCATCTGCCTATATGGCCCCTGACAGGGCTTGGCCTATGTGGCCTCAGCATGGATGAATACCCTTATCAGGGCTATGTCATAGTACACCTGGAATTCCCAGAAGAGATTGCTGGGGTAAGACAGGAGGTGGACACTGCTGCTTTAATATGCCCTGACCCCAAAGGAGCCTCTGATGTGTCTGTGCTAATAGGGACCAACTCCAGCCTCTTTAGGATACTGGCCGATTACTGCAGACAGCAAGCAGGAGACCAATATCTGAACACCTTGGTGATACACACACACTGTGCCGAGGCTTACAGAAAAATTGAGGACACGAGAAAAGTGATGCCTGATTTGCCAGTAGGAGCACTGAGGTATGCTGGCCCGGTCCCTTTAGTGGTGCCTGCCATGTCAGAAAAGGAGGTGATTGTCAGGAGTACCTGCCTAAAAGGCAGTAAGGGAACATTAGCTGTGGTAGAGCAGCCAACCCAGGGAGGGCTCCCAGAAGGAGTGCTGGTTCTCAGTGGAGTCATAACCCTACCTGCTGAAGCCCAGGAGGAGGTGACGATACTGGTTGCTAATGAAACACGCCGTGATGTGTTTGTAAAACCAGGGCAGAAGATTGCAGACATCTTTGAGCCTGAAAGCGTTGTGAGACCCCAGTGTGAAGCTGAAGTTCCAATGATAGATCTTGCAAAGTTTGACTTCGGGGACTCACCACTGTCTGAGGAGTGGAAGGATCGCCTGAGGAAGAAGCTTTGAGAGATCCAAGGTGTTCTCACTACATGAGTGGGACGCGGGATGTGCAAAGGGAGTGGAACACCATATCAGGCTACAAGATCCCCAACCCTTCAGGGAGAGGTCTAGGAGGATTGCCCTCTCTGAGATGGAAGACATGCGCCATCATCTTCAAGAGCTGATCACGAATGGTATCATCACAGAGTCACAAAGCCCCTATGCCTCACCCATTGTGGTCGTTCGTAAGAAGAGTGGAAAAATCCAGATGTGTATTGACTACCGCACCCTAAACAGGCGCACTACAGTTGATCAATACACCATGCCTCGAGTACAAGATGCCTTGGACTGTTTGCTGGGTAGTCAGTGGTTCTCTGTGTTGGATCTTCGGAGTGGATACTACTAGATCCCTCTGGGAGAAGAGGATAAGGAGAAGACAGCCTTCATCTGCCCGTTAGGGTTCTACCAGTTCGAACGCATGCCACAAGGGATTTCTGGGGCCCCTGCCACATTTCAACGACTTATGGAAAAAGTCGTGGGAGACATGAATTTACTGCAGGTGTTAGTTTACTTGGATGACCTGATTGTGTTTGGAAGAACCCTGGAGGAACATGAAGAAAGACTTCTTAAAGTGCTCGATAGGTTGGAGGCATACGGTTTGAAGCTTTCAATTGATAAATGCCAGTTCTGCCAAACCTCAGTGAAGTATGTAGGTCACATCGTGTCCCAAGAGGGTGTGAGTACTGACCCCGATAAAATAGAAGCATTCACTACCTGGCCACGTCCCATTAACTACAGAGAACTCAAGACGTTTCTTGGATTTAGTGGCTACTACCGCAGATTTGTGAAGAACTATGCTACGATTGTAAAACCTCTGAATGATCTTACCAGGGGATACCAGTCCAACAAGAACAAATCTAAGACCCAGAATAAGCGAAGGCCTCCAAAGACTCCTTTGCAGAGACACTATGGCCCCTTCGAACCATTTGGGCAGCGGTGGGATGAAAGATGTGAGAGAGCTTTTCGGGAAATCATTACTCGCTTAACTCATGCTCCCATCCTAGTCTTTGCTGACCCAAGCAAACCGTTTATCCTGCATACTGATGCCAGTTTGGAGGGTCTGGGAGCAGTACTGTATCAGGAAGTGGAAGGCAAACGCAAACCGGTAGCCTTTGCCAGCCGAGGACTGTCTGACAGTGAAACTCGCTACCCCATCCACAAGCTGGAGTTCTTGGCCTTTAAATGGGCCATCACTGAGAAATTTCGAGACTACTTGTACGGTGCTCAGTTCCAGGTGTGGACAGACAACAACCCACTGACCTATGTGTTAACAAGTGCTAAATTGGATGCTACAGGCCAGAGATGGGTGGCCGCCTTGGCTAGCTATGAGTTCTGCATTCAATACCGATCAGGGAGGAGCAATGTAGATGCAGATGCCTTGTCCAGACGTCCGCAGGCACCTGACGTTGCTGTGATACCCACGGATGGCGTGAGAGCTATCTGCAGTGTGAGTCGCCGAGAGCCAGAGGCCCCTGAGAGCCTTCATGGATGTGTTGCTGAAGCTTTGGGCCTGCCCCCTGAATGCGTGCCTTCTGCTTCAGTGAACTATATTGCTTTGGACCAATCTCCCTTGCCCATGCTCAATGCGGCTGACTGGCAGGAAGCCCAGCTGCAAGATATTGACATTTGTGATACACTACTTGCCAAAAGAGAGGGGCGAGGCCCAGCTGAGGTTGTCCCACTTACCCCAGAGGGTAAACTACTATTGAGAGAATGGACCAAACTGAAACTGATTCAGGGAGTGCTACACCGCACGACCACAGACCCTCTACAAAAGCAACGGAATCAACTAGTGCTGCCAAAAGAGTACAGAGCCCTGGCCATGAGGGCCCTGCATGATGATTTTGGACATTTAGGGATGGAGAGGACCCTGGAACTTATCCGTAGTAGGTTCTATTGGCCTCGGATGGCCGAAGATGTTCGCAGAAAATGTGATACCTGTGCTCGATGTGTTCAAAGGAAAACTCTGCCCACAAGGGCCGCATATCTGAAGCACATCACCAGCAACAAACCTCTGGAGCTGGTTTGCATTGATTTCTTGTCCTTAGAAGTAGACAAGAGGAATATTGGGAACATTCTAGTAGTGACCGACCATTATACGCGATATGCGCAGGCATACCCCACACGTGATCAGAAGGCCACTACCGTCGCTCGAGTACGCTGGGAAAAATATTTCTCAGTTTATGGATTCCCAGCCCGGATACACTCGGATCAGGGACGAGACTTTGAGAGTCACCTTCTGAAGGAGGTGCTGAGGATAGCAGGAATTAAAAAGTCAAGGACAACGCCTTATCACCCACAGGGTGATCCGCAGCCAGAGAGGTTCAACCGAACCCTGTTAGATATGTTAGGGACTTTGCGGCCAGAGCAGAAGGCAACCTGGAGCCAACATGTCGCATTTCTAGTGCACGCCTACAACGCCACAAAGAACGACGCTACGGGAGTCACCCCATATCTCTTAATGTTTGGGCGAGAACCAAGATTACCCATAGACCTGTGCTTTGGTGTATCCGAGGATGGAGATAGCTATGACACTCACCAGCAATATCTATCCCGACTACGAGAAAAGCTGCGGGATGCTTATCACTTAGCTACATCTGCAGCTCAGAAGAATGCAGGCCGCAACAAACATCGATATGATGCTAGGGTACGTCTGCAAGAGCTCCAGCCAGGGGACAGAGTCCTACTGCGAAATTTGGGTATTGCTGGCAAACACAAGATAGCTGACAGGTGGAAGGCAATACCTTACTTAGTGATGGAAAAGCTAGGAGACCTGCCGGTTTATAAGATCAAACCTGAAGAGGGTACAGGGCAGACCAAGACCGTGCACAGAAACCTTTTGCTCCCTGTGGGGGAATTGGTAGGCAGCCCTTATGAGATTGGCCACAACCGGGCAACTGGGCAGAACAAAGGTGCTGTGCCAAAGCCGCCTTCCAACGTGGACAGCCGGCTCCCTGCAGCTAACCTACCCCTACTCAGCACATCTGAGAGTGAGTCTGAGGAGGAAGACACAACCATGGTGTATCCTGGGATGAAGACAAGATTTCAGTCTCGATCCGCTGAATCAGAAGAGAGCACATCCTCTTCCACCCTAAACCCTATGGCAGAAGTATTTAGGCCCATTCCTGACATCCCTGAGCCACTGGTGGGACCCCCGTGTAATGACTTACACAGACTATTGGACAATGGTGACATACAGATGGAGGATGTCCAGAGCACCTGCGACCCTCCACTGTTAGAACTAGAAATGCAGGGGCCTATGCCAGTACCCGAGGGGAACTCACAGGAAACCTCCCCATCCATCACTCAAGAGGATGTCCCCTCTACCATAGCAACAGAGATTCTCAATAGGCGAGACAGGGTAATAAGACCAGTGAAACGGTTAACTTACGATGCACCTGGGGTGATTAGTGAGGAGCCTATACATTTAGCACACAGGTTTGTGAAAGCTAAAGTGGGCTATCTAATGCCTTTTGGAGGGGACCAATAAGTTGGTATAGTAGGGAATGTGATTTGTCGGGACGACAAATTCTTGGCTGGGGGGAGGATGTAAGCAGAGTCAGGATAAGCTCTACCCTGACATCCGGTGGAAAGAATGTGAGAGAGTGTATTTGCATAGGCACGCCCACCCTATCCCAGACTGCCAAGCTGTGGGACTGCTTGGTGACAAATTGCTCACCCTCAGTTGGGTGGTACTGGCTAGACATGGGACATGGGTTCCAAAACACAGAGAATGGAGAGGCAGGCAGGCAGGCAGGCAGGCAGGCAGGCAGGCAGGCAGGCAGGCAGGCAGGCAGGCAGGCAGGCAGGCAGGCAGAGAGAGAGAGAGAGAGAGAGAGAGAGAGAGAGAGAGAGAGAGA
Source organism: Gopherus flavomarginatus (assembly GCF_025201925.1). Taxonomy (NCBI): domain Eukaryota; kingdom Metazoa; phylum Chordata; order Testudines; family Testudinidae; genus Gopherus; species Gopherus flavomarginatus. Next base: position 50,721,204 of record NC_066619.1, on the reverse strand, counting down.
GAGGGGGGCTGGGGACAGGTATCTGTGCCTGGTGGTGCAGGGTCCTCGTAGAGCCAGAAGCACCAATTGCACCCCCTCCTCTCTCCACTGTGGAATGTCAGAGTTGATTTTTTTTATTCCCTTAAGAATTTAATTACAGGTTACTGAGCTGAAATCACTTTGGGCTAATGGTGCACTAGCACTGGGGCTCCCCTACCATGAGCTGGAATCACTAAGAGCTGAAAATCACTAAAGAGCTAAAATCACTGAGCTGAGAGCACTGAGTACTGTGCTAACTAGTGGGGAGCCCAAAGCTATACTGTGGAACAGAGCTGCTGGTGGAGTGGAGCAGTTTGTGGGGACGGCTGGAGCAGCTCACAGAACAGCTGGTGGAGCAGAGCAGCTGGCGGAGTGGAGCAGTTTCTGAGAACGGCTGGAGGAGCAGAGTGGAGCGGCTGGTAAGCGGAGCAGTTCGTGGAGAAGGCGGGAGCAGAATCCACGGAGAGGCAGGGCAGTTGGCACCGGACCACGTAAGGTGCCCCTTTCTACCAGGCTGGGGGGGGAGACCTGCAGATAGACTCTCGAACTTTGGGCTGCACTGACCCAGGACAGAGACTTTTGGGACTGTGGGTGATTTGGGGGTTGCTGGACTCAAGAGCCCAGGAAAGAGGACACAGCCCAATTTCCTGGGGTGGGTCTTTGCTCACGGTTTGGTCTATGAACTATAGTAGAGGTGTTTTTCCAAATTTAGTGTTTGTTGTTTATCTCATGTATTAAATCTTTTCTGCTACACCGAGACTCTGTGCTTGCGAGAGGGGAAGCATTGCCTCTTTGAGGCGCCTAGGGGTGTGTGTAAGATTTTCCCAGGTCACTGGGTGGGGGCTCGAGCTGGTTTGGCATTGGGTTATTGAAACGGAACCTCTGGATATTGAATCCGGCCCTTGTTGCTGCCAACTCAGAGGGGCAGAAGGGTTACATAAGGAAAGGAAGGCGTGAGAACAGCAAAATAAGGACAATAGACTTAAAAAAAAAAAGCAGACTTTAACAACTCAGAACTGGTAGGCAAAGTCCCATGGGAAGAAAATCTAAGGGAAAAAGGCATTCAGAAGAGATGACAGTTTCTCAGAGACAATGTTAAAGGCATTACAGCAAACTAGCCTGATGCACAGGAAAGATAGTCCTCACCTGGGGTACTATGTCCAAGCTTTGGTGTCCCACTTTAAGAAAGATGCAAACAAATTAGAGAGTCCAGAGGAGAGCAACAAACATCATAAAAGGTTTAGAAAACCTGACCTACGAGGAAAGGTATAAAAAGAAAACTGATCTCTTTAGTCTTTAAAAAAGACTAAGGGGGGATGTGATAAGCCTTCATATATGTTAAAGGGTACTATAAAAAGGACTGTGATCTATTGTTCTCCATGTCCACTGACGGTAGGACAAAAAGTAATGGGCTTAATCTGAAGCAAGGGACACTTAGTTTTTCCTAATATCTAACTATAAGGATAGTTAAATATTGGAATAGGCTTCCAAGGGAGGTGGTGGAATCACCATCATTGGAGATTTTTAGGAACAGGTTAGACAAACCTCTGCCAGGGATGATCTAGATAAACTTGGTACTGCCTCACTGCAGGGGGCTGGACAAGATGACCTCTTGAGATCCCTCCCAGCCCTACATTTCTGTAATGCTGTGGTTCGTGAGTAGAAATACCTACATACTTCCTGAGAAAGCAACTGTGATACAGCTATCATATGGGAGAGGAGTCAGGCCATTAGCCACCTAAGCACCTACCAAGAGCAACTGGGAGGGTAGACACAGGCCATCGCAGTAACCTGCAAAGATATCCTCCTCAAAGGCACTTCTTCCTTTTTAATCTTAGAGAACCTGTCCTAGTTCTTTCTCTCATTTGAAACACTACAGTCACCTTCTTCATCCCCTTATTTTAGAAGTAGAGGTGACAAGATCCAGAGAGGGCTACTCAAGGGAGCTTCTTCATTTGAGCTTCCATGCCTATCCCTGATCGTATCCCTAAGTGCAGAATGGAGATCAGATGTAAAACAACTTTGTTCTCCTCTTCCTCAGCTGGACCAGTGTGATGAGGACAATGTATGCACCCTTTACTGCCACAAATCAACAGGGCCCAGGATCTGGTCCTTCATCTTTTTTATTTTTATTTTTTCTTGCTAGCAGGTTTGTTTTGTTTTGTTTTATTAAACTTGTACATTCAAGGGGGAGAAAACCAAACATCAAGCCATGGAGTAGTAGCTAAAAGAATTCTTACCAGCTTCTACATTAATTTAATATCAGATGTCTTTGCTAAAAGTCTTTGAGAAATGGAAGCAGATGATTATATGCATCTGCAGAAACCTCTCCTTGCAATGCTAATGTACAGTATGTGTTCTCCCGGTTTCCTGCTCCCTCTCAGCTTCCCTGCCAGAAGCCATTCGTTTAATTTAAGGAAGACAAAAATACCTAAGATTTTAGAATTTTTTTCCCCTCTGTTCTTCAGAATTACAAGCCCAATAGTCCTTTTCACCTCTGTGAACAGAGGAGACACAGATCAAGCATATCTGGCCTGAAGATGGAGAGAAGAAAGAATGGGAGAATACTGGATCCATTTCCCCTTCAACTCCATACTCTGGTTTTGCAGAAGCCTCTCTGGGATGCACTGCATAGGTAAGTCTCCATGGACAGGGAGGAGGTAGAGGTGGAAGGGACTGTCTTCAGCACTATTAAATAACCATCGCCCCAGAAACCTCTGGAGACTTTCCAGGTAAGATCATATCAGCACAGATAATAAGAGGAGGCCAAGAAGCCTCATGGAAGATCTCTCTTCAGGACCTCTAGCCTTTAATTGGTGTCCTTAGCCAAATGGGCTTGAGTCCTTCTGTACAGAAGATATAGCAGTAACCTCACAGGCAGAAAGTCAATTTCCTGTCCCCTACATGTTTGGTTTTTCTCTTGTAGGAGTTGATATAGTACGAATACTGATTTCACTCTTGAAAATGTTTGTCTCTTATATCACATGACTTTGCATGAAAGCTAAGCAATTGGAATCACTTCCAGTAGAGGGCAACTGTAACTGTGACCAAATGGAAAGGAAACACATTTGCTCTGTATCTAAATTGCAAATCTCCCCATGACATACTGAAACACTTGCTGGTTTACAACTTATATGGTAAACTAATTGCTGAATTTAAATAATTTGGCTTCTGCTATAGTAATTAGTATGCAAATTACTGGTGTACTACCTCTGAATCATAAACTACAATGACAAATTTAACACTTGCATATGCCACATACCATTCTTAGTAATCTTTCTATTTGCCAGTAGAGAGGGAATTTGGATATTAATTTCCTTATTGAACAGTTATGCCTTAAATCAAGAATGACTAATTAAATACAATTCCCAATGTATTCTAGGTTCTCATATCACACCCACCACCATGGTGTGCACTCATTTATTTCACTGAGCATTAAATTAAGACATTAATTATACAATGCTCTGAAGTGTGCTAAATGACTGCCTGTAAAATACAGTTAGGGCAAATAGTTCCTTTTGTAACTAAAAGACACTCTATCTGGATACAACAATGCATATTCAAGTTCTATATGTTTTTATTACAAACCTTAAATGACTACATATATCCTGTATGTGCAGATTCTGTGCTTGTTCAAATATACTGGAATCTTAAGTAGGCAGGCTTTTTCACCACTGGTAGCAGAGATATAGATGACTAGGGCCAGATTTGATCCAGGGACCTAGAGGCAAAAGGATGCATAAATACTCCCCTTGCAGGGAATGTCATCCTGTACATTGCATAAAGGGGTTTGATCCCTATTGTGGTCTTTGGGAGCTCTCATAGTATATATAGTTATTACTATGATAATTGTCTTAATTCTGCACCCTTTACTCACAAGTAGTACTAGGCAGATGTATCATCCTACTGAGTTTTGAATATATTGTAGTTAGAAAGCAAACTATTAGTATTCTTATAGGGCCAGATCTATTGCTGTTACATTAAGTAACACTTAGACAAGCTGTGATCCTGAGAACCCCTAAATGTCAACTGGCAATGGATTCACTGTTCTTTAGCATTTACTCCTAGCAGGAGTGGACTAAGCAATCCTCCACACCTAACATACTGCTGTAATAGGATTTACCTATAAAAGGTCATTTGAGGTGTTTAACAGAAGCTTATGTCATACTGATCCTCCTGGTGTTGTGTGATGTGTGTACAGGGAATATTTAAGAAATTGTACATACTGGAAGTATGCTTAGAATCAGTGTCCCAGGCAGGGTTGTTGACAAGCCGGTTTTGCCAGACAAAGGGATGTGGTATCAGCTGCCTTGGTTCATGTGTAAGTGAAGCATTGCAATGCCAACATATAGACAGCCCCATTTACATGTGACAGTCAACAGGAAAACAGGTCAACAGGGGGATGTGAAACAAACTGGAATATGGGAGGCACCTTGGAGTGAGCATCCCAGGAAAGAAACCACAGGGCATCATCCAGACTCAGGACAAAAACAATGGTCTTTGGGGTATAAGCAGAAGGATCTCTCTCTTATCCTTTACTTGGGGGATAACTGGGCAGCATGGTTATGCTTATGAAAACAGTATCTCAAACAACCTTGATTGGAATGCTGCAAGAAAGGCCTTAGGTGAGAAATTGCTTTAAAGAAGGTTAGCTTGTTATAGTAAAGTCTTAGTCTAGTAGAAGCATGTTATATTTCTTGTTTTATTTGTAACCTGTTCTTATTACTCTTCCTCATTAGCTCTTAAAATCTTAACCTTTAAGAAACTTGTTTTCACTATAAATAGATCACAGTGCTGTGTTATATGGGATCTGCTACTCAATTGAATCAAACATGCTGGTGTGCATTTGCTATTCTGTTGGGAATAGCAAATCTAGTAAGTACTATGAGTGCCTGGTGACAAGGGCTGGACACAAGAGGATGCGTCTGAGATGTTTGGTGGACTGGAATATACCAAATGTTTACTTGGAAGGTAAAGTGAGGGCTGGCAGAGCCCAGTAGAGTATTTGAGTGCCTGAAGGACTGGCAGTATATTGTAGTTAGAAAGCAAACTATTAATATTCATATAGGGCCAGATTCTATTGCTGTTACATTAAGTAGCACTTACTTAGACAAACTGTGACCCTGAGAACTCCTAAATGTCTTCCGGCTACCACAAGAAACACCTCCCTCTTGCTGAAGACAGGAAGGTAGCACAATGGCCCACAGCCCTGGCTCGCTGAGAAATTGTCACACAAGTTATCCAGTGAGTTCAATGAGATTGATAGCATGCTGTATGCTGGTGGACCAATCACCAGCCTGGGACAGATAATTGGCCACTTCCAATTCAGCCTGTAGCTCTTTTCCTCTGTGCTCTCTTTATTCTTTAACATACATGAAAAAAGAAAGTGGAACAATAACAGAAAGCAACAGTCTTGTTTTTTAGCTCATATTGCACGGCCCTCTGGTCTCCAATAGCTTATTGTGCTGGATGTTCCCCCAGGGATCCATAAGGCTTTCCTACCCTCCTGCAGCATTCTGCTACTGGCAAGTGCACTCCTAGTCTTCTCCTGCTCCCAACTTGTCCCCAGGCCTGGGGCCCTCATTTATATCCCCTGGCTGGAAATGATCATTTCCGATCACTAATGTTATCCAGCTGGGACAGATGAGTCCCAGCACCTGCCCAGAACAGGGCCAGCATGAGTAAGATCTGTAAAATCTGGACCTAAAAAATGTACTTACAAAATATTCAGACTCTTTCTGCCTTTCCATCTGTGGAGACACATTCAGCCTTTGAATAAATGTTGCAGTTCCATTGACTTAATTGAAGCTGTGCCCACCTACACCAAGACTGAACTTGGCCTTTGGTCCATGAAGTGTTTTGTAATAGAATATGCACAGCTTTCTATATCTGCAACTGTGTACAGACACTGTCCCATGGGTTGGTGAAATCATCAAATTCCAAACAAGCTTTTAGATCATTTTCTTCAAGGGTTATACATACTTGGTGTCTCGATTATGTATGTTTTTCTGAGTGCTGAATATAGAGATTGATTATAGTGATTATTAATACAACAAGAATTCACTTAGACCACATTCTGATCTGTTAACCTTGTATATCCAAAGTAACCCCACTGAGCTCAAAGGGGCTTCAAATTGAACAGAAGCATATACACTTTGCTCAACAAGTGTTTTAAATCATATTCAAATTCACTTCTATTGTATGCATTTCTAATGCTGTTGGTAGAGGCATTGCTTCTCAGCCTCGTGGCTAAGAGGGGTGAAAACATTATCTAAGTTTTATTAGAATTTCATTTAGGTTTTTGCTATTGATCTATACATTCATTTTCATTTTCACAAAGCCTACGTGGTCAGATAAAATCTGAAAAAAAGTATAATACGACTGTTTCTATTAAATTATTTATGTTACTAGGTTTGACTTATTTTGAGGAATGGAGAGATGTGCTATACATACACAAAATATAGGGCTGAGTTACACTAGTGTGACTGAGAGCAGAATCTGGCTCATAGATTTCGGGAAGCTAGCAGCATGTAAGACTTTCTCTTATTTTACAGGTAATGTGTTGTGTTTTCTGTTAACTCCATGGTGAAAACAAATAGCTCTCTTGTCCAATTCTTGAAGGATTGGAAAAACATAGGGTGGGTGAATAGAAAGGCAAGCAAATTCCATCAAGTGGATGTTGATTTTTTTTTAACCTTTCTCTGAACTGTGGCCAGGGAATTAAATAACTCAACCATGATGAGATAATATTTAGACTTAAACACTGTCTTCTCCATTTCTATATATATTTTGTCTTGCAGACACAAATTAAAGAGCATAAGATGAAAGCATACCTTGATACTTTGTAGAAATAGGGTTATCAGGCTGGGTTTTTTCCCTGATAATTATTTTCTTTGGAACAACTGAAATATGTCTCATCACGAAACTTATCTTTGTATATAATAAATATTGTAACTCACTATACTGCAGCTGTCACTGTGTGAGTTGTGATATTCCAGTCCTTTAAATGTTTGTAGTGTGCTAGGTGTACCATGTGCTCGGGATCAGGTGCTGTAAGTGCTCCATGCACTAAGCTCTTCAGACTTGAGCCATCACTGAGTTCCTAAAAAAGATCATAGATTCCCAGGAAATAACAATATTCCTTTACTAGGGCTGCAAGCAATAAAAGGTGTCATTACCTTAGGTATTTTTGCTGTGAGTTGTATCATAAAAATAAACACAATGTAATCAGAAGGGCCAGTCCAGTCCAGGAATATAAAATAACAGTCCCAGTATAGCTTCTATATGCTATCCTGCGTGCCTGCAGGTTGCAACCCTGGGTGTCCTACTCTCTAAAGCACTGGCTCCCTGCCAGCAACAGGGTATGTCTCTGGTCATCTCTCAGATCCTCCAGCTTTCAAGGTCCTGCAGTCTTTCCTGGGCCAGATTAACTTACCTGTGGGCCATGGGCTAATAGGTTTTGTGGGGCCCCTGTATACCACAGGGGGATCCCAGCTGGTGGCACAGCAGGCTGCCTGCATGCCCAGGCCCTACACCACTCCTGGAAGCGGCTAGCTGCTGGCATGTCGCACCCCTAGGGGAGGGGGACAGTGCGTCTTGGGTAGGGTGACCAGATGACCCGATTTTATAGGGACAGTCCCGATTTTGGGGGCTTTTTCTTACATAGGCACCTATTACCCCCTACCCCCGTCCTGATTTTTTTATACTTGCTATCTGGTCACTCTACTGAAGAGATTTAAACTTCAAGACTTCTTATAAGCAGGGCCGCTCCAGGCACCAGCTTATCAAGCAGGTGCTTGGGGCGGCAACTCCGGAGAGGGGCGGCACTTTCATGTATTGGGTGGCAATTCAGCGAAGGGTCCCTCACTGAATTGCCGCAGATCGCGATCGCGGCTTTTTTTTTTTTTTTGGCTGCTTGGGGCGGCCAAACCCCTGGAGTCAGCCCTGCTTATAAGAAATGGAAAGGGAGATGGATATTTTGCTGTTTTTAAAATTAAATAGGCAGCTAGTGTTGTTTTTTAAATTATTATGAAGAACAAGTTTAAGCTTTGTTGTAACCTGCGTTGTTTGCCTGGACTGCTCAAGACCTGAATGCTTGTGTAGGAGGAACTCTTTGAGTTGGTTTCTTAAATACTTCCATGCTGGTATCACATGATACTCCTTGTTGAAACATATAAGACAAGACTCCTAACAGGCTTAATCAAAGTGATACAAGCTATGAAAGCGAGATCTTGGAAGAGTGTTGCCGTTTTCATAATTTAATAAAAATACGGTAATGATAAATAATAATTAATAGTGTGTAATAAGCATGTCATAAAAACTATTTTTATATTTCCAAGATCTCTGCTTTTGTCATTTATACTCAAAGGAGAAAATCCCTGGCAATATTCATTTTTAAGAGGAGGTTCGTGAGACTTGACAGTTTAGTGAAAGGGGTTCACAAGCTGTTAAAGTTTGGGAACCACTGGACTAGATGACCTCCTGAGGTCCCTTCCAACCCTGATAGCCTATGATGTTGAACTGGGAGTTAAGAGTGCCCAGCAAAGAGCCAGCAGATTCATTCTGTTAATTTCTTTGTATTACTGTACTTACACTAAACAATCTATTCTACCTTGTATTTAGATGTGACACTGAAGAACAGCTCTTTAAGCTCGAAAGCAGAGCTTGTCTCTCATCAACGGAGGTTGATCCGGTAAAAGCACAGACTGGTGGAACTGCATAGTGTTGCAGGTGTGGGATGATTCCCAGTGGCTGTGAAACTTTCGTATGCGTAGGGCCACTTTCATGGAACTTTGTGACTTACTTCCCCTGCCCTGAAGCACAAAGACACCAAAATGACAGCAGCCCTCACAGTTGAGAAGCAAGTGGTGATACTCCTGTGGAAGCTTGCGATGCCAGACAGCTACCGGTCAGTCAGGAATCAATTTGGAGTGGGCAAATCTACTGTGGGGGCTGCTGTGATGCAAGTAGCCAAAGCAATCACTGAGCTGCTGCTACCAAAGGTAGTGACTCTGGGACATGTGAAAGTCATATTGGATGGCTTTGCTGCAATAGGGTTCCCTAACTGTGGTGGGGCGATAGATGGAACCCATATCCCTATCTTGGCACCAGAGCACCACGGCAGCCAGTACATAAACTGTAAGGGGTACTTTTCAATGGTACTGCAAGCACTGGTGGATCACAAGGGACGTTTCACCAACATCAACGTGGGATGGCCAGGAAGGGTTCATGATGCTTGCGTCTTCAGGAACACTATTCTGTTTAAACGGCTGCAGCAAGGGATTTACTTCCCAGACCAGAAAATAAACATTGGGGATGTTGAAATGTCTATATTTATCCTTGGGGACCCAGCCTAACCCTTAATGCCATGGCTCATGAAGCCATACACAAGCAGCCTGGACAGTAGTCAGGAGCTGTTCAACTATAAGCTGAGCAAGTGCAGAATGGTGGTAGGAATGTGCATTTGGACGTTTAAAGGGTCGCAGGGGCACGTTACTGACTCGCTCAGACCTCAGCCAAACCAATATTCCCATTGTTATTGCTGCTTGCTGTGTGCTCCACAATCTCTGTGAGAGTAATGGGGAGACATTTATGGCAGGGTGGGAGGTTGAGGCAAATTGCCTGGCTGCTGATTATGCACAGACAGACACCAGGGAAGTTAAAAGAGCACACCAGGAAGCGCTGTACATCAGAGAAGCTATGAAAACCAGTTTCATGACTGGCCAGGCTATGGTGTGAGAGTTCTGTTTGTTTTTCCTTGATGAAAACCTGCCCCCTTGATTGACTCATTCCCTGTAAGCCACCCCCTCCTCGATCACAGCTGGCTTTCTAAGGAAATAAAGTAACTATCATTTAAAAACCATGTATTCTTTATTAAATGATTATAAAAATAGGAAGAGAACTGACAAGGTAACCTGGGTAGGGTAGGGGAGGAGGGAAAGAAGGAAAAGGCCACTTCAAAACTTGTTGAATGACAGTCTTTTGCTTGGGCTGTCCACTGAATGGAGTGGCAGGATGCATGGAGCCTTCCCCCCCTGCGTTCTTGCGCGTCTGGGTGAGGAGGCTGTGGAACATGGGGAGGAGGGAGGGCGGCTTTACAGGGCTGCAGCGGCACTCTGTGATCCTGCTGCCGTTCCTGAAGCTCCACCAGACGCCGGAGCATGTCCATTTGATCCCACAGTAGCTGCAGTGTTGCATCTTGCTCCTCTGATCTTCCTGCCGCAAACTCTCATCTTGAGCGTCCCTTCTGTCCTCGCGTTTGTCTCTTCTGTCCTCATGTTCATCCCACCTGTCCTCACGTTCATTGGCCACTTTTCTGTACTGTAATACTGTGTCCTTCCACTCATTCAAATGAGCTCTTTCACTGTGGGTTGATTGCATGATTTCAGAGGATATTTCATCTCGCATGTGTTTTTTTCGCTGCTTTATTTGAGATAGCCTTTGGGATGGAGGAAGGAGGCTTGAAAAATTTGTAGCTGCAGGAGGGGAAAAAGGGAGAGAAGTATTTAAAAAGATGCATTTTACAGAACAATGTATGTACTCTTTCAGAGTGAACAACAGTATTCACATTACATAGCACATGTGATTTTGGTACAAGGTCGCATTTTGCATCTTAATATTGAGTGCCTGCGGCTTTGGTGTTCGAGATCACAGACACAGGGCCGGGCAACAGAATTCAGCTTGCATGTGGCCATGGTAAGCCATTGTCTTTCGGCTTCTGCAACCTTCATAAAAGCAGTGCCCTCCTTTCCCATACCAAGCAAAGCCCGTTGAGTGCTGCGGTTTTCGTGTTAAAGTGCAGCAGCAGAAACCAAACTAACCCCCCCCCTCATCCAATTCTCTGGGATGATCACTTTACCCCTCCCCTCACCACGAGGCTCATATCAGGGAAGATCCCTGCTAGCGAAATGCAAACAGCTCAGCACCAATGCCTCCCTCTTCTCCCCATCCCCCCACCCCCCGCTTGGCTAACTGCAGGGAAGGATTTATTTTCAGCCACAGGCAAACAGCCCAGTAGGAACAGCCACCTCTGTCCCCTTAATTCAAATTCCCATATTTCAACCAGGTTACCATGAATGATATTACTCTCCTGAGGATAACACAGCAAGATAAAGAACGGATGTTGCTTGAATGCCAGCAAACACTGGGATCATATGCTGCCATGCTTTTTCATGCAATGATACCAGATTACTTGCTACTAGTATGTCGTGGTAAAGTGTCCTACCATGGAGGACAGAATAAGGCTGCCTGAGTTTCATGGAGATGTACCTGGAGGATTTCCGTCCATCCCCAGACACGTTAACAGACTTTTCCAGTAGCTGTACTGGCCGTGAATGCATCCCAAGTCCTCAGGGCAAATTAATAATTAAAAAAGTTTGCTTTTAAACCATGTGTAATATTTACAAAGGTACACTCACCAGAGGTCCCTTCTGTGGCTTCATGGTCTGGGATACTGCCTTGGAAGGGTTGGGAGGCTACTTCAGTCAGGCTGAGAAAAAGCTCCTGGCTGTTGTGGAGAACAATGTGCTGAGTGCTCACCACAAGCTCGTCCTCATCATCATCATCATCTTCCCTATCCGCAAAATCCTCAGGCATGGCTGAGAGTACCCACTCCTCAGAATCCACGGTCAGGAGTGGGGTAGTGGTGGTGCCCCCTCCCCCCAGAATTGCATGCAGCTCAGAGTAGAAGTGGCATGTCTGTGGCTCTGCACCGGGCCATCCATTTGCTTCTTTGGTTTTCTGGTACACTTCCTGAGCTTCTTAACTTTCACACAGCACTGTAGTGAGTCCCTATTGTGTCCTCTCTCCATCATGCCCTTGGAGACTTTTTCAAATGTTTTGACATTCCTTTTTTTGGAACGTAGTTGTGCTAGCACGGAATCCTCCCCCCATACAGCGATCAGATCAAGTATCTCCCATACAGTCCATGCTGGAGCTCTTTTTCGATTCTCGGACTTCATGGTTACCTGTGCTGATGAGCTTTTCATGGTCACCTGTTCTGATCAGCTCTCCACGCTGGGCAAAGAGGAAATGAAATTCAAAAGTTCCCAGGGCTTTTCCTGTCTACCTGGCCAGTACATCCGAGTTCAGATTGCTGTCTAGAGTGGTCACAATGGTGCACTGTGGGATAGCTCCCAAGGCCAATACCGTCAAATTGCGTCCATGCTAACCCTAATTCAAACCGGCAATGTCGATTTCAGCGCTACTCCCCTCGTTGGGGAGGAGTACAGAAATTGATTTTAAGAGCCCTTGATGTCCAAGTAAATGGCTTCGTTGTGTGGATGGGTGCAGGCTTAATTTGATTTAGCACTGCTAAATTCAACCTAAATGCACAGTGTAGACCAGGCAGAAGTCCCTCGTGGGGCTGATGCAAGCCAAGCTCATTATTCCTGTGAGCAAGATTTATAGGGCTGGGTCTTTAGTTTTTTTGTACTGCCACAGTTAGTTAATTCAGTGCAGAAATTTGTAATCTTAAAATGAAAGCCTAGATTAAACTCACTGCTTTACTGTATTAAATGTTTCTCCCCATTATAGCCCTACCATTTAAAAAAAATCTTATATGTAGTTGGCAATAACTTCATGTTAGTACCATGTTTGTGTCAGATATATTTGATCATGGATAAGAAATTAAGCTCAGTAAAAGCCAGGCTGGCATGAGTAATTAATACGATGACTGTCTCGGTGACATTTATTTGAAATAGAAAAATGCTTTTTTTGTAACTGATTTTATGTAATGAATACATTTTATAATCACCAGGAGCTTCTTACTGTGCATTTAATGCTATAGATGTTAACTGTGAATAAGAGTACTTGTCAAAGATTATTTTTACTCAGACTTCAAATGTGGATACAAATATTATGAAATATTTTGGAAACAAATTTCAACATCATTTGCAGTGACTACCAGTTATGCATACTGCTGGTTTCATAATCAGTGAATCTTATAGGAACAGTAAAAGCAGTAACTTGGATTGCTTCCCGTGCCAGGACCTACGTGCTAGTGGATCTGCATCAGATTTCAAAGTTGCATTCACTTTCGTAGACTGGGATTGGATTGCTTAGAGAACTTGTCCCAATTCATTTTTGAATCTCATTTCAGTTAGCAAAGACATTTCCTAAAGCCCTGTACATGCCTGCCTCAACTCCTAGCAGGGCTATGCTGCTGTACATGCTAACCACCACTGGTGCGCCTGTCAAAAGTTTTCAAAATCAGAGCACTTAATCATATAGATCCTTTAAAAAATATTGTAGCCACATATAGATGTTCTCTGAGAGATTTTGTAGTGTTTTAGTTTAGTAGGTACATAGTTTAGTTTATCATCTCTAAAGTTATGCAAGATACATTGTACTGTTACTTGATCACTCTTTAAGAGCTTATGTTACGGAATAGAACTGATCAGAGGTGCAGAGGAAGGAAGGGTGTTTTTCCAGTGAAATTTTTATTTCTTCATTGAAAACCCCAAAACTGAAAATCAAAATATTTTCAGCCAAAATCTGAAAACAATTAGGTTTTGTCCAAAATATTTCATTTTCCAGATTTTTGATTTTCTGATTGAAAAAGTCAATTTTTTGAGGAAACCAGACACTTTCCGTGAAAACTTTCATTTAGGCAAAAACCCAATTTATTTATTTATTTTACAGAAAGGTTTTTTACAGCAATTTTTGACCCGCATTATTGTGGAATAGTGCCAGCCACTCCATAGTTAAATTTAAGATAGCATAGGAGGTGAAAGGGGGCCTGGCCAGAATGATTCGTTGCATCAGCAACCCCAGCTACCAGAGTAGCCATTAGGGAGCCATTGCAGTTGGCACAGTTTAGAGCAAGTTGAGTGTTTGTATATGCTTTTGCAGGTTTTAGGGGATAACTTTAAAAAGTGAGTCCACTGGGGTGATAATGAGTGTTGAAAAATTATATGGCAGCAAAGAATTGTCTGTATCCTCTAACTACTCATTTCCAGACATTCTAACATTTGGGTTTTCAGAAGGTTTACAAAAGTAAAGAAAGTGCAGTGTTGATCCTGGGTGTTGACTAAACTCCATTGAAACACATCTCCAATCTTAACTCTTTTTTTTAAATGACATTTTAGATCTGAATTCTGTTTGCTTGCCAATTTTGTTTGGACATATTCCTGGAGATTTCATCACATGACATAATCTTTAATTAAAGATTGATCTTTTGTTCCTGGAGACTCCAGGGCAATCCTGGTGGGTTGACAACCCTAATTCTGTTGCTTGTTAATAAAATGTAGAGCTGATCCAGTAAACACTACCTTCGAGATGTAATGCTTGCTACCATGATTAATCACATTAACATTACCCTCATTACATCTTTACTCACTGAAGTCAGTGGAACAGCTTACTGTGGAAATCACTATTCTTGGTAGTAAGTGTTGGCCAGATTGGACCCTAAGATCTGTTGTATGTATTTAGATGTAATATATTGAGTACAGCTCTGGAGAAGGCTACAGATGGGAAAAGAGAGGCTGATTGGGGAAGCAGACACAAGTGAGGCCATGCCCCAATCAGGCCACGGCTAGCCCTATAAGAGGGCTGAGGGTCAGAGGCTGAAAAAGATACTCTCTCTAGTTTCTTAGAGAGAGAAGGACCTGGCTGCCTGGGAAGCTGAGGAGGGTACCTAGGGTGGAGCAGTGTTGGGGAAGGGCAGAGGGAGCGGGGGAGCTCCAGCCTAGCAAAGCCCCAGGTTGCAGGCTGAGTTAAGGGCCCACAAAAGGGTACTGGGGCTGCAGAGGGGCAGCCCAGAGATAGGCAGAGGCAGCTGGTCCAAACCCCCTTGCTGATGATGAGTGGTTTATAGACTGCAGTCTGCCCCAGGGAGCAGGGGCTAGATGATGACTGGCAGTAGCCACTGAGGCAAAGTGGGGATAGAGGGTTGAGGTCTCCCCTGGGAGGGAAGACCCAGAGTGAGACACCAGCCTGCAGAGGGTGCTATGAGCTAATTCCCAGGACAACCAGCAGGAGGTGCCACGCTGGTGAGTCGTCACCCGCCACAGCGTTAAAGTAACTTTGTTACTGTGCAACATTAAACAGTGTTAAACAAGGTCCCCAGTTTGGCACAGAGAGACCTGAGCCTGCTTAGTACCATGGCAAACACACCATTAAAAATCCTTTTAACCTTTTATTAAAGATAAAGAAAAGGAACAACAGCTAAAGCATTTGAAATGTAATCTATTAAGGCCTTCATTTTAACAACATCCCTTTCTTTTTAGCTGGAGAGAGTTTTTAGAAGGAACCAAACCCCTTGTTTGACAGTCTCTTATATGGTATCACAGATGGTAACCAGGGTCCTTTTGGGGAAAAGAGAAGTTAGTTGAGGTGAGCTGGAGCTGCTACTGTTAAAATCTGATCCTATTCCATCTTAGATGGTGGTTGGGATTCAGCTAGAGTCAGTAGAGATGGCAATGTTATCTCAGCCCCATCACAGCCAGAGAGAGGGACTTACCTAGCCCTTCATAGCCCCTGGCTAGAGACCCTGTGGTCCTACTACACCCCATCGCAGGAAGGAGCAGTGGAGGTAGGTCTTCCAGGCCTGCCTTGTTACCTGCACCCACCCAGGGCACTTTGCCTTTACCATTCCATGGGCTCAAGGCATAACCCGATAAATTTAGGCACCCCTGTCCTTTCCCAGTTCCTAGGGCTCAGTGCAAAAGGCATCTACCCGTTCCCAGTTCCTAGGACTCAGAGCATAATTTTCTACATGTTTGCTGGGCCTTTTACCAGTGAAAAAGACTTGCACAGTAATATCCTTCACCAATATTTATTAACAGTTACTAAAACAGAATACACATGCTAAGCAGACAATGCTCATCACTCTCAATAAGGCAGACAAACTTTCCTTGATGGTCTGTCAAGCTTAGATCATCTGAGGCTTTAGTTTCTTCATGGCGTGATTGGCAGAGTGTTGAGGTCTGGCAACTTTGATTTTGGGCTGTGTCCTAGAATTAGGTTCCAAAGAACTTCCTTTTTTACCCCAGTTTATATAGTTAAATGTGAGTCCTGTTTAGATATACCTTAACCCATCATTTTAAACTAAAGTACTACAAAACAGTATTTTTCACCAGTTCTAGTCCATCACAAAACAATTCTTTAACCAATCAGACCCCACCACCTTAGCTGATTTAAATCTTGCAAAATTAGTTATGCAACTAATCAACACAATTAAAGAATAAGACAGAAATCATACAGATAATAGAGAAGTAGGGACCATAAAGGCAAAACGATAAAGAATTATAAATTTCACAATCACAACTGTTGATAAGTGGCTTCTAGCTAGACAGAATGCTATCAAATAAAGTTTTCTTTAAAGATCTTAAGATCTGTTTCTTTATCTGGTGATGGTAAGTACTGTTAGGACAGAAATGCCTCCTTAACAGCCTGATATTACATTGTTGTGATGCAATTTAGATGGAATGTGAGGATGTGACTCTCTTATGGTTGCTAGGTTTCAAAAGGAACGCCCAGTCAAAAAGAGATCCTGACAGCTCCGGTCAGCACCACTGACTGGGCTGCTAAAAGTCCAGTCGGTGGTGCAACGGGGCTAAGGCAGGCTCCTTGTCTCCGCATGGCTCCCAGAAGTGATAGGGTTTTTGCAATTGTAAAGGTACAAGCTGTCATTATACTAGGGGTGAAACCCTGATGCCAATGACTTAAATAGGGTCAGGATTTAATTGTATGTATTTAAATTGTCTTTAAGAAGGTTTAAGAAAAAAAGGAAAGAGAGAGGAGCTTTTGAGAGTTTCTAGGTTAATGGAAATGTGAAGCTGACATAGTGCTAGGTTTCTTGGGATTGCTTCAGCAAATCATACTTCTGTTCCTGCTCTTCAGTGGGGAATGAGGTGTCACTGATTAAACTACATCATTTTGCCTTGCTAGTGCAGCCACTCTAGCAGAAATTCTTTCATAACATAAGAGATTTACAGCAACAGCAGCACTGACTGTAAATGAAGTAAGTCCAGAAACCACTCTCGGTAGTAGCAGCCAAATTCCACAGACCTGTTACAACAGTCACACAACATAGTGATCATCCAAGTGCATAACATGAGTGTTGTTATATTGAAAAATATATTCAGTTATTCCATTTTAATATGCTGCAAAGCCTTGGCAGAGCTTGAGATGTACTCACCTTCCAGGCACAGAGTCACTACAGCCTGGAAGTGGGTGGGAAGCCAGGCTTCATTTGAAGGCTAGCTTTCAACCCCATCTACATTTTTCCTTGAGTTGTTTAGATCTAATGTGACTGTAGTCTACAGATGGCCTGTCAATTTTAATTTTTCCTGAGCTATCTAGTATGTTTGGAATAAGACATAGTCTCAGATCTTATTTCATCCTAGTGATCCTCTGGATTGCTCTTATACCTTGTTTCTTTTGACTCACTTACATCAGTTCAGCTGACAGTTTAGGTGATTTCTAAGTCCTCCTTGTCTTAGCTGTGGCCCCATCTATCTGGGTGTGCCAGCTGTCTGCAACTATTGCACAGGCTTAGTCTCCACTGCTTTCCAAAGTCTAGCTACATCATGTGATCTGTGTGTTCACTGCAGCTTGGAATGTTGCTTTTTGTTTGTATGGCTCTCAATGGCCAGACGCAGATCTATTCACCTGTGCATAGTGACTTCAGAGCCTCGGCTCCTCTGTAACAGCCTGCCTGCCTCACTTGCCATTCTCTTAATTGATTCTGTTTTCTGATCATCATTCTTCCATTGGGCTGTAGAAGACTATCCCTCATGGGAAGCAGAGTCTCGGTTCTTCAACCCATCAGTCCCTGTGTTTGACTACTGTCTACTTCCTGGGAAGCTGTATTATGATGGCCTAATATTGCCAGGTAGGGATCCCTTCCTGTCTAGTTTACCTTTGTCTTGGCTATCTTCCCATTGCTTTATGGGTACTCCACGGGAAGAGATCTTGTGCTCACATTCTCATATGGTGCAGAATGGTTTCTGCCACAGTGTACTGTGGCCCATTTTTTGGTCATAGAGTGTCAGCTGTACCGTACCTTGCAAATGTGCGTTCAGTTTCCTGATCAGTTCTTGCCAAAGCCTACTCTAGTTAACCTACCTCCCAGAAGCTGGAGTAGCAATCTGTAAGGCTAGGATTTAGTTGGGGGTATTTTTAGTAAAAGTCATGGATAGGACACAGGCAGTAAACAAAAATGCATGGCCCCAACCTGTCCATGACTTGTACTATATACTCCTAACTAAAACTTGGCCCAGTGGGCTGCAGATGCTCTGGCGGGAGAAGTGGGGGACAGGGGCACTGTGGGTGATGTGGGGGGATTGCCCAGGAGCCACGCTGATGCTGGTGAGGAGGCAGGCGGCGGTGTGTGGCCCAGAAGCCCTGCTGGTGCGAGGGGAGAGGAGGGTTGGCGGAGCTGGCAGGCTCCCTACCAGCCTCCACGCAGCTCCCCGGAAGTGGCCAGCATGTCCCTGCAGCTCCTAGGGGGAGGAAGGTCAGGGGGCTCAGAGCACTGCCCCCTCCACAAGCTCCTGGCTGCACTGCTCCCATTGGCTGGGAACCACAGCCAATGGGAGCTGCAGGGTGATGCCTCCAGGCAGGAGCAGCGCACAGAGCCCCCTGGCCCCTCCGCCTAGGAGCTGCAGGGACATGCCAGCTGCTTCCGGGGAGCCCCACCCAGAGGCGAGTGCTGCTCCACACCCCAATTCCCAGCCCTGAGCCCCCTCCCACACTCAAATTGCCCCAGCAGTGGCTGGTGTGATTGGCCCAGGGGCTGCCTGATCTTCTCGGGTAGCCCTGGAGCCAGCTGCACTGGCCGCTGCAGAAGTCACGGAATCTATGACCTCTGTGACAGACACAGAGCCTTTGTAATCTGTGACCATGTAGCTTCTATCATTAAAAAGGAACAAGTTTGTTCTGACCTTTTCCCAGGGTGAGGTTGCGATTTAATGCATGTGGAAGCTCTTTTTGCATCAATCAATACCGGGTTTATAATGGCAGCCTGCCAGTGACTGGGAGAGAGGGCAGCAGAGAGGAGCCCACAGCCGCTGCTACTCCTCTGGGCTGCTGCTGATGGATGGGCTGCTGCTTAGGGCTCCTCCAGGGTTGAGAAGCCCAAAGCCATGGACTGTCACTGGCAGCCTGGAGCGGAATCCCTGCCTGCCTGCCACTCAGCTCTGCAACGAGCGGAACAGTGATGGGCGGGCACACAGGCCCCCTCCTCTCTGGGCTCCCCTCTCCCTGAAACACCTTCTCCACCTGCACTGCAACTCCACTGCGGGCAGTGGCCATGGTGGGCAGGAATGGGGAGGCGGGGGGGGAACAGGGGAAGGGCTCTGTGGTGCTCGGCCACTCTGTGTGCCCAAGCTTCCCCGACCCGCTCGCACTTTGTTGGCAGGTGAGGTGTGAGGCATCCTTGGGGCACCGATTTCGGGGGTCCCCAGGTGTAATTTGCTGGGAACAGGGATCCCTGCTCTGTGCTGCCACTTGGGCTGGGGACACACTGTCTGTCAGCTGACACCTACAGTCTCCAACCCACCTGGGCAGCATAGCAGACTCTGCCCACTAGCTCCTCTCTATAACTTGCTCCTCTCGGCCAGCCTGCCTGGGGCTTCTCTCTGCCCCCTGGCCCCTCCTCAACCCTCCCCTCTCCCACCACTTGCTCCCCCACCCACCTTGCTGTCATTAAGGCTTATTCCTCCCACTTTTAAAAATGATGCCCCCCCATCTCCTCTTTTGCAATCATTTGCCGGGGGGCGTACAAAATAGGTTTGGCACTGGAATCACAAAAATTTAATCCATCCCAGCCATCAATCACTATACCCTTTTCACATCTCACACTGTTCCCTGTATGTGCTTAAGTAAGCATTCATGCCTGGCCAGTAGATACACACCCGTTGGCTCATCTCAGGTGTGCT
The DNA here is from genome assembly GCF_025201925.1 of Gopherus flavomarginatus. Classification (NCBI taxonomy): domain Eukaryota; kingdom Metazoa; phylum Chordata; order Testudines; family Testudinidae; genus Gopherus; species Gopherus flavomarginatus. The sequence continues at coordinate 50,701,303 of NC_066619.1, read as the reverse complement.
TTTATCCCCAACCCTGAAGCATGTGTCCATCTCATGATGTTGGCTCTTAAATCTGCTGGAATTACTGATCAGTCCCCTTTAAACAAAATCTCAGCTTGCACACACAGCTCATCCCTCACCTCATGGTAACGGGGAATCTGCCATTTGCTTTTTTCAGTCTGGCCAACCCTGAAGTTGGAAATTTTTGTTGCCCATAGCACTCCTTTCTGGTTGGAGATTTGTTGGATTGCTTAGGCCGTGCCCCCAGAGAGGCAAAGGGAGTGTCACATTTTTATAGACTCCACCTCCTCCTTGGCAGAGCCATCTGTGTTGTACTCTGGAAAGCATTTGTTCTCAATGTACCTGCCACCAGAAGTATCTTTCCTGGGCAGTGACTTATCCTTGCCTCATTGCACTGAAGTCTTAATAGCATGTGTTGTAGTTGCTTGGGAGAACTCAGCAGTGCCTTCACCATGATGCCTTCCAATGACTTGTGATCAGATTATATATCCACCTTGTCCAAAGGTGAACTGATGGAACCATTCTATTTGAAAGAGCACCACCAGTAGCTCCTCTTCTATCTGAGTGTAACCCTTCTGCCCCTCCGAGTTGGCAGCAACAAGGGCCGGGTTCAGTATCCAGGGGTTCCGTTTCAGTAACACAATGCATGACCGGCTCGAGCCCCCACCCAGTGACCTGGGACACTCACATACCACACCCCCCTGGGCGCCTCTAGGAGACAATACTTCCCCTCTCGCAAGCACGGAGTCTGAGTGTAGCAAAATCTTTTTTAATAAAGGAAGGAATCAATGCGGCATCCCATTGGAGAAACACCACAAACAGGGTTATAACACAAACCATAAACAAAAAACCCACCTCCAAGTACGTTTGGCACTGTCCTTTTTCCGCTTAGGGTTTTAAGTCCAATCACCCCAAAGTCCAACAACCCAAAAGTCTCTGGTCAATGCCACCCCAGAGTTCGAGAGTCTATCTGTAGAGGTCCCTCCCCCCAGCCTGGGTAGAAAGGGACACCTTACGTGGTTCGGGGCCAACTGCCCTGCCTCTCCGTGGGTTCTGCTTCCGCCTTCTCCACGAACTGCTCCGCTTTACCAGCTGCTCCACTCTGCTCCTCCAGCCGTCCTCAGGAACTGCTCCGTTCCACCAGCTGCTCTGCTCCATGAGCTGCTCTGCAAAACTGCTCGGCTCCACTCACTCTGTGGGCCGCTCCACCCATCCCACAGCTACTCCGCTCTGCTGCCACCAGCTGTCCCGTGATCCGCTCCAGCTGTCCCCGCAACTGCTCCACTCCGCCAGCTGCTCTGTTCCACAGCATATCTTCAGGCTCCCCCACTAGTTAGCACAGTACTCAGTGCTCTCAGCTCAGTCATTTCAGCTCTTTTGTGATTTCAACTCTTAGTGATCGCAGCTCTTAGTGGGGGAGCCCCAGTGCTAGTGCACCATTAGCCCAAAGTGCATTCAGCTCAGTAACCTGTATTTAGATTCTTGAGGGAATAAAAAAATCAACTCTGACATTCCACAGTGGAGAGAGGAGGGGGTGCAACTGGTGCTTCTGGCTCCACAAGGAGGCTGCACCACCAGACACAGATACCTATCCCCAGCCTCTCTCACTTCACTGGGTTTTGGAACCCATGTCCCTTGTCTAGCCAGTACCACCCAACTGAGGGTGAGTCATTTGTCACCAAGCAGTCCCACCGCTCAGCAGTCTGGGATAGGGTAGGCGTGCCTATGCAAATACACTCTCTGACATTCTTTCCACCAGATGTCAGGGTAGAGCTTATCCTGACTCTGCTTACATCCTCCCCCCAGCCAAGAATTTGTCGTCCCGACAAATCACATTCCCTACTATACCAACTTATTGGTCCCCTCCAAAAGGCATTAGATAGCCCACTTTAGCTTTCACAAACCTGTGTGCTAAATGTATAGGCTCCTCACTAATCACCCCAGGTGCATTGTAAGTTAACCGTTTCACTGGTCTTATTACCCTGTCTCGCCTATTGAGAATCTCTGTTGCTATGGTAGGGGGGACATCCTCTTGAGTGCCGGATGGGGAGGTTTCCTGTGAGTTCCCCTCAGATACTGGCATAGGCTCCTGCATTTCTAGTTCTAACAGTGGAGGGTCGCAGGTGCTCTGGACATCCTCCATCTGTATGTCACCATTGTCCAATAGCCTGTGTAAGTCATTACACGGGGGTCCCACCAGTGGCTCAGGGATGTCAGGAATGGGCCTAAATACTTCTGCCATAGGGTTTAGGGAGGAAGAGGATGTGCTCTCTTCTGATTCAGCGGATCGAGACTGAAATCTTGTCTTCATCCCAGGATACACCATGGTTGTGTCTTCCTCCTCAGACTCACTGTCAGATGTGCCGAGTAGGGGTAGGTTAGCTGCAGGAGGCCGGCTGTCCACATTGGAAGGCGGCTTTGGTACAGCACCTTCGTTCTGCCCAGTTGCCCTGTTGTGGCCCATCTCATAAGGGCTGCCTACCAATTCTCCCCACAGGGAGCAAAAGTTTTCTATGCACGGTTTTGGTCTGCCCTGGACCCTCTTCAGGTTTTATCTTGTAGACCGGCAGGTCTCCTAGCTTTTCCATCACTAAGTAAGGTATTGCCTTCCATCTGTCAGCTATCTTGTGTTTGCCAGCAATACCCAAATTTCGCAGCAGGACTCTGTCCCCGGCTGGAGCTCTTGCAGACGTACCCTAGCATCATATCGATGTTTGTTGCGGCCTGCATTCTTCTGAGCTGCAGATGTAGCTAAGTGATAAGCATCCCGCAGCTTTTCTCGTAGATGGGATAGATATTGCTGGTGAGTTTCATAGCTATCTCCATCCTCGGATACACCAAAGCACAGGTCTATGGGTAATCTTGGTTCTCGCCCAAACATTAAGAGATATGGGGTGACTCCCATAGCGTCGTTCTTTGTGGCGTTGTAGGCGTGCACTAGAAATGTGACATGTTGGCTCCAGGTTGCCTTCTGCTCTGGCCGCAAAGTCCCTAACATATCTAACAGGGTTCGGTTGAACCTCTCTGGCTGAGGGTCACCCTGTGGGTGATAAGGCATTGTCCTTGACTTTTTAATTCCTGCTATCCTCAGCACCTCCTTCAGAAGGTGACTCTCAAAGTCTCGTCCCTGATCCGAGTGTATCCGGGCTGGGAATCCATAAACTGAGAAATATTTTTTCCCACAGTACTCGAGCGACGGTAGTGGCCTTCTGATCACGTGTGGGATATGCCTGCGCATATCGCGTGTAATGGTCGGTTACTACTAGGATGTTCCCAATATTCCTCTTGTCCACTTCTAAAGACAAGAAATCAATGCAAACCAGCTCCAGAGGTTTGTTGCTGGTGATGTTCTTCAGATATGCAGCCCTCGTGGGCAGAGTTTTCCTTTGCACACATCGCGCGCAGGTCTCACATTTCCTGCGAACATCTTCAGCCATCCGTGGCCAATAGAATCTACTGCGGATAAGTTCCAGGGTCCTCTCCATCCCTAAATGTCCAAAGTCATCATGCAGGGCCCTCATGGCCAGGGCTCTGTAATCTTTTGGCAGCACTAGTTGATTCCGTTGCTTTTGTAGAGGGTCTGTGGTCGTGCGATGTAGCACTCCCTGAATCAGTTTTAGTTTGGTCCATGCTCTCAATAGTAGTTTGTCCTCTGGGGTAGGTGGGACAACCTCAGCTGGGCCTCGTCCCTCTCTTTTGGCAAGTAGTGTATCATGAATGTCAGCATCTTGTAGTTGGGCCCTCTTGCCAGTCAGCCGTATTGAGCATGGGCAAGGGAGATTGGTCCAAAGCAATATAGTTCACTGAAGCAGAAGGCACGCATTCAGGGGGTAGGCCCAAAGCTTCAGCAACACATCCATGAAGGCTCTCAGGGGCCTCCGGCTTTCGGCAACTCACACTGCAGATAGCTCTCACGCCATCCGTGGGTATCACAGCAACGTCAGGTGCCTGCGGACGTCTGGACAAGGCATCTGCATCTACATTGCTCCTCCCTGATCGGTATTGAATGCTGAACTCATAGCTAGCCAAGGCGGCCACCCATCTCTGGCCTGTAGCATCCAATTTAGCAGTTGTTAAACACATAGGTCAGTGGGTTGTTGTCTGTCCACACCTGGAACTGAGCACCGTACAAGTAGTCTCGGAATTTCTCAGTGATGGCCCATTTCAAGGCCAAGAACTCCAGCTTGTGGATGGGGTAGCGAGTTTCACTGTCAGACAGTCCTCGGCTGGCAAAGGCTACCGGTTTGCGTTTGCCTTCCACTTCCTGATACAGTACTGCTCCCAGACCCTCCAAACTGGCATCAGTATGCAGGATAAACGGTTTGCTTGGGTCAGCAAAGACTAGGATGGGAGCATGAGTTAAGCGAGTAATGATTTCCCGAAAAGCTCTCTCACATCTTTCATCCCACCGCGGCCCAAATGGTTCGAAGGGGCCATAGTGTCTCTGCAAAGGCGGCTTTGGAGGCCTCCGCTTATTCTGGGTCTTAGATTTGTTCTTGTTGGACTGGTATCCCCTGGTAAGATCATTCAGAGGTTTTACAATCGTAGCATAGTTCTTCACAAATCTGCGGTAGTAGCCACTAAATCCAAGAAATGTCTTGAGTTCTCTGTAGTTAATGGGACGTGGCCAGGTAGTGAGTGCTTCTATTTTATCGGGGTCAGTACTCACACCCTCTTGGGACACGATGTGACCTACATACTTCACTGAGGTTTGGCAGAACTGGCATTTATCAATTGAAAGCTTCAAACCGTATGCCTCCAACCTGTCGAGCACTTTAAGAAGTCTTTCTTCATGTTCCTCCAGGGTTCTTCCAAACACAATCAGGTCATCCAAGTAAACTAACACCTGCAGTAAATTCATGTCTCCCACGACTTTTTCCATAAGACGTTAAAATGTGGCAGGTGCTCCAGAAATCCCTTGGGGCATGCGTTTGAACTGATAAAACCCTAATGGGCAGATGAAGGCTGTCTTCTCCTTATCTTCTTCACCCAGAGGGATCTGGTAGTATCCACTCCGAAGATCCAGCACAGAGAACCACTGACTACCCAGCAAACAGTCCAAGGCATCTTGTACTCGAGGCATGGTGTACTGATCAACTGTAGTGCGCCTGTTTAGGGTGCGGTAGTCAATACACATCCGGATTTTTCCACTCTTCTTACGAACGACCACAATGGGTGAGGCATAGGGGCTTCGTGACTCTGTGATGATACCATTGGCGATCAGCTCTTGAAGATGATGGCGCATGTCTTCCATCTCAGAGATGTCCCCCCAATCCTCCTAGACCTCTCCCTGAAGGGTCGGGGATCTTGTAGCCTGATATGGTGTTCCACTCCCTTTGCACATCCCACGTCCCACTCATGTAGTGAGAACACCTTGGATCTCTCGCAAAGCTTCTTCCTCAGGCGATCCTTCCACTCCTCAGACAGCGGTGAGTCCCCGAAGTCAAACTTCGCAGGATCTATCATTGGAACTTCAGCTTCACACTGGGGTCTCACAACGCTTTCAGGCTCAAAAATGTCTGCAATCTTCTGCCCTGGTTTTACAAACACATCACGGCGTGTTTCATTAGCAACCAGTATCGTCACCCTCCTCCTGGGCTTCAGCAGGTAGGGTTATGACTCCGCTGAGAACCAGCACTCCTTCTGGGAGCCCTCCCTTGGTTGGCTGCTCTACCACAGCTAATGTTCCCTTACTGCCTTTTAGGCAGGTACTCCTGACAATCACCTCCTTTTCTGACATGGCAGGCACCACTAAAGGGACTGGGCCCGCATACCTCAGTGCTCCGACTGGCAAATCAGGCATCACTTTTCTCGTGTCCTCAATTTTTCTGTAAGCCTCGGCACAGTGTGTGTGTATCACCAAGGTATTCAGATATTGATCTCCTGCTTGCTGTCTGCAGTAATCGGCCAGTATCCTAAAGAGGCTGGAGTTGGTCCCTATTAGCACAGACACATCAGAGGCTCCTTTGAGGTCAGGGCATATTAAAGCAGCAGTGTCCACCTCCTGTCTTACCCCAGCAATCTCTTCGGGGAATTCCAGGTGTACTATGACATAGCCCTGATAAGGGTATTCATCCATGCTGAGGCCACACAGACCAATGCCAGTCAGTGGCTGTATGGGCAGGTGCCTAAGCATCTGTTGGTAGAATGACTGAAATATAATAGTCACTTGAGATCCAGTGTCAAGCACGGCTTTACACTCCGCCCCTTCAATCCTCACCATGACTTCTGCTCGAGGCCCTATCAGTCCTGCAGGGATCCCAGGTGGTTGGTCTCTTCTGGGGGAATCTTCAAATCCTCTAGGCCTAGGTGGTCTCCGTCCCCGGACCTTCTGGCAGCTACTGGATCTCTCCCAACTGATCCTCAGCTTTTCATACACTAAGGAGGGGTTCTCTTCCTTATGGCAGTTAGCAGCACTGTGCCCATCCTGACCACACCGGTAGCAAAAGAAGTGTCCTTTCTCCATTCGGCGAGGTGGGACGGTGACTCTAGATACTGACTTCTCTATCATCACAGTCTGGAGGCTCCTTATTCCTGGAAGTCTTAGCTTGGTCAATGATGCTTTGCAGCTCAGCTATCCGTTCTGTCAGGACCTGCATTTGTTGGGCAAGTTCCTCTGTGGTGCTCACCATCAGTACACTGGCCACTGGCTGTGGCGTCGTACTGGCTGGTTCCAATGTTTGGGCTTCCCAACACTCGCTGGCTGCCTGCCTTTCTTCTTCTTCCCTGACCTCCTTTATCAGCTGGGAGTAACTTGGGGGATGTTCCTGCCGTTCTCTTAGTTGGAGATGAAGTAGGATTGGGTTCCGATACTGAGTCCCTCTTACAACTTGAGCCAGTCTGGTCTGATCCATCTGCTCAGCAGTCACTGCTCCCCTCATAACAGCTCTCTGAAGTAGTCTCTCCAGCCTCTGTATATAGGCTGAAATTTTCTCACCCCTTTGCTGTTGGGAATTAATGAATTTACAGTAACTGTCCTCAGGGCCCTCTACGCTCCCAAAGGTATTATCAAGGGCCTCTAGGCAGTCCTTCACACTGACCTCAGGGTCAGTGAGCTTCAGGGTGCGAATTACATCTAATGCTGGGCCACTAAGGCTCTCTATTAGACATCGTCGCTTTTCTACATCGGGTACGGCCCACTCCCGCAGCATTTCAGTAGTATGCTCCGACCAGAGTTCAAACTCCTCTTCCCCATCAAATAACCTTAACTTACGAAAAGAGTTTGACGTAGCATAGGCCAACACAATCTTTTCTAATATATGCCCTAGTGCTTTTGCCCAATCATAGGCTGAGTCTGCCACCCCTGAGCTAGAGGCTGCAGGACTGGGGCCCAACAAACCTGACATATTAGCCATTATACAAACAGTAGTTTCCTCAAAATATAAACATAATTATTTCCCAATACAGTGGAACACTCAACAAGTGCTTGCGAGGGGTACTGACCCAGGGATCCCGGACGAGCCCCCAAAAAATGTAACCCTTCTGCCCCTCTGAGTTGGCAGCAACAAGGGCCGGGTTCAGTATCCAGGGGTTCCGTTTCAGTAACACAATGCATGACCGGCTCGAGCCCCCACCCAGTGACCTGGGACACTCACATACCACACCCCCCTGGGCGCCTCTAGGAGACAATACTTCCCCTCTCGCAAGCACGGAGTCTGAGTGTAGCAAAATCTTTTTTAATAAAGGAAGGAATCAATGCGGCATCCCATTGGAGAAACACCACAAACAGGGTTATAACACAAACATAAACAAAAACCCACCTCCAAGTACGTTTGGCACTGTCCTTTTTCCGCTTAGGGTTTTAAGTCCAATCACCCCAAAGTCCAACAACCCAAAAGTCTCTGGTCAATGCCACCCAGAGTTCGAGAGTCTATCTGTAGAGGTCCCTCCCCCCAGCCTGGGTAGAAAGGGACACCTTACGTGGTTCGGGGCCAACTGCCCTGCCTCTCCGTGGGTTCTGCTTCCGCCTTCTCCACGAACTGCTCCGCTTTACCAGCTGCTCCACTCTGCTCCTCCAGCCGTCCTCAGGAACTGCTCCGTTCCACCAGCTGCTCTGCTCCATGAGCTGCTCTGCAAAACTGCTCGGCTCCACTCACTCTGTGGGCCGCTCCACCCATCCCACAGCTACTCCGCTCTGCTGCCACCAGCTGTCCCGTGATCCGCTCCAGCTGTCCCCCGCAACTGCTCCACTCCGCCAGCTGCTCTGTTCCACAGCATATCTTCAGGCTCCCCACTAGTTAGCACAGTACTCAGTGCTCTCAGCTCAGTCATTTCAGCTCTTTTGTGATTTCAACTCTTAGTGATCGCAGCTCTTAGTGGGGGAGCCCCAGTGCTAGTGCACCATTAGCCCAAAGTGCATTCAGCTCAGTAACCTGTATTTAGATTCTTGAGGGAATAAAAAAATCAACTCTGACATTCCACAGTGGAGAAGAGGAGGGGGTTGCAACTGGTGCTTCTGGCTCCACAAGGAGGCTGCACCACCAGACACAGATACCTATCCCCAGCCTCTCTCACTTCACTGGGTTTTGGAAACCCATGTCCCTTGTCTAGCCAGTACCACCCAACTGAGGGTGAGTCATTTGTCACCAAGCAGTCCCACCGCTCAGCAGTCTGGGATAGGGTAGGCGTGCCTATGCAAATACACTCTCTGACATTCTTTCCACCAGATGTCAGGGTAGAGCTTATCCTGACTCTGCTTACATCCTCCCCCCAGCCAAGAATTTGTCGTCCCGACAAATCACATTCCCTACTATACCAACTTATTGGTCCCCTCCAAAAGGCATTAGATAGCCCACTTTAGCTTTCACAAACCTGTGTGCTAAATGTATAGGCTCCTCACTAATCACCCCAGGTGCATTGTAAGTTTAACCGTTTCACTGGTCTTATTACCCTGTCTCGCCTATTGAGAATCTCTGTTGCTATGGTAGGGGGGACATCCTCTTGAGTGCCGGATGGGGAGGTTTCCTGTGAGTTCCCCTCAGATACTGGCATAGGCTCCTGCATTTCTAGTTCTAACAGTGGAGGGTCGCAGGTGCTCTGGACATCCTCCATCTGTATGTCACCATTGTCCAATAGCCTGTGTAAGTCATTACACGGGGGTCCCACCAGTGGCTCAGGGATGTCAGGAATGGGCCTAAATACTTCTGCCATAGGGTTTAGGGAGGAAGAGGATGTGCTCTCTTCTGATTCAGCGGATCGAGACTGAAATCTTGTCTTCATCCCAGGATACACCATGGTTGTGTCTTCCTCCTCAGACTCACTGTCAGATGTGCCGAGTAGGGGTAGGTTAGCTGCAGGAGGCCGGCTGTCCACATTGGAAGGCGGCTTTGGTACAGCACCTTCGTTCTGCCCAGTTGCCCTGTTGTGGCCCATCTCATAAGGGCTGCCTACCAATTCTCCCACAGGGAGCAAAAGTTTTCTATGCACGGTTTTGGTCTGCCCTGGACCCTCTTCAGGTTTTATCTTGTAGACCGGCAGGTCTCCTAGCTTTTCCATCACTAAGTAAGGTATTGCCTTCCATCTGTCAGCTATCTTGTGTTTGCCAGCAATACCCAAATTTCGCAGCAGGACTCTGTCCCCGGCTGGAGCTCTTGCAGACGTACCCTAGCATCATATCGATGTTTGTTGCGGCCTGCATTCTTCTGAGCTGCAGATGTAGCTAAGTGATAAGCATCCCGCAGCTTTTCTCGTAGATGGGATAGATATTGCTGGTGAGTTTCATAGCTATCTCCATCCTCGGATACACCAAAGCACAGGTCTATGGGTAATCTTGGTTCTCGCCCAAACATTAAGAGATATGGGGTGACTCCCATAGCGTCGTTCTTTGTGGCGTTGTAGGCGTGCACTAGAAATGTGACATGTTGGCTCCAGGTTGCCTTCTGCTCTGGCCGCAAAGTCCCTAACATATCTAACAGGGTTCGGTTGAACCTCTCTGGCTGAGGGTCACCCTGTGGGTGATAAGGCATTGTCCTTGACTTTTTAATTCCTGCTATCCTCAGCACCTCCTTCAGAAGGTGACTCTCAAAGTCTCGTCCCTGATCCGAGTGTATCCGGGCTGGGAATCCATAAACTGAGAAATATTTTTTCCCACAGTACTCGAGCGACGGTAGTGGCCTTCTGATCACGTGTGGGATATGCCTGCGCATATCGCGTGTAATGGTCGGTTACTACTAGGATGTTCCCAATATTCCTCTTGTCCACTTCTAAAGACAAGAAATCAATGCAAACCAGCTCCAGAGGTTTGTTGCTGGTGATGTTCTTCAGATATGCAGCCCTCGTGGGCAGAGTTTTCCTTTGCACACATCGCGCGCAGGTCTCACATTTCCTGCGAACATCTTCAGCCATCCGTGGCCAATAGAATCTACTGCGGATAAGTTCCAGGGTCCTCTCCATCCCTAAATGTCCAAAGTCATCATGCAGGGCCCTCATGGCCAGGGCTCTGTAATCTTTTGGCAGCACTAGTTGATTCCGTTGCTTTTGTAGAGGGTCTGTGGTCGTGCGGTGTAGCACTCCCTGAATCAGTTTTAGTTTGGTCCATTCTCTCAATAGTAGTTTGTCCTCTGGGGTAGGTGGGACAACCTCAGCTGGGCCTCGTCCCTCTCTTTTGGCAAGTAGTGTATCATGAATGTCAGCATCTTGTAGTTGGGCCTCTTGCCAGTCAGCCGTATTGAGCATGGGCAAGGGAGATTGGTCCAAAGCAATATAGTTCACTGAAGCAGAAGGCACGCATTCAGGGGGTAGGCCCAAAGCTTCAGCAACACATCCATGAAGGCTCTCAGGGGCCTCCGGCTTTCGGCAACTCACACTGCAGATAGCTCTCACGCCATCCGTGGGTATCACAGCAACGTCAGGTGCCTGCGGACGTCTGGACAAGGCATCTGCATCTACATTGCTCCTCCCTGATCGGTATTGAATGCTGAACTCATAGCTAGCCAAGGCGGCCACCCATCTCTGGCCTGTAGCATCCAATTTAGCAGTTGTTAACACATAGGTCAGTGGGTTGTTGTCTGTCCACACCTGGAACTGAGCACCGTACAAGTAGTCTCGGAATTTCTCAGTGATGGCCCATTTCAAGGCCAAGAACTCCAGCTTGTGGATGGGGTAGCGAGTTTCACTGTCAGACAGTCCTCGGCTGGCAAAGGCTACCGGTTTGCGTTTGCCTTCCACTTCCTGATACAGTACTGCTCCCAGACCCTCCAAACTGGCATCAGTATGCAGGATAAACGGTTTGCTTGGGTCAGCAAAGACTAGGATGGGAGCATGAGTTAAGCGAGTAATGATTTCCCGAAAAGCTCTCTCACATCTTTCATCCCACCGCGGCCCAAATGGTTCGAAGGGGCCATAGTGTCTCTGCAAAGGCGGCTTTGGAGGCCTCCGCTTATTCTGGGTCTTAGATTTGTTCTTGTTGGACTGGTATCCCCTGGTAAGATCATTCAGAGGTTTTACAATCGTAGCATAGTTCTTCACAAATCTGCGGTAGTAGCCACTAAATCCAAGAAATGTCTTGAGTTCTCTGTAGTTAATGGGACGTGGCCAGGTAGTGAGTGCTTCTATTTTATCGGGGTCAGTACTCACACCCTCTTGGGACACGATGTGACCTACATACTTCACTGAGGTTTGGCAGAACTGGCATTTATCAATTGAAAGCTTCAAACCGTATGCCTCCAACCTGTCGAGCACTTTAAGAAGTCTTTCTTCATGTTCCTCCAGGGTTCTTCCAAACACAATCAGGTCATCCAAGTAAACTAACACCTGCAGTAAATTCATGTCTCCCACGACTTTTTCCATAAGACGTTGAAATGTGGCAGGTGCTCCAGAAATCCCTTGGGGCATGCGTTTGAACTGATAAAACCCTAATGGGCAGATGAAGGCTGTCTTCTCCTTATCTTCTTCACCCAGAGGGATCTGGTAGTATCCACTCCGAAGATCCAGCACAGAGAACCACTGACTACCCAGCAAACAGTCCAAGGCATCTTGTACTCGAGGCATGGTGTACTGATCAACTGTAGTGCGCCTGTTTAGGGTGCGGTAGTCAATACACATCCAGATTTTTCCACTCTTCTTACGAACGACCACAATGGGTGAGGCATAGGGGCTTCGTGACTCTGTGATGATACCATTGGCGATCAGCTCTTGAAGATGATGGCGCATGTCTTCCATCTCAGAGATGTCCCCCCAATCCTCCTAGACCTCTCCCTGAAGGGTCGGGGATCTTGTAGCCTGATATGGTGTTCCACTCCCTTTGCACATCCCACGTCCCACTCATGTAGTGAGAACACCTTGGATCTCTCGCAAAGCTTCTTCCTCAGGCGATCCTTCCACTCCTCAGACAGCGGTGAGTCCCCGAAGTCAAACTTCGCAGGATCTATCATTGGAACTTCAGCTTCACACTGGGGTCTCACAACGCTTTCAGGCTCAAAAATGTCTGCAATCTTCTGCCCTGGTTTTACAAACACATCACGGCGTGTTTCATTAGCAACCAGTATCGTCACCTCCTCCTGGGCTTCAGCAGGTAGGGTTATGACTCCGCTGAGAACCAGCACTCCTTCTGGGAGCCCTCCCTTGGTTGGCTGCTCTACCACAGCTAATGTTCCCTTACTGCCTTTTAGGCAGGTACTCCTGACAATCACCTCCTTTTCTGACATGGCAGGCACCACTAAAGGGACTGGGCCCGCATACCTCAGTGCTCCGACTGGCAAATCAGGCATCACTTTTCTCGTGTCCTCAATTTTTCTGTAAGCCTCGGCACAGTGTGTGTGTATCACCAAGGTATTCAGATATTGATCTCCTGCTTGCTGTCTGCAGTAATCGGCCAGTATCCTAAAGAGGCTGGAGTTGGTCCCTATTAGCACAGACACATCAGAGGCTCCTTTGAGGTCAGGGCATATTAAAGCAGCAGTGTCCACCTCCTGTCTTACCCCAGCAATCTCTTCGGGGAATTCCAGGTGTACTATGACATAGCCCTGATAAGGGTATTCATCCATGCTGAGGCCACACAGACCAATGCCAGTCAGTGGCTGTATGGGCAGGTGCCTAAGCATCTGTTGGTAGAATGACTGAAATATAATAGTCACTTGAGATCCAGTGTCAAGCACGGCTTTACACTCCGCCCCTTCAATCCTCACCATGACCTCTGCTCGAGGCCCTATCAATCCTGCAGGGATCCCAGGTGGTTGGTCTCTTCTGGGGGAATCTTCAAATCCTCTAGGCCTAGGTGGTCTCCGTCCCCGGACCTTCTGGCAGCTACTGGATCTCTCCCAACTGATCCTCAGCTTTTCATACACTAAGGAGGGGTTCTCTTCCTTATGGCAGTTAGCAGCACTGTGCCCATCCTGACCACACCGGTAGCAAAAGAAGTGTCCTTTCTCCATTCGGCGAGGTGGGACGGTGACTCTAGATACTGACTTCTCTATCATCACAGTCTGAGGCTCCTTATTCCTGGAAGTCTTAGCTTGGTCAATGATGCTTTGCAGCTCAGCTATCCGTTCTGTCAGGACCTGCATTTGTTGGGCAAGTTCCTCTGTGGTGCTCACCATCAGTACACTGGCCACTGGCTGTGGCGTCGTACTGGCTGGTTCCAATGTTTGGGCTTCCCAACACTCGCTGGCTGCCTGCCTTTCTTCTTCTTCCCTGACCTCCTTTATCAGCTGGGAGTAACTTGGGGGATGTTCCTGCCGTTCTCTTAGTTGGAGATGAAGTAGGATTGGGTTCCGATACTGAGTCCCTCTTACAACTTGAGCCAGTCTGGTCTGATCCATCTGCTCAGCAGTCACTGCTCCCCTCATAACAGCTCTCTGAAGTAGTCTCTCCAGCCTCTGTATATAGGCTGAAATTTTCTCACCCCTTTGCTGTTGGGAATTAATGAATTTACAGTAACTGTCCTCAGGGCCCTCTACGCTCCCAAAGGTATTATCAAGGGCCTCTAGGCAGTCCTTCACACTGACCTCAGGGTCAGTGAGCTTCAGGGTGCGAATTACATCTAATGCTGGGCCACTAAGGCTCTCTATTAGACATCGTCGCTTTTCTACATCGGGTACGGCCCACTCCCGCAGCATTTCAGTAGTATGCTCCGACCAGAGTTCAAATTCCTCTTCCCCATCAAATAACCTTAACTTACGAAAAGAGTTTGACGTAGCATAGGCCAACACAATCTTTTCTAATATATGCCCCAGTGCTTTTGCCCAATCATAGGCTGAGTCTGCCACCCCTGAGCTAGAGGCTGCAGGACTGGGGCCCAACAAACCTGACATATTAGCCATTATACAAACAGTAGTTTCCTCAAAATATAAACATAATTATTTCCCAATACAGTGGAACACTCAACAAGTGCTTGCGAGGGGTACTGACCCAGGGATCCCGGACGAGCCCCCAAAAATGTAACCCTTCTGCCCCTCTGAGTTGGCAGCAACAAGGGCCGGGTTCAGTATCCAGGGGTTCCGTTTCAGTAACACAATGCATGACCGGCTCGAGCCCCCACCCAGTGACCTGGGACACTCACATACCACACCCCCCTGGGCGCCTCTAGGAGACAATACTTCCCCTCTCGCAAGCACGGAGTCTGAGTGTAGCAAAATCTTTTTTAATAAAGGAAGGAATCAATGCGGCATCCCATTGGAGAAACACCACAAACAGGGTTATAACACAAACCATAAACAAAAACCCACCTCCAAGTACGTTTGGCACTGTCCTTTTTCCGCTTAGGGTTTTAAGTCCAATCACCCCAAAGTCCAACAACCCAAAAGTCTCTGGTCAATGCCACCCCAGAGTTCGAGAGTCTATCTGTAGAGGTCCCTCCCCCCAGCCTGGGTAGAAAGGGACACCTTACGTGGTTCGGGGCCAACTGCCCTGCCTCTCCGTGGGTTTCTGCTTCCGCCTTCTCCACGAACTGCTCCGCTTTACCAGCTGCTCCACTCTGCTCCTCCAGCCGTCCTCAGGAACTGCTCCGTTCCACCAGCTGCTCTGCTCCATGAGCTGCTCTGCAAAACTGCTCGGCTCCACTCACTCTGTGGGCCGCTCCACCCATCCCACAGCTACTCTGCTCTGCTGCCACCAGCCGTCCCCGCAACTGCTCCACTCCGCCAGCTGCTCTGTTCCACAGCATATCTTCAGGCTCCCCCACTAGTTAGCACAGTACTCAGTGCTCTCAGCTCAGTCATTTCAGCTCTTTTGTGATTTCAACTCTTAGTGATCGCAGCTCTTAGTGGGGGAGCCCCAGTGCTAGTGCACCATTAGCCCAAAGTGCATTCAGCTCAGTAACCTGTATTTAGATTCTTGAGGGAATAAAAAAATCAACTCTGACATTCCACAGTGGAGAGAGGAGGGGGTGCAACTGGTGCTTCTGGCTCCACAAGGAGGCTGCACCACCAGACACAGATACCTATCCCCAGCCTCTCTCACTTCACTGGGTTTTGGAACCCATGTCCCTTGTCTAGCAAGTACCACCCAACTGAGGGTGAGTCATTTGTCACCAAGCAGTCCCACCGCTCAGCAGTCTGGGATAGGGTAGGCGTGCCTATGCAAATACACTCTCTGACATTCTTTCCACCAGATGTCAGGGTAGAGCTTATCCTGACTCTGCTTACATGAGCATATCTCTCTTCTGTGTCTGTCAGGGCTTTAACACCAAAGGCTCTGGGCTACTGGCTTTGCAGCAGTGTTGCTGCTAGGCTTCTTATGCAGACATTACGGTAGCTCTAGCTGCTCTGCAGGATTGTAGCACTTTAGAACTGGTGCTTTGAAATGCTTGTTCTTGGGTTTAATCCTTTAAAAACACAGCTGGACTTGTATGTGTTCTCTGCTGAGCATATAGTAGAAACTTTTAAAAAACAATATAATCATTTAGTAATTATTATTACTACAAAAGTGATGAGGAGCTATCCTACACTGCATCATTGCGTATTAACTGTCTCAAGAGTTCACAGGCTTCTGATAGGTGTGTGCAGAATCTGAAAATATAAGGCCATCCCTGTGAATTGCTGGCCTCCCTTTACATCCTTTGGTCCAGGCATTTTCTTAATGGCTTCCATTCTCAGGGCCTGGTCGGAAACCCTGAAAGCCAACATATATCCCATGTAGGAGACCTCAATTCTCTTCAGTTTCAACTTGTTTGCTTTAGTCTCATCTTCCACTCCCAGCACCTGTTTAGGGGTGGCTGTAGCTCGGTGGTGTGGCCCTGGATTGCTTCTTTCTTGACAGTTCCTTCTCCTACAATAAGAATGTCATCAGTTATAGTCTTGATGCCTGGAAGTCCTTCCAAGCTGCCTGTTTACTCTGTTTCTAGGTGCTTCTTTGTTTGCCTGTTAATCACACTCTTCTTTGCTGTTGGTCTTCCTAGACTGACCACTGCCACCAGGGATGTAATATGCGATGCTGGATAGTAACATGAGCGCACTCCCTGTTTCTAAAACTAAACTAGCTTTTTATTAAGAGCATAGATGCTGACTTCATGGGTGTTTTAGGGCTGCAGCACCCATGGAGATAAATTAGCGAGTGCTTAGCACCCACCTGCAGCCAAGCTCCCCTTTCTCCCCCCCACACTCCTGCCTGCCTGTGGCCTCCATCGATGAACTCCTCCCTCTCCCTTCCAGTGCCAGCTGCATGCTGCAGAACAGCTGTTCAATGGTGTGCAGGAGGTGCTGGGAGGGAGGGGAAGGAGCGGGGATGGGGCTCACTTGGGGGAGAGGGCAGAACTGGGCAGGGAAGAGGCAGGATGGGGTTGCAGCCTTGGGGGCTAGGGGTGGAGCAGGGGTAGGAAGAGGTGGGGTGGAGGTAGGGGCTTGTGGGAAAGGGTGGAGTGGGGGCAGGAAGAGGTGGGGCAGGGTGGAGGCTTAGGAGAAGGGGTGAAGTGGGGGTGGTGCCAGGAGTGGAGTTGAGGCAGGAAGAGGTGGGGCCTTGGGAAAAGGGGTGGAGTGGGGGCAGGGCCTGGGGCTGAGCAGGGGCTGAGCACTCCGAGGGAAAGCCAGCACCTCTGATTAACAGAACTATTTACAGATGTGCTACTACTGCTACTAGAATTCCAGCCATATGCTCAGAAACTGGCTTCTTGGTGCCTCTTCCCTCCTGCAACCTATGCTTCTCCCTCCAAGTTTTATGCAGGTTGTTACACAGAGTATTAAGGCAATGAATTTTATTTCCTGGATGCAGTAATGTGACCTAGTTGAGGTTGCAATATTTAATACCCCTGTGACATGCCAAGATAATGTATCAATTAAATCTGATGCTAGCTGTTTCACTGTGAGAAAACTAGCCACAATAGAAGTGTTCTCTGAAGCTGCTTGAGTTTTGTTTCAAGTTCTCAGTGACCTGAGACAGAGCAAGGTACAAGCAGAAAATTATCTGATGTACTGAATTGCCAGTCAGATTAGTAGACTATTCCATCCAACTATATGTTAATAACTAATTAAAAGATCTGCAATATTAAATTAAGTACTTAATGTCTGTACAGTTCTTTCAGAGCCTGCAAGGGAAAAAGCTTTTGTATACAAGTCCTAAGTAGTTAATTGTTGTTATTGCATTATGCTGACAGTCTGATTCATAGTCACACACTTTAGCCTTTTTCTTTTAACATGCTGCATGCTTTCCATAGTGTTTCAGAAAGCATTTCCAAGCTATACTTGGTGTAGAATTTCACAAAGAGAAATTGAGAATCATTTTTCTTAGATATGTATAATAAGCTGTCTATACATTAGTCCAGGGGTAGGCAACCTATGGCACCTGTGCCTCAGGCGGTATGCGAGCTGATTTTCAGTGGCACTCACACTGCTGGGTCCTGGCCACTGGTCCGGGCGGGCTCTGCAATTTAATTTAATTTTAAATGAAGCTTCTTAAACATTTTAAAAACCTTATTTACTTTACATACAACAATAGTTTTAGTTATATATTATAGACATAGAATGAGACCTTCTAAAAACGTTAAAACGTATTACTGGCACACGAAACCTTAAATCAGAGTGAATAAATGAAGACTCGGCACACCACTTCTGAAAGGTTACCGACCCCTGCATTAGTCTGTTCTTAGTTACATCGTCAACTGCTTCAGCTTCCAAGGTTACAAAAGCAATTTTTTGGGAAGCATAAGTGGGAGTGTTGTTAAATGCTTTAATTGGTTTTAGCACTTAAAAACCTTCCAGAACAAGTTGTCATAGAATAATCTTGAAATCTGATAATGTCTTTTTTTTTTTAAGACCTACTCAAGCCACACACTTCTCAGCTATATGGAGAAAAACATCAAAGCCTATTACTATGATCTCTGATAGCCAGTTAATAGCAAATTGCTATCCTGCTGCCAACAGTGTAACAGCTGTTTTTAAAGTAACACTTTAAAATACATATTTTTCAGAATATTCATGGAGGGGGAGGTTATATCAACTTCTGAAGTCCCAGTTAGCTTCAGCCAGCCCCAAATAAAGCATTTTCAACTACAGCTGTTATAAATAGAACTGGGGAGTGCTGCAAAGCCCCTTTCACAGAACGAAAGCAAGATAAAATGTTATAGCATCCTAGCTCATGCTCTCTAAGTCTAGAGGGAAAACTGCTGTGTGCGAAACAGTGACTTCCATTTTCTCGTAACAGACTAGTATTTAAGTCAATTTCAATGGGACATAACTGAACCAATATCCCTTAGCTGGGTCACAGTTCTCAGCAGAAATTTCTCTCTACAATGCGCAAACAATGTACTATGAGTCTAAAATACTTCTGCTTTTGATTAAGAAAACCACCACAAACACCATGTTTCTTCTGTTACAGGTTACAGCAACTCTGAGCTCTACATAGGGAAAATTCTCAAAACGTCAGGATGTAGTAACAGACAACAAAAGGGGTCATAATTTCATAGCTACATGCACCACCTGGATTCAGTCCAAAGCACATGAGATTTGGAGAAGTAAGGAGACCAATCCAGATTTCCAGCCCCTAAATTTGGGGTTGTGTGAATAAGAGGTTTTGGAGCAGGCTCTTTTGGGGCCATAAAGTTCAAATCCAGGTTTCTTTCCTGGAGTTTTAGTCCCTGTATCCAATCTAATCATTTATGGGTTTTTGCTGTTGCTTTACAAAGCATTACAGATCACTTTTGTTAGATTCAAAATGTGGTCAGATGTCAAACCTGATTTTTCTCTCACTTTCTGCTTGCCAGTACTATGCTCTTACAACAGCTATTGGACTGAGCCATTACACTATCATCAAAATGAAAAAGATTTAAGGGATCATCTCCAAACAGATGGAAAATGCTTCTAAGGAGGGTAACACTAAGTGCTTAAACAACATGGAATACTGTTATAAGTTTTGCGGCCATTGTTAAGATTTATGGGGGTGCTTATATTTTATTATAATTGCTTACAAAATCTAGAGATTTATTGTGAATTTAAAGTCACTGTGGAAGTCTCGTGCTTGATCCATTGTCAGTAATCTGTGATCACTTGTAAAGCATTTCAGCAGGTACCTATTACCTAATTCACTACATAGAAGCCTTTAAAGTTCTCCTGTGAATCCTCATATTTGAGCTCTAACTAGTAAAGGGCCATAGCAGTGTTAAAAATCCTGCTTGCAGCTAATGCACCGAGTGTGCATATGTGTGAGCAATTTCCCCTGACAGGCAACAAGGGTTGCCAAACAGACTGCTGAGAAGTATTTTGGACTTGGAAAATAAGCAATAACACCTCAGGTAGTTGAAGTTCTTGTGCCTTGTATAACTACATATCTTGGTGTGTGCATATGGAGAGAAGGGGTAATCTATTGGGAAGATAGATTAAAGCGAGGCACAGTTGTTGGATTAGATAGACAATACCAAACAATTGCTATGATTTATATTAAAACAGCATAAATAGATAACAAATAGTAAGCAGACAAAGCTGTAAAGGTGCATAGGGGAAGAACAGATTTTTACAAAAGTAGGGGTGCTTCAATGGCTGGGGCACTAACCTGGTACTTGGGAGGCTCATATTTGATTTCTTGCTTTGCCATGGGCTTCCTATGTGACCTTGGACAAATTACTGAGGGTGGGGTTTTTAAAGGTATTTAAACAAAAAGTCCTTCACACAATGCACAGTCAACCTGTGGAACTCATTGCCAGGAGATATTGGGAAGGTCAAAAGTATAATTGGATTCAAAAAAGAATTGCGGTAGATACATTTGTAGATACGTCCATCAGTAGCTATTAGCCAAAATGGTGTCCCTAGCCTCTGATTGCCAGAAGCTGGGACTGGACTGGGGCCAGGGCAGGGAAGGCCAAGCTCCTGCTGGGATGGGGTAAAGATCAAGCTCCTGCCAGGGTCCAGGCAGGGAGAAAGAGGGAGCTCCTTTTGTGGCTTGGGCGGGTGGGAAGAGTGAGCTTCTACCAGGAGCTGGGGGCGGGGTTTGGGGGAGAGAGAAGAGCAAGTTTTGCCAGGGTGGGAGCAGTGAGTTCCTTCCAGGGTTGGGTGGAGAGGATGGACAGTGAGCTCCTGGGGGAGCACAGAATGTGCCTCTCTGTGATGGGGTGTACTTACCCTGCCCTGGTCCCACAATGGTTAACTGGGCATTGCAGGCTGAGGAAGCATGCCCATCACCTCCGCTGGGCTTGCTCAGCCTGGAGGCAAGATATGAAAGGAAGCAGCCAGCTCAGTCTGGGCAGGCTGCTGAAGGGAGAGGATTCAGACTGCAGGTTCTTTCCAGTGAGCTGCTACAGGCCCCAACCCTAGGGCCAAGGCCAACAGAGCCCCAGATGGATTCCAGGCTACCTGACAAACATAGAGGCTGTGCTGTCAGGAGCCACGCTGCCTGAGGACACTAGAGACCCATGGAGCTATGGACCATTGCTGGTGAAGACAGGGTAGGAAGCAGCCCAGGGATTTAGACTTTGATCCAGTGGGTGAACTGGGGAACGAGTCAGCATGTTTTGGGAGAATCCCCGCTGACTCATTGGTAGTAGCCCCGCCACTGCCATGGCCCTGGGCTGGGGCTCAGAGGAGCAAGGAGGGCCCAATTCCCCATACTCTGGGCGCCACACACCCCTGAGTGGTGCCCCACTTCCCCAATAGGCCAATAAGCCACACAATCCCACAGAGGGATGCAACTTTATTATCTCTGGCCATCAGGCCATGCTGTCCAGAGCAGCAGGGCAACTTTGACTTCAGCCACTTGGCTGTACTACCATGTTTTCTAGAAAGGGTTATCAGCATAGCATGTGGTACAGCTTCTTCCCTTTCTTTTGACCACATGTGACTTGGCACCCTGTGATGGTGAGTACCTATCTCAAAACACTCTCCAGAATAGGTCAAATTTAAATGCCTGCGCATGCCCTAGTTTAACCATTACTGATTTAAGAGAGGACCTCTTATCCCACGACTGCTTACTTTGCTTCAGAGCCTTGTCAAAGCCTTTCTGAAAGTCCAAGTACACTATATTGACTGTATCACCCTTGTCAACATGTTTGCCACCCTCAAAGAATTCTAACAGATTGGCGAGGCATGGTTTTCCTTTACAAAAGTCATTTTGACACTTCCCCAACAAGTCATGTTCATCTGCGTGTCTGATAATTCTATTCTTCACTATAGTTTCAATCAGTTTGCCTAGTATTGAAGTTAGGCTTATTAGTTTGTAATTGCCAAGATTGCTTCTGGGGCCTTTTCTAAAAACTGGTGTTACATTAGCTATCCTGTAGTCATCTGATACAGAGGCTGATTTAACTGATAAGTTACATACTAGTAGTTCTGTGATTTCATATTTGAGTTACTTCAGAACTCTTGGGTGAATTCCATCTGATCCTGGTGACCTATTACTGTTTGTTTTATCAATTTGTTCCAAACATCTCCTCTATTGACAATTCAGTCTGGGACCGTTCCTCAGATTTGTTATCTAAAAAGAATGACTCAGGTGTAGGAATCTCCCTCTCATCCTCTGCAGTGAAAACCAGCGCAAAGAATTGAGTTTTTCTTTCCTCCGTGGTCCTTTAGCACCTTAGTCACCCAGTGGCCCCACTGATTGTTTGGCAGGCTTCCTTAAACTAACTTTTTTTTTTAAGCTTTTCTTGCTAGTTGCTCTTCAAATTCCTTTTTGGCCTTCCTAATTATACTTTTACACTTGACTTGCCAGAGTTTATGATCCTTTTTATTTTCCTCACTAGGACTTGACTTCCAGTCTTTAAAGGATGTCTTTTTGCCTCTAATTACCTTTTTTACTGTGTAGTCATGGTGTCCTTTTTGTGGTTTTTGATTTGGGGTATAGATTTAGTTTGAGCCTCTATTATGGTGTTTTTTAAATGGTTGCTGTGTAGCTTGCAGGCATTTCATTATGGTGATTGTTCCTTTTAATTTCTGTTTAACTGGCTTCCTCATTTTTGTGGAGTTCCCCTTTTTGAAATTAAACACTACTGTGGTGGGTTGCTTTGATATTTTCACCCTTACAAGGATGCTAAATTACATTATGGTAGCTATTACTGAGTTTGTCAGCTATACTCACCTCTTGGACCAGATCCTATGCTCCACTTAAAACTAAATCAAGAACTGCCTGTCCTCACGTGGATTCCAGGACTAGCTGTTCCAAGAAGCAGTCATTAATGGTATATAGAAACTTTATTTCTGCATCCTGTCCTGAGGTGACATGTACCCAGTCAATGTGGGGATAGTTGCAATCCCTCATTATTATTGGATTTTCTGTTTTTATAGCCTTTCTAACCCCCCCGCCGAACATTTCCTAATCACCATCCTGGTCAGGTGGTTGGTAGTATATTCCTACTGCAATACTCTTATTGTCATATTCATAGCAATTGTATGATATTGTTTGATTCATTTTAAGATTTTTTACTATATTTGACTCTGTGCTTTCTTTCACGTATAGTGCTACTCCCCCACCAACCTACTCTCATTCCTATATATTTTGTACCCTGATATTACTGTGTCCCCTTGATTATCATCATTCCACCAAATTTCTAGGATGGCTATTATATCAGTATCCTCATGTAATACCAGGCAGTCAAGTTCACCCATCTTAGTATTTAAACTTCTTGGATTTGTATACAAGCACTTATAAAATTGGTCAATATTTAGTTGTCTTCCTTCATGGATGTAATTAAATAGGACTTCTTTTGTTTGACTCTTTATCTTCAGTTCCTGCTTGTACTTTATCAACTTCTATCTTCCCTCTTCTCTAGAATACTGAGAATCCTCTTTAATAAATCCTCTCCTAAGGAATGTCTGTCTGAACTGTGTGCTCCTCTGTACTTGTCTGCTTTCCCCCAGCTCTTAGTTTAAAAAGGTTGTAGAGAAGTTTTTAATTTTTTGCTCCAGCAATCTAGTTAAATTTCAATTTTGGTAGAGCCCATGCTCCTGTTGGCTGCTTCTTTCCCAAAAGGTTCCTCATTTCCTAATAATGCCTCCTCCATGCATTGAGACCCTGCAGTTTTACCTGTCTTTCTGGCCCTGCACGTGGAACTGAAAGCATTTCAGAGAATGCTATCATGGAGGCCTTGGACTTTAATCTCTTACCTAGCAGTCTAAATTTGGCCTCTTTGACCTCTCTCCTCCCTTTCCTAGGTCCCTGATACCTACACATATCACAGCCACCAGATCCTCCCCAACAGTGCTCACATGTCTTTCTAGATGTCTTGAGGGCTGCAATCTTCACACACAGCAGGCAATTCACTAGGCAGTTCTCCTGATCATTACAAACCCAACTATCTATAGTTCTAATAATTGAATCCCCCTTCAATATTGCCTATCTTTCTAATAACTGGGTCCCTCCCCAGGAGACACATCCTCTGCGCAAGGATACAATGATGTCATCTGGAAGTAGGGTCCCAAATATAAGATTCTTTGCCGCTGCTCCAACTTGATGTTCTCCTTCCCTGAGACTTTCATCCTCCTTGACAGCACAGAGGCATCAGACTGGGAATAGGACAGCTCTGAGTCATGGAACGTCTCCTCTATATACCTCTGTCTCCCTTCACCCCTCCAATTCAGCCACTGTAGTCTCACCAAATGCACACAGGTGCCACCTGCCCACGAAACAGGTAATACTTGCTGCATTCGGTGCAATAAATGGAATAGCCCCATTCTGCTGCTGGACTTCTGCTGGCATTATTTTTTGTGTTTTGTGTTTATTGGCATAAGATTAGAGAACGTTTGTTAGGTACATCTGGCTCTCATGCTCCCTCGCTAAACTCCCTAGCAAAACTCCCATTCACTAGCTCCTCTGGTTGCTTAGGAGCTGGCTTTTAAAATCCCTATTCTCCCTGAGATAGAGTGACCAGATGGGACAGTCCCATTTTTGGAGACTTTCTTATATAGGAGCCTATTACCCCCCACCCCCTGTCCCATTTTTTTCCACAGTTGCTATCTGGTCACCCTACCCTGAGACAATGTACTGTGGGTAGGCTGCTGGTGTCAGGGCTCTGAGTCAAAGTTGCACAGCACAGAAGCACCCAGAGTTACAGGCAGATGGTGACACAGCTCCATTCTGGTCTGGGTGAACCTGCAAAGTCTCACAGCCTGTTACCTGCCAGCCAGCCCCCACATCAGGAAAGCCAGATACAGGCCACTAATAGGCAGAGGGAAAACAGAGCATCTGCACAAAAGACAGTAGTGGGCACAGAGAAACAAAAGGCTAGCATGAGAGTTATCAAGACTGAGAAGGAGACAGACTTCTGGCTGTTAGGGCAGCTGTTCTGGCTTAGGTTAGCAGTTCTCAACCAGGGGTCCACAGCCCACTGGGGAGCTGTGAGCTGGTTTCAGGGATCCTCAGGGCCCCACAGCTAAAGCCCAGAGCCCGAGCCCTGGCACAGGGCTGAAGCTAGGAATGGAGCTGCAGGACTGAAACATGGAGCCCTGAGCCCTGGCACCCCCATGGGTCTAAAACCCAGAACCCCAAGCCCTAGTGCATCCATGGGGCTGAAGTCTGGAGCTGTGGGGCTGAAGCCCAGAGTCCCGAGCCCCCGCGCAGGGCTTAAGCCCTGAACTACCCCACCATCTCCCCTGGGCCCTGGATTTTTTATAGCATTTTGCAGGTGAGGGGGGCAGCTCTCAGAAAGAAAAAGGTTGAGAACCCCTGGCTTAAGTAACTAACTGCAGGAGAGGACTCATGGCTAAAGATCCTGAGTGGAGAGAGGCACCCATCTCTGGCCCAGTCAGGTGCGTCAGGTCAGCCACTTAAGCACAGTACTTAAGCCACTTTTCCTAGCTCTCGCCTTGGCATTTCATCTCTGTCTAGCTTAGCCAGGTGACTCCCTGTTCAACTGGATGGCTTCTGAAAGTCCTCTCCTTAGGTGCCTAACTCTCCCCAAACATTGTAGGGGACCCTGGGCACCTAGCTTGAGGCTTAAAATTCCACTGGGCAGCAGACTGCCTAAGAGTTGCAACACTGAGCCTAACTCCTAAGTCCCTTTGTGAATCTAGCCCTAAGTATCTTTATGGATCTGGTCTTTAGGAGCATAAGACCCACTGACTTCCAATGAGATTTAGACTCCTAAGTCACTTTTGAAAATGGAACTTAGCTATCTAAGTCATATAGACATTGCAACACTGAGTGGAGCAATGCCTAAAACACCTTTACAAATCTGGGCCCTTGTGTGTCAATTTCCCATCTGTAAAAGGGGGATAAATAATATTTCCCTACCTCACAGGGGTGAGGAGGATAAATACACTAAAAGATTGTGAGACACTTAGATATTACAGCGATGGGGACACTACAAGTACCTAATCTAGACAGAAAAGCATAAAGGTGAATGGAAAAGCTTGCATAAATAACTAGAAAAAATTTGATTATGGATCAACAGCAAAATGTAGCTGTGGATTTAAAGGGATGCATTTTTAAAGGGTTGGTATCTAAACTGCACCTGCAATACTGGCGCATGCAAATCCACACTTGTTCAGGCTCTGAGTATTTGTATGTACTAAATAAGGATGATGCATGCAGATACTCACTTTACAAATACACAATTTGTAGCTAACTTCTACATCCAATTTCTGAAAATTTGGCTCCAACACTACAAATAGAGATGTATCTTAAATCCAAAATATTTGAAAATCATTTTCTCCTTCACAACTTAGCTGCAAATGTGCTGGCTTGGGTAGCAAGAAATTGAATTGAGGATTTCACAAACTATTACAACAGAGCAAGCGTGAACAGAACTGTTCTGCTATATGGAGGACAGTTCTAGACTCTGGCCTCAATGGCAAGTGAGAAAAGGAGTAACTGATTTTTAAAATTTAATTAAAAATTTAAAGCTTACAAATATAGACCAGGTCTTAATCACTGGCTTCTGTTTTCCTGGAGCAAATAATTATGGGTATAATTTGTCATTAGATTTCTGACTGAATTCTTAAATTAAGTTCTAAGGTACATCTATCCAGGGATGAAAGCCCCATGGCATGGCTGCGGCTGGCCTGGGTCAGCTGACTCAGGCTCATGGGGCTTGCGCTGCAGGGCTAAAAATTGCTGTGTAGACATCTGGGTTCAGGCTGGAGTCTGAGCTCTGGGATCCTCCACACTCACAGGTCCCAGAGCTCAGGATCCAGCCTGAGCCCAATATCTACACAGCAATTTTTCAGCCCCAAAACCCAAGCCCGGCAAACCTGAGTCATCCATGGGTTATTTAATCCCATGTAGACATACCCTTAAAAGTAAGGGCCAGATTTTTAAAGGTGTTTAGGTGCCTGAAGATGCAGATAAGTGACAACTTGCAGATAGGTCCAAGTATCTTTGAAAATCTGGCTCTAAGTCATCTAAACTGCATGTGCAAAGTAATTGCAAGTGCAGTGATTTGAGCCTGCATCACTGTGGTACAAACCAACCCAACAACAACAACGAAAATTAAGAAAATTCATCCCTGCTGTAGTTATGCCAGGGGAAAAAAGGCTGGTACATTTTCTTTTGCTGATTTTTTTTAATTCGTTTAACTTTAATGCAGCCCATACTTGTCTTCATATGAATTATTTGGTTTCCAGTACTACCAGCTAAAAATAGATGCCTCTCACGGTAAAGCAAAAGAGAGGGGTATTATTGGTGTGGCAAATTGCCAGCAATATTATGATGGGTCCCATGCTTTCTCCTCTTATGAGGGTTCAGGGCAGCATTTCTCACCCCTGAACTGAGGTATCAACTGTCCCACTAGTGTCCCAGAAAAGGGGAGTGGAGAGGGAGGGACCCAGGCCCCCCTCTACTCCAGGTCCCAGCCCAGGGGCCCTAGGGAAAGCAGTAAACCACTTGAACTAGCAATTCCTTCCCCTGGGCTACTTTCCTCTCCAGCCCTTCAGCTTGTGGGGCTTCCAGCCCTCTCTCCACTTGGGCCAAGTTTCTCCCAACCCCTTGTGTCTGTAGAGTCCCTCTGCTCTGCACAAGCCAGGTTTCCCTTTACCTAGGGTCTTGGTCTTCTGGCCCACCACAGCACTTCTCCAAACTGCTCTCTGCTCCAACACCAAACCACTCTGCTTCAGCTCCTCCAACTGTCTGATTGAAGCAGGGGTGGGATGGGGGGGAGGGGGCAGTTATCAGGTGATGGGCTTCAGGTGCTCTAATTGGCTTAATTGGTTTCAGATGCTCTAATTAATCTGTAGCAGCCTCTCTTCCCTCTACAGGGAATAAGGCTCTCACTATCCTGGGGCTTACATATCTCCCATCTATCACTCTCCAGCTGCCTCTGCTCGGTGTCCCCGTCAAGTTCCCTTCGTTTCGCCCTATGACATCACTCCCAATCCTGTTTTTTCATTAGTTGTCCCATGTATTTATTTGGTATCACAGAGCTGTGGACCCTCCCCTTAGGCTGCGTGGAGGTCCTTTAGCAGTGGGCAGGCTTTGCCTGCCCACTTCCTGGGTACCACTTCCTGGATACCAACGGGATCACTCTCTTGCTGCCTCTGCTCAGTGTCCCTGTCAGGTTCCCTTTGTTTGACCCTTTGACCCCCACGCCTGTTCCTGTTGTTGCCTTTGTTGTCCCCCGAACTCAGTTGGGTTCCGGGTTTAGTAGCCCCTCCCTAGGCTGGAGGAGGGGCTTTCAGCAGTGGGCGAGCTAGTGCTCTCCCACATCCCGGTACTCAAAAGGATCACTCTCCTGTTGCCTCTTCTCGGTGTCTCCGTCAGGTTCCCTTTGTTTGACCCTTTGACCTCACTCCTGTCCTTGTTATCTCATTAGTTGTCCCCCAGAATCATTTGGTTTCCAGGCCCTGTGGATCCTCCCCTTAGGCTGGGGGGAGGGTCCTTTAGCAGCCTGCCCACTTCCTGGTTCCCAATAGGATCACTCTGTTGCTGCCCTCTGGCTGTGCTATATCACATGGAACTAGAAGTAAACAAGGAATTTGAAAAAAAAAATTAAAAGGAAAAAAGATGGGGGGCCTATGACAGGAGAGGAGCTGTGTGTGTGTTTCTACTTGATGCTACCACGAAGAAAGAAAATGAAGGACAAAGTGCATTGGCAAAGAATCTAATCCAGTCAACAGAGTTTTAATTATACAAATACATATTTAACAGTTTCATTTATTGAAGAGGGAATGTGGTCATGTGGGTGGGATATTAGGCAGGGACTCAGGAGACTTGGGTATTATTCCTTGCCCTGCCACGGACTTGCTGTATGACCTTGGACAAGTCTCTGTGCCTGTGTTTCCCCTCCCACTTTTTGTCTTGCATTTGTTTTCTATTTAGATTGTAAAATCTTCAGGGCCGAGACTCTCTCACTATATATTTGTACAGCCTGTAGCACAATTGGTTGGGACCTCTAGGCACTTCTGTAATGTCAATAATAATGAATATAAAAGTGATTATAATTTTTAAATTTTCCACTGTCTGCTCAGCAGAGCGCACATACAAGCCCAACTATTTGTAAAGGATTAAATCTAATTTTTTCTCTCCATGCTTTTCTGACAAGCATTGTGGCAAGCTTCCTAAGTTTACCTTCTATTTGCCAAAATCTACTTTGTTACACCCATGCAGTCATATGGGACTGCACTGCTATACACAAAAATGGGTTTGCCTAGGTGTAGATGAATGCACAATTGACCCAGATGGCCAGACTCATCCCTAATATAACTCCACAAGAAATTTATTTGCTCAGTACCTTTTAGGGCCTTAGCATAGGAGCCTGCCTTGCTTTACGTAGTACCTTACTCTGAGTAGCTCTACTGACATCAGGGAGACTATTCATGAAGATACTTCTGATAGTGAAGAAGAGAAGCAGAATTAGAACCTTAATACTATCTGAAGAATAATTTACATTTATTAAAAATAATAACAACTATACTAGGACACATTCTCTTCTGGATTTACTGGCATTCCTCCGGCTGAGGTCAATGTGCGCACTATATATGCATCCAAGGGCAGACTTTGGTTTAATGTTTTGGGTTTTTTAATTAAAATATTTATAACTTTTATACCTGATTTTTTAAACATCATGGTCTTTTCTAAAAAGCTTTTTTGGCATCTTCTGTTCCTTTTGGTGGTAATTATCAGGTCTGTTATCAAGCTCCAGAAACTGCACTGAAAGAAAGTAGAATGTACTATCTGGTTTCTTAACAAATATAGGATTCATGGCCCTTTGGAGCAGTCAGAGGAAATGGGTAGAAACGGGGAACTTGAATAAGAATTCATATGACTCAGATTTTTCATTCTGGATTAATACCTAGTAATAACTGTAGTACTTATAAAGAGTTCTCTGCCCTTTATCAAGGTACTTAGAGAACTGTACAAGACAATATGATTAAAATACACCCTCAATAAAAGTGAAACAAAACTGATAGGAAGCAAAAAAAAAAAAAAAGAAAGAAAGATGGAAAAATTAATCCATGGAAAAGCCCTGCATACTCTGTGGCAAGCAAGACCTAAGCTCAGCAGCAGGGTCCCTGGATCCTGAAGTACCGTGGTATGGCAGACTGGAAAGATATATCTAAATTAGAAATGTGGGATTTTATTGAATTAAATATGTAATTGAGTAAGAGAATCAGTACAGTTGCCCATGTGTTATTCATGTTCATATTAAATTAAATTTGTTTTATTGTAATTATTTTACTTTATAATAGGGTAGCATGTAGGAACCTAAATCAAGGGCGCTGCTGTGCTAGGCATTGTGGGTATGTCTACATTGCAATTAAAGACCCATGGCTCATGGCTGGCCTGTATCAGCTTACTCAGGCTTGGGGTAAGTGGCTGTTTAATTGCAGTATAGATGCGCCGTCTGGCTACACCGCAATTAAACATCCACTTAGCCCAAGTCAACTGACATGGGCCAGTCACAGGTGTTTAATTGCAGTGAAGACACACCCTGTATGGACAAAGTGTACGGTTCCTATGCCAGAGAGTGTACAGTGTCCCCACATTTGTTTCTGAAGTGCTGCAGATTTTTCTCTTGACAATGCAATAGCTGCACTGTAGAAATTGTCAGGGAGCAACCTGAAAACGTTGAAACTTGGGGCTTTGGGCACTTGGGTAGGTACACAAGGCAGTTTGGGACTGTGGGGCATGGATATTAGTTGGATAATAATGCTAAGCTGTTCTGCAGTGATGTAGTTAAAATGACAATATTAACAACTTATTAAAACAATGGAGTAGTTCAGACCTCTCAGAGCTTTTGATTTAGGCTTTTGGAAGACTCAAGACGACAACATTGAATTTGTTTGCACTCAGTTCATGTTTTCATGGTTTTCTTTGCAACCATAATACAATTTTTAAAAAATATAAGCGTGCATATGGTGCCCACAGAGTCATAGAATATATGGCAGCAGTAATAGTAATTCTTTGGCAACAACAAAAACCTTTGAAATAAAAATGTTTTGAGATTATCATAGGTCATAATGGTAGAAGTGGATTTGGAGAGATGTCTAGTAGCAGCACAAGTATGAGGTTGTCTCTAAATTAAACAGGACCTAAGCAGTTTATATTTGCATCTTCTATTTGTGTTGGTTTTCCCTGTTAGAGGATACAACCTGTACTTCTCTGACTGGTCAGGAGATAGCTTGCATCTGTGGCTTTAAGAATTTCTTAATTCAAGTGACTGCCTTGAAAGCTAAGAACTCTTCCAGGCTTGCTCAGAAAGGAAGGCATTCTCACAGGATGATGTCACTGACTATATACACTTTAGAGGGAGGGAGCCCATTCCAGAGTAGTGTGCATGGGAGGGAAGAATGAAGGAATGCTGGAGAAGGTTGACCTAATGCAGTCTCCAAAGTGGGGCCTCTTCAATATTAATTAAAAAAAAAAAGGAGGAAAAGGATAATCTATCTCAGGACTTGGCGCACACTGCATTTTTCATCCACATTGTTGTTTTCCAATTGCTTTGCAGATACTGTGCCTGAATGCAGATATGATAAGAGAAAGATCTGCTCTATTGCATGACCTGGTGCAATCCGTATGTGATGCACTGGCTTAGTAGGATAAGTTCATTATGTCCACAATCTATCAGCTACATTTTGATACCCGGATAATCCTTACCACATGAAATTTGCTGCTGACACTTACCTTGCAATAAGTACATTTTTTGGGCCAATTTACCTCTATAGAACTCAGGCTGTGGCTCCAGTATGAGAAAATCCAGCTGGGGAGCGGATGGTACAGTGGTGTAAGCTGCATATAAACCTTTCTCTGCCAGAGAGGTGGGGCTAGAGCTGTCTGAGCAAGCACATCATGCAGGGAGCTTCTATTGGTGGGGCTTCTATGGAACTACCCTCCATTTACAGAACCCCACAGGTATAGCACTCACTGGTAGTACTGCCTCTCATCCCCCAGGGTGAATCTCCCCAGCAGTACAATCACTCCTCCTGGCACAAAATGCACGGTTTATAATCCTCTGCACTTGCTCAGGTGAATCTGGCTCTTATCCCTAGAGCAGTGATGGCATGAAATGAAAGTTGCTCTTTGAGCAAGAGATGTAATTCCCAGCTCAAGGAAACATACCTGAGCTAGCTCTGATCCAGCTAAGTCTGAGACAGTAGGTACATATTTGGGGTGGCTAGTCCTGCCCATAGCTCACACTGCCACATCTACAGTGTATTAGCTTGATCAGAGCTACCACGGATATGTCTTATTGAGCTGGAAACTACATCCCCAGCTCAAAATGTAGACACACTCTAGGAGTATGTTTTTTCTTTTGCACAATTTGCTTTTAGTTGTATTAATATTAAAGACACTACCACTACTGCACCTGTTATTTCAGCAGCACTGTGATAGTGAACAAATGACTTCTTGATACATTCATTAGAGTTGACAGAAAGACAACTCCCTCTACAGGAGTGTTACAGTCATTTACAAGTCCTAGATATAGCATACCAGTAACTATCTTCTTAGCCTTTTATACCGTACTTTTCATAGTGTGCAATTTCTGTTTCTCTGACAATTGATAGCCCATAATATATCTGAATTGACTATTTCAGCAAACCCTCTAGAAGTCATTTGTGGCATTTTATCATCTCCTCTGATAACTATACTATATCAAATATCCATTATGTTCCAAGTATTGATTTCATGTGGTTAATTTCAGCACCATATTTAGGTTAAATTCTATCCTCGCCACTAATTATTGTAATCAAATGCCAACTATATAATTTCCTTTGAATTAGACAGGATTACAGATTACTCTTTCACGTCTGTATTTTACATGCAAAACTAAGGGGAGGTTGCATAACTGCTGCACCATTGTTGGTGCAGGTATTTCTGGAGAAGTATGAGTTATATCATGAGACCAAGGGAGATCAGAGAGTGAGTGCAGCTGTACTTTCCACATCTGGCCTCAAATGTAGAACCCCCTCAATGGTATCTGGGCATAAATGTGTCTCTTGATTTGTGAGTGCTAGAAAGAGGTTATAATTGGAATCTACAATGGAGCAGGGTACCATGTGTAAGCAGGGTCTGAATGAATGCTTCCTGGTCAGCTAGCTTTGAGGGGAGAGACTTGGGTGTGTTTATGTGAATACAGTTTGCTCCTGCTCTGCTTATTCAGCAAAAAATGATCAACTTTGGCTGGTGTTGGGTACAAATCATCTTAGTACTGAATGCAGAAGTAGTGAAATATGTTTACCAATGTTGTAATTATTGTAGGAATACAGGAAAGCAGGACTGTGCTTAACCTGTCCCAAATGACTCAGCTTAACCTGTCACCCGCAGTTGAAAGAACCTCGTTAAGTCAGAGCCCCATGAAAGTAAAAGGGGTGGGAACAGGTATCCGTAGCTTGGAGGCTGCACACTCTCAAGGGTCTTCCCTAGACGGGTTTAATCTGTTCCTCCCCACTGTTCAAAGAATAGAGATAAATAGGCTTCATTAGGAGTCTCTTTGTTATGTTAAATGCCCAATCAGAGCTGAAATCAGTTGTGGTAGGATTGTGTTTCTGCCCTGCCTGCTAAGAGCTAAAAATAATTGAGAGCTGAAATCACTTGAGATGGGGCAGGATAAGAGACTGATGTGCAGAGGTCACAGCAGAGAGACAGGTAGCAGCAGAAGGTGACTGACAGCTGGTGAATAGGCAGCTGGTGCAGTGGAGTGGCGTGATGAGCAGCCAGCAAGGCGGCTGGTGGAGAGGTGTGACAAGAGTGGTGACCAGGTGGCCAGCAGGGCGGCAGCAGAGAGGCATGATAAGCGGTCAGCAGGGCAACTGGTGGAAAGGTGTGATGAGAGCAATGAGAAGGTGGCCGGTGGAAGCAGCAAGCAGGCAGCTGGCATGAGGCAACCAGCAAGGTGGCCAGCAGAGAGGGGCGGAGAGCGAGTGCCCGAGCAAAGGAGCAAGTGAGGTACCTCATTAGCCCACTCAGGGGGGCGGGGGGTGAACTCCGCAGATGCACTTCTGAACTCTGGGTCTGCACTGATTAAGGACAGCAACTGTGAGTGGGGTGCAGAGCAGGATCGGGCATGTGAAAGGGACTTTTGGGTTGCTGGACTTAAGAACCTGAGGGGAAAAGGACACTGCCCAGCCTACTTGGGGGTGGGTCTTTTAATCATGGTTTATGTTTATGAACCCTATTTGCAGTGTTTTCCCAAATTAATGCTGAGTTACTTCCCTCCTTTAATTAAAGTTTATTTTCTACACTCAGATTCTGTGCTTGTGAGTGGGGAAGTATTGCCTCTCAGAGGCGCTCAGGGGTGGTGTGTCAATTTCCCAGGTTACTGGGTGAGCTCAAGATGGTTCTGTGTTATCTATGGAAAGGAACTACTAGATATTGAACCCAGCCCTGATTGCTGCTGGCCAATCTGAGCTGATAGTTTTTGGTGAGTTCAGTTTCCATATAGATTCTTTTGAATTATCTCAGCCATGGGACTAGTGCAAATGGTTGTAGCTTCCACTCTATCTGGTGACTGGGTCAGGAGCACTGTTAAGTGTATGTGGTGCACTGATGGTGTTTTCGGGAGAGAAGGGAGTGCAAATGTACCCTTTGCACTTTCCTGATTCTGGGCCATTCTGTGCTGGGCTGGTCCCCCACAAACAGTCTGGTTGCTTTAACCTGTATCAGCTGCCAGTGGCTCCAACAGACTGTTAGAATGAATCTTCAGTCCAGGCAGTAAGCCAAGGAATCAGTACTAGACAATACTACAATCTAATCTAGGACCCAGGCAGACTTCTAATATTTTACCTGGCTAAACTGGTATAGATGTGATATGACATGTATGTATATGTGTGTACAGACAATGTGGTCTAGTGCAGTGGCTCTCAACCTTTCCAGACTACTGTGCCCCTTTCAAGAGTCTCTGTCTTGCATATCCCAACTTTCACCTCATTTAAAAACTACTTGCTTACAAAATCAGACATAAAAATAGAAAAGTGTCACAGCACATTATTACTGAAAAAATGCTTTCTCATTTTTACCATATAATTATAAAATAAATCAATTGGAATATAAATATTGTACTTAACATTTAGTGTATGGTATATAAAGCAGTATAAACAAGTCATTGTATGAAATTTTTGTTTGTACTGATTTTGCTAGTGCTTTTTATGTAGCCTGTTTTAAAACTAGGCAAATATCTAGATGAGTTGATGTACCCGTGGAAGACCTCTGTGTGCCCCTAGGGGTATGCATATCCCTGGCTGAGAACCACTAGTCTAGTGCAATTGTTCTCAATCAGGTTCTGGGGCCCCAAGCAGGTTTCAGGGGGGCCTCCAAGCAGGACCAGCATTAGATGTGCTGGGGCCCAGGGCAAAAAGCCAAAGCCCTACTGCATGGGACAGCCCAGGTCCTTGAACCCCACCACATGGGACTCAAGCTGCAGCCTGAGCAATGTAGCTTTGTGGGGGTCTCTGCAGCATGGGGCCCCAGGCAATTGCCCTGCTTGCTACCTCCTAACACTGGCCCTGGCTTTTTATATGCAGGAAATCAGTTATTGTGGCACAGGTGGGTCATAGAGTTTTTATAGCATGTTGGGGTGGATGGGTGGGGGCTTGGGGGATCAGAAGGAAAAAGGTTGAGAACCTCTGGTCTAGTGGATTAAGCTGAGAGCTGAGAGCCAAGAATTAGTAATTTGGAGAAAGAAGGGAAGGATTTAACTGAACTCCAAGCTAGGGAGTTTCTGTATATTTTCTAGTTGTATTAAGCTGTTGTACACACCACTCACTACCCTCTTGTGAAAGAGACTGTTCTGACCTTTTGGTTTTTGCTGTAGAACTATCCAACTGCCCCAGATAGAGACATTAACTTTGAATTTTCTATCTTTCAGATGTATTGGGATTTTTTAAACTACATTCCAACTTTCTTCAAGGTCCACTACAACTCCACCTCATATCTTGTAATAGTCCCCACACCTCCTTTGCTCTGCCAAAGATCCCAGCATAGCCACCCCATTTGTTTTCTTCTCCCATTCCCATCTCTGTGCCATCTTCCATGCTGCACATCTTCCTGCAACACCCTTCTTATCTCTTGCCCTTTTCCCATTCAAATCCCTCCCAAAGATGTGCGCATTCTGTAAGTCTTACTTGAGTCACCATAGAATATTTTACGGAAGGATGATGGGAAGAATTAAAAAATATATCACCTTCAGCTAGTAGCTTCAGGGTATCTTCTGTGTGTATTTTAAACTGGCCAGGGCACGGACTCCATTTTTGTGGGTGTTTTACACCACAAAGTGTATTTTCAGTTCTTAGCAAATAATAATAATGTATTGCTATTACTTAAGTTGCAGTAGCTTAAAAACTTGCTAGCTACTGTAAACACATACACTATACAGAAAAACGTCAGGAAAGAAACCCCTGGCCCAAAAAGCTTACAGGCTGAAGTTATGTTAAGGTTTTCTTTATTGATACATACACATATTTACAACTTTAACACTAGCCTAACCAAAGAGGGTGGGGCTGTAATATGACTGAGGTGGGTGGGAATTTTTCATCCAAGTCCTCTAAGAGCTGGGGCCTTCCTAATATATGTCCTCAAAGCTACATATCACAGCAACTCTCCTTTCAGTGGAGTAGGGAATAATTTGGCTCCCTCCAGAGTCCATCACGTACCATTCCTTGAGATCACCAGAAACTACTACTAGAGAGCAACACAAGGGCTTGTACTGAATATATGTTTGTCTGATAGTCCCCTCCCTCCTTGTAGTCTGAGCTCATTGTTGCCATAGGGTGACATATTGCAGATTCCCCCCCAACCCCTCTATATGCTGAGATGGCACATGTCCTTTGGAACCACACTGGCTCTGCTGAACTTGGGTGACAGATTGTGGAAAGCCATGTACAGAGAGTCCAATCCCCCATTTACATCCCCTCTCTCTGTGACGCCACAAGGGAGTGTCTACTGAAACAAGGGAGAACAAGGCCAAATAGGTTCCATGTCTAACTCTCTAAAAACACAAACTTGAAAATACTGAAACTTATTTTAATAAGTTCTTTCCACTCTGTATTTTTTTTCAATGATCTATTCTGGGAGATAGCTTTCCCCCAAGTGTTCCTGTTTGTCTAATGCACTTGCTGAAAGATGGGATATTATCTGCCTACATGGAAAATGCAGTAGCAGTGTTGTTTCTCTAATTTGCATTATTCATCCAGCACAAGAAAGCTTTGCTTGTCAAGAGGAAGCTCATTGGGCTGGCTTGCTCAGCCTGTTAATAAATAACAGAAAAAGCACTTAAACATCTAAGCACAGAACTTGGGGAGGGGTGGTGGTATTTATTTATACTGTAATGATTGACTGTTTTCTGCGACCACCTCCCTATCAGTCTCATCCTCTATGACAGCAGTTCTTAAACTTGAGCAACTCAAGGACATCCTCTTCCCTACCCCTCCTCTTCCCTACCCCTTCTGCCCCCTCCCCTGAGCACACCCCACTCCTGCTCCTCTCCCTCCCTCTTAGCACCTCCTTCACACAGCTGAACACCTGTTCTGCAATGTGCAGGAGGCCCTGGGAGGGAGGGGAAGGAGTTGATTAGCAGGGCCAGCGGTCCCGGAGATGACTCCATGGACCCCAGTTTGAGAACTGCTGCTCTATGCATTGCTCCATGCTGCCCATCTTACCCTCTTCTCACCTGCCCTGTTCCCCCTCATTCCTCTTCCTAAAAAAAGTAGAACTAATATGACACTTAGTGCCATTGCATTGTTCTTTGCTTGTGTTATACAAGCACTCTGTGTCTATCTTGTCTGTTTAGATATTAAGCTTTTCAGAGCAGGGACCAACTGCTATGAGTTTGTACAGTGCCTTGCACACTGGAACATGATTCTTGATGACTGTTAGTCACTACCATAATAAACATAATGATTAATAAAAGTATTTGTTTAAAAACCAGAGTCAAGAGGATAACTAAAACTCTGACTTTTTTTTACAAAATGACACAAAGTTGTATTTAGAATTGGGGGTTGGATTTGTCTCTATGGCTGCAAAGTTGGCGCATTTCCCCAGCACAAGGGCAGGAGGCCTATGGAGGGAATGCACCTGTTTGGAGCACCAAAAAGCAGCTCTGTGGAAGTTCTCTGAATGATGTGCATGGGAGGAAGATGTGAGAATGACCAGGGTAAGCTGGGACAGGAACAGAGCCAGAAGATCCGTTGCTTCATGAATTCTCCATTTCTAAAGATTGTATCCCTTAATGCCAGTGTTTACTAGTAACTAGGTCTTCAACAGAGCACAGTAGGGTCAATAGCACATCTGGCAGGACCATGAGACTGGCACTTAGCTAGTTTAATGGTCTAGCATGCTTATCATTACTTTTTATATTTATAAACCTGAAAATCAATGACATACCTTGGTATGTCAATTGCAATTACACATACCAATTAAATGTATCCTTGTTGTTTTTATATTCTTGATGTTTTTTTACTAATCTGCTTTAACTAATTAATTCATACAATTAAGGCTTGAAACTCTGGTGCAGAAGCCCTCCAAAAGGCATAAAACACATTTATAATTTATTCAGGAAAAATGTGTCTTGCCAATGTGTCTGATTTTGTGTGTGTGTTCAGCTAGTTTTACTAGGACTTGAGAGCAGAAAGGAAACGAGGAGTCAGATTTCACTATATATGTCATACAAATAGCAGCGCATTTTTCCATCTGTAAACTATTTACCTCTCTCTGATGACAACACTAGTTTTGATTTATTGTACAAACCAGCTCATCTTATACAGCCATGGATTCTGTTTTCTTCCATTACACAGGTAAGAGTTTAAGTTGTGAAAGATTGGTCTAGTGGATAGAGCACAGGATTGGCAATTTGAAGATCTTGGTTTTATTTACGATTCTGCCACCAACTTGCTATTTGATCTGATACATGTCATTTAATCTCCATGTTCATTATCCAATCTGTAAAATGGCAATAATAATAGCTAGTCACCTTTTGTAAAGTGATTTTTGTATTTATGGACGAAACATCAGTATACACAGGCAAAGTAATTGTCGTTATTATTTGATGCTTCGACATGGAAGCTCAGGACAAACTGCTGGCCAAGAATCTTGCTCTTAGTATGTGTATTATGTATTTTCTACAATTTGATGTACTTATGTGATTATGCAGCTCCAATCATAATGACGTGTTCTGATAACATTATGCCTGTTAACAACGTTTATTTGACACACATGCCAAAAAATATTTAATGCGGATGAGCAGCCTTCCCAAGTCTGCATGTACCATCTTTCCTCTGGGAAGTCCCTTCTGCTAATGCCACTTTGTTCTTCCATGCCTTTGACTGTGGCTATGCATGTTCATATGCCAATAGATATTTGTGCTGCGAAAGAGACAGAACTCATGGACTTCTGCAGATTACAGATAGCCAGGTTTTATTTCAGCAGATATCTGGAAAATCTATTAAGAAAATATAAAGTGGCAAAATATGTAATGTATTCAGTTTACTCTGTATGGAGGTAAAATCATTTCAACCAATGGCTATAAAGAACAGCTCAAGCATATACCTACAACCTAAACACACAAGATATGCACTCATCCAGGGATGTAGTGAGAGCTAAAAATAGATAACTCTGTCAAGATGCCATTTGATATTTAATAATTGTTTACAAGAAGATAAAAATTAGACTAACATGTTGTTCCTGCAGCAGATACTTTTTTTCTATGTCTTGTTTGAAAATGGATCTGCTTATGCCTATCCTCAAGAAGACACTGAATAGAAGTATACCATCAAAATATGATGGAGGCATCACATTCCAGAACATGATAGTGGCTGTTAGCAGCAGTGACAGTTCTGCTTTTGGGGCCCATGGGTCACTGTTCCAGTCAGAAAAATATGAAAATAAATGTAACATAAATTAGATGCAGATTCATCATAATGTGAGCTATCAATTGCAGCTGTCAATTTAACAGTATAGGGTTTCCATTTTGTTCCATGAAATATCTGTGCCTGGGCAGTTGCTGCAGTGTCCTAGAATTGTACTACATGTTCCAATGGACAGTGGGGAGTGTTTCCAAGGCATTCAAGAGGGGACACCTGTGCTCACCTCACTAACCAGTCTACAGAGGAGTACCGGGGGCAGGAGGGCAATTTCAGAATTCCCTTTTCAAAAAAATATATTGCATGAACATGTGTGCACCAGAAGTGGGTTATGGTGCCCCACCTACAATTTTGACCTACGGTTAATGGTGGGCAAATCCCTGACCAGCACTTACTCTAAACCAGGGGTAGGCAACCTATGGCATGGGTGCC
This sequence comes from Gopherus flavomarginatus, assembly GCF_025201925.1. NCBI lineage: Eukaryota > Metazoa > Chordata > Testudines > Testudinidae > Gopherus > Gopherus flavomarginatus. The sequence goes on along the minus strand of NC_066619.1, from coordinate 50,661,296 downwards.
GAAGGCGGCACATGAGCTGATTTTCAGTGGCACTCACACTGCCCAGGTCCTGACCACCAGTCAAGGGGGCTCTGCATTTTAATTTAATTTTAAAAGAAGCTTCTTAAACATTTTAAAAACCTTATTTACTTTACATACAACAATAGTTTACTTATATATTATAGACTTATAGAAGGAGAACGTTAAAATGTATTACTGGTACACAGAACCTTAAATTAAAGTGAATAAATGAAAACTCAGCACACCACTTCTGAAAGGTTGCCGACCCCTGCTCTAAACCATTGTGTTTCCTTATAAAATATGTATATATTCCTCCACCCCCACATTAGCAGATCTGTAACGTTTCATTGCAGAAAAACATTAACATTCATTATTTTAAAAAATTCAACAGTTAAACAATTTCTTTTTCCAGACTAACCTTTAGTTTCTGACTAGAGGCAAGTCACAGTGGGTACTCTCTTGCTAATGTTAACAGCAGAGTAACTATAGGCAAATTACTGTGTTCTATCAGCAATACTGGAAGCGCTTCACCTGATGGACTTAACTCGCCCCTCATCCTTCTCTAAGATCCAGTTCAAGGTGGCTAAAGTGGTCAGTGGTTGGAGCACTTAATGTGGTGGTGGAGTGAAGCATGAGTGCCAATGGGCCAGAAGCTATTTGAACAGATATGTTGGTTTGGTGCATCAAACTCTATACTTCTCAAGAGAGCCTGGGAATTGTGGAGGTACCCTTCATCAACACAAGGTTACCAACAATGCCAGCAGAAGCAGACTTCTTCCTCCAGTGGCAGTGTTAATTCTCCACGGCTCCTCAACCATGAAGCTGGTTCTTGCTGGGAGAGGCTCAGAGCAGAGGAAGAGTTAATGAAGAGGGATAATGTTGGCACCAGGTGAAAGACAAACATCTCTTGCATGCTTGAAGACAATTATATTCAGTAAACTTTCTGACTCAATCTTTTGTTTCTCTATCTATTAAAAGAGTCTTCTGGCCTGTCAACATTCCTGCCTCCTTTTCCTCCAATGAGTTGTTCAGATCCTTATCCACTTGACTCTGGATTCTTAGAGCAGAAGGCTGGGGGCAGGGAAACAAAATGCAGTTATCTGTTAAAGGTTCCACTCTAGCAGTTGGAACACAGCGTAATCTGCTTGTTTCACTGTCTTGTTGCACTGTCACCTGAGCATCCTGATGGTCTATCCTCAATCATTAGTCAGATCAGCACAGAAAGGCCACCTGGAGCAACTTCTTGGATCAAAATGAACCTGATTTGATTGATCTATTGGGTGAACTGAGATCTAGGGCTAGGCAGAATTTCCATTTCTTCTGTCTCCTCTTCGTTCCAAAGGAGACCTGTAAATGCCCAAGACTTTTTGGTCAGAGAGGACTTTGATAACATAAGATACCAGAGTTTCTGAATATATTCTAGATCCACTGACATGGTCTGTTAGAAGCAATTTGGTAATAAGCATGAGGAGAAGAATTTTATTTTGTAATCTCAAATTGAAAGTTTTCCTTTTCCCATTCATCCTGTGATGCTAGGCCAGATATGAGCAGAAAGAACATTCATATCCCAGTGTCTGGATCTTATTGTTTGCTAATATCTGCAGAGAAAGAATGTGGTCTGCCTTTGTATGCCTGGGAGTACCAGGCTGAAGTAGCAGCATTTGTATCTGTTGTTCTGGTAATCATAAAAGAGCAGTTTCTATTGTCAGTATTTTGCAGCCCAAAAGGACCTACACCTGGTCTGACTGCTGTACTCCTTTTCTTCCAGCAGTCAGATCCTCTGCAGATTCTTGGCATCCTTGCTTGAGGATATTGTGTTTCCTTTGGGCATCAAAGAAAACTAAAGCCTTGAAAATCTTTAGGGCAGGAAGTTTTTGAGAGTTTTTACTAAGACAGGGTAACCCAGAGCACAATCCATGATCACCCAGGGACGGGGAAAGGCTGCTCTTTGTTTTCTGAAAACACCCATTCAATGTGCAGTGGCAGTCAAAAAAGTGAACAATGTTGGAAATCATTAAGGAAGGGGTAGATAAGAAAACAGAAAATATTATATTGCCTCCATATAAATCCATGGTACGCCCACATCTTGAATACTGTGTGCAGATGTGGTTGCCCCATCTCAAAAAAGATATATTGGAATTGGAAAAGGTTCAGAAAAGGGCAGCAAAAAGATTAGGGGTATGGAATGGCTGCCATATGAGGGGAGATTAATAAGATTGGGACTTTTCAGGTTGGAAAAGAGATGACTAAGTGTGTGTGGGGGTATGATAGAGGTCGATAAAATCATCACTTGTGTGGAGAAAGTAAATAAGGAAGTGTTATTTACTCCTAATAACACAAGAACAAGGGTCACCACATGAAATTAATAGGCAGCAGGTTAAAACAAACAAAAGGAACTATTTTTCACACTACTAACAGTCAATCTGTGGAACTCCTTGCCGGGGATGTTGTGAAGGTCAAGACTATAACAGGGTTCAAAAAAGAACTAGATAAGTTCATGGTGGATAAGTCCATCAATGGTTATTAGCCAGGGTGGGCAGGGATGGTGTCCTTAGCCTCTATTTGTCAGAAACTGGGAATGGGTGACAGGGGATGGATCACCTAGTGATTACCTGTTCTGTTAATTCCTCTTGGGGCACCTGGCATTGGCCACTGTCAGAAGACAGGATAATGGGCTAGATGGACCTTTGCTCTGACCCAGTATGGCCATTCTTATGTTCTTAGGTTCCAAAGGCAGCTGAAGATGTGGGTACATATGGATGGGGGTGGGAGGTGGGGAAGAGGAGTGAAGTGCAAAAGAGGGGAAACTACAATAGTCAGTAAGGCAATTAGCTGTATGTTAGCCAGCCTTAATAGCCTTTCCAGGAGAAAGAACAATTTTTTTTTATGGTCCATTAAGCCTATGTAATTGTGTAAGGCTGCATAAAGATCTCTTATTCTATCTCATTTACATTCAACCTTTCCTTTCCAGAATGGCTTTCCACAGATGAAAAGCTTATACCTTCTAAATTTTAACTGTTTTCTGTGTCTTCTCAAATCTTCTCTTCTTCTTCATTGGCCTCAAGTCATTCCCTCTCCACTGGTCCTATGCAAACCTTTTTACATACCAAGTTAAAGCAGAAAATTAAAATAATTTGTTTAAAACTGCTCTTGCATGTTCATGATCAAGAGTAACTTTAACAGATGATCCAAAGTCATCCCCTTGTAACAAGCAGCTGGTCTTTCCTATGTACTTGCTCTAGTTGCATTAGTCATACAAATTATCAGATCACTGTCATAAATTAGAAGAACTATGCAATCATCAGCGGCTGGAATTCTATTAATAGAAATAAGTAATTAGAATTATAGATCTTCTTATGTAATAGAAGTGCCATAGAATTTACAGAATCTTGCCATTGCCGTTCTGTTACTCATGCCAGGGAAATAAATTCCCAGACATATCTAGAAATCTGAGTCAAAAAGTGATAGTTTTTTAAAAGTGCAGAGTGATAAAACTATTGATAAAACTTTTTCAACAAAGTTGCTGAAATTCAAGAAACAAATTAAACCACAAAGAAAATTCAGTAACATTAACTGAGCACATTATAATTATGGGAATTAATGGCAAAATTCAGACTACTAAAAATGGCAATTATTTTTGTAATTTTCCCCTTTCTTTGTTTAAAAAAAATATTCAGGTCTTGAAAGTGGAAAGATTCCAGCGGAGGGCAACAAAAATTGTTAGGGGGCTGGAACACATGACTTATGAGGAGAGATTGAGGGAACTGGGATTGTTTAGTCTGCAGAAGAGAAGTAAGAGGGGGGATTTGATAGCTGCTTTCAACTACCTGAAAGGGGGTTCCAAAGAGGATGGATCTAGGGGTTCTCAGTGGTACCAGATAACAGAACAAGGAGTAATGGTCTCAAGTTGCAGTGGGGGAGGTTTAGGTTGGATATTAGGAAAAACTTTTTTTCACTAGGAAGGTGGTGAAGCAGTGGAATAGGTTACCTAGAGAGGTGGTGGAATCTCCATCCTTAGAGATTTCTAAGGTCAGGCTTGACAAAGCCATGCCTGGGATGATTTAGTTGGGGATTGGTCCTGCTTTGAGCAGGCGGTTGGACTAGATGACCTCCTGAGGTCCCTTCCAACCCTGATATTCTATGACACTAACCAAACCATGACTTTTCTCCCTATTTTTAATATGCTGTTCAGTGTTATATTTCTAAATACTTAAAAAAAAAACATTAATCACTCTTAGGTTTGCTACTGTATAGCACTCTTAGAAGCCTGCATACATCCAGGTAATTAGGCCACCTTGGCTGTATGTGTCTGATCTGAAAAGGGGAAGGGATTAATTGTAAACAATGAGAATTCTCTTCACCTGGCCAATTATCCTTTTCACCAGCCTTAAAATTTAAGTACCACTAAGTAGAAAAAGTAAATTATAATATAACATAACCTATGATTTTCTTCAGCCAATGGAATGTGATGGAGGGCCTTTTGTTAAGAATACAAAAATATTAACACTTCTGATTCTGTCATTTGATTATTTACTTGATTAAATCAGTATAAACCTGCTTTAACCACATGAGAAACCTATGCCCTTGTCTTTATTTACCATGGAGTTTGTTTTTCCAAGCACGTTGTTAAAAATAACTTCCTGAACAGATAGAAGCACTGAATATAACACAGTGCAGTCTAGGTTAAGGGCCATCAACAGATTATCTGGATTATATGATTACCACTGTGAAATGTAGGTGTGTTACAAATTAAAAATTAATCAGGTCTTACAAAATCTATTATTAAATCAAGATAACTGTTGTCCTACTTTAAAAAAAAGTTGGGAAACATTTTGGTGATTCTATAGTTAATAGAATGAAGTGTGAAAAGACTAATAACACAAATGCTTAGATTTTGTTTCAAAAAACCTCATGCACTAAATACTGTTTGAGAGATTTCACTGTTGTTACTCAATTCATTTTCAAATGAATTTCAAATATGTCTGTCTGTGACTACTTTCCACTCTTTGGACAATCCACCAGTTTTAATAAAACTGCCTGAACATGTATTTGGCAAATTAATTGTGCTCTTCCAGGGATATGTTGCAGATATAGGGCCATATCCTGCCCTCCACTATATGAAGCCAAATTCAATATGATGGATCAAAACCTGATAATGGGAGAACAGTGAGGCCACAGTTTTCTCATGAGGTTAGGGCTTTGCTACTTTGAAGAGGGGGAAGCAGTCCCACTCCATGGTATACTCCCCATGGGTCTGCAAGGTTAAATTACTACTGAGCACCAGCAGCAATTCCCGTATGTAGCTGTAAAATCTACCAGTCCCAAAAGACGGCAGTGGGGGGCAGAGGATGTGATGTGATGCAGTTGATTTGGGAGGGGGAAGGAGGGTAAGTGGGAGCATAGTTTCTGTACAGTCATTGGCAGGAGGGAAGTTCGGAGAGCTGTGTGGAGGCTCTGGGATCCCAAGTGGGTGCTTTTTGCCTCCTGCAGGCATCTCAAGATCTTCAGGATTAGGACATTGAATCTTCTACTATTTCCATAAGGGAACTGAGAGATTGACTTCCATCCTGAAATCTGCATACGACTATTCCCAGTGCATGCACCCTAAGTGCTTAACGATACCACTGCTAGTGCCATCATGTCATGAAAAGAGACAGGAAATGTGCAGAAAAATAGCCTGGATGTGCAAATCGTCAATGTTGATCTGTCCCTATCATGGAGCCATTGCTCCTTGAGAATGACCAAGAACATATATTTACTTAAAAATTACAAATAAAAGATCAAACTTTACTCATGTAAACTCACACGAGTAACAGTGAAGTCAAATGGACCACTCAAAAAAAAAAATAAGGAAAGGAGAATTTGGTCCAAATAACATATCAGAAAATGTATGTATTTGAAAATCAGGCCTTCCTTTGCTTACCTGTTAACTGCTTTCGAGTTAAAGGTTTTGTGTTTCTTCTGCTACAGATAATGGCATACCAATATTTAAAACAGTGTGAAGACTGAAACTCCCTGAACTATTTAGGTATTAACTATGTTAACATTTGCAAGGGAAGCACATTCTATTAAATTCATGATTTGGGAAGGTGGAAACTTTTTCAGTTCACCTTTAAAATCCATTTATTTGTGAAGTCTACATATGTATGCTGATAGTGATTTAAGGTTTCAAACAGCTGATTTTTAAAGCAAGTCTATTCATTTTTAAACATTTGCCTACTTATGTTTCTGTGTCTCTTAAAATTATATTCTGCCTGGTGGGGTTTTGCAAAATATACTTTTCCTATAGGCAGCAGTTTCATGATATGATGGTTGTGAATTACTCTGTCAGCAGATTCAGCCTTCAGGAACTATGTTGGGACGGGAGGGGTAAAAGAATGCAATGTTACTGACAATGACATGGATGATTCAAGCACCCACAATCTGTACAAATAGCAGTAGCAATGGTGATGATGATATTGGTACAGATTATGCATCTCACTTTTCCAATTTGAGGAAAGGTCCTTTTGTTTATTATTATCTAATATAAAAGCCTAAAATTGCTAAGTGCTGAGAGCCCTCAACTTTGGTCAACTCGGTACCTTGAAAGATGGGGCTGCAACTTTTCAGTTATTAAGCATAGAAAATGCCCTCTGATTTATATGGGCATTATTGAGCTTATTTTGAGAAGTACTAGTTAATTATTCTCAATTCCTATTTACTTCAGTGAGAGCTGAGAGCACTCAGCAGATTGCAGGAGTCTGAGCCCTATGTGTATATAAAGACTACAGTGTCTGTCTTTTATTAGCATTTTGATCATTATGTGTTTCATTTTATACTGGGAGGTGGGGAAAGCAATCATTCTTTTACCAATATTAAATACTAATTACTGGAAATGAATGACCAGGTTTTAGTGTTAACTATAGAAGTTGTTTCTAACTGGCTTGTTTGCCACTTGGATCACTTTTAACTGAAAAGAAAACATATAATTGGAAATCTCATTGATTTCCTTAGTTATCCTTTAGTTGTGACTATGTACAGCAGTACTGATATCATGCCATGGCACTGGCATGTATGTCTCTAGGATTTATTACTAGGCTCATGTCTGCACTTTTATGGATTTCATCCAAGGGATGCTTGAACACAGAGCTCTTGGAATGTCTCCTTTGTGGGGGTTCAGATGCAATGAGCTGCATCAGCAAATAGCTCTGACACTCAGCAAGGCAGCAACTGTTACATTCCAGCATAGTTTGATTTAGTGCAGAATTTTATACATTTATACTGCTGTAACCCTTTTATTTCCATTGTTTTACATGATCCAAATCTAAAAATCAATTCTGCAGAGGTTTAGAGAATGCAGTTCTCTCCTGGGATTTTATATGGTAAATATTGCATATCTCAGTGGTGATATCCCTTTTGTATAGAGAACAACCACTATTTTCCTGTACCTGTTAAACATGAAACATCTCAGCTATAGAGGTGGAAAAGGCTTTTGATCACATTTCCAGAAAGGGCAGCCTGAGGTCTGTGCACCTACATTTAAATACACAATTACAGTGATTAAAAGCATGCAGATCAGGTCCTTTAGTTCAGGGGTGGGCAAACTATCGCCCGTGGGCTGCATCCGGCCCACCAGCCATTTTAATCCAGCCCTCGAGCTCCCACTGGGGAGTGAGGTCTGGGGCTTGTCCTTTACCGGCACTTCAACCAGGAAGCATGAGGGCTATGCCATGTGGCTCCTGGAAGCAGCAGCATAGCCTCCTCTCTGGCTCCTACATATAGGGGCAGCCAGAGGTCTTTGCTCTGCATGCTGCTCTCACCCCAAGCACTGCCCCTGCAGCTCCCATTGATTAGGAATCTCAGCCAATGGGAGCTGTGGGGCAGTGCCTGTGGACGGAGAAGGGTGCAGAGCTCCTGGGCTGTGCCTCGTGTAGGAGCTAGAGAAGGTAAATGCCACTTCTTCCGGGAGCCGCTTGTGGTAAGCACTGCCTGAAGCCTGCACCCCTGAGTCTCTCCCCATGCCCCAATCCCCTCCGAACCCATCGATCCCAGCCTAGACCACCCTCCTGCACTCCAGACCCTTCATCCCCAGTCCCAGGCCAGAGCCTGCACCCCCAGCTGGATCCCTCAGCCCCCCTTGCCACATCCTGCTCCAACCTAGAGCCTCCTCCTACACTCTGAACTTCTCTTTTCTGGCCCCACCCTGGAGCCTGCACCCCCAACCAGAGTCCGCACCCCCTCCTGCACCCCAACCCCAATTTTGTGAGCATTCATGGCCCGCCATACAATTTATATTCCTATATGTGGCCCTCAGGCCACAGGGCCGGCTTTAGCAGGGCCCAATTCAAACATTTTCAGCGGGGCCCCGCCAGGGATGACTTAAAAAAAAAAAAGTAAAAAAAAGGCTTTCATTTCTTAGCAACCGATTCCCTACAAAAAGCTCTCATTTAAGGGATGTCCCACAATATGTATTTTTTGTACCCATAGGGTTACCATACGTCCATATTTTCCCAGGAGGAATTTTTAAACTCCCAGATGGTAATTTAAGTACCAAAAAACCTGATATGTCTGGGAAAATACAGATATAGTTTAACCTGACTTAAAGTTCTTTTTTAAAAAGGTGGGCCTGAACTACAAATGATCTCCATTTCACATGTGTGGGTCCCCGCCACTCCTTGGGGGTGTGCTGAGGTGACCAGATGTCTCAATTTTATAAGGAAAGTCCCAATGTTTCGGTCTTTTTCTTATATAGGATCCTATTACCCCCAACCCCCATCCCAATTTGTCACAGTTGCTGTCTGGTCACCCTAGGGTGTGCACATGTGTGGGTTCCAGCTGCTCCCTGCCCCCCTCATTGAAGCAGGGTTACTACCTTGGGAACTGCAGGGCACCAGTGGACATGGGGCTGGCTGGAGGCAGGGCAGAGGCTGACTGGAGGTAGAGTCTGCTTGCAGGCAGGGCAAGGAATGTGGGGCTCGCTGGCAACAGAGGGATGTGTGGTGGGCTGGCTGGCTTCAGGCAGGGCCACAGGGGTTGGCAGGGCTGGAGACAGAGGAGTGCAGGACTGGCTGGCTTCAGGCAGGGGGGTGCAGCAGGGGTTGGATGGAAACAGGGCAGGGGGTGTAGGGTTGGTGCAGGCAAGGGGTGCAGCAGGGGCTGGCTGCAGGCAGGAGGTGCGGCAGAGGCAGCTGGAGCCATGGCCCTTTAAATAGCCCCCAGAGCCTCTGCTGGGAGCCCCAGGTCCTTTAAATTGGCCCCTGGGGAAGCCATGTTGGTACTGCGCACAGGCTCTTGCCGGTATGCCGTACTGGGGCTTGGGTGCGGGGCCCTCTTGGGGTGGGGCCTGATTCAGGGGAATTGGTTGAATCGGCCTAAAGCCGGCACTGTCAGGCCGAAAAGTTTGCCCATCTCTGCTTTAGTCGCATGCACAAAAGTAGCTGTGTGTGACAACACAGTTGTGCAACTATGCAAAACTTCATTAAAATAAAAGTGTGGCCTAAAGCTCTTATTTTTGGCATATCAACGTATAGTCAATAAAAACCAAGTGGGTGTGTATGGGGGAGTGAGTACATTTCTAATTCACTAATCAGAGCTCAACCTTTAATCTAACACAGCTGTCAAATCTCATTAAACTGTTCTTTATCTAGGCGGGGGAAGAATGTATATCAACTGCCTTTACAGAAGGACAAAGAGTACAGGCATTACTGGTGTTAATGCCTTCAGTACTGAAAAGGAAGAATTAATATCCAGAAATTAGTTCAAACAGAAAGAAATAGCTGGCAGGTGAGTTTTTTCCACTCATCTGACAACAGTATTTACATGGAACAAGAGAAACAAGCTGAATATATTAGTGATATTTAAGAAGGGAGGAAGGATTCTCAATCTTGTGGTTAAAGTATATCTGGGAGTAAGGATATGTGAGTGCTGTTCCTGGCTCTGCTACAGAGTTCCTGTGACCTTAGACAAGTCATTTTGGATGGGCTTTATGAGAGGACTTAAGCATTGCAATGCTGAATGGCACAGCACCTAACTTTTAGATCCCTAGAAAATCACAGGAACAACGCTGTGATCCACAAAGCTGAGTAAGGCACCTAGGCTCCCTGTACAATGCATGGGAGGTGGCGGGGAGAGGAGTCAAGAATGTGATCTACAAAAGCCATCAAGCTGGGCAGGGAGCCTCCTAAACTAACCAATGGGCTATGGCAAGGAGAAGGGTGTGTGCTAAGCCATGCGCCTCTCCAGAGAGAGATGCCTAACTCTGTTTAGTGATCCACAAATGGGCACCTGCTACCTAGAGCAGACAACATAGGCAGGTCAGGCATTTCTTTTGTGGGAATGAGGAAGGCACATGCCTTGTGCCACAAAAAGGTGGGGGAGGGGTACACCCATTTATGATATTTATCCTAGTGGTTTGAGCACTTATCTGGGATGTGGGAGATCCAAGTTCAGTTCCTTGTTCAAATCCTCTCTCCCTGTCATGCAGAAAAGTGGGGGAGACCTCCTACCTCTCAGGAGAGTGCTCTAACTTTTAGTTATTACAGTGGTTCTCAAACTTTTGTACTGGTGACCCCTTTCACATAGCAAGCCTCGGAGTGTGACCCCTCTTATAATTTAAAAACACATTTTAATATATTTAACACTATTATAAATGCTGGAGGCAAAGCAGGCTTTGGGGTGGAGGCTGACAGCTTGTGCCTCCCCACCATGTAATAGCCTTGGGACCCCCTAACGGGTCCTGACCCTGTTAATTCAAGAACCCCTATTATAAGATGTTCTGATGTGGGGCTCCTTTTGTCAGGAATCAGGGCCTGCAGCAGACCCAGTCTCTGGACAATCTAACAAGCACAGCTGGCCTGTAGTCGGCTGCCTGATTGGCTACACTGCCTGATTGGTTGGAAGAGAAAGCAAGCTTTCTCTTAATCTCAGCACAAGCAGTAGTTCAGCTGTGATAGTGCCTCTTGTTTCTAGTCCACTCCTGTCTTTCCCTTGTCATCCTCCAGCTTTAGCCCAAGCTTTGCTTGACTCCAGGTAACCAGGCTTTGACCCTGAGACTTAGACTCCAGATTCCAGCTGTGACCCTGAGCTCTGATTCCTGGCTACTCACTCCTGCACTGACCATTAGGCATGATTGCCTATGCCCCAGTCATCTGACACCCTCCATCTCTTCTGTTGAAGCTGTCTCACTCTGAATAAATAATGAATCATTGGAGAAAGAAGGACTGGACCCCAAGTCTCCTAGATCCCAGGCAAGTTTTCTTAGAACTAGGCTGAAAGTTATAAGATGGATGGGGTGGGTGAGTTGTGGATTGCAGTGGAGTGAAAATAGAGACTTAGGAGCTTAAGTATTTTTGTGGATCCCACCCTTTGCCTAGATTTTCAAATCTCTTCACTTAATTTGGGCTTGAAGCAGCAGGGGGTGACTTCCAGAGGAGATGAGCACTGATATCTCCAACTGACATCAGTGAGAACTCTGGGTGCTCGGCATCTCTGAATATCAGGGTTAAGTGAGACCCCTACAGACTGCTGAGCTGCATTTATTAGATTGTAAATGGCTGAGCTTCTTGGATAGAAGGAGCTATAGAAGTGCAAACTATTATTTTAGAATTCTGCCAAATCAAAGTTAGATTATGATTCAAATAAAAAAAAGAATAAATCCACCTTTTAGAATCCAACTATAACTGAACCTGTTTTGAGAGTCTATGTTTGGGTAAATATTTTCCCTCCCAAACCCTTCTGGTTTCCAGCGAAGACCAAACATGGAAGTTCCAAATGCCTCAAGAGAGTCCCTTCACCAGAGAGACAAGACCAAATGTTAATTGCCCCAAAAGGGAGATTGGTGCGGGGAAGACTTATTGGTCAGCCCCACTGAGGGCTGCAGAGGGAGGAGCAGGCTAGCCCAGTTGCTATCAAAAGGATTGGGAGTAACTTGCTTAACAGCTGGCTCCCTAAATCCATTAGAGGGGAGCAGTGATTGCCATGCGAAGAAAACTCTAGACTATGAAGAGAGGCAGGCCAGTAGAGAGCCTTCCCTCAGTACGTGTTGATACCTGTTAAAGGTACTGGGTCCTACTGAAAAAGGTTGTTGTGTCTATGGGGGAGGGCCTGGAATTTGTGGGGGGAAGAGATTGTATGGGGACATGGAAAAGAGGGTTTGCAGTTTAAGGGGAAGGGAAGAAGTAGAATCCTCACAACATTCAGTTAATTCATGATTCAGAAAAACTTTTAGATGTTCCTATACATATTTAGAATTAATCCAGGCTGTGAACCATTTGAAGTTTGCTCATCACTAAATTTAGGACTAATTTACCCTCTCAGGTGCCTACAGTGGTTCCCAACTCTGATATTTTGGAGTTGTCTCATTACATGCATGGAACTCTAGGGGATTTAAGATGAGATTGTGAAAGTCCAGCTTCTGTTTTTGCATTTGGGAGAGTTGCAGTTATTCAGGTGAGGCAGGACCAGATCAGGGCTGGGGGCTAATGTGATGGTTGCGTGAAGCAGGCCTCAGATTGAGGGTGGAAGAAGACCTGGTTTGTGTATGGGAAGTGCAGGTGGGAGGGGTGATCAGAAGAAGGAAAGTTAGGCTACTAGGGAGGGTCTATGAATATGACCTGTTGATATGGCCAGGAGAAGGCACAAGTGCCCATGTTAGTAAATGCAGGGAAAGAAACACTGTTCAGGGGGCCTTCATTTTCTCTTAATGGTAACACAAATTGTACCAGTTCAGTACTATTGCACCTTATGCACCATTTCTTTATCTGATATCTATACTGAGTTTCAAGATGGTCGGTGGGATTAGGTACATACCCCCTCTTTGTCCTGTAACCCTACCCCCTGTATCAACATCACACAGAGTGGTGGATCTTATGCAGGGACAAGTAGTGCTCTTCTTGTTCTCCTTTCACACTAAATCATTAGAATAGTTGCTGGATGTAGTGTTCACCTCACTTCCTTTGCTAACTTGGGGTCTGATAGGAACATCCTTACTGACATTATATCTATAGCCAATGGGACTACTTGCATCTGTGAGACCTACAAATGGGAGTAAGTGTGCAGGATTGGGATCTTAAAAATCTAATATGTACACATCAGCATTTTGCCCAGAATTTCTTCTGTTTCATTCAGGGTCTTATTCTGTGCTCACCATCATGGTACAGGTTTCCCAACTACAATGCTAAAGCACTCACATTGTAGGGAGCATTTTCTATTAAACTGACAATACAGTGTGAATCTCAATGATCATTCATTTATTCCTGGGTTTTGTTCAGTGAGACTACTAGCTGTGCTGAACTGTGACAAATCTGGAAACTTGGTAAGAGTGTAGGTTTTTATTGTTTAAGATATTAAAATCAATAAATCATTTAGAAATGATCAGTGACTTTGTCAAATTAAATAGATAAAGGAGGTCATTTGGTTTCCATTTTTATAATTAAATTTTCTCTCCCCACATTGTCAATGAGGAAACTATATCAATACTAATGATTATTTTGTATTGGAACAGTTTTTTTTTCTATAAAAGTTTTATCAACAGTAATAATTCCAGGATGTGACTTTCCATGTACACAAAACTGATTAGACAAAGGACAAAAATCCCAAAGAAAATAAAGCAATTTCTGAGATTATGGGCTCATGATACACCATTTGTTCAGAATTTTTCTTACATATAACACTGACAGTCTGTACCTCTCTGTTCACCCCTTTTTAGTGGAATATGGTAAAACTTGTACAAAATATGACATTATGTATTGTTTGAAAATCCGTGGTTTGCTGATTACACTGCTCTATAGCCAAAATGCTTCTGAAATAAATGTAGTCCAACTTTACTAATTCTGGGTCACTAAGAACGAAAATGATGCTTAAAATTGTTGATTGGCTCTAGTTTTCAAGATATGCTATTGGGTCAGTATATACAACCCTTGACTTGGGAATGGCGGAGGATAAGTGAGTTATAAAGGGAAGGGATCTCAATTTAAACCAGAAATGACTAAAATACATCTTTGACTGGATCTATGAATAAATCTATGACTGAGTTTGGACAGTACTTGCTTTTTAGGCAAAACAATGAATGATGCAATCTGAAGCTGGTATTGCATCATACATGATATGAATTGCATCATGTTATTCCTAGAAGTCATGGATGATGCAATCATAAGGAAGCTTACATCACTCTGCTGAACAAATTGCCCTATATCAGCTCTAGAAATCATACAGTATCGTGCTCTCTTATTTGTCAGTGTTTGATTTTGCAAAGGGACACATTTCTGTTTAGCCAAAGTGAGCAGAGATGCCTCGTACTTGTGTGAAGAGTGCAGATAACTTCTGCTATGTTTGTGGTAAAGTGACTTTTGCATCACAAAAGCGCAGTATAACCACTATGGTTAAGAAAGCCTATCACCTTTATTTTGGCTGCAAAATTGGAGATCAGGATAAGAGGTGGGCCCCACACATATGCTGCAACACTTATGCAACAAATCTTCGCCAGTGGTTGAACAGGAAAAGGAAATCTATGCCTTTTGCAGTGCCAAAGATTTGGAGAGAGCCAACAGATCATACCAGCAATTGTTACTTCTGCATGGTGCCTCCAGTTGGGAAAGGTGTGTCAAAGAAGAAAAAGTGGACTATGCATTATCCAAACATTCCATCAGCTATACACCCAGTACCTCATGGAGAAGAACTGCCGGTTCCTGATGCACCAGAATCAGTCTCACTTGAGTCAGACGAGGAAGAGGATGAAACTTCTGGTCCTGAACCATCAATGTCACAGGACCCACTTTTTCTCCCATCCTCCTCCTCTGAACCACACTTCATAACACAAGGTGAACTGAATGACCTTGTCAGGGATTTGGAACTACTCAAGAGTAAGGCAGAGCTGTTGGTCTCCAGACTACAGCAGTGGAATCTCCTGGCAGGCTATCAGGGCAAATGGAACCCATCAATGCTTGCAGACTATTGCTGGACAGTGACAAGAGATGCTCCATTTAATGAATACAAGAGAGAAGCCAAGAAGCGCCGAGTAGACACTGAATAGGACTAAACTATGTACATAATAGTTTTTTGCCTTTTGTTTCATAATAAATTTTATTTATATAACCCTTTTGCTGATTTTTAAAGTGTTACATAAACAGGACAGGTGAAATATTATCATGTAAAGCATCCATAAACACATGAAAAGACCTAGGTTTACAATTTATGATTAAAACTCTACTATCTATACAATAGACATAGACATAAAATGTAAAAACTTAAATATCTTAGAAACTGTAGCCAATCAGTTGTTTTAATTGTCATATTTGAATTCAGCACATCAAAATACATAATAAATATCACATTTTATCTCTGAAGCAGATGACTTCTCAAAAATTGTAGACCAGTGTAATTAACTTGGTCATCCTGTTTACCCTTTTTAAAACTGGCACTATATTAGCTATTGTCCAGTTGTCTGTACCTTCCCCAGTGCTCCAAGATTTAAAAATCAACATTAACTGTCCAATGAGCTCCCCAGCCAGCTCTCTTTAAAACTCTTGGCTGCAAGTTATCTGGACCTGCTGATTTAAAAAATGTCTAACTTTTTAGCAGCTTCTGTTTAACAATCATTCTCTGGAGATACTAGTAGAATGATGAGACTACACAGATTTTGACAGAGCAGAAATATTCATTTGAATCGTCTGCCTTTTCTGCATTATTGATAATTCTACTATTTCCATCTAGTAATGGACTAATACCATTAGGGGGACATAAGATCTGCAATAGTAGTATATAGGATCAAGAGTAATTTGAAATGCCTTTATAATGGGAGAGAATAGATGTAAAGACCACGTGTGACACAGTGCAGAGGCACTGCTGAACAAGGGCTTAACTTCAGCTCAGTTTCCCTTCTCCTTGTACAAGTGCTCAGACAGACAGAGTGGAGAAGAAGGGCTTTCCTCCCTAGAAGTTTTGTATTACATCTTTTCTTGCTTATGTCATCTTATTTTGACTTTATAAAAGCTATTCTCTAATTTTAAAATGTTGCTGTGTCTGTTTTTCTGCTGTTTTTTTTATTCTACCAGTTTACGCTACAAAATATCATTTGAGGGGGCTCATGTGAGCTTCTTAATAACAGAGCTATTCTTTTAACACGGCCCCATAAAGGAGCATCCATGCCTGTATTTGAAAATAGATTGTTTGTTTGTTTGTAAACTTTTTTCTTGTAACCAGGGCTGGCTTTAGGAAGTGCGGGGCCCCATTCGAACGTTTTCGGCGGGGCACTGGCAGGGATGACTAAAAAAAAAAAAGTGTTTAAAAAAAAAAAAGCCTTTCATTTCTTCCATGTATTATTTACTTTCCATAACTATATAAATAATACAATTATATATTATGTACATTGCATCATATATGCTGTTGATTGCTTATTAATGACCACCATTTCACATGTGTAGGTCCCTGCCACTCCCTGTGAGTGTGCACATGTGTGGGTCCCAGCTGCTCCCTGCCCCCCTCATTGAAGCAGGTGTGCAGGGTTACTGCCCTGGGAACTATAGGGCAGCAGTGGACATGGGGCTGGTTGGAGGCAGGGCAGGGGCTGACTGGAGGTAGGGTCTAGCTGCAGGCAGGGAAAGGAGTGCAGGGCTGACTGGAGACAGGGGTGTGTGGGGTGAGTTGGCTTCAGGCAGGGCCGCAGGGGGATGCAGCAGGGGTTGGGAGGGCTGGAGACAGAGGAGTGCAGAACTGGCTGGCTTCAGGCAGGGGAGTGCAGCAGGGTTGGCTGGAGACAGGGCAGGGGGTTTGGGGCTGGGTGTGGGCAGGGTGTGCAGGGCTAGTGTGGGCAGGGGTGTGTGGGGGCTGGCTGGCTTTGGGCAGGGCCACAGGGGTGTGTGGCAGGGGGTGGCTGGAGACAGGGCAGGGGGTTTGGCAGGGGCTGGCTGTGGGCACGGAGTGCAGAGCTGGCTGGGGGCAGGGCAGGGGGTGCAGCAGAGGCAGCTGGAGCCCCGGCCCTTTAAATAGCCCCCAAGCCTCCCGCTATCCCAGGGCTCTGGGGGTTATTTAAAGGGCCCAGGGCTCCCCTGTTTCTACCCCACCCCGGACCTTTTAAATAGCAGCGAGAGCCCTGGAGAATACATGGGGGCGGCAGGGCTCCGGCGGCTATTTAAAGGACAGGGTGGCAGAGGCAGCTGGAGCCCCAGCCCTTTAAATAGTCCCTGGAGCCCCCCGCTATCCCAGGGCTATGGGGGCTATTTAAAGGGCCTGGAGCTCCAGCTGGGAGAGTGGGGCTGCTTGCCGTGCTCCGACCGGGGCTCCAGCTGGGAGAGCGGGGTGGCTTGCCGCGCTGCGGCCGGGGCTCCAGCTCTCGGCGCGGGGCCCGATTCCTGGGAATCGGCTGAATCGGCCTAAAGCCGGCCCTGTTTGTAACGATACAAATTCTTTGCTAAGATTGAAAGAAACAAGTAGCTGAGTGTGACCCAAAGATCCTTCAATGACAGCTGTAAAGGGGGTTACAAGAATATCCTGATTCTGGTTCACTAAAGAATGTCCTGTGACATCTTAAATGAAAGCAGGGTCATGCTGGTCCTTAATATTGTTGTGAAACGTACATGTCCAGATACTTGGTAAGGAGTTAAGTATGTATACTGAAAATATTTGGTTTTTTTTAAAGCCTCTGTATCAAGGCAGAGTTGACAAACAGGCTTTCTGTCAGACAAAAGATATTTATTCACCTGTTCCCCTCTCAGGATGTAAATTAAGCATTGTAAGCTAATGCAATGCCTACATACAAAGTCAGCAGGGCAGCAGCACACAGGAAAATATGCCACATTCATGAAAACAGGATCTCTGCCAACCTTGGAGGAAGATGGTGCAAAAGACTTTAAGTGAGAGAGGACTGCATTAGACAGGAGATTAGCCTATTATGATTCAGCACAAGCAAGTCTCTCTCATTGGGTGAGGGGAGTGGGTTAACAAGGTGAGTCATGGTGCTGGGTACCCCAAGACCTGTCTCACTAGTTTCATTCCTCAAGAGGCACAATCCTTGCCTCAGTTCCCTAGTCTCCTGGGGGAAGTGTGCATGGCACACCATTGACAGTGAAATCTGCTGTCCTTGAAGAACTAAGCTAGATGTAAGGCTAGTGCACAAGGGTGGGACAGTATCCTGATCCCATGTCCTCCCCCCTTTCAACTTTGGGGTTACCTGTACCTTGAGTTGGTGCTGGGAGGTGGTAGACTATCTAGTGCCCCAAGCACAGGGACTTGCAAAGGGGATGGGAAAGACTGTGCCATCCACCTCCTCTTCACAACTACATTGGGACCAAGTTATGTCTGATCGAAACTACTACTATATTGTGGCTTTAAAGATACAGTAAGGAGGGGAGTACTTGTGGCACCTTAGAGACTAACAAATTTATTTGACCATAAGCTTTTGTGGGCTAAAACCCACTTCACCGGATGCATGCAGTGGAAAATACAGGAGGAAGATATATACAGAGACAACTACAATACCCACCTGCTGAAGTGAAGAAACAGATTGACAGAACCAGAAGAGTACCCAGAAGTCACCTATTAGAGGACAGACCCAACAAAGAAATTAACAGAACGCCACTAGCTGTTGTAGTAAGAGGAGGCCCTAAGATATAAACCTTGGTATCAAAGGCCCAGTATGAGGCCTGAGGCCTGAACTAAAGTAATGGTCAAGACTTTGCTAACATAAAGCAAAGTTGGGCCGTGAGCCAGAGGCAGGCCCTGCTCACAGAAGCTAGCAAGGAAAGGGCTGGTGTTGCATAAACATATATCCACATAGTGTATTGAAGCATAAACACGGTACCAGGACACACTAATACTGTACATTCCTGCACAGATAACAAGGAACAGACTGACCCATCCCAATGCCAGGGGCAAAAGGGTAATATGATGGATAGAGTTGTTTTGTTAGAACCAACATGTACAAGGTGAGAGGCGGCACCTTATTATGTAGAGGGGTTGTACTTTGCTACGTAGAGGGGTTGCACCTCAATACATCAGGAGTGATGTGTAACTTGTTTGTACCTGTGTATAAGAATGCATCCCTGGGGTGGTGTCTTTATTCAGCTGAGGGGGCAGTGGAAGGTCCCGCCACTGACTGAGCTGAGTCCATTGCCAAGAGGCACTTTCTCGTAGTATGCCGTGAGTTAGACTAAGAAATCTACAGGGAACTATCATTGTGTCCATACGGCAATAAACCTGGCCGATGTGCCTTTGTACCTTACTAGAGTCTGTGATCATTGGGGGTTCTCTTTGGGTCTGCTGTGTCAGCTATCTGCGCAGAGCTGGGCCAGCACACAGAGGGAACACACACACACAGCCGAGTAATATCAACATTGAACAGAGCAGAGCACCACACCGGTAGCATCTGACAACAGCTGTCACCTTCAGGCCCCAACTAAAACCTCTCCAGCACATCATCAAGGATCTACAACCTATCCTGAAGGACGATCCCTCACTTTCTCAGACCCTGGGAGACAGGCCAGTCCTCGCTTACAGACAGCCCCCAGACCTGAAGCAAATACTCACCAGTAACCACACACCACACAACAAAAACACTAACCCAGGAACCTATCCTTGCAACAAAGCCCGTTGCCAACTTTGTCCACATATCTATTCAGGGGACACCATCATAGGACCTAATCATATCAGCCACGCTATGACAGGCTCGTTCACCTGCACATCTACCAATGTGATATATGCCATCATGTGCCAACAATGCCCCCTACCATGTACATTGGCCAAACTGGACAGTCTCTACGCAAAAGAATAAATGGACATTAATGAGACATCAAGAATTATAACATTCAAAAACCAGTTGGAGAACACTTCAACCTCCCTGGTCCCTTAATTACAGATCTCAAAGTCGCAATACTCCAACAAAAAACTGCAGAATTGGAATTAATTTGCAAGCTAGACACCATTAAATTAGGCTTGAATAAAGACTGGGAGTGGATGGATCATTATACAAAGTAAAAACTGTTTCCCCATGCTAATTTTTCCCCCCTGCTGTTACTCACGCCTTCTTGTCAACTGTTGGAAATGGGCCATCCTGATTATCACTACAAAAGATTTTTTTTCTCCTGCTGATAATCGCTCACCTTAATTAATTACTCTCATTGCAGCTGGTATGGCAATACCCATTTTTTCATGTTCTCTCTGTATATATATCTTCCTATTGTATTTTCCATTGTATGCATCTGATTAAGTGGATTTTAGCCCACGAAAGCTTACGCTCAAATAAATTTGTTAGTCTCTAAGGTGCCACACGTACTCCTCATTCTTTTTGCTCATACAGACTAACACAGCTACCACTCTGAAACCAGTAAGGAGGGGCTGTCCAACAAAAGTAATCCTCCAAGATCTTTTCACTAACACAGCCACAATGCCTCTGGGACCATCAGGGAGAGTCCAGATTAAATGCGAGAATAGAAGCTGTGCCACTATTTAACAGGATTCAGTATGGAATCCCCAAACTCTCATACAAACTTACTCCAAATTTGGGAGAGTTTGGATCCATGGTTTAATTTCGGGCCTATCTCTACTTACAGTTTTTTAGCTAAGAAATGTTGACAATGCTCATTTGAAACGTGCATCCTTATGAAGAATGTTTACACTCTGTACTGGAATGCTTTTCAGGGATGGCTGTCATTTGATAAATATCCAATATCTAAATAAAGATAAGTCTAATTATTCTTTTTTGCAAGCTAATCAGCGTTCCATATGCCTAAAATGCACACCATGCTCTGCTCTGAAATCAATTTTGAATTGGCTATGAATACTACCAGTTTTCATTGGGAGGAAGAGTAGATGACTGGTGGTTTTAAAAAATATATATTTATGAAGCTTTTTAGGAGGAAGCTTGGTCTATCATAGGCACCTTTTGAGGGTGGGAGGAAAGCCTAAGCACT
This sequence comes from Gopherus flavomarginatus, assembly GCF_025201925.1. Lineage (NCBI taxonomy): Eukaryota > Metazoa > Chordata > Testudines > Testudinidae > Gopherus > Gopherus flavomarginatus. Next base: position 50,640,417 of record NC_066619.1, on the reverse strand, counting down.
AAATGTCCCCTTTGGAGAACCCTTTTTCAACTGAAGCAGAGTGCTTTTTATTAAATATTTTACCTCAAGATTATGCCCGAGTGGAAAGTGTCAGTGGCACCCACAAATATTTCATCTCTTTATTAGGGAAACTCCATTCCTCAGCTCTTTTGTGTAAAAGGGCTTTCCTGACAAACATTCCTTATCTTCCATTGGAGTACATGTGGGAAAGCAAATGCTTGGGGTGAAATCTTGTCCCATATAAGTCAATGGGAGTTTTGTCGTTAGCTTTGGTGGGTTAAGTATCAGAGGGTAGCCGTGTTAGTCTGGATCTGCTTTTGGTGGGTTAGGATTTCACCAATATTTAGCGATTACATTATAATTTAATATTAATCATACTTCTTCTATAGCAATGGCTTTATATATTGCAAGTGGTAATGGTTTATTGTAAGCTGTAATTGCATATGTTTTCCTTTACACTTATAAGGAAAAACACTTTTGTCTATAACATTGGAGTATTTTGTATTCGTTTTAGTATCTTGTGCAATTTACTTTTGTCATGCCATTTTTTGGCTTATAGTATTAAGAAATTATTTATAGATATGACTCATTTAAAAATAAGGAATCAATTTATCTATTTTTGTGTGGCAATGACTCTGCACTTTGGGACTGTGCCTTAATGCATCAGTAATAATATTTTTCCTCATACACACACAGTCTGAGCAGTCACACTCAAATCCAGTCTTGACCAAAAATTACAAATCTAACTGAGCTGATTATATATTGAAAGAGTTTGGGGGTTAGTTCCTGAGGTGGATAATGTTTTGCCATGTCTCTGAGCTGAAAAGAAATTTTGTCAATAATATAGCAAAAACACAGAAGTATGTTTTTATTAGTGTAGCGCCCTCCTGGGACACCCATATTAGGATGAATGGACCCTGGTTATTTGTGAGCAGTGCTTCCATTTACTGGCTGGGTATTTAATTACCCCTACAGCCTCTAGGACAGTGGTTTTCAACCTGCGGTCCGTGGACCCCTGGGGGCCTGCACCTCCATTCAAAATTATTTAGGTTCCCACAAATGAAAGATGGTTGAAAACCACTGCTCTAGGATGTTGTCATTTTATATAGGGAGTTAAGGGCCAAACTCCAAGATAAACACTTCCTTCCTTCCTGAAAAGGATGGGGTAAATTAAAAGAAGGAGATGAAAATTGGCAAAGGAGTCAAGGGAATCAAATAAAATGAAGGATTAACAAATCCTACTGCAATAAACATTGAAAGCCCACAAGCTAAGTCAATATAATGGGAGAGATCCCCAAAGCACTGCCTATGGAAGGCCCGTGTGGAGAGAGTTGGAGTTTGATGTGAAGGGCTGGTGGCTCCTGCTGGGAAGATGATTGTTCTCCCTTTTGGCTGGACTGAGTCCCAAGAGCCTCAAGCCCTAGATGGCTCCTGGTGCAGAGGAGAGCCCTACCCTATGCTGCTGGCCTCTCTGGTCAAAAAAACCAAAAATGGAGTCTTTAGTCCTCTGTGCCTGAGAGCAACTCAGGAGCTGTCTCCTTTCCAGGGCTGGTTTTAGGGGCCAGCAAGCAGGGCAGTTGCCCTGGATACCAGCTTCCAGCAGGGGCGGTACCCCTGTGCCATTGGTTTGGGTGTTTTTTTTTTTCTCTTGCAGCTGCGTGGGGGCAAAATGGCTGGGGCTGCTCCTGATTCTTTTCAACTGCTCAAATCCAGCTCCCTGCAGCCAACTCACCCCCACCTTGACCCACATACACATTGGGGCAGTGCCGGTCATGTGGAAGCTCTTTAAGGCCTGCAGTTGGTCACCTAGGCATGAGGGTTGTTAGGTGTCTGGATTCAACTGGAACGCCCAGTTGAAAAGAGACCCTGGCGGCTCTGGTCAGCACTGCTGACTGGGCCATTAAAAGGCCAGTCAGTGGCGCAGCAGGGCTAATGCAGGGTCCCTGCCTGCCGTGTCTCTGTGCGGCTCCCGGAAGCAGCGACATGTCCCCACTTCGACTCCTACGTGTTGGGGAGGCCAGGGGGCTCTGCACACTGCTCCCCTGCCCAAGCGCCAGCTCCACAGCTCCCATTGGCTGGGAACCATGGGCAATGGGAGCTGCAGGGGTGCCACCTGCGGATGAGGCAGCACGCAGAGCTGCCTGGCTGTGCCTTTGCGTAGAAGCCAGAGGGGGCACATGACACTGCTTTCAGGAGCGGCCTGAGGTAAGCGCTTCCTGAAGCCTGCACCCTTGACCCGCTCCCATGCCCTTGCCCCAGCCCTGATCCCCTTCCTGCCCTCTGAACCCCTCGGCCCCAGCCCAGACCCCCCTCCTACACCTCAAGCCCCTCATTCTCAGCCAGAGCCCGCACCCCCAGCCAGAGTCCGCACCTTCCCCCCTGCCCCATAACCCAACCCCCTGCCCCAGCCCTGATCCCCTTCCTGCCCTCTGAAACTCTCAACCCCAGCCTGGAGCCCCCTCCTGCACCCCAAATCCCTCATCCCCAGACCCACACTAGTGCTAATTGCAGCCACTAGCTTCAACCAGATGTAACCCAACCCATAACAATATAGAACCATAAGCAAAAATTACCACATTAGCGTGGTTTTTTTTTAAAATTCCATTTTCCCATTTCTTTATTCTTTTCTCACTCATTCAAGCTCCTGGTTTAAAGATTTTGTCCCTATTCTGTTTATACAGCATCCCTCACCTCTTTATTTAGTTCTTCCTTATCTGCATCTCCAGACCTCTCATGTCCTTCTCCACGTTCTCCTCCTTGCTTCATTCCCTGGTCTCCTACCCCCCGCAATCCCTCCAGTCTCTCCTGTGCCTCTAGACAGTATTCCAGGAGCGCTGGAACAATTTGTATACTGTGGGTGCTGACAGCCATTGAACCAAACTGTAAACCCTGTATATAATGGAAACGACTTCAAATCCAGGGTGTGGCAGCATCTCCAGTACCCCTAGTTACAGCACCTATGCTCCCTTGAGCATCCTTGAACCTCCCCCTGGACTTGTATCTATTCTCCTCACAATCTCCCAAATACCCACCTCTCCTCTGATTCTTTTTCTCTACCAAGGCCTATTTATCCCCAGGGCCGGCACCAGACGAGCAATTCTAGGGCGGCAGAGACGCTTTTTTTTTTCAGTTGTTGTTCGCTGCTCTGGCCACCCTGTAGGGGGCGGAGGAGGGGAGCGCCCTGCAGCAAATTGGGCAGGGCACCCCGCGTCCTTCCCTCTCCCCTGATCAGAGCGGTGTGAAGCCCTCCCACAGGCGGTGAGGTGGTCGGGGCTGCATGGTGAGCGCCTCACTGAAGCGCTGGCCACCCCCCTTCTCAGTCTCCCCCCCACTTCCTCCCCCTCCCCATTAGACCCGGCGTGCACTCTGCGGCGCAGGGAGTCCACCTGCACGCTGGCTCCGGCCGCCCTGTAGAGGTTTTTCCCTGCTTTGCCAGTCACGTCGTTGTTCCCCCTCCCCCCGCTTTGCCGGCTGTGCCGTTTTTGTTTTGTTCTCCCTCCCCCCCGCTTTGCCACTCCAGCCATGCCATGTTCCCCCGCTGCTTTGCCACTCCAGCCGCACAGTTTTGTTTTGTTCCCCCCCACCCCCGTTTTGCCGCTCCAGCGGCACCGTTTTTGTTTTGTCCCCTGCCCCGCTTTGCTGCTCCAGCCGTGCCATGTTCCCCCTCTGCTTTGCCTCTCCTGCTGTGCCGTTTTTCTCCCCCTACCTTGCTTTGCCGCTCCAGTCACGCACCGGCCCCTTTTTTCTTTTTTCTTTTTTGCTTGGGGCAGCAAAAAAGCCAGAGCCGGCCCTGTTTATCTCTTCTGGTATCTTAATCCTCTGAATCAACCTTATTGCCTTTCCCGCTATTTCGTCTATTCCTGAGCTGGTACCCCTCCTTCACCCCTGCTGCCCTAGGAGGTAAGCTCCAGATCAGACAGGGAGATCTTCGGGGTCACTGCCCAACTGAATGCAGCTTAACTCAGCTGCAGCTCCCCCTGTAAATAAGAGAAGGGACCTTCAGGACTGCAAATGGATTTGGCTCCTACTTTTGCTGCTGTTGATCTTCAGGGCCTGGTTAGGTCTGCCCTCCTTGTTGTTGTTGTTGACATCACCCACTTGCTCTGAAAAGGAATAGAGCATGGAATCTTCAGCCTTTCTAGGCTGCCCAATGCTACTCATGCCACCCTCCTGCTCCATGAGATTGCCATACTTGAATGATGAAGGAGTGGGGAATTTGCATTTAGTAAATGTGCTTTGCTCTAGTTAGAGAACACTATGCTATTTGTTAGCTGGCCTCCCCTCCCTCTCTCTTTGTCTTCACTACTGACACTTTCTGCTGGCAAACTAGAGTTTTAAACATTTTGTAGAACTGAGTGGTGGTATTGGCAGTACTGGAGATCCTTACTGGAATTCATTAGATTCTTTCAGCTTCTGCAGGTCTCTGCTTTCTACTGTATTTAGTTGGAAAACAGTACTCCCATAAAGCAGTAGTTCATTGCTCTGTTCCACAAAAGAACTGGTCAGCTGGAACCAATGGGAACCAGTTGAATGTATTCAACTAGAATTTCCAGGATATATCATACCTCCTAGACTATGGCACCTAAAAAACTGACCAGTTCATTGATGCCTGCAGCTACCACTAATCTAGGTTCAAAAGTTCATGGTCTATTTCACTAAATATTCACTTATTTAACACTGGAGAGCACAACTTAATCTTTGGAGCAAAATTATATATTTAATTTGTATATATTTTATACACTGTCTTCATTTCACTGTAATCTTGAAAACCTCTGCAATCATTTAAAGTTTCAAATCCACTCCAAATGGGCTGGGTTTTTTATGATTTTGAGGAAGGGTACCTCAAAACAATACAAAACAGGATGTAACTCATCAGTAGATCTCACCAATGAAATATTAAACATGGTCTTGCGTCTGAGTAGGTGAAGAGACTATTGTTGATGGTTTTTGTTCTTTGTTGGGGGAGGTGGGGGTTTGGGGTGTGGGAGCAGCAGAGGTGCAGAAACCTGTTTGTTTCTAACCAGCAATGACCCAAATATAAAGTTCAGCTTTCAGTTCTATCTACAGAGAGTAGTTTCAGGCACCAGTCTGAAAGTTCATGAGCTTGACTGAAAATACTTTTTGGATAGACAATTGTAAAGATACTATATTTTCCTTACAAAGAGGGCCAAATTTTGCACTTATTTACAGCCTATGGCATTTCATTGAGGTCAGCAAGTTTGCTCAGGCCATAAATCAGTGCAAACTTTGGTCCAGGAAGTCTATTCACATGACCCACATTGTTTTAGACATTTAGTGGTGTGATGTTTGCAGGTTTTAATTGCATTGTTCCTCCAAACTCTTTATTATTCATAAAAGTTCCAAAAAATGTTATCTAACTATTCACATAAACCAGAAAAATCAATTTTATTCGTACAGGTTTATAAACCATATATAAATAAAATTTCTCAGATTTGTTCTTGGGTCTCCCTGCATGGGACTGAAAGGCTCTGTTTGATTCCTTGGGCTTGGCTTCTTCTTGATTTTGTGTGTGTGTGGGGAAGTGGTGGTATCCTCCCAAATCCACTCACTGAAATGAAATGCCACTTGCAGTACATTGGGCATACCTTCGTAATATGATCCTCCTCTTTCTTTCTTCCATACTTTAAGCAGTAAAGTAGTCAACAATGTTAACATTTAAAGTAACTCAGACTGATGATAACACCTCACTGTTATGAATGGGACATTTAACACCTATTATATATATTAGAATCATATAAGATTAGGGTTAGAAGAGACCTCAGGAGTCATCTAGTCCAACTCCCTGCTCAAAGCAGGACCAACACCAACGAAATCATCCCAGCCAGGGCTTTGCCAAGCCGGGCCTTAAAAACCTCTATGGATGGAGATTCCACCACCTCCTTAGGTAACCCATTCCAGTGCTTCACCACCCTCCTAGTGAAATAGTGTTTCCTAATATCCAACCTAGACTTCCCACACTGCAACTTGAGACCATTGATCCTTGTTCTGTCATCTGCCACCACCTAGAACAGCCGATCTCCATCCTCTTTGGAACCCCCCTTCAGGTAGTTGAAGGATGCTAATCCCCCCTCACTCTTCTCTTCTGCACACTAAACAAGCCCAGTTCCCTCAGCCTCTCCTTGTAGGTCATGTGCCCCAGCCCACTGATCATTTTCATTGCCCTCTGCTGGATTGTCTTCAATTTGTCCACATCTTTTCTGTAGTGGGGCCCCCAAAACTGGATGCAATACTCCAGACATGGCCTCACCAGTGCCGAAAAGAGGGGAATAACACTTTCCTCAATCTGCTGGCAATGCTCCTACTAATGTAGCCCAATATGCTGTTAGCCTTCTTGGCAACAAGGGCACGCTGCTGACTCATATCCAGCTTCTCATCCACTGTAATCCCCTGGCGCTTTTTTGCAGAACTGCTGCTTAACCAGTGGGTCTCCAGCCTGTATCGGTGAATGGTATTCTTCTGTCCTAAGAGCAGGACTCTGCACTTGTCCTGGTTGAGCCTCATCAGATTTCTTTTGGCCCAATCCTCCAATTTTTCCTACCCTCCAGCATATCTACCTCTCCCCCTAGCTTAGTGTCATCTGCAAGCTTGCTGAGGGTGCAATCTGTCCTATCATCCAGATCATTAATAAAGATGTTGAACAAAATCAGCCCCAGGATCAACCCCTGGGGCACTCCACTTTGGGGGGAGGGATAGATCAGTGGTTTGAGCATTGGCCTGCTAAACCCAGGGTTGTGAGTTCAATCCTTGAGGGGGCCTGTCATAAACAGATAGCTAAGGGTTAATGTCTCTTTTACCCGAAGCACCTGACCAGAGGACCAATCAGGAAACCGGATTTTTTTCAACTCTGGGTGGAGGGAATTTTGTGTCTGAGTCTTTTGTCTGTCTGCCTGCTTTCTCTGAGCTTTGGAGAAGTAGTTTCTGCTTTCTACTCTTCTGTTTCTAAGTGTAAGGACAAAGAGATCAGATAGTAAGTTATATGGTTTCTTTTCTTTGGTATTTGCATGAATATAAGTGCTGGAGTGCTTTGATTTGTATTCTTTTTGAATAAGGCTGTTTATTCATATTTCTTTTAAGCAATTGACCCTGTATTTTGTCACCTTAATACAGAGAGACCATTTGTATGTATTTTTTCTTTCTTTTTTATATAAAGCTTTCTTTTAAGACCTGTTGGAGTTTTCTTTTCTGGGAAATTTCAGGGAAATTGAGTCTGTACTCACCAGGGAATTGGTGGGAGGAAGAAATCAGGGGGAGATCTGTGTGTGTTGGATTTGCTAGCCTGATTTTGCATTCCCTCTGGGTGAAGAGGAAAGTGCTTTTGTTTCCAGGACTGGGAACGGAGAGGGGGAGTCACTCTGTTTGGATTCACAGAGCTTGTGTCCGTGTATCTCTCCAGGAGCACCTGGAGGGGGGAAGGGAAAAAGGATTATTTCCCTTTGTTGTGAGACTCAAGGGATTTGGGTCTTGGGGTCCCCAGGGAAGGTTTTTCAGGGGGACCAGAGTGCCTCAAAACACTCTAATTTTTTGGGTGGTGGCAGCAAGTACCAGGTCCAAGCTGGTAACTAAGCTTGGAGGTTTTCATGCTAACCCCCATATTTTGGACGCTAAGGTCCAAATCTGGGACTAAAGTTATGATGGCCCAATCTTCCAATTTTTCCTACCCTCCAGCATATCTACCTCTCCCCCTAGCTTAGTGTCATCTGCAAGCTTGCTGAGGGTGCAATCTGTCCTATCATCCAGATCATTAATAAAGATGTTGAACAAAATCAGCCCCAGGATCAACCCCTGGGGCACTCCACTTTGGGGGGAGGGATAGCTCAGTGGTTTGAGCATTGGCCTGCTAAACCCAGGGTTGTGAGTTCAATCCTTGAGGGGGCCATTTGGGGATTGGTCCTGCTTTGAGCAGGGGGTTGGACTAGATGATCTCCTGAGGTCCTTTCCAACCCTAATAATCTATGATACTAGTTGCCAGCTAGACATCAAGCTGTTGATCACTACTCATTGAGCCTGACAATCTAGCCAGTTTTCTATCCACTTTATAGTCCATTCATCCAATCCATAATTTTTTAACTTGCTGGTAAGAACACTGTGGGAGACCATATCAAAAGCGTTGCTAAGTCAAGATATATCACATTTACTGCTTTCCCCATATCCACAGAACCAGTTATCTCATCATAGAAGGCAATCAGGTTGGTCAGGCATGACTTGCCCTTGGTGAATCCACGTTGATGTTCCTGATCACCTTCCTCTCCTCCAAGTGCTTCAAAATGGTTTCCTTGAGGACCTGCTCCATGATTTTTCCAGGGACTGAGGTGAGGTTGACCAGTCTATAGTTTCCCAGGTTCTCCTTCTTCCTTTTTTTTTTTTTAATGGGCACTACATTGGCCTTTTTCCAGTCATGCGGGACCTTCCCCCATCACCACGAGTTTGCAAAGATAATGGCCAACGTCTCTGCAATCACATCAGCAAATTCCCTTAGCACCCTCGGATGCATTAGATCTGGACCTATGGATTTGTGCATGTCCAGCTTTTCTAAATAGTCCTCAACCTATTCCTTCACCACTAAGGGCTACTCACTTCCTCCCCATATTGTGGTGCCCAGAACAGCAGTGTGGGAGCTGACCTTGTCTGTGAAGACCGAGGCAAAAAAAGCATATTATTTCAGACTCTCTGCAAACTCAGGCAGACTTTTTTTTGTTTTTGTTTTTTTTACACTCAGGTCATGATTTCAAAGTTTTCTTTACAACCATAACAACTACAGATTTACTTAAAAAGTAAAGCTTAGATTCTGGAGTACAAAACGGTGGTACTCTGTGCCAGCACATATATCCCTCCCCCCAAGTTGAGCACTGTCTTTCTGTCTAACAACACACACTCAACCAAGTGCATTCATTGTAAATTAAAGTACACATTTTTGTGAGAACTTCGTAGCCTCCCTTGTGGGTAAGAAAACTGCTTTTGCATCTGAATGACTTGATCTCCAGTTCAATATCTTGCCAAGGGAAATCAGATGTTTAAAAGAGTTGTGTGAGATTAAATCACTAATAACAAACACCAGTGAAAGTAACTAAATCTACCCCACAGAAGTTTTTGAAATGATGATGTAAAATGTACATACAACAGGGCCTCTGACTTGTAAACTAAATCAGAGTTCAGTTCAGATAAGATTTCTGCTTCAACAACACATTTCCTTCACATATTCGTGATACTAATCAGGAGAAGTCACCTTGATCTGAAAGAGTCCATCAAGGTTATAATCTCCTATGTTCATTATATAGCTGTGGGTGAAGATATCACACATTTTGGAGCTGTTCATGGTGACATTAAAAGGGAATATAGTCTTATTGGTATTTGCCTTGTGTATGTACAGCTGACTAAAATATTATTCCCAAACAAAGAAGAGTTAAGATTGAAGATGTATTTCAATGGAGTCCAGCTAATAGCCACTCAAAATATATTACTTAATAAAAATTCTATGTGGGAAAAAACAGTTATAGAAATATTCACAAGGTTACAAGGAAAATTTTTTAAATACTGTGTCCTAGATAACTGGGTCCAGCTGAATTATGATTAGGGCAAGAGAATAGTGACTTTTATCATCCTCAATCTGCCCCCCAAAGTTGCTATAATTTAATCTGATTTATAATCTAAAATGCTCAGCAACAGCCTGGAAAGGGCTATTCTGGCAGCAGGTGATTGCTGAGTACAAGGGCACTTTGGCCATGCTTTTCCCCCTAGTCACTGTTCACATACCCCCGAACAGTTTCCTATGTCAGCAGGAATCCTTGAGCAATTGGCTTAACGGATATTTGTGCCCCTAGATTGGCTCAAAGCAGCTGCTGAAGGGACCAAGATTTGGCCCCCATAACCATAAAACTCCTTTACTTATTTTTTCCAGACTTCACAGGAAATAGTCTAGTTTTGAATGACATATGGAATGTGAAATTTCAGGGGGATTTTTTTCCTTTGATGGTGAAGCAAGATCAAAAGTGTGGAAATCTGCAATTTCCCCTTATTTTCTTAAATAACTAGTGCAATTTTGGTGGCTGTTAAGACCGCCTGACTTTTTTTTACATTAAGAGCCGGAAAACTAAAAAGCAACAGAACACAGTATGTAAAATGTACTATCTGTGTAAATAATAGGTTTTCAGCATATGTGGAACATGTTTTTATTACATCACTCTTTAATCTCTTTTTTATTAGGATGTTTGCTTTGTTTATTTCTTAGTGTAAACTATTAATAAACAATTTAAAACATGTAAAACTTCTGCAAGGAGATTTTATTGTGTGTTGCGGAGAGGAGGATTTTAGTATAACTCTGAAACTAAGTCTTAGAATTGAGCAATGCCTGAGGAAAATGAGGGAGCTGTGATGGCATGTGGCAGCCTTTACTGGACAGGGGGGCAATAGGGTTGTATGTGCAGTGCCCTCTGTCAGAGTGCAGTGACTGTGTGTGCGGGAGCTGTGTGCATGAGTGCGGATCCCTTTCTCAAGGGGGCAGAGGCTTGGGGATGGAGCTGTGGCAGTATTTCCAAAAATTAAGCATTAAAAAATCATGAAACTGTCTTAAAAATCAAAGGATTTTAAAAATATTTTTGGTATGTGTTTTTATTTACCATCTGGGTTTTGAGCCTTTAAGGTTTGCTTGGGTTATATTTTCAAGTTTTTCTCTGCAACATAGGGGGCAGAAAGTTACCTTTTAAAAAGAGATGAGAATCTCATGTAATCACATGAAGCTGGGTCCTTAAGAAACAGACCAGATATTGCAGGACTCATGATAAAAATCTCAAGAGTTGGCAACAATCCAGGGTTGTGGGACCCTCTTAGAACAGCATCTGGAAGAAAAGGAAGCTCTGTGTGGGAAACCCTTTAAGGGTATCAGTGGCTGGGAGAGAAGGAAAAAGTGTGTGTGTGAGCACTTCTGATGGGGACAGATAGTGGCTGAGAGAGGAGGACTGTTTGTATGTGGGACTCAAGTGGTGTGGGGTGACATTGTCTGGGAGAGGGACTTTGTTTAAGGATGCAGTGTTGCCAGTTCTCCTGATTTTATCAAGACTCCCACAATCTTAAAGCCCCAACTCTTGGAGGCAAGTGACTGTGTGAGAATCTCAGCTTTAAAAAGTATCTAGCTCTCATGATCACGTAGAAAACATGAGCTAAGTGTCTCCTAAAGACTCAGAAACCAGAAGGCAAATAAAAAGTACCCCAAACTGATTTTTTTTTAAATCTCAGGATTCTGGGGGCCTGATTCATGATTTTTGAACACATGGGGTTGGCAATACTGTGATTCTCTGAGGGGAGATACTGGCTGCAAGACAGGGGAGTGGTGTGTCTGATGGTGCAGGGGGCAGTGGCTGGGAGCGAGGGGAGTGGGCTATGTGTGACGGTGCAGGAGGCAGTGGCTGGGAGGGAGGGGAGTGGGCACAATTGCCAGCTTTCATGGGGTAAATAAGCACCCTGACTTTCACAATAAGCCAAAAATCAAGCTAATCCATTTCAAAACAAGCCAGTCCTTAAGAACCTCAACACTATGTGACTAGACTCCCCTCGGCATGCAGTCTGGGACTGTGGTGGGCTCGCTGTGCACCCTTGACTCTCTTCCCCCCTTGCCTGTGCTTGCTGGGAGTGGATCAAATAAATAAATAAAGAAGCAACAAACTAAAAACTAGCCAACAAGCAACTCACAAGCCAATTAAGCTAAAAACAAGCCGAATTTCTGCGGGTTTGGTATGTCAGAGATGGGGTTGTGTGTGTGTGACTGCAGGGGCGGGAGCAAGGGGAGGGGGCTGTGTGTGTGTGTGTGTGACTGTGCAGGGGCAGTGACTGGGAGACGGGCGTTGGCTGTATCTCTTTGTGACTCTCAAGGGGGGGGGCAGATACTGGGGTAGGGGAATAGGGTTGGGGCGGGGCAGCCATTTCACTGTTGTCTGCAGCACACACCAGGCCACATGTCCAGCTGGAGCCACCGTTGCCACGGTTACAGAGACGTGGAGCCCCCGCCGTGCCAGGCCCCGCCCCATCCCGCCCCCCGACCAATGGGACGGGCGGTGGCGGTGAAGTCAGGTTCCCTTTGTTCAGCCATTTCAAGGGCCGGAGTCGCGTTTCCTTGCCGGGCGCTGAGACGCAGCGGGAGAGGACGGGCCGCTCCCGTCCCTCGCCACTCCCCTGCTGCCGGGCTCTGGGATGGTGTGGGTAGGTGTCTGAGCGCCGCGAGGGGGGGCGGGGCCATCGCCCCCAAGCCTTCATCGCTAGCTTGCGCGGATAAGGGCGGCGGCAGTGCACGCGCCCCCGGGATGCTTCCTCCTCCGGGCCTAAAGGGTGAGTGGCCCTAGCGCCCCCGGGGCGTGGGGCGGGGAGCTGGGCATGTCTAGTCCCGCGCTGTGCCCCGCCCCGCCCCCGGCTTTGGGTTCCAGTCACCGCGCTGCTTAAGGACAGTGATGCAGTGCCGTGGCTTTTCTCCGGGAGGCTGGGGGCCCTTAAAGGACAGGGGCTGTGTGCTAAGTACCAGCCATCGCGAGGCTGTAGGTCAGGTTAATGCAATACCCAGGCTTCAAGCCTAAGCTACACAGTCAAGAAACGAAAGTTTCCTCTGTAACATAAACTTTGCATTTTTTTTTTGCCTTGGTCCCTTCATCGTGAGTCTCTGTGTCTCCCCGATCTCTAGATTTGGTTGTGTGGGTTTTTTCCTTTAAAGAAAAGCTAAGAGAGACAGAAAAGTCCAGCACTGGTATGGTTTATATATTCAGCAGGCTTAACTGATGGGACTTGTAAATCCTTTGCGCTAATGGAGCAGTGGAAATACTGAGGGTGAGTAGACTTTTAGGTTTGGTACGGAGTGGCTTGCTTCCATTTGTAATCTCTGCAGCTCCTTGCTCTGAAGAACCGATTTAAAATTTTATTAAAGTGAATGTTTGAAATGAAATGTACACAAGTTGAGAGGGAAGGTATTGTACATCTGGGATCAGTAATCTCTCTTTCTCTCGAACTTGCAATCTCCAGTTTCAGGACTGGAGTTGGAAAATTGTAACCAAAATGCTGTACATCTGTGTACACATATGGACTGTATATTATCCAAGTGAGCAGGTAGCAGTTTAAGGAATTTTCCACTGCACATCCTTCCTTATAACTTTGCCTAGTTAATTTTTTATCCAGTGCTTATCTCCATAGAGCTTGAGCTCTTCACATATATTATTTAGTGCTCAAGGACACATAAGGAGCCTGTGGCAGAACTTGGAATTAAACCCAGAGCCCTTGACAAGTGTTTATACACAGTTTAAAAAAATTGGCAATATTTGTTCTGTTCTTGAAAATCCTTTTTGCATACCATGTTTGAAACGTTGATGATCAGCTGTTTTTTTTTTTTTTTTTTAGTTATGACTGGGAGAATGGGTGGAAAGAGGGTCATATTTTTTTACAACGGGAGCAAACTATGCTCTTGTAATTTTTTTTGTTTATAAAATGGCTGGAGAATGTGCCCGTCTTTTCCCCAAAAATAATCAGTAGTCAGACAAAACTCAAAAATATTTAAACACAAAAGGTAATTATTTGGAAAATTATGAGCATGTGAAATGGGTTAGAAAGTAATATTTTTAATCTTTAAGTACAGAAGTTGTGGCTGGCATGAATATTGATTTAAGAACCAAATTCTACCTTCGCACATATGCAGAGTTCTCAGTGACTTCCAACTCCAGTCCTGACTCAGGGCTGCAGCTGAATTTTGCTTGGCATGGCCTGAGAGAAAGTGACTCTATAGTATCTTGGCATCTCCCAGATTCAGGAGGAAGCTGGGGACCTTAGTGGTCCCTAATGTAAATTAGAGCAACCCCAGGGACAGTGCTAACTTGTAGCCAGCTGCTGTTCCTCCCTATGGAGCTGTCCAGCAGCCCTGAATAGCTTGAGTACTGTTCAATTTGGCCATGTTTCCACCTTTCCCATATCTGTGCCTTCCCAGTCATGCCTCTGGTGCACCCCAGTGCCAGGACTACAAGGAGAGGTGACATAAGCCCATTATACCTGCTCTGCGCCACTGAGAAATCCTTCCAGAGCTGGTGTATGGGGACTGCAGTGGAGTCCAAAATCCTAGTCACCCTGTCTGCAGTGAGCTTTTACTTTAAAATCTCCCATGGGTGCAGCTGTACTAATGTAGTCCAGGTGCTGAAGATCTAGACAACAGGATGATACAAATGTTAGCACTATCATCAGTGGGGCTTTACCAGTGGTAATGCAAAAATGGGGTATTTAAAATATAGATATTTAAAGCTAGATATAGACAAGGCCTGGGAGCCCAATTATTGCATCTGAAGGACGAATTTTGCTGTAACTCTGTCATGTCACTCCTATCCCCAGTGGTGGTGACTATTTATTAAATTAATCCACTCTTGCAGGCTGTCTGGGCAGGTAAAATTAAAATATATCTAAAAACTCTTCCCGCTGTCTTATGGCAGTAGTGTGGGAAATCTTGACTATTGTGCATGAAATATCTTACTGACCTATTTATCCTCACAAACAAGTAGAAAATGGCATATTTTAATGAAGGTAGAGAAGTAAACTGATATGGCTCATTTCTAGCCATCAAAAGAATGCATTATTTTTTCCTAGCCAGCCTCAGTATTAGTGTTATCAGTTAATTAATGAATTGTTGAAATAAATATGAAGCCTACTATAGATTGAATGATTCTGAGGCTGAGTCTAGATTTTGTATTTTCAAATCTGACACATGGCATACAATTAAAAACCTTTAAATAAAAGTGCATTTTGTTTGAGTATAATATGGAAGCTTATTGCTAAACTATTTCCCTATTACACAGTTTAATTATGTATAGCATATTTCATACAAACTATTGTAAATTACCTTATAAAGCTGAAATGTGTACAGCACTGTATAAAATGGAAGACAAGGTGCCTGCCCTGAAGATTTTGCAAGCTAAATAATTTACCAGTAATCAAAATTAAATACAAAAGGAGAGAGAGAGAGAAATTGAGAGGCCAAAGCAAAATTTTTTTTGGCTGAGATTAGAAAATAGATGGGAGATGAGGGGAAGAGATGCAGAAAGACTGTTCCAATATCAGGATCTGGAAAGAAGGCCCTTGTACAAATGGTGGTGAGATGGTAAGAAGAGACTGAGGAGCCAGTGGTAGACAAGAGGTCTGATTCGCATCAAAGACTGTTTACAAACAAACTTGCAGTAGTTTAACTAAAGGTTTAACTGGTTTGGTTTAAAAAACGTACAACAGCAAATCTCTGTACAGACCTACAGAGGGCAGGTGTACAGTGGCATAGCTATGGTGTAACTGTTGTGGCATAACCCTGTAGTGTAGATGCAGCCTACAGTGATAGAAGGAGGTTTTCTGTCGCTGTAGGATCACCACCTTATCTAGAATGGTAGGTAGGTCAACAGAAACGTTCTTCTGTTCATCTAGCTACTTTTACACTGGGGAGCTAGGTTAGATTTTTCACATCCCTGAGCACTGTAGCTATGTTGAGCAGGCTTTATTTAGGTGTAAGAGTGGCTTATATCTTTTAGCTTAAGTCAAATCCTTACTCACTTAAGCTAAATGAGTATAAGCTACTTTTAAACTGAAATGACTGTGTCTACACAAGGCTTTACACCCATTTAACAAAACTGATTTTTAAATAGATTTGAGTTAAACCGGTGTAACTTTCTGGTGTAGACAAGCCCTAAGGTACACTAGTGAAATCAGGAGTGACTCCAGTGAACTCCATTGAGTTACAGAATATGAGATCAGCATAAAGGATGAAGGTCTGAATGGTTGAAGGGTGTCTATAAACAGTAGTTAACAAAAGGAGGAGGTTTGAACTGTTTCTCAAAATAAATGGAGACCCAAAGTAACTGAGTAACTTTAGTAAGAGGGTGATGTTATTGCACTTCTTTTTATGTGTGGAGAAACTAGTCATCATCAGTATTTTGAAAATACTGCAATCTGGAAAGCTGAGACTTAGGAGGCCACAGGAAAAAAAATAGTTGTAATAAACTGAGAGGAGAGAGTTATTTCGAATGTATTAGTGATCTCTGTTTACCAAATTGACATATTAAATATAAATTAGTTATCTCTGTGTAGTGCATATGAACATAAGAATGGCCATACTTGATCAAATCAATAGTCCAGCCAGCCCAGTGTTCTGTCTTCTAATAGTGACCGATGCCAGATGCTTCAGAGGGGATGAACAGAACAGGACAATTATTGAGTGATCCATCCCCTACCATCCAGTCCCGGCATCTAGCGGTTGGAGACTTAGGGACACCAATTGCATGATGTTGCATCCCTGACTGTCTGAACTAGTAGCCATTGATAGATCTGTCCTCTGTGAACTTACCTAATTCTCTTTTGAACCCAGTTATCCTTTTGGCCTTCACATCCCTGGCAGCGAGTTACACAGATTTCTAGTGCATTGTGTGAAGAACTTCCATATGTTTGTTTTAAACCTGCTGCCTGTGAATTTCATGGGATGACTTCTGGTTCTTGTGTTATGTGAAGGGATAAATAACTCTTCCTTATTCACTTTCTCCACACTATTCATGATTTTATAGACCTCTATCATAGCCCCCTGGTCATCTCTTTTCCAAGTTGAACAGTCCAATCTTTTTAATCTCTCCTTGTATGGAATCTGTTCCATACCCCTAATTATTTTGTTGTCCTTCTCTGTACTGTTCCCAATTCTAGTGTATCTTTTTTGAGATGGGGTGACCAGAACTACTCACAGTATTCAAGATGTGGGTGTATCACGGCTTTATATAGTGACATTATGATTTTTTCTGTCTTATTATCTATGCCTTTCTTAAGAGTTCCTAACATTCTATTAGCTTTTTTCCTGCTTCTTCACACTGAGCGCATGCTTTCAGAGAATTATCCACGATGACTCTAAGATCCCTTTCGTGAGTGGTAACAGCTAATTGAGACCCCATCATTTTGTATATATAGGGATTATGTTTTCCAATGTGCATTACTTTGCTTTTATCAATATTTAATCTCATCTGCCATTTTGTTGCCCAGTCACCCAGTTTGTGAGATCCCTTTGTAACTCTTTGCAGTCTGCTTTGGACTTAACCATCTTGAGTAATTTCTTACCACTTGCAAACTTTGCCACCTCCCTGTTTACCCCTTTTTTGAGATCATTTATGAATATGTTGAACAGCACTGATCCCAGTACAGATCTCTGTGGGATCCTGCTGTTTCCTTCTCTCCACAGTGATAACTGGCTATTTATTCCCACCCTTTGTTTCCTGTCTTTTAACCAGTTACTGATCCATGAGATGACCTTCCCTCTTATCCCATGACTGTGTACTTTGCATAAGAGCCTTTAGTGTGGGACCTTGTCAAAGACTTTCAGAAGGTCCAAGTACACTATATCCGCTGGATCACACTTGTCCACATATTTGCTGGCACCTTCAAAGAATTCTAATAGATTGATAAGTCATGATTTCCCTTTACAAAAGCCCTGTTAACTCTTCCCCAACAAATCATGTTCCTCTTTGTGTCTGAGAATTCTGTTTTGTACTATAGTTTCAAACAGTTTGCCTGGTACTGAAGTTAGGCTTACCAGCCAGTAATTGCCAGGGTTGCCTCTGAAGCATTTTTTTAAAAAATGGCACTATGCCATCTTTCCTCCAGTCATCTGGTCTGAAGGCTGATTTAAGTGATAGTTTATATACCACAATTATATTTCTGCAATTTTATATTTGAGTTCCTTCAGAACTCTTGGGTGCATACCATCTGGTCCTGGTGACTTATTACTGTTTAATTTATCAATTTGTTCCATGACCTCCAGTGTGTATATATTTGTGATTGCTTTGAGGACACTATGCAGTGTCTGTATCATGAAATCATTTAACCTTACTATATTTCCACAACACATGGTCATAGTATACATTTCAGACCATTGTATAAATTTGTTTATGCTGCAGTGGAAGATAGTATTAAGATCTGCCCATTCCATTGATTACAGTAGTTCCGTAGTAACTAAAACACCTATTGACCTGGTATTTAAGTAAGAACAACAATTAATTGTTGCACAGTGTGGTCAACCTCCCTTATCTGCGATGTGGATGATTAGGTGTTTGGTTTTTTGTTTTGCTTCCTTCTTTCTTCCTTTCTTTCCTTTGTACTTTCTACTTTCTCCCCTCTAATCTCTCATATTGTGCGTTGGTTCTGGGAAGATGCCAGTACTAAGGGAAGGCCTCATTAAAGAGGTGCATCTTGCACTTGGCCAAGGTTGAGATCAACCTTTATATTTACTGTTAATGTGTTCTGCAGCTGGAGTCATAGAATATCAGGGTTGGAAGGGACTTTAGGAGATCATCTAGTCCAACCCCCTGCTCAAAGCAGGACCAATCCCCAACTGAATCGGTCCAGTGTACTTGGAAGACAGGAAAAAAAAAAAAACAAAATATGTGGTGCCATAAAAGTATTCCCAAACAAGGAAACTTTTTATAAGTATAAACATGAAAACAAATATATTAGAGCACCAGACTGAGATTTAGGAGACCTGGGATGAGATCCTTACCCCTGCATAGGTCCCTTTCTACCTGGTAAAAGGGCCAGAACAATGTTACAGGTCTGTAAAAGCCTCAGTTCAATTTGTGGAGGATTCCCCCCCCGAAAGACACCGTGGAAGACAGCATTAAGACTGCCTTCTGAGGACCCCCCTGAAGGCATAGGGTAGGGTTGTGCAGTGAGAGGAATATGTTGGGGTCTGGGGCCACACATGCAGTCCTGCTAAGATTCTAACTACCTCTGCAGCCCACAGGCCAAACTCAAGAAGGTTATTGTAATTTATATAGGCCCCCAGGGTTGTCTAAGTTAAATTGAGGGCCTCTCCAACTCCTGGAGCAGCCCAAGGTCAGGAGGGCATAAAGGTGAAAAAGCTATACTACCACCATATACTCCCTTCCCCCTCTCCTGGGCTGTCAGTTCTTTGCTGTGTGTCTGAATTGCAGCACAGAATCTCACCTCTATCTCTACCATATTTCCACCTTGGCTGCTGACTTACTATTATGCGTTGGGCAAAATCACTTTGCCTCTCATTACATTTGTATTTTTATCTGTAAAATGGGTACACAAAACTTATCCTTCCTTGTAAATCTTACGGAAATCTATGCATAAAAAGCACTCTATAAATGCCAAGTATTTTTATTTTATTACTATTACTCTCGTGGTGCTATCTCTTGTTAGTAAGTGGTCATCCCAATTTTGTAGCACTTTGCACATGCGAATATCTACTGTCATTGCATTCTTTCTACCTATGATGTAGAATTGAACATTCAGAATGGAGATTTTGAACTGTAGATTTTAAGGAATATATGTTTTAAGCTAGTGGATTTATGCTATATTAATGGTTCTAAAATGTGATCTCTAGACAACTGGTGGTCTGTGGAGCTGCTGCCATCACAAATCATATTTAGGCAGATTTGATACTAATGTAAATCTCTACAGATTGCAAGGAGAAGGAATTTAACAAGTAGAAGATGCAAAACATAACCATATGCACTGCATTGCATCAAGTTAATCTTTATTGCTACTTTGTTCATTCATTTCATCTTTTTGATGCTCTTTTTGTGAAACCAAGCACTAGATCAGGTGCCACAGGAAAGTTGTAGAGTTGGGAGGCTGGTGGTTAACAAGAGGATCTCTGTTTACAGATATGGTCCATCGTATGAAAAAGCTTTGGAGCCATTATAACAGGGCTTATCAAACTGGGGTTGGGACACCCCAAGGGTCGTGAGGTTATTACATGGGGGGTTGCGAGCTGTCAGCCTCCACCCCAAACCTCGCTTTTCCTCCGGCATTTATAATGGTGTTATTAATTAAAACACTCTTTAATATATTTAAGGGGGGTCGCACTCTGAGGCTTGCTATGTGAAAGGAGTGACTAGTACAAAAGTTTGAGAATCACTGCATTATAATATCATACCTAACAGGCAACTGTCAGATGTAACTGGAAACATTTGTAACGTTGTGTCATATTGAGTTCTGAAGTACCTCTTAAAAACATCTGTTCACAGAAGCTACAAAAATGTAATACCTCAGGTACAGAGGAAACACAGATCACTGGACATGGAAAACTTAATAAATTCAATGCAATTAACTTCATTGGACTGTCCAGAATATGAGATTTAATTTAAGAGAATAAAATTCATAGCACTTTTGGTTGTGAAGTTGTATAAATCAATTAGTTGCTGTCATTTGTCTTGTTCAATCTGCAGCTAGGCAGAATGGAATAAAGGCACCTGAAGTTTCCTCTTAGTGGAGTAAAAGTATAGCTTTGACCTTCTAAGTCCCATGTACATTTTAGTCACTGCTATATGAAAGAAATCTGGTTATAATACAGTAGTCCCTTGACATGGTATTAACCTAATTTTGTCTTGTAGTGCAGAATGAACTCTGCATTAAGTCTTGAGCTTGATATTTTGGGAAAATGATTAAAAACACACTTTGCTCTTATCAACACTGCGTGACCAAATCTTGTTTTAACTTTGTTGGTGGACTGTAGTGTTGGAGCCAGATCCCCCAACACAATAGTTTCTCAGCATAGGTTGTCAACATCACAGCTGAGTCACTGAAACCTAGGGATGAACAGAAGTCAAAAAAAAACACTTGACATTCTAAAGGAGTAGCAGAATACATATATTTTAAAAATTATGTTAAAATGTATTTGTATTCTTTCTGTTAAACATCAGATTTTACATGACATTAAGACTAAGCACAAGGGTTATAGGCAACAGGGATGGCTTTAGAATATAATGGGTTTTTTTTAGGGCCGTCAAGCAATTAAAAAAATTAATCACAATTAATCACATTCTTAAACAGTAATAGAATACCTTATATTTAAATATTTTTAGATTTTTTTACATTTTCAAATATATTGATTTCAATTACAGCCCAGAATACAAAGTGTACTGTGTTCACTTTATATTTATTTTTATTACAAATATTTGCACTCTAAAAAACAAAAGAAATAGTAATATATTTCAATTCACTTAATTCAAGTACTGTAGTGCAATCTCTTTTTATAATGAAAGTTGAACTTACAAATGTAGACTTATGTACAAAAAATAACTGCATTAAAAAATAAAACAATGTAAAACTTTAGAACCTACAAGTCCACTCAGTCCTATTTCAGCCAATTGCTCAGAGAAACAAGTTTGGTTACAATTTGCAGGAGATAATGCTGCCCTCATCTTGTTTACAATGTCACCAGAAAGTGAGAACAGGTGTTCCATGGCACTGTTGTAGCCAGCATCGCAAGATATATATGTGCCAGATGCGCTTAAGATTCATATGTCCCTTCATTCGTCAGTCACCATTCCAGAATATATGCATCCATGCTGATGATGGGTTCTGCTCGATAACGATCCAAAGCAGAGCGGACTGATGAATGTTCATTTTCATCATTGAGTCAGATGCCATCAGCAGAAGGTTGACTTTCTTTTTTGGTGGTTTGGGTTTTGTAGTTTCTGTGTGGAGTGGTGTTCTTTTATGACATCTGAAAGCATGCTTCACACCTTTTCCTTCTCAGATTTTGGAAGGCACTTCAGATTCTTAAACTTTGGGTCAAGTGCTGTATCTATCCGTAGAAATCTCACATTGGTACCTTCTTTGTGTTTTGTCAGATCTGCTGTGAAAGTGTTCTTAAAACAAACGTGCTGAGTCATCATCTGAGACTGCTTTAACACGAAATATATGGCAGAATGCAGGTAAAACAGAACAGGAGACTTACAATTCTCCGCCAAGGAGTTCAGTCACAAATTTAATTAACACATTATTTTTTTAATAGCATTATCATCAGCACAGAAGCATGTCCTCTGGAACGCTGGCCAAAGCATGAAGGGACATATGAATTTTTAGCATATCTGGCACGTAAATACCTTGTAGCGCCGGCTACAAAAGGGCCACGCGAACACCTGTTCTCACTTTCAGGTGACATTGTAAATAAGAAACAGTCAGCAGTATCTCCCATAAATGTAAACAAACTTGTTTGTCGTAGCAATTGGCTGAACAAGAAGTAGGACTAAGTGGATTTGTAGGCTCTAAAGTTTTACATTGCTTTGTTTCTGAGTGTGGTTATGTAACAAAAAAAAATCTACATTTGTAAGTTACACTTTCACAATAAAGAGATTGCACTACAGTACTTGTATGAGGTGAATTGAAAAATCCTACTTCTTTTGTTTGTCATTTTTACAGTGCAAATATCTGTAATAAAAATAATAATATAAAGTGAGCACTGTACACTTTGTATTCTGTGTTGTAATAGAAATCAATATATTTGAAAATGTAGAAAAACATCCACAAATATTTAATAAATTTCAATTGGTATTCTATTGTTTAACAGTGCGATTAATGTGATTAATTTTTTTAATCACAGTTTATTTTTTCGAGCTAATCACATGAGTTAACTGTGATTAATTGACAGCCCTACTTTTTTTTTACATTTTAAAAAGCCCCAAAACACGTGGCTAAGATTTTTCAAATGACTACTGATTTTTAAGATGTTTGATTTTGAATTGCTCAATTTCAGAAACCTTTACATTTCTAATTTTCAAAAAGCGTTGCCCACACTCCCTATGAAAATCAGACCCTATTTAAGATATCTCAAATTTGGCATCTCCCAACTGAAGTACTTACAAATTACTAAACACCAGTAATGAGGTATGATTTTCAGAGGGAGGGGGGTCAGAACTTTATGCAAACTGAAAATTTTAATATGTCTGTGGTTGGACACTTCAAAATGGAGTAACTTATGACTAATAGATTTTTGCACACTATAGAGAATGCTGGTACTTAGTACATTACCTTTCTAGGTTTTAGCTTCTAGCATTCTTACCTTGTCCTTCCAGGCTCAGAGGTACACAACGTACTGAAAGTTCTGCTTTCCTAAGAAACAATGTAGCTTGAGACTAATCTTACACAGATAATGGTCCAAATCTTTCCAGAATCTGTGTTACTTTTTCCTGTTATTATTTATATTGTGGTAGCGCTGAGGAGCCCGGATCAGGGCCCTTTGTACTAAGCACTGTACAGTTATATAACAAAAAGACAGTTCCTGTCCCAAAGAGCTTACAATTTAAATATAAGACAAGAGCCAGCAAGCAGATACAGACCGACAAAAAACAGCACAGGGAAACAATGAGACCATATTATAGTGGTGTGGGAGCACCACTGTACTTAACATTGCATCATGACATCTGTTTATAGGTGGACCTCTAAGTTCTCTAAAATAGACATGCTTAGACAGATTTCTTTAAAATTTGGTGTGCCTCCTGGGAGCGTAGGGAAGTGTTAGTGGTCTAAATTTGGGGTCATTTGACCAAGGAGTTCCTGAGTTACAGACTACCCCCCTCAAAAAACAAACAGAAATTTCCTTCTGACGCCTTGTACTGTTAAACTGAGAGGTGCTAATGACTGTGCACCCCAGTTTTGCAACAGAAAAACTTCAAAATCAGACTCCAAAGAGAGACTGCTGAACTCGAATTAATATGCAAATTAGATACAATTAACTTAGGTTTAAACAGAGACTGGAAGTGGTTGGGTCATTACACTAATTGAATCTATTTCCTCATGTTAAGTTCTCCTCACACCTTCTATGAGTCATCTTGATTATCACTTCAAAGGGTTTTTTTTCTCCTGCTGATGATAGCTCATCTCAATTGATTGGACTCTTACAGTTGGTATGGGTACTTCCACCTTTTCATGTTCTCTGTATGTATAAATATCTTCTGTCTGTGTGTTCCACTCTATGCATCCGAAGAAGTGAGCTGTAGCCCATGAAAACGTATGCTGAAATAAATTTGTTAGTCTCTAAGGTGCCAGAAGTATTCCTGTTCTTTTCTCAGCTACACTGCAGCCCTAGCTCTGCAAGTGCACCCCAACACTGCATGAAAGCTATGAATAAGTTTTGAAGGAACATTGGTTAGGAAACTAAGGGTTCATGCCTGACCAGAAAATGTATACTTTATGACAGAGAAACATTACAAACTCTGACACTTCAGTGTTTCTCAGAGATGAGGTGCATTTACCGGACAGATCTCTGTCTCAAACATATAACTGTCAGTATTTTGGAACAGAATCCCTGTCTGTGAATTTCTCTTGCTAGTCCAGCCACAGACTTCACCCTCCAATCATTGTGAAACACAGTCAGGAACACCATTCCACTGTAAAATAGTTATCCTTCCTTCCAGGCACTGCATGTGAGTCACTTTATAGGAGGGGGGACATACCAGCAACAGAACAATTTGTGTACAAGGCAGTGAAGACTTTAGGAAGATGCATTCCCTGCTTGTGGTGGGGAGGCCTGGTTTCAGTTGTGGAGAGGGACCAGGTTGGAGAGGGGCATGCATTCATTGGGTAAGGGGCATGGCTGGGGAGATGTGCCTAAACAGGGCTGGTGGGGCCCAGCTTGAGTGGGTAGGGGTGTGTGTGTGTGTGTGTGTGTGTGTGCGTGTAAGGAGAAGGGGAAGGCGCCTGGCTCAATATGCAATTTGAGGAATGTGATATGTACAACTGCCTAAATGACTACTAACTCATACCAACAACATATTTTTTCACGTTAAACAAAAAACCCTAGGAAATTCAGTGGCAAAAAGCTACATTATCACAGAGTCATGGTTGCTTGGTGGTATGTTGTTCCCTTGCAGAATTCTGAGTTGAGCAAAACTCAAAATTCTGAAAACCAGGAAATGCGCAGCTAAGGTTGCCAGTACAACTTTAACTCTTCTGTCTTTCAGCAATGCTCCAGTACACCCTATTAACATACATACTTTTATTCTGCCAGTCCCACAGTTGCTGAAATGTACAAACTCTTTACATCCTTTTACAACCCATTCACTCTCACCTACGGGATTCTATCTAATGTTATCAGAAGACAAAAAGGGCTGGGGGAGAAAAAATGGTGCCCATACCACCTTCCCTCTGCCAGCAATGCCTGAATAGGTATATAGCACGTACTCATACTGGCCCTTGGCACTATAAGATTTGGGAGGCTTCATATCCTTGCATACACTTAGCCAACTGCTCAGAAAAACTACCAAACATGCAATTTAAAAACCATTTTACAGTCTTTTGTAGCTCCCTCATCCTGAGGGTGTGTCTACATTTGAGTTGGGAGGTGTGATTCCCAGCTCGTGCAGATGGACCTGCTCTAGCTCCACTTGAACTAGCATGATAAAAATAGCAACACAGCTAGGGTAGTATGGGTAATGGCTCAGGCAGCCATCCAAGCATGTATCTAGGGGATCCAGGCAGGTTTTTACTTGGGTAGCATGTCTGAGCCGCTGCCCATGCTACCCTGGCTGTGCTGCTATTTTTAGTGCAGTGGTTCTCATACTGTGGGTTGAGACCCCAGAGTGGGCTGTGAACACGTTTTAATGGGTCACCAGCAGTGTGCCCTCTAATTTTTCCCACCCATGTGCGGAATGAATTTTGTTATGTGCACCAATATGGAGGTGGGGATCAGGTTACAGGCCCCTCTGCCTGGGGCTGAAGCCCTTGGGCTTTAGTTTTGGTCCCTCTGCCTGGGGCGGCAGAGCTCAAGTGGGATCAGGCTTTGGTCCCTCTTCCTGGGGTCGTGTAGTAATTTTCATTGTCAGAAGGGGATCGCGGTGCAATGAAGTTTGAGAACTGCTGTTTTAGTATGTTAGCTTGAGCAGAGCTAGTGCAGTATGTCTACAAGAGCTTGGAATCACACCTCCTAGCTCAAATGTAGATGTTCCATTACTCACAGGATACTGTCTCAACCTACACTTTCACTTAACCATGATTAAAGCATTAGAATCTTCTTATATTCCTCCTCACTGCTGACAGTATCCTTTGTAATAAAAGCTCTATGCCTTGACAAAACCTAAACAATTTTTCATAGAGTGAAGCATAATTCATCTGGAAGGTACACATGCACGTCTTCCCTTTTCTCACAGATGAGAGGGTGCAAAACATAGATCCTCATATCACAATCACAGCTTTATCTCACACCTCAAAGTAATCCACTGATCTTGCAAACACACCTTGGCCATGCAGAGCTAACTAGTGCCTCCACCGTTCACTACATCTATATCTGATATTAACCACAGTTAGTCTACTTGGAGTATATGTGAAAAATAAATGCTTAGACTGCTCTCATATTTGTAATTGTAAATGGTGAATCATCATTGAACAGGTATGTTTCTAATGGGGCCCCGCAGGGATCAATTCTTGGCTTTATGCTATTTAACATTTTTATCAATACCTGGAAGAAAACATATTCCAGCTTGCTGCTGACAACACACTTCATTATAAAATCCCTGTACCCTGCTAATTTATATAATGTACACATTTGTGCATTGAAACAGTGCGTATTGGATCCTTAAGGTACACATGCAGCTCTTCCCTTTGCTTATGCGCATTGGTGGGTGCAAAAGATAGATTTCCTCATATCATAATCACAGCTCTGCCTCTGTCACACACTTCAAAGCAGAGGCTATGCGTGGGGTGGGCATGTGGGGTCACGTCTGCCCCTCTCCCCCTGATTTCTGCCTTCTATTAAGCAAGCATCCACCAGCAATAGGGGGCTTGCAAGGTGGAGCCATCGCAGTCCAGTGGACTCAGCAGGAGCGGCTGAGTCCCAGGGCTTTCCAGGGAGGGACCATCCAGCTGGGCAGCACACTAGGGCTGGGCTGGGCAGAGCCATAGGAGCAGGCAATGGTAGCAAGCGGGGCGGGGCTGTTCCTGGTGTCTAGCAGTGGGGAGCTGGGCTGGGGGTGGGAACCAGCAGATCCATCCCCACCTTCCCTGAAATAGCCATGAGTGTAGGGCTGTACAGGGGCTTCAGCAGCCACAGAGCCTGGCCAGAGGTGGCTCAGCAGAAGAGGGCTCCTTCTATATGTGGCTGCTGCCTCGGGCATAAAGCCTAGGGGATGGAGCAGCCCCACGGGCCCTAGGGCCTGGGCCTAGCGGGACGGCAGAGGGGCAAAGAGGGCTCTAAGCCCCTGCTTGGGGAGGCTTCTGTGGAATCTCTGAGTTCAGGGCAGGAACAAGCTGGAAATTGCTTCTCCCCCAACTCCAGCACTTATCGGAGGGGTGGAGAGGCTCCTCTATCTGGCGCTGTACCGGACTCCAGGCGGCTTTGGCATACGCAGAGCTCAGCATAGGCACTGACTTCCCACTTTGCAGTGGGTGCTCGATCTCCACCTCTGCCCCTGCTCCCCCGACTCTACCCCTTCCATGAGGCCCAACCCCAGCCCTGCCTCTTCCCACCCCTTCCCCATCCCCATTCCAATCTCTTCCCCAAAGTCCACACCCCAACTCTGCCTCCTTCCTGCCCCCTATTCCAACTCCTTCCTGAAATCCCCACCCTAGCCCCTCCTCCTCCCCTGAGTGTTCCATGTTCCCGCTCTTCTCCCCCCCCCCCCGGGAGTGTGCTAATGCCACCAAACACATGTTTGGCAGTGGCCGGGTGGGAAACGCTGGGAGGTAGGTGTAGGAGTGGGGATGTGGCATGCTCGGGGGGAGAGGAGGAGGGCCGGAGGGAGAGGGGAGCTTGGCTGCTGGTGGGTGCTCCGGCCCTGGAGCACCCATGGAGGCGGTGCCTATGGAGCTCAGCTACTTTTGTGGAAGGGTCTTGGGCTTTCCTGGGCGCCAGCCCAGCTACAGTCAGCAGGGAAGAAATGAGCCTGCTGGCCAAGCTGCACATGTGCTTAGTGCTCCTGCCAGGGGCTGGTTCTCTGCACAGTGCCGGAAGCAGGACATGCCCCACTAGGGGTGTCATAAACAGATAGCTAAGGGTTAATGTCTCTTTCACCTGAAGCACCTGACCAGAGGACCAATCAGGAAACCGGATTTTTTCAACTTTGGGTGGAGGGAATTGAGTGTCTTTGTCTTTGTTTTGCTGGCTGCCTGCTTTCTCTGAGCTTTGGAGAAGTAGCTCTACTTTCTAGTCTTCTGTTTCTAAGTGTAAGGACAAAGAGATCAGATAGTAAGTTCTATGGTTTTCTTTTCTTTGGTATTTGCATGAATATAAGTGCTGGAGTGCTTTGATTTGTATTCTTTTGGAATAAGGCTGTTTATTCAATATTCTTTTAAGCAATTGACCCTGTGTTGTATCATATAATACAGAGAGACCATTTGTATTTTTTCTCTCTTTTTTATATAAAGCTTTCTTTTAAGACCTGTTGGAGTTTTTCTTTACTTCAGGGAAATTGAGTCTGTACTCACAGGGAATTGGTGGGAGGAAGAAATCAGGGGAGATCTGTGTGTGGGTTGGATTTGCTAGCCTGATTTTGCATTCCCTCTGGGGGAATAGGAAAGTTCTTTTTGTTTCCAGGATTGGGAACAGAGAGGGGGATCACTCTGTGTAGTTTCACAGAGCTTGTGTCTGTGTATCTCTCCAGGAGCACCTGGAGGGGGGAAGGGAAAAAGGATTATTTCCCTTTGTTGTGAGACTCAAGGGATTTGGGTCTTGGGGTCCCCAGGGAAGGTTTTTCAGGGGGACCAGAGTGCCCCAAAACACTCTAATTTTTTGGGTGGTGGCAGCAAGTACCAGGTCCAAGCTGGTAGCTAAGCTTGGAGGTTTTCATGCTAACCCCCATATTTTGGACGCCAAGGTCCAGATCTGGGACTAAGGTTATTACAAGGGGTTTATGGAGGAGCAGCGGGGCTGGGGGAGCAAAGGAGCAAAGCAGGGAGGGGACAGCAACAAGGGAAGTTGGGGGAGAAGGTAACAAGTAGGGGAGCATGCAAAGGACTTATGGGTGGGCAGCAGAGGTGAAGCATGGGGCAGTCAAGTGCCCCCCCACTATCAACAGTTACACATTGTCTCTACTTCAGACAGACATTGAAATAGGCTTTGCAGTAAACTGTTAAACATTCATTATGTAAATAGTGAAAACAACTATATTAAATTAGTATTTCTGTTTATTTACAAACACTTATTTATCCATTCATTGAGCTCCATTTGTCTTGGGGACAGGGAAACAATTACTTTTTTACAATCCTCTGCATATTCAGTTTCTGTCTGTTTCATTATTAGTTACTTTTCGTGGCACTCTTTTTAGTTCTGGAGTTTGGACTAAGAACTAATTCATAACTGAACAAAATAAATACACAATAGAATGCTTTGTATGGTGAATAATATTCATAAACCCAACAAAAACTATATTAAAATCTTTAAGAGTCTAACAGAAAATAATGAAAACTCACAGTTCAAAGTAGGGATGACAATGAATTCCCTTAATAGGTCACTATTTGAGAATCCCTGATTCATTTTGTAAGAGGTGTACTCATATGTGATTAAATGTTATCTTTAAACTAAAATAATTGCTAACTGGATGGGTAGCACTGGGGAGCTCTGTCCAGTTTAGTTGAAGCTGCATCAGCTCCCAGTTTGTCAGCACACTGAGTTTTTAGGGCTTTTTTGCACTGGTGTAGAAACAGGGATCTGATTGTGTTGGTGCAAGATCCTAATATAATGGAGCCTTGGTCCATGACTGAGGCTTCTAGGCACTACAGTAATACAAGGATAATAGTAGTTAATAATAGTATAGATACACTGGTATAAAAAAGACTTGGACCAAGATAAATTGTAACAATAAAAATAACTTTTTACACTGGTGCAACACATCTATAAGAGTTTTCACTGGTACACTTATGTTGGTGTTGCTCTTCTGATGCAAAAAAAGAACACAGACAATGCCCAAGTTTCTTCAAATCCATTTATGTTTTTTGTTTGTTTGTTTTTTGCAATAGGAATTCTAACATCACAGGGTATTTTTTTTTTAATGATTATTACTTCCCACACAGATTTGTGTCTTACCAAATACTGTATGTAAATGTATTCCACTAGAATTATCCAGTGGTCTCTGGGGCCTGTTATCTTCAGAGGAAATTCTATGCAATTCTACTAACATACCGTATATATTCGTTCATAAACCAAATTTTTTTAGTAAAAAAGGGAAGGCCCAGAGAAGGGGGTTGGCTTATGAATGGGTATAAGGAGGGAGAGGTGGGACACTGCGCTTCCCCCCCAACAGAGGGAGCAAGGAGAGGCAGTGGAGCCCAAAGGGAAGAGGTGGGGCCAGAGTCTCTCTGCTTCTGGCCATGCTGCTCTCCTCCCAGTCTCTGAAGCAGCTGTAGTTCCGGGGCTGGCAGCCTATAGCTGTGCCGCTCGGCCCTGCCCCCCAGAACAGGCTGTGGCCGCACTGCTCGGCCCACTGGAGCACACTGCGGCTGTGCTGCCTGGCCCAGCCCACCAGAGCAGGCTGCGGCCGCACTGCCCAGCCTGCCAGAGCAGCTCCAGCCTGGCCAGAGGCATCCTCCCCAGATAAGGTGGGAAGGGATGGGATGGGGAGAGTGTGGGGGTCCCGGGTTAGGGATGGGATCTTGTGGGGGGTGGTCACAGGGTTACTCCCGTCACTTTCAGCTTCTCCCCTCACAAAAATTTCCCCACCAGTTGCTGTCCTGGCCCGTCAGGGTAAGCAGCGGGCACGCTGGGACACTGTTTACTTAGGTTTATCTCCATGCCTGGGGATGGCCCACTAGCAGCTTATCCTGATGGCCCGGGAGCCAAAGTTTGCTGATTCCTGAATTATAGGGTCGGCTTATGAACGAGTTATAAAAAAATCCATTTTTACTTATCTGTCTTGAGGGGGTTGGTTTATAAACAAACCAGCTTATGGTAGATCTTCATAGCTCTCTGTCGTAATTTTTCCCTAGCTTTTGCAGCTCCTGTTTGCTGTTTTTATTGTAACAACTTGAATAAGTTACTTAATTGTGCTAGATTTCTCCTAACTCTGATGTTCAGATGTCACTTCCTTGAGCAATTAGAATGTGAGAGTATCATTGGAATGGGAAAAAGTTGATGAAGAATGCTTGAAATGCTTTTGATGGAAATACGCATAAAATGTCCATTTTCTATTAGATATTCAGCATGTCTGTTAATTGAAATAATCATTACCATTGAGGGTGGGCTGTTTTCCTCATCAGTCAAATTAGGCACTCAGATTTTGTCATTCCTTTCAGTAGAAAAACTGAAAACAGGAAATATTCTCATTGAATATTTAATATTTCTTAATTTCTCATGAGAACATATTTTATTTTACACTGTACACTTTTATATATTATTCATGCTGCCCTCTGTACTTGGATAATACTGTTTTTGTCCTGGTTTTTATATTAAATGTTTGCATCACTTCATGTTGTACTATTATTCAGCATCCAAAATATTGATTATACAGATTGGAAGGAAACATATTTCTTCTTTAAGCATGTCATTATGGATCCTGCTCTAGGTGTGCATCTGCCTCATGTGCACAAGATTTGAATCTTTTGAATAACAGTGTCAGTTGGGGCCATGCCTGTGCTGGTACATATCCTTGTGCCCTTCCCTTCACTTGAGGTCATAAAGAGCAAAGTGCTGCAACTCTTCTTCAGTTCCCTCTTATGCTCATGGCAGCGAGATGGAACTAGCAGTGTTTGCTTGCTACCCCTTAGAATTTTTTATCCTTTGACTTAGCTATTTAGGGATAAATTCCTTTCCTTTACTCTGTTGTTCTTGATTTCTTATTTTTTCCAATGAAACAGTTTAAAAAAAAAGTGACTTTTTCCTTTGGCACTCAGTGCCTTTTTCTGTACTAAATAGTGGACTCAAAGCCTTCAGGCTTTAAACCATGCCCATCCTGTGATGGTTTAATTCTTCTGACCGACAGACACAGCTGCTGGTTACTCTGCCTCGGTAAGAGCCACATCCCAGATCGGTGTTCAGCATGCAGATCTTTTTCTGCCAGGACACAGAAGTCCAGGGACAGAAGTCCACTGAAGTCCTGTCTGAACCGTTATCTTCTTGGACAATCTATGTGGATGACTTCAGACCCCAAAGAGAGAGGACTGTCTTCAACAATGGATCGAACACCTAAGTCCTCTTCTGTGGGTGCCTCTGCCAGTGGGTACTCAATCTACTCGATCAGTGTCAACAAAAGATCATTAGCGTCAGGCAAGGATTCAGCACTAGAGTCCAACCTAGCACCAGCTACCCCTGCAGAGAAGGCCAGTACTCCTCTCTAAGGCAGCCTCTTCTCTAAGGCAAGAGAGGCCCAAACATAGGGACAGACATGGCTCTGGTCTGTGCTTGAGTCCTAAAATAAAATGCTGGGACACCCTTCTGGTACTATCACTCATAACTGATAGCTATGCAAACTAGGGTAGCTTCCCTGGATCTGGGGAATCCCACACTTACTCTGCCCCCCACCTACTCTGTGTCTCTTGGTACTGCCTGCCACAGGTTACTCCATGCTCCATCAACCCTGCAGGCTCCCCACTGGTGCTAGCTGATCCAACAGTGGAACAGATCTTTTGCTGAGTCTCTGGAACATCCCAGCAGTAAATAGAGCACCCTTCCCCTGGCTCAGGATGGTGAAAGTCATAGGCACCCAGCCCACATGCTACCAAACTCAGTTCTGCCCTGAGCCAGCACGGACTGTGTCACAGTAGGGAGCTCTGGGCTGGGATAGGGGCACTACCTTGGAGGGAGGTGTAATCCATACAGCCTGTGACTCTCCCTCCATCCCCCAGGCTTTCTGTCTTAAGTAATAGTACCAGAATAGTGTTCTGGCTCCCCCTAAAAGTCCCAGAACGACAGTCTGGTAAAACTCAACCCTGCTTCTGGCACCAGTACCTGTCTTCTGATAAGGAGGGGTGATATCCTCTATACTGAGGCATTCACAGTCAGCACTGGTGCATACTTCTGAACCGTTGGGCACAACCACTTGATGACATCTACGATTCATCACCTTCACTGGGGCACACTTCATCTTCCACATCCAGCACAAAACCATTTCCCCTCAGATCAGGAGAGGACTAGAGGCTCTTTCTTTAGAGCTCCTACATATCCTTCACAGGCAGTGCAATGGCCTGGTCAACCACAGGTGAACCAGTCTTACCAGTACTATGTGTCATCATGGCCCTATTGGGCATCCTGGGGATATGCATTCCTGGCTTGCAGGATTTAATTTCATCCCTACCACTCCATGAAAGAGGGATCTGAGTCTCTCACTGTATCTTTGCCTAGACCCCTGTCAGCTGACAGAGATGAGCAAGTGGCTGAGGAGGAGCAGGCCCCAGAACCTCAGAAACAACATTTTTTTCCCTCCTAGGGACTGATCATCTTCCTTCTTGGACAAAGCCATTTCTTCAAGCCTGATTTCAAAACATTTCAGGAGTGTTCTTCATAATTTCTGAGACTCTTGATATTGAGACCTCTGTCAGAGGGAAAAGTTCGCTAGCTGTTTGATATCCTGCACTCATTTGCTCCTGATCGGAAAGCCCTACCTATCAGTGATGGCATTCTAGATCCAGCTAAGATCCTTTGGCAGACACCAGGTACTCTACTGCCTATGGCCAACAGAATAGAGAAACATTACCGGGTACCCCTTAAGGGATTTAACAAGGTTATGTGCACCCATCAGTCTAGGTGCACCCATCAATCTAGGGTTCCTTGGCTACTATGCACACCTGTCTCTGCTGTGCATAAATAATCTAAGCAGGCAAAGAGCACTCCCAAATCTAAAGACCCCCCAAGAAACTGGAGTTATTTGGGAGAAAGGCCTGTTTCTCAGCATCACTATAGCTGTGACCCACTAGTTACCAGGTTCTCCTTGCAAAACATAATTACCTCCCATGAGACAGGTGTCTCTTTTCATATATGAACTTCCATAAGTTGCCATAAAGGAGCTGAAATACATCATTAAGGAAGGCCAGCTAGTAGCCAAAATGTCACTACAAGCAACCATGGACACCTTGGACACAGCAGCCAGATCAATGGCCAATGCTGTGACCATGTGCTGCTTGTAGCTTCATGACCACAAGCTTAAGGCATCCATGAAGAGGTGCAAAACACTACTGAGGTCTTGCCCTTTGAGGGAACATAACTGTTCAGTGAATGTACCAACACCTTGAATTACCTCCAGAGATTTCAGGACTACACTATGCTCTTTGGCCATATACACATCAGCCCTGAATGGCAAGCCCTTTAAATATCAAGGGCAGTCTAGGCAGAAGATGCCTACCTGCTCCCAGAATAGATCTTCTGAATACTAACCTAGGAAGAAGCCAAATATTCCAGAAGAAACTGTTTCCTTTCTTGACCAAAGGTGTGTTCATATCTGCTTCCAGGCAGCATTTTTGACATGAGGGTTGAGACCCACACTGTAATCTCCCAATAGGTGATACCTAATTTGAATATTGCCTTGCCCCTTTCCATCAGATTTGGTCTGTTATAACAATGGACAGATGGGCGATGAAGTAGATATGCAGAACTATGCCATCCAGTTTCACTGCTTAGCCCCTACCTACACTCTTTCCTTGTCCTGCTTCAGGAGCCCTTCTCACAAAGCCAATTAAAAGAAGTGGCTTCTCCATTTTGATTATGAGTCATAGAAGAGATACCTCTGGGAGTACAGAAAAGAGGCATCTACTTGTGATGTTTCTTTGTCTTAAAGAAAAAAGTGTTCTTCATCCAATCCTAGACCTGAGAAGACAACAAATATATATGCCATTACAGGTGCATGATGGTAACATTTGCTTCCAATAACCTCTCCCTTCAGTTTCAAGATTAGCTTTTGACCTGCAGGATGCATATTTTCATATCCCACAGGCAGTATCTGTGATTCTGATTTGATGAGTGCTCCAGTGCCCACCTGTTCTGTTGCTTATAGCTTTTACTAGAAGAATGAAATAAACAAGAATCTGTTCAATTTCACTACAGCTATTCAGAAAGCTGTGGGCAGTACTGAAACAAACAATTATGTCCCTTTGTGTTGCTACCTGGGAAAGTTCTGAACAGTATAAAAATGGGTACTCTAATTAGTCACAGATTAGGCACAGTCTTCTAGCACTTCCCCTCAACCCAAAGCAGGTAGGGAGAGGTAGATTATTTACCCCCTTGTTAATTTGCAGCAGCTGTCTAGGTATCAGAATAGTGGAGACTCCACCATTATGCATGAAGCAGCAAAGAAGTGAGCTTCCTCCCATTTGCTGGAGTTGTACAGGAATCTGCACATTTATCAAACACCTCCTGGCTTGAGGCTTATATTTTAAGGGGAATCCTAAAGCAAAGTGTAGGTGTAGCACTCTGGCAGAAATCCCAACTCCTTCTCCTTCTCCTTCCTTGTAGCTATATCCTCATAATATGGGGAAATGCTTTTAACATTCATATCAGCCTCTTTACAGTAGGTCACTAGTATACCTCTCGAGCCCTAGAGACACTTGGATCTAAAAAGTGGCATCCTTTTACATAATAATGAATGTAAAGGTGTGGTACTCTGTATACTGGTATACAGGACTCCAAACATAACCATTTTATTGCATTCAAAACAATAATAAATTGTTACCCTTTTAATTTAAATATCCTGGCATAGTTGTTCTGTTTTTTTGCTCACTATCACTAACATTAACACCCTCAGATCATGCGGGAAAGCTCCTTTCATAGCGGTAACAGTAAATGTTGTTTGTTCAGCATTATTGGATTGGGGATGTCAAACCCATTTTTCAAAAGGCTGATTTCCATTTTAATTATAAATTTAGGACCCTTGGTCCTCAGCAGAACTCCTACTGATGTCACTGGGAGGTCCGCAACAAGATCAAAAGTAGGATATGGCAGGATGGATTTGATTTAAACCATGATTTAAATCACTAGTCAAGAAGACTCGATTTAATCATGGATTTCTACATAAAAGTGCATTCTTGTTGGTTGTTATAACCTTAATACGTATTCTTCACAACTCAGAGATAGATGTAGGTTTCATTTTTAGAAGGTACACACTATACATTTTTAAAGTACTTTATTTTGAAAACTTTTCAGATTAGTTTTACAGCTATATCAGAAAATGAATGATTGTTTGGTTATTTCATTTATCAAAGGTAATTGAAGCAGATATTTATGAAGTAGTGGGAGGTGAACTATCTCCAATTCAACAGGTTAATCATTAATATTTGGAGGATTTTCTTGCCATGCTGTATTAGGAGGAGAACATCACCAGACAGACATTTAAATTGTTTTATTTAACTAAAACAACAATGTTATGTATTATGGATTTTTTTCTTCAACAGCAAACATATTTTAACAAAACAAGCATATGAATTTTTGAATTTAGTTAAACATTCAAGTTTTTTAAAATCAGGTTTGTTTTTGTTAAAATTGTTTAACTAAAATAGTTAATGATTTTTATTTTATTTTTTTTAAAAACCAAAAATTAAATAGACTATGTCAGCCAGGTCAACGTGAGAAACTTAAAATATTTGCTTCCGCAGCTAACTCAGTAGTCTTCCAGATTATGAATAAACAGGAAAATGAAGGTGAAAAGAAAAACAAGCTTTCCTGCTTTTTCAGGTCCCAGACGATTTCTCAATTTGGAACGAATTAGTCCAAAGGAAGAAAATAGTCTTTCAACATCAGCAGAAGAAGCTACTGCTGTTAAAAGCAAGATTATCACTTCAACAGTCTCTGAATCCAAGTGCTTAAGTGACTTCCACCAGTTCACTGGTGTGACTTTAAACATCTTTAAAACATCATCAGCAAACATATATTTCTTGAATGGTTCACCCTTAGCTCTGAAGTTTATTATAGTTCACATTATGGAGGGGTGATTGGTGGATGTGCATGTCATAGCCATGCAACTCCTCTTCTTCAGCAGTTAAGGTTTGACCCTGGTACCGAGTATTGAGAATATTTGCAAGAAAATGAGCTGGAGATAGTGCTTGTCCCATTCATTTTTGTAATTTAACTCGGTCATTGCATATTTCTCTTTTTAAGATCTCACTCAGTTCCTTCCAAATTTCAACAGTGTCAGCAACAAAACAGCTATTTCCCTGCATTTTGTTCAAGGCTATAGAAATAGGCTTCAGGATACTCAGCATGTGTTCAACATTTCTCTTAAGCCCAATGTTGAGAACTTTGGCTATGACAGTGCCATCTATTTTTTTGTGATTTTGTTCACAGATGGTCATTTAAGTCGCATTCTGTATCACTCAGTGGGAAAATATTCTCATTTTTAGCACTAGTGCTATTTCTGTCCTATGTTTCTTGTCCATCTCCATCCTCTTCAGTTTCTCTCCTCTCTTCATCTGCATTTCCTCCCGTGCATCAAGTCCTAGTTCTCATCCCCTCTTGTGGGTTTCACTCTCACCACTTCATATTATACAATTATCAATTGTGAAATAGTTAACGAAGGCATGAAATCTCATAGTTAAGATTTAAAATTAACAGTTCAGTGTCATTAAAAGGGGTTGGGGTCATTCACACCACTCATTGCCTTTGTGCTAGGCTACCTGTTGTTTCAGGAAGACCACTCTGAATCATTAACACTCAGTTCTCCTTTGGATGACTGTCATTAAGTACTCCTCAGGGAATTCTGTGCCAAAAAAATAAATATTAAAATTCTGTAAATTTTAATTGTTAATAAATTTGGAAGTTCCAACATGGCAGTGGGGAGCACAGGCCACTAGCTGTATGGAAGTGGGAGATCACCCTGCAGCTCTCCCTGGACACATGAAGCTGCACCCAACCCTGACACAGCACAAGGGCTGGGCCTGCCCCGGAAATACCCCGGGGCCTTGTCCATCTGCACCAGGCATGAGCAGGCAGGCTCAGCCCAGCAGGATCCAAGTGTGGAGGGGCTTGGTGTGGGGTGAGAGGGTTCTGGGTGGGGCAATCTGGGTGTGGGTGGCTCAGTGGGGGACCAGATTGGGGGGGGATCTGGATGCACAAGGGCTCATTGGGGGCATAGGCGCTGACTCCGTGGGTGCTCCTCTGTAGCCCCCCCATCAGCTTCCACCTTCCCCACAGCACCTCCCACCTCGCTGATCAGCGCCTCCTTCCTCCCTGCGCCTGTCAGGTCTTTCATGGTGTGCAGGAGGCTCTGGGGAGGAGGAGTGAGGGCAGGGTGTGCTCGGGGAAGGTGGAGAAGAGGCAGGGCATGGGTGGCACCTTGGGGGGAAGGGGTGGAGTGGTGGCAGGGCCTGAGGCAGAGCCAGGGGTTGAGCACTCCCTGGCACATTGGAAAGTCGGCGCCTGTGATTCGGGGGGTTCCGGGTGTAGGGGCAATGGGACTTTGCCCGGGGGGGGGGTCCCAGTGAAGGTGGTTGGGGCTCAGCAGGGCAGAGTCTGAGTGTGAGGAGACGGGGCTCAGCAGAGTGGTCCAGGTGCTGAAGGAGTGGGGCTTGGTGGGGTGGGGCCCAGGTGCAGCTGATTGGGGTTCAGTGGGGTGGGGTTCTGGTTGCAGGGGGCTTATAGGGATAGTCCAGGTGTGGGATGGGTGGGGCTTGTCAGAGTGGGGGTCTGAGTATGGGGGGCTCAGTGGGGACTGGTCTGGGTGCAGGGGAGGGGTCTGGATGCAAGGTGGGGCTTAGCAGGGGGGTCTGGGTACAGGAGGTGAGGCTAGCCTGGGTGGGGGTTCAGGTGTGGGGGGCTCTGGGTGTGGGGGTTCAGGTGGGGTGTGAGGCTCAGCAGGTGGGTCTGGGTGCTGCCGGATGCAGGGGGTGGGCAGCAAGGTTGGGGGTGCAGATGCAGGAGGCTTTGGAGGGGGTTCTGGATGTGGGGAGAGTGAAGCTCAGTGGAGGGTTCCGAGTATGGGGGGTTGAGATGCACAGGGGTTGGGCGGACAGGGTTATTAGGATGCAGGGAGCGGTGGGGTTGCGGAGTTTCCTGCAGCTGGGAAGGTTTTTGGGGATGGGTCTGACCAGCCCCAGCCTCACCTTGTTGGGGAAGGGGGAGTCCCATTCTTCACTGCACAGCTGGGACTAGCAGCTGGGCCTGGCGCGGAGTAGGAGCCACCAGCCTGGATGTCCCCAGCTCTGCAGTGATTTACCTCTCCACTGGCTGCTCCAGGTGTTCAAAAAAAGGTGCCCGCTTTGCTCGAGAGGGGCACATGACTGCTCCTGCCTCCCTTTGCTTCTTCATCAGAAAGTCATTTTTGTGCAAGGAAGCAAAGAAATCTGTGGGGGGACATGAATTCTGCACACACATAGTGGCACAGAATTCCCCCAGGAGTAGTTAAGGCCTCAAACATTTTTTTTTAAACGAAAGATCATGCTTGACTGACACTTAAAATTTAGGTCAACGTAGCTACATCACTCAGGGATGTGAAAACTTCACCACCCTGACATAACTATGCTGATCTATGTTTCTGGTCTTGCTACTATTACTTGGGGAGGTGGTGTTCCTACAGCAATCGAAAATCCCCTCTCACCAGCGTAGGCTGTATCTATTTTACGGGGTTATGTTAGCATGCTGCAGCACTGCAACTATGCCAATATAGTTCCTGTAGAGAAGACATACACTTAGGGCTTGTCTTCACTGCTGGGTTAAGTTGACGTAAGTTACGCTACTTAAGTTACAAAGCTTAGGTCGACTTACCCCGACGTCTTCACTGTGCTGCATTGATGGGAGACACTCTCAGGTTGACTTACCTTACCCTTCTCGGGGAGCTGGACTACTGGAGTTGATTGGAGAGCGCGCTGCTGTCGATTTAGCGGGTCTTCACTAGACCCACTAAATCGACACCCGCTGTATCAATTGCAGCAGCATTGATTTCCCCAGTAGTGAAGACCAACCCTTAGGCCAGTGGTTCTCAACCTATTTACCATTGTGGGCTGCATATGTGGCCCACAATGTGTTATGTGGCCGCATCCAATACTACATATATGGCCCTGAGGATGTCTCATGGGCTGCAGCTTTGTGCAGATTGCGCCACAAGTGGCCTGTTGGCCGCAAGTTGAGAACCAGTGTTTTAGGCTCTGTCTACGCTAGAGAGCTTATGCCTGTGCTCCTGTAAGATCTCCCATGTAGCCGCTCTATAGTGACAGGAGAGAGCTTTCCCACTGACATAATTAAACTGCCCCCAACAAGAGTGTCTCCATCTAACAGTGCTTTCCACACTGCCACTTCTTTCGGTGTAACTTATGTCATTCAGCATGTGTTTCTTTCACACCCCGAGCAACAAAAGTGCTAGTGTAGTCATAGCCTATGAGTCTTCAGAATTTGAATGGGCTACATAAATACATAAAATGGGCTAGATCTTGCCTGTGGGCTAGGTGTTTGACACCTGATTACTAAAATATATATTACAAATAAGTGTTCCTGTGCTCTGGGGGGAAAAGTTTAGCTGACTAGAAGTAAACTAAAACTGACTAGAACTGAACTGAAGGTTTCCCATTTCAGTGATGTAGTACACTAAAATATCTTATTATGGCTCAATTTTGTGGAAATAAAATTAGAAGAGGAGTTTCTGGAGGGGGGAGAGGAATAATTTGTTTGCTTGTGAAAGGCTGCTAAAATTGAAGATTGCATCAATAATGGAAGTCAGTGGGCCGGAGAGCAAGAATGATTCTACAGTCCAGTGGTTAAAGCATCTATTTGGGAGGAGGGAGACCTAGGACTAATTCCTCTGCTCCAATGACTCTTTCATTTTCTAGTATCAAAGGGGTAGCCATGTTAGTCTGGATCCGTAAAAAGCGACAAAGAGTCCTGTGGCACCTTATAGACTAACAGACATATTGGAGCATAAGCTTTTGTGGGTGAATACCCACTTCATCAGATGAATGTCATTTTCTAGTTACAGTGGAAACTTCAACAGGAGAGATGGAGGGAACCCTCTCCCCATCAGAAAAACCCAATAGCTCAGTGGTCGGAGTTAGACCTTGCTTTGTTCAAATCCTCCCCCCCCATGTTGCCTGAGGGAGGAATTGAACCTGGATCTTCCACATCCCAGATGAATGCTCTAATCAATGGGCTAAAAGTTATAAAGTGGATACCACTATCACCTGTTCCTCCTCTGGCTGTTTGGGTAGTGTGGGATGCCTAACTTATTCTTATGTGAAAAGCCTTAGGTCCCTAGGCCATCTGGCTCCATTTGTGGATCACTGAGCAGCAATATACACCTACCTCTGAGAGGGGCTGCTGGTTAGAACTCCCCCATCTCTCATTGGCTTGCTTAAGCGACTTCCCACCTAAAGGATCACATCCCTTGATGGATAGGGGCTTAGTCCCTGCTGCCACTGTTCAGAATATACTCTCCTGCATAACTGCGGTGTTTTCAGGTCTGTGGGGCTATTGCTACTGTTGCTGTCTCAGGTTTTGGGAGTGTTGCTATCACCCTCTGGGCTCTATGGGGTGGAATGTGTATGAGGGTGCTGCTGAGGTGGTTGCTGGGGAAAGCGCTGAGTGACCGTCCGTCACTCTCTGGAGGAGAGAGGGGTGCTGCCCTCGCCGGTCGCTGACTGTGTGGCATGAGTGGCCATGCCCCTGCCCCTGCTGCTGGACATTGCGCTGATGTGGATCCATTAATGCCTGATAGATCATGGGGTTTAAATCGATTGTTTTATTGATCCTCTCACGCTGAGTGTGTGTGACGCACCTGGAGCTTGAGGCAAGCGGCTGCGGTGGCTGGTGCCGCCGGCGGAGGCAGAAGGGCTGAGCCGGCCGGGTGGACTGGCGGTGGCACGGCGGGCGCTAAGACCCGGGAGGACGCGTCGCTCTTAGAACCAGGCTGCAAATTCGGTGTGAGTGACTCAGTCCGCTCAGCGCACGCACGCACGCACGCACAGCAGGCGGCGGTGGCTGGGGCTAGGAGCAGGTCAGTACTGCTCGCCTTGGTCTGCCACAGCTCTATCGGGGGAGGCCGCAGCGCGCGCGGGTCCGCCGCTCGGTACGTGCGCGCGTGCTGGGGCGAGAGCGGGCCGCGCTCCGGGCGCAGCCTCCCCTCCCCTCCGCTGAGGCCTGTAGCGCTAGTAACCGCGGCCGCCTGTGTCTGTGTTTTGCAGCGACCCAAGATGGAGTACGAGTGGAAACCCGACGAGCAGGGGCTCCAGCAGATCCTGCAGCTGCTCAAGGAGTCGCAGTCCCCGGACACTACCACGCAGAGAGCGGTGCAACAAGTATCCTTGGCCGGGGCCTACCGCGGAGCTGGGGCCGGGGCCGGGGTCGCTGCGTGCCGCGCGGAGGCCGAGCCAGTCAGGCGCAGTTGAGCGCTGGCTGCTGTTTCCACGGGTTCTGGCTCCGCGTCCTCCTCAGCCCTGGCGAGGAGGAGGGGAGGACGGACAGGGGCTTCCCGGGTTTGCGGAGCCGGGGCGTGGGCGTGAGGGGCGCGGCGAAGTTCCCGAGGAAGGGGAGAGGGAGCGGTGGCTTCTTCGGGTTTCAGGCCCCGCTTAGTGGGGAGGGAGCCGCCACAGCGCTACGAGCGGCTGGAGAGGCCCGGGGGCGCTGTTGGCCCAACCCCCGCCCAGGTACTGAGGTGGGCGGCCGTGGCGCGGGGTTTGAACCGCCGAGGGAACCCGTGGGCGGTAATGTTACCCGCCTCCTACTCCTGGCCTCCGGCCCGAGCACCTGTTGCAACCCGGGAGCTAAGTGGCGCTTTTCTTTTTAAAGCCTGGGCCGGGCCATGCCGCTCTGGTATCTGCCACTTTCCCGGGTTACCCCACGCTGGGCCTCTACCAGCCCCCAGCTGCAGCAGCGCGGGGCTCGCCTTCCCGGAGTGCTCCCCGCGCCCTACGGCCGTGCACAGGCCTCTTTCCATAGAGGGCTTGGGTGGATCCCGCCAACAGGGTTGGGGGCAGGCTGGACATAAGGTTTCCTAGTTGAGAAATGCTGCTCCTCCCTTAGCCCTGACTGGTGGGGCTAAACTCTGTGATGTCTCTAGTCTGCTTTTTTCTCGGGAGTCAGCCGTAGGAGGAGGCTCCGGTCGCTCATTTAGCAGGACATGTGGTATTAGCAGCTCTGTCAGAGTGCCTCTATATTTTGTGTATGTGTGGTGGATATGGGGTGAGAGGGGCCCTGTTACATGTCCTAGTGCTTTTATAGAGAATGGAACAAGCATAATCTGGTGGTGGTAGTAGCTGGCAAGTGTATTTCCATTGGCCTCTTCAATCTATAGATGAAAGTTCAGTTTTTCCACTGTGAAAACAGTACTGCTTGCAAGGAAGATTTTTGAAAGAGTGAATTGTTATATGACTACACCATGGAAGGTAACCTGTCAAGGGAAAATGAATTTTTGTTTCTTGGATTCTTTTTGCCCTGCTTCTATTTTTATATTAGCAGTTCTGATTTTGTGCACTCTGAAAGTCTCCAATGATGATGGAGTGACTAGTCAGACTAGCTAAACTTTGGGCAGGAAAATGTTTTTGTTAGAGATTCATCATCCCCTTCTCCTTTC
Source organism: Gopherus flavomarginatus (assembly GCF_025201925.1). Taxonomy (NCBI): domain Eukaryota; kingdom Metazoa; phylum Chordata; order Testudines; family Testudinidae; genus Gopherus; species Gopherus flavomarginatus. The sequence goes on along the minus strand of NC_066619.1, from coordinate 50,597,221 downwards.
GTGAAGATACAAATACTAAAACATCTAGGAGGTCCTTCAGGAAAAAAACAGGTAGACATAGTTGATATTCTTGATACTTTCAAGCTATCAGATTTAACTTCCACTTTCTGCACTCTTTCTCCCCACCTCCAAAGAACTGGTTTCTTCAAGGCTTTATGGTCAGATTAAGAATACTTCTAATTTTATTTATAAGTTAAATGTAGTTTATTTCAGGTTCTGTCTCCCTTTTTGAACTCATGTGATTTTTATAAATAAGGCCAAGATTTTGTCACGGATATTTTTAGTAAAAGTCACAGACAGGTCACGGGCAATAAAGAGAAATTCACGGAAGCTGTTGGTAACTTCTACTAAAAATATCCGTGACAAAATGGGGAGCTTGTCTGCAGGGTCCCCACACTGCTTGTGGCTTCTGGGGCCCACTCTGAGCTCTGGGGTCCCCACGGCGGCTGGGAGCTTTGGGGTCCCTCCACTTCTGGCTGCCGTGGGTGGCAAGGGAACCGACTTCCGTGACATCCATGAAAAAATTGTAGCCTTATTTATAACTGCATTTTTCCAATTTAAGATGTTTCATTTCTCCCCTTTTGCTGTGTGAAAGACCGACACACAAATGGGAAACTGTGCATTTGACAGTACTCTGAGTATAAAGTAAACCCCAAATTTAAAATAGAGAATTTTTAGTCTTTCAGTTACCGTAATCATGTTGGTTAACAATAGATTTAAATTGTAGTTTTTAAATTGTCTCCTTGATTAATAAGGTATTTTTAGATTATTAAAGGGATACTATCTTGTTCTACTTGTCTCAATTTCTAAATTAGTTTAAAAACAAACAAAAAAAAAAACCCCTCTCCCCCAAATAAGTCTGATAGCATATTTCTATAAACTTAAATTTCTGTTGCAGTGTTCTTAAACAGTTGTGTTGGTGAGTGGCATCCTGAAAAATGAAATGATTAGAAGCTGACTAAACAAAAGTGAAACTAGTTTGTCATTTCATCAAGCTGAGAAATGCTAAGCAAATAGCATAGATAGTGATAAGTAAATGTAATTTTAACTACCAAAGATACTGATGCAGTCTTAAGACGACTTGACTGCATCCCATATTTGTAACTTTTTGTCATTCTAGATGTTTGATGAAGGATGTAATCAAAGGGAACTTTCATATGCTGAATGCTCCCAATAGGAAGGGAAATGAAAGATATCTAATGTATAACTTATTTTAATTTTTTCCATTTAGGTTTCATTTCTTTTCATTCAGTTTTCTTAAAATGACATTAGTAGCTGTCTGCTGTGCTGTGACACTCCAGCATATGCCATACAGGTCTGTCGCATCTTACGCTGAGGTTACTTTCCGCAGTCAGCACGTAAAGCAAAAATCGCGTAAAGTCAGAATTACGTTGAGTGTAGTGGTGGGCAAAATCGCCCACGCTACAGGTACAATATTAAAATTGTTGTTTTTCTCTTTTTGTTTTTTGCCGACTGCATAAAGCTGAAATCACACATGTTAAATGTGCGTAAGATGCGACAGACCTGTACCTTAAATATGTACTCTGCTGGTGTTGGCCCTGTCAGTAACCTAGTCCCAGATTTGGACCTTAGCGTCCAAAATATGGGGGTTAGCATGAAAACCTCCAAGCTTAGTTACCAGCTTGGACCTGGTACTGCTGCCACCACCCAAAAAATTAGAGTGTTTTGGGGCACTCTGGTCCCCACAAAAACCTTCCCTGGGGACCCCAAGACCCAAATCCCTTGAGTCTCACAACAAAGGGAAATAACTCTTTTCCCTTCCCCCCTCCAGGTGCTCCTGGAGAGATACACAGAAGCAACCTCTGTGAATCTAAGCAGAGGGAGTCCACCTCTCTAATTCCAGTCCTGGAACAAAAAGCACTTCCCTCTTCACCCAGAGGGAATGCAAAGTCAGACTAGTAAATCTAACACACACAGATTTCCCCCCTGACTTCTTCCTCCCACCAATTCCCTGGTGAGTACAGACTCAATTCCCTGGAGTTTCCCCACTAAAGAAAAACTCCAACAGGTCTTCAAAGAAAGCTTTATATAAAAAAGAAAGAAAAATACATACAAATGGTCTCTCTGTATTAAGGTGACAAATACAGGGTCAATTTCTTAAAAGAAATATGAATAAACAGCCTTATTCAAAAAGAATACAATTTAAAGCACTCCAGCAACTATAGACATGTAAATACAAAAGAACATAAAAATCCCCTATCTGATCTTTGGTACTTACAACTGGGAAACAGAAGATTAGAAAGCAGGAAATAGAAAAATCCTCCTCATAGCTGAGAGAGATTCAGGCAGACAGAAGACAAAGAACTCAGACACCAACTTCCCTCCACCCAGAGTTGAAAAAATACGGTTTCCTGATTGGTCCTCTGGTCAGATGCTTCAGGTTACTTTTTTTTCAGGTGAAAGAGACATTAACCCTTAGCTATCTGTTTATGACAGGCCCTAGTAAGTGGCAGATTTTTACTGTTTTTATTATATGATGCAGTTTTGAAAAAACCTCTTTTAATATAACTTGTGGAACAGTGCTATATAACAAAAATGCCACTTGATACATTTATGGGCCTGCTTCAGCAAGTCACTGAGATTGCTGTCCTATCACAGCATGATGCTTAATCATGTGGTCCAGTGGGACATGAGCCAGCTGCTACAAACTTAAGACACTTTAAATTGATTTTTGTTTTCTTATTAATATGGGCTGATTGCCCTTGTTGCTCTTGTGTTGGACATTCAGACGCATGTAACTAAATTAAACACAGGTCATGTTAAATGTTAAAATGCCTTTTAAAATACAAAGTTAGTTGTAGGCTTGAAAGGCTTATTTGATGCAGGGTCATATTATATACACCTGCAATAAAACCTAAAGGGAGTGGGAGGACCCAAGAATCTGACAGTGCTGCCAACTTAGCTACTTTGTCACTAGATTTAGTGACTTTTTGGTTTCCCTAGTGAGAAAATAAGTGTCAGTGACTAGTGACAAATCTAACGACTTTCACTGCCAATTACAGTGACATTCAGAGGAAGAAGTTACCAATATGTATAGTCATAAAATATTCCCAAACAGCTCAATAGTGTGAATAAAATCCATTCTATGCTCCTCTTACTACATTCTGTTGCATACCAAGTCAATGTTGTTATTGAACATGTCCTTGGAAGGAATCACATTCCAGGGCTTCTTGGGCTGAGATCACTATAATCTGCAGGCAAGGAAAAGAAGTTTGTGGAGGCTAATTAAGTACTTTGCTAAAGCCAGATGCACTTTGGAGAGAGCAGCGTATTAGCCAGGGCTTGTTTTTACCCAAATGTGTTCTTTCTTGCTGCTCTGCAATAGCTAGTATACCCTAATGAAGTGGGCTGGGCAAGGGAGCCAGGTTAGCCAGCGAGAGAGCTGAACTGATGGAAGATGGGGTGGGATGAGACAGCACTGTGTATTTCAGTGGTGCAGGGGAGTGGTCACTGTTTCTCCAGGGATGAAGCCCTTACTACAGGATCAGAGGTGGCGCTAGCTTGATTTTGCTTCCTCTTTACACCTTCTCCTGGTTTGTCATAGGGGTTAGCTGCCCAGCTGTTTTGAGAAATGAAACCCTGGAAGTGGGGGGGTATGAGGCCTGGCTAGCTGATTTATTCATTTTATTTTTATTTTTATTTTAGATTAAATCTTACTTTCTTGGCTCCCTGCAGCACTGAGCTCAGGTCAGGTGAATGCCCTCTTTCCCCTGGCTCTGGGCATTCTCTTTCACTAACCTGTTGACTCAAATCCAGGCTGGCAAGAAAGGGAGGCTCAGCTGAAGTTAACCAACCCCAGCCAACCTGGCTGCCCTGTACAGAGCACCCTTCCCAATGAGCAGAGGGCTGCAGTTTCCTTCCTAATGAGCAGCGGGTCCTCTCCTGATGATGACAGTGTACTGGTGTAGTTGCTTCTGCTTCTGGTGTGCAACAGAATGTAGTGAGAAGAGAGCATGGAATGGATTTATTAACACTATTGAGCTGCTTGTGAATGATTTTGTGACTGTATTTGCCTGTGTGTGTATATATAAAAAATTCTCTGGAAATTTTGTTCAGTGACATTTTTGTCTCTTTGAGTGTTTAAACAGCTGCATCTTGGCGGGAAGTCACCAGACAAACCCTCAAATGTGAAGTTGGCAACAGTCTCAAACAGTGAATGAGGAAGAAGCTGTTAGAGCTGGAAAATCCTGTGGATCCTAGGCCAGTAGCTTCAGTGTTGTTTTGGGGTTTCCACTTAGAACATCTCTTCTGGTTCTCCTTCCTGCTGTGCTTGCACTATATTTTTCGTTTATTTTTTTTTTTTGCGGGGGGAGGGGGAACAATGCAGAGGTAATAGCAAGGTTTTCTCCAGTTGATTTTTATGGTGGTTATTTCTGTAGGTTTAAAAGGGGAATGTCTCAAAATGGCTGCATCTCAGCATACATCTTAGTCCAGGGGTCAGCAACCTATGGCACGCGTGCCAAAGGTGACGCATGAGTCGATTTTGGTTGGCCCATGGGGCGGGCTGAGCTGCTCAGTCTGCTGCCGCTGTGGGGTTCCCGCTGCTGGCCCCTTGCCAGCCGGGGTCCCACTGAGCGCCCACTGCTGGGCTGGGGGAAGGAACCCCAGGTGGGCTGTGAGCCTAGCTGACAGGAGCTGGCAGCCGAAACCCCAGAGCTGCGGCAGGGTGAGCAGCTCATCCCAGCGCAGCTCTGGGGTTCCTGCTGCTGGCCCCTTGCCAGCCGGGATGCCCCCTGCTGCAGCCTCACTCAGCACCCCCTGCTGGTCTGGGGGAAGGAACCCCAGGCTGGCAGTGGGCTGAGACCCCGGCTGGCAGGAGCTGGCGGCTGAAACCTCAGAGGAGGGCTGGCGGAGACGCTCAGCCCACCCCTGAAACCCCAGAGCTGGGTGGGCTGACCCGCTCAGCCCACTGCTGCTCTGGGGTTCCATCTGCTGACCCCTTACCAGCTGGGGTCCCTGCCGCAGCCTCATTCACCTTGCTTCCAGCGCAAGCCCCTTGCTAGACAGGGCCCAGGCTTCCGGCCCTGCCAGCCGCCAGCTCCGCTCACCTCAGCTGCTGATCTGAGGTTCCAGCCGCTGACCTCTTGCCAGCCAGTCATCAACTTATAACTCAGAAGCCTGTGTGCAGCTTAAAGTATCTAAATATGTGCCACCAGACATTGGAAAACTCAGCAAGAAAAAGCAAGGACAAGGATCACACTAAACTAACAAGATCTGCGTTTTAATTTAATTTTAAATAAAGCTTCTGAAACATTTTGAAAACCTTGTTTACTTTACATGTAACAGTAGTTTGGTTATATATTATAGACTTTTATAGAGAGACCTTCTGAAAAACGTTAAAATGTGTAACCGGCACGTGAAGCCTTAAATTAGAGTGTATACATGAAGACTCAGCACACCACTGCTGAAAGGTTGCCTACCCTTGTCTTAGTCTATGCTTACACTGTGTTGTAAGGTGTGCTGTGTAGCGGTTCTTTATCTCCAAGATAGCTTGCCTGGGGACAAAATAAAACCACCTCCAAGCAGGGATGGTAGCTTTGTGGCCGGCAGCACAGCTCCTGGCAACAAAAGTGTTGTCCACATTGGAGCTTTTCATTGTTAAAACTTTTGTGGCTCAGGGGTGTGAAAAAACACACCCACCCACAACAAGAAGTTTTATTTTTTCACACCCCTGAGCCACAAAAGTTTTAACAATGAAAGTGCCAGTGTAGTCAAAGCCTATGTCAAGCTAGTCTTGACTACAGTTATTTGGCTCTTGTTCACCATCTCCCACAGATGTGTAGCACATGCCATATTAATTCTGTTACTCCAACCCTGTTTTTCCATGCAAGAGGCTTTTCCAGCATAGTTCATACTCTATTTCACAGCAAGGGAGAAATAAGGCTGTTGGTAGCCCAATCTTGTAAAGCTTTTATTTTTGAATGGAGTCATTATCTGATACAAATTAGAACTATTTATAGATAATTTTGGTCATTTCTTATTTGAAACTCTGTCATATTCAGAAACTGAATAACTACTGTCAGGTAACAGTTGCCTGTTGGGCAGATAATCATGATCATTTAGAAATCTTCTTGTGTAATTGGTTTTCTAATATAATTTAAATATAGGACTTAACAGCATGATAATGTTGCAGACTTGCAGCTTCAGATATTTAAGTACTGTTGGTGAGTTAATCAGGGTGTGGAAATAAAAGGATTTAGCAACATGCCAAATCACTGTTGCTAGTCAAGCAGCAGTGAAATACTTGCATATTTTGAATAACTGGAAATGACAAATCCTAGAAAAACTGTAGGCCTTTGCAGTACGTTAGAATGACTCATTAATGAACACCGTAGTACACCCTATAGCTCCTCTATGGTATTTTTGGTAATGTGTGTGTCTGCACTAAATTAAAATTTCTGCGCACAATATTTTAAAATTCTGCATATTTTTTGTCAAAATTACACAATATAATCACACCATTTTCAATTATTTTGCTGACAAATGTTTTGAAATGTTACCAAAATAATTGAAAATGGTGTGATTATATTGTGTAATTCTGACAAAAAATATGCAGAATTTTAAAATGTTGAATTTTTTGGTAAAGAATTCCCTCAAGAGTAACAGTGTTCCGTGTGGCACAAGCTGAGTGCGGGAAGCTCAGTGGAGGGGCATCTGGATGCACAGGGACTTGGTTCAGGGCGAATGGGACTCTGCACGGCAGTCCAGGTGAAGGTGGCTAGGACTCAGTGTGGTTAGGGCTCAGTGCAGGGGCTCAGGGAGTGGGGCTTCTGATAAAGGGGAGAGTTCAAGGGGCTCTGGGGGGGTGGGTTCTGGATGCAGGGGGCTCCTGATGCGGAGAGGTTTCCAGATGCATGGCTGAGGGGAGGGGTCACTGTACAGGGAACTGTTTCCCCTGTCCACACAACCCAGACCCCCCTGTACCCAACCCCCCATCCCCAGCTAAGCCTCATTCTCTCCCCCCCCCCCCCGCCGCTCCCTCCTACCAAGCCCCTGACCCTCGTTTTCCCCCCTCCCAGGTACAGAGCTTCCTGCAGCCAGGGGAAGTTTCTGGGGGTTGATCTGACCCAGTCATGGCTTCTTCCCCCCTTGCCCCTCCCAGCTGGGACTAAGGTCCTTGGGTGCCACAGGGGATGCCCAGACCTCCCTCTCCCAAGTGATTTATTCCTCCCCTGGCTGTCCAATCATCTGAGTTGCTGCTGACAGGAGGGGTTAGTGAGCACTGGTACAGCTTCTCTTTGCTTCCCCACAGAAACCATTTTCTGCAAGGAAGTGAAGGGAATCTGCGGGGGAGAGGGTATTTTTTCTGCATTGCAGTGGTGCAGATTTTCCCCAGGAGTTTTATATTTTTTTATATCTATATATGTGATGGTATACCATATAAGATGGTAAATAGGTGGTAAATATTTAATACAGTATAATCCTTCCCGTGTGTATTAAATTAATAATAATAATTAAATGTGTGTCTTGTATTAAATATTTACCATCTTAAGTAACCCCCCCTCCCCCCAAAAAATGCTACAATGCCTCAGCCATTCATGCTTAAAAAATTTTTTCAACCCTTAGTGCTCAATTAAGCTGCAGTTTAGGAAGCTGCTTAAGCATATGCCTAGTATTAAGCAAGAGAGTGGTCTTGTTGAAGTCTTGAAGATCATACTTTTAGGCTTCAGAGACCATACTAAGTCAGTTTCAGTAGTTTTAATGTGAAATGCAGTATTATTTTTCAGTAAAAAGTGAAAAATGTTAGACATGCTTTAATGTGTTGCTGAATGGCAGTTCAATGACTTGCTTAAAGTTGATGCTGTTCATACTTAACCACGAATAGTACAAAGGACTCTATCTGGATGCTTAGAAGTTAATTAAGACCTCCATTTTCAAGCTGCATACAAATATTGTGCTTCAATATTAAAACTGCTGGAAACTGATTTCAAATTTTTTACCCTCTACATTACGAGCTGTGCTAGCTATTTCACTGGGGAAGTTCTATACAGGAGGTCACACACAAAGTAATTCCTAAACAATATCTTTTAGAAAAATATGCAACCTTGATTTAGAAATTGTCAGTGATAGAGCCTCTGTTGCAACCTGTGATAAGTTGTTCCAATGGTTAATTACTCTCACTTAAAAAAATAATTATGCTGCTTTTTCAGTCTGAATTTGTCTAGTTTCAGCTTCCAGACATTGGATCATGTTATATCTTTTTTCTGTTATATTTCAGAGCCCATTATTAAATATTTGTTCCCTATATATATGTACTTATAAGACTGTGATCGTCACCCTGTAACCCTCTCTTTGATAAGCTAAATAGATTGAGCTCTTTGAATCTCTTACTGTAAGACATGTTTTCTAATCCTTTAATCACTCTAGTGACTCTTCTCTGAGCCCTCTCCAATTTATCTACATCCTTCTTGCATTGTGGACACCAGAATTGGACACAGTATTCCAGCAGCGGTTGCACCAGTGCCAAATAGAGGCAAAATAACTTCTCTACTCCTACTTGAAATTCTCCTGCTCATGCGTTCCAGGATCTCCTTAGCCCTTTTTGGCCCCAGAAACACACTGGGATCTCCTGTTCTGGTTATCCACCATGTCCCCTAAATCCTTTTCAGTGTCATTGCTTCCCGGGATAGAATCCTCCATCCTATAAGTATGGCCTACATTCTTTGTTCCTAGGGGTATAATTTATATGTAGAAATATTAAAACGTTCTGTTTTCTTATGCCCAGCTTACAAAGCGATCTAGATTACTCTGAATCAGTGACCTGTCCTCTTGATTATTTACCACTCCTCTAATTTTTGTGTTTTTCCTCTTCTAGGTACTTAATAAAAATGTTAAATAATATAGATCAAGAACAGATTCCTGTGGGACCCCACTAGAAACACACCCACTCCAAGATTCCCTGTTTACAGTTCCATTTTGATATCCATCAGTAAGCCAGCTTTTAATCCATTTAAAGTGTGTCATATTAATTTTACCTTTCTAGTTTTTAATCAGACTGTCATGTGGGACAATGTCAAATGCCTTCAAGAAGTCTATTAACATCAACACCATTATCTTTTAGAAACCAAATTTATAATCTCATCAAAAAAGAGATAAAGTTCATTTAACAGCACTTGTCTCCATAAACTGATGTAAATTGGCATAAATTATATAATGCTCCTTTAATCAAGTCTCATATCACCCCCTTCATTATCATACTGAGAGGCCTATAATTACTTATGTTATTCTGTTTATCTTTTTTAAAATAGTGGCACAATGTTAGCCCAGTCTTCTGAAACTCTTAGAAATCAGCATTACTAGTCTAGGTGTCCTCAGCCAGCTCTTTTAAAAAGCTTGAATGCAAGTTATGTGGACCTACTGACTTAAAATGTCTAACATTAATAGTTGCTATTTAACATTCACCTGAGATTAGTGGAATGGAAAGAGTCTTATGTACGAGAGCATTACTTGTGTTTTAAAGGTTTGTCACTGTGGAAGTAGAGTGCTATTTGGAAGTTACAGCAATTGCACGTCTAAGTAATCAATGTCAACTTTAGTGTAATCTTTGAAACGTATATATTTTCCTTAATAACCTTACTTTTTAGAAACTGGAACAACTGAATCAGTATCCAGATTTTAACAACTACCTGATATTTGTTCTTACGAAATTGAAGTCTGAAGGTAAGCTGCTGGGTTTTTGCTATCTTATTATAGGCATTGTCTAATGACTTTAATTCATTTGTCTAGATTTTTAGAAGTGGAGGATAGATTTAGATGCTGATGCTGCCACCAGCTCCACAGGCTGACCTATACACTTGTGTGGAGCTTTACTGACTATGGCCGTTAGGGAGCTGGGTGGGCTCAGGGGCCTGCCTGCATATTGCCAGTTGTAGGATCAAGGCTTTAGACCGGATTGCGTCCTAGGTTTCCTTTGTGGGTCTCTCCTCCCCTCCCCCCCCGGATGTTAGCATCAGTGCTTCATCAGAGTAAAATTAGATCATGTAATAACCTTTCTTGTTGGAAGAAGGATGTTCAGAGGTCACAAATCAAATGAATTTCTAACAGGATTAAACCAGGTAGTTTGTGTATGCTATTAAAACCATTACATAATTTGGCATATTTAGTAGTTTCTGATGGAGAGAGAGTTTGCAATATTAGAGAAGTAGTGTTAAAAGTTTCTCTGAAGACCCCATCTACCAGAATAATTGTTCTTGGGTCTTGGTTCCTTACTGAAAGACTGTTGCAATTCCATTATTTATTAAAGATTGTTTACTCTTGTGGACAGTAAGTGTGAACAGTAAGTGTGAACCAGGTCATCTACTGGGTATAAATACTGATCTCCAAATTTACCATTCAGTTCTTTCTTGGTAATGGTGGTGAAGAAGCTAATCATTAACTATTTTTGCGTTGCTCCAATATTTCATACTGTCTCAGTGCACTCTTTTTATTTTTTAGTGTCCTTTCCAGTCAGTCTTAATTGTCAGTCCAGTTCCTTAATTTGTGAGGTCCTTCCTGCAAGTGTTTTGAGGGCCTGCTCCAGTAACTGCCTTGGCAGTTTTTTTTTCATACTGTGACATGTTTCAGCTCTCTATCACCATGTTGGCTTGTTCTTGCCTTTATTTTTGTCGGAGCTTCAGCAATTCTCCCTTGGAGCTCTTCCTCTGAAGTTTTTTCTGGCTCTTCCAAGTATACTGGCACCTAACTCAGTGTGCTTCAGCAATTTGTGTTTTTTCAAATGCACATTTCTTGGTGCATCAAGCATTTGCTTGATGCTAAGTTCAAATCAAGGTTATACAAAAAAAAGTAAGTTGTCTTGGCTTCTGCTTTTTTGTATTTTGGTGGTGGTGGGGTGTACGCCTTCAAGAGTGAAGGAAGGCATCTACTGTGATGTGTGGGGGTGTCAGCTACATGTCCGTATGTCACACTGAGCACTAGCATTATAGAGAGTGGCTCCAATTCCTCGTTCAGGCAATACAGAGAAACTTCTTGAAGTCCAGCCCAAGCTTGTCCATAGTGCTTTGAAGGAGAAACTGAAAACTAAAGCCTGAGCCAGCCTAGATCACTGGAATGTTGGGACAGACTGCCAGCACCATCCATGCACAGACCCAGATTCCCCAGATCCTGTTCCCCAATAAACCCAGCATGATTATTTCAAAGCTGAAGTGCTTTCTGCAAGGAACAGCAAAGTTGAGAGCTCTGCATCAGCTTCTTGGAAATACATGCTTGAGGTTTATAGCTCTGCAAAAGACAAGTGGAAGAGGTGACAAGAGAACCAACCACATCACAGCTTGATTCTATTGAAGCCCCTTTCTACATGCAGCTTTATATCTAAACTTCCTGGTTCTCCCCCATTGCATCTTCTGGTTGAAATCTAGAAGGGATTGATTCTGGGTATTGATATATTCTAGATGATTCAGCTTAATCATTCCTGACTCTTAGAATATTCCATCTGCTCCGGTTGTCCACCATTTTTTTCCTTCTTATTGCTTATAGGTAATTACCAGCTTTGTGGGAAAGAAGAGCAGGAAACACTGCTAGTTGCAAAATGACCACTTCAGAGCTGCTGCCAAATATAAAGGGCTACCCAACCAGGGGTAGGGGGTGAGGAGGAATTCAACCTTGAATTGGGTGGAGCCAAGAAATTACTAAAATAGCTGTTCTCGGGAAGGGGACTGAATTGGTATTTTGTATTGCATAGGCCCTGAGGCTGACCAGAAGCCCACAGTACTTCAAAAAATTCTTCTTGCTCTGCATCAGAAGGGGTAGAATCTCTTAACAAAGTCAATGCACTCTTTGTCCTGAGGCTGAAGCTTATGCCCTATAGTCCAGGACTGGCCTCAACACTGGCTTCTTCAGTGTAGCCAGTGCTGATGTTTCCTAGAGTACTTAATATATGCTAAGTACTCCCTCCATATTGCTTGGACAAATCGGATACTAGGGTGTTATCCAAGATTGAGGATTGTTACCTGGACTCAAATGAGTTGGTGTACTCTTCTGACTGGAAGTACATATTCATTGCAGAGGAACATCAGCTCCCCCACATTCAATAGCTACCATGCCCTTGCACCTTATTTTGGAGCTGCTGGTGAAGGTGTGTCAGATACATCAAGCTGCTGTGTCTTCTAAAGACAGTTTAAAAAAAGTATCATCTCCTCCCTCAGGATGTTGGCAGCAGTTTAAGAGCTTGCTTAGAGGAAAGAGTGGCCACACTCTGCACCTCAGAATCCTGATCTGTAGTACTGAGACTTATTTTAGTGAACAATTTGCCAGTCCATTTTGGAACACTTCTCAACAATGGTGGCCATGCCTTCATAACCAAAGGGCAGGAGAAGCTATGCAAAAAAAATTCACACTTTCAGTAACATTATTCCTCAAGAAAAATGCTAGGGCAGTTTAAAAGCTAGTCCATGAGAACATGGATTTAGCCCAGTATCAGGCATGGGTAGCAATAATCATAAGCAACTCTCCTGTCACATCCCAGTAGTGAGACTTCAGTGTCTCATTGTCTGAGGAGAACTTAGTTTTGTAATGGACTTCCAGATGTCTCATGTCCAAACTGTAGCGATCATGGTTACATCCAGCTTAGGATAGGGGATCTCATACACAGGGTCTCAGTATCTAGGGAATTTAGTCTTTCAGGGAATGGTGCATGTGAACTGGAGATCAGTGTGGCTCTGTGTGCCTTAGGTGTCCAGATGCTTAGTATCCCCAGAAGCGTTCCTGGTTCAGTGACTATCAGGGCTCTCGTTTGCATAAAGAACACAGAAACAATCAGGGAAGTACTAGGTCCTGCCACCTATTAGGTAAGCCTTCAAGAGTTGGAGTGTGCTCTACTCCACGAGACTTTCATAATACATATGTACATGGCAAGAAAGGAGAACACAATTGCTGATGAGATCATCTGGAATAGATCCTTACAAGTGGCTTCAGGATTTGGAAGTGCCAGCCAGTTTCTCTTCTGAGGGACATCTGAGGTGGATCTCATTACTTACCAAAGCAGAAAACTACTGGTGGGCTGCTCATGGCTTCCATAAAAAGTCAAATTAGCAAAGGATTCCCTTTCATACTGTAGGGAAAGAGATGTCTCTCTACTTTTCTGCTGCTTCCTCTCTTAGCTAAGGTCCTGGCAAAGTTGAGAGAGAAAAGTGTGATGATCTGTAAGCCTCATACTAGCTCAGATAAGTGTGGTTCTCTACTGTTGTGGCTGGGCAGAGTTGATTCTATCAGACTGAGAGAGAATGTGGCCTAGAGAATATTTCAGATCTAGGGCTCTCAAGACCTTTTATTCCTGATGACGGTAAAGATCTATAAGTATGGTGTCTTCCAGTAGATAACTTATGTCCTAGCATCTCAAAAAAAATCTGTGAGAAGGACCTGTAATTTTATGAAGAAAGGATAGCGGTCAAGGAAGTTCTCACCCACCTCAAACTGCTTTACTACCTTCTTTATGTGTCTGTGCCTGCTTTGAAGACTCGCTCTATTCATTTTGTAAGCTTTCTGTTGATTGTTAATTAGTTGAGGGTAGATCAATGTCTGCAGCCCCTTGTCATGCTTGTGTGCACCATGATATGGAATACTAATTTGGATTAAAGCTCTTTTTGAAACATTTAGTCCTGTGAACTTAACTTTATGTGGAAGATCGGGTTCCAGGTAGCAGTGGGCTAGCTTCAAACTTGATCAGATTTTTACAAAGATGAAGTACTGCAGACTCGTGTGAGATTCACCTCCCAGGATGGTGGTCCACCTTGATGAGTTTGTCATCCTGCCAGCGTTCTTACTATGCTTATTACATTGAAGTCTGGCTCCATATGCTTAATGTTAAAAGGTTCTTTGATGCGCTGGAGATGTTTTATTTGGGGGCTGTAGGTGATGGCTAGTGGCATTCTGTTAATTTCTTTTGTAGGGCCTGTCTCATAGTAGGTGACTTCTGGGTACCCTTCTGGCTTTATCAATCTGTCACCTACAGCCCCCAACTAAAACCTCTCCAGCGTGTCATCAGAGATCTACAACCTATCTTGAAGGACGATCCCTTACTCTCACAGACCTTGGGAGACAGGCCAGTCCTCACTTACAGACAGCCCCCCAACCTGAAGCAAATACTCACCAGCAACTACACAACAAAAACACTAACCCAGGAACCAACCCCTGCAACAGACCCCGGTGCCAACTGTCCGCATATCTATTCAAGGAACGCCATCATAGGACCTAACCACATCAGCCACACTGTCGGGCTCGTTCACCTGCACATCTACCAATGTGATATGTGCCAGCAATGCCCCTGTGCCATGTACATTGGCCAAACCGGACAGTCTCTATGCAAGAGAATAAATGGACACAAATCTGACATCAGGAATTACAACATTCAAAAACCAGTAGGAGAACACTTCAACCTCCCTGGATACTCAATAACAGACTTAAAAGTGGCAAGTCTTCAGCAAAAAAAACTTCAAAAACAGACTCCAACGTGAAACTGCAGAACTGGCATTAATTTGCAAACTGGACACCATCAAATTAGGCCTGAAGAAATACTGGGACTGGATGGGTCATTACAAAACCTAATTTTACCAAACTAATTTCCCCCTGCTGTTACTCACTCCTTGTCAACTGTTTGAAATGGGCCACCCTCATTACCACTGCTAAGGTGATTCTCTCTCTTAACCCCCGCCCCTCGCCTTGGTAGTCTACGGTTAATTGAGCTCTCATTAGAGTGATTTCTTCCTCCCCCCTTCCACACACACTTGATAAGGCAACTCACACTTTTCATGTCCATGTGTATATGTATACCTGCTTCTGTATTTTCCATTCCATACATCTGATGAAGTGGGTTCTAGCCCATGAAAGCTCATGCCCAAATAAATTGGTTAGTCTCTAAGGTGCCACAGGGACTTCTGTTTCTTGAGCTCCTGCAGTCGTCTTAACTTGCATAGAGTCAGAGCTGAAATTGCAGGCAAGGAGCAGCACTTCTCATTAACAGGCTTTCTTTCAGTGTGTCTACAGACAGGGCAAAGGTTCATGTAGCCTCTGATGCATGTGGTGGTTGAGGTGACTTCCTCACATCAATGTGATATTTCAGAATCTTGAGACTGTCTGTCTGTCTTCTGTCAGATGGCTTGTAAGGCTTCTTTGGCCTTACCTTTGATTCTTACGGTTTGTGAATTTTGCTTACTCTGCCTTGCATCATCTCCTTCCTAGATCTTTGGATATGTCGGGTATGAGGTCTGTTTTGGCTCCATGTAACTTAATCTATAAGGAGTGGATTAGGTCACTTTTTTAGTTAGTGTTAGTTTGGAAAAGTGCTGCTTAAGTCAACAATTTTAAAAATATTTGGAGTTCTACACTGTTTCTGTGGAAAGTCTGTTCCCTACAATATTGATTCAGGTGGTCTCATGCTCTGGATTGAAGAAGCTGGCATTGTCTTATCCAGGTGAAATGGTCTGGATATGATATTGTCACCTGTTTTATAGAAAATGAAATAATAAAAATCCTATAAGACTGCTAGGATGTGTGGTTCTCCGCCCCCCCCACAACCAGTCACTCAGTTTTCATCCATCCAATAAAAATTGTAAGTTCAGACCTATGATCTTTCATCACTTCAATTTATGCATCTTAGACATTACAATACCTTCCTATTTTGAAACTGGGCTATAGGTAAACAAGACACGAGAAGTCATTCTTCCGCTCTACTCTGCGCTGGTTAGGCCTCAACTGGAGTATTGTGTCCAGTTCTGGGCACCGCATTTCAAGAAAGATGTGGAGAAATTGGAGAGGGTCCAGAGAAGAGCAGCAAGGATAATTAAAGGTCTTGAACATGACCTATGAAGGGAGGCTGAAAGAATTGGGTTTATTTAGTTTGGAAAAGAGAAGACTGAGAGGGGACGTGATAGCAGTTTTCAGGTATCTAAAAGGGTGTCATCAGGAGGAGGGAGAAAACTTGTTCACCTTAGCTTCTAATGATAGAACAAGAAGCGCTGGGCTTAAGCTGCAGCAAGGGAGATTTAGGTTGGACATTAGGAAAAAGTTCCTAACTGTCAGGGTAGTTAAACACTGGAATAAATTGCCTAGGGAGGTTGTGGAATCTCCATCTCTGGAGATTTTTAAAAGTAGGTTAGATAAATGTCTATCCGGGATGGTCTAGACAGTATTTGGTCCTGCCATGAGGGCAAGGGACTGGACTCGATGACCTCTCAAGGTCCCTTCCAGTCCTTGACTCTGAGTCTCACAGCTTGTTTTCAGCTTTCATCTCAACGGAAAAGTTACCTTTAAATGTATTTCTTAAATAGGTCTTAAAACTTACATAAGGCCTGTATTCCCATGTACACTGTTTATTTCACCGCATACTAAAGACCATAAGTCTCTCACTAAACTCTTGATCAGGATTTAAATCAAGTGGAAAACCTCCATTAAATAATCAATGTTAATAAACTTTTCTGTTTGTACTTTAGTTATTTTTCTAAAGAAAGGTACATTCTCACTGGTGGATACAACCATTAAAACACATTGATTTATAACTAAACAGAGCCTTCACAGTAGATTTGATACATCTTTTTGTTATTTAGGAGGATACACTATATACACTGATGTAAGCAATTATGTAGCTTAATATTTTCAGGGTATTAGTTTTACGGTTTTACTATGTTAGAAAATGTTGAATGATGCTTATTTACTAGATTAACTTTTTGCTCATGACTTGTATTGAGGTGCATTAGCTTGATAACTGGAATTTATTTGAACTCAACAGAGTATAAATTTTATTTTTATTAAATAAAACTAGCCTTTAATGTAGTACATGACCTGTTGTGCCATATTTATAAAGCTTGACTTCAAAAGTTAATTCTCTCCTCCCCTCCTCCTTTCTTTCTTTATATAGAAAAGCAGCTTTTAACTCCAGTTTTTGATAGAGGCTCATGGATTCTGTGTATTTATTTTTAATGTTTTAAGAGTTAATAAATTTAGGCTTTAACAAGTTTGTATTAAGGTCTGAATTTAAACACCTTTATTTTTAAAAATAATTGACAATCTTTAAAATAGCAAAATAAATATCTGACTTTAAATTAAAAATCTGATTTTTTTTCCTTGATTTTTACTCACCTGTGTTAGATTCCAGTTTGCTTGGCAGTGCTGTTATCAAGAGGACTGTCTAAATGGATGTCTGAGTGCATTTTATACTGTTATGTCTTCTGTCTTAAAAATGAGACTGAGGCTAGGCTGCCACAGTCTGCTTTGGGAATGTTTCTCAGACACCTATGAAGCAGCTACGTGCTTACTAACATTACTGCTTGGATTCAGTGTTTTGAGTGTGTCTGTTCGTACTGTGAGTGGTAGCACTTGTTTCCAAGGTAGGGGAGGCTGGACACTTCTATGCTTACAAGAAGTTTTTGTTTTATTTCGGGAACATTAAAATGTATGACTAACACGTAAAACCTTAAATTAGAGTGAATAAATGAAGACTCGGCACACCGCTTCTGAAAGGTTGCCGACCGTGATCTACTATATCCTTATGCAGTGCTTGCAGAATTGTAAGACCATATGTGTTTCTTTGTCTCTCCCCCCTCCCGCCCCCGAACCTCCCCCACTTCTGTTCATGCTCTGTTTTAAGTGGCCTCATAAAGGGTAGCACTTCTGGCTTAAAGTGCTGTGTGAATGGAAAATATTTCAAACAATTTCAGTGTACATAGACCGTGGCATTTCATGTAAATTTATCTGAAATTAGCTTGTTCATCATCCAACAAAGTGGGTATTCACCCACAAAAGCTCATGCTCCGAAACATCTGTTAGTCTATAAGGTGCCACAGGACTCTTTGCTGCTTTTACCCGATCAACAGTAGATTCATGATGTTTGAAAACAGATTTGTCCCAACTGCCTTAAATGTAGGAACGTAACTTCACTGAGAACCTAAAACAACGCTAGAAGGGTTCCTTGATGCTGGAATGTTGAATCTGTCTGCTAATGAGTAGCAATAATTACCCTTTCAAAATACCAGAAACAGAATTCTTAGCTATGCAGCACATGGATGGCTGTACAGCTTCTGATCCATAACTGTATATTTATTGCTCAATTATGCAAGTCCCTGTGCTCTTCCTGATAATGGCCTTTGGACAATCAGAATGTTGAGATTTGCATGTCCATACAATTGGTTCTTTAACCATGAAGTTCTTGTGCAAATCCCTATGGCTTGATTGCCTCCTATTTTCAACTAATCTCTCATGCATCTATAAACATAATCAACTCTTCACAGTCTTCCTACCTAATTCTAGATATTAAATATTTCTCTGTTACATAAGAATTCAGCCCCTATAATCCTGATCCTACAGTCAGGTCTATGCTGGAACACAATACCGTATAACTTTCAATATTGTATAACTTTCGATACTTCCTGTTGACTCCTTACCATATTCTAGACTAATAAACCTTCGAGCCAAGGATATTGTTGTGGCGGAGTTAACTAGAATCATCCAAAAGTTATTTTTAAAAATAACAAATGTAATTTGTTATTAAAAAGGGAGAGAGGGGATTGGAGAGGAAAAACAGGGATTTCAATGGGAGCTGCTTAGATAAGCTTTGGAAACAGTGTCTTTGTTTCAGATCTGTGTGTTTTAAAACAAACAGAATTAGGGTTTTATGACTAAATGTATCTGAGTTTTCATGGTTCTTGACCCACTAAATATGTTTTAATAATTCGGTGTTTCTACTTCAGTTACCTTTTGTGAATCATTTAGTAATCAATCTGTCTATATATACCATTGGTACTTAGTAACTTTTCTTTTTAAATGCCCTATCTGACATGAATTAATTATTGTAATGCAAATAGACTAACATATAATTGAGCGAGCAAAGCAGAGCCTTGCACTCAAGAGAATTTGCCTGTTTGTCAAGCAATAACTTTTGAAAAGAGCATCAGATCAGTTGTGGGGCATGTTCTAGATGTTAATGGGCAGAAGCCTATTGATTTTGATAAAAAAATAAATAAAAAAAACTGGAAAACCTGGTTTCCTCTAAAATTGGCTCCATCAAGTGGCCAATTGATGCTCCCTCAGGATGCTCTCTGGCGCCCCCTGCTGTTGCCTGTAAATGGCTAGCCGTAATGCACATACAGGCAAATCGCATCCTACGTGCATTTAACTTATGCGAATTCAACTATATGCGCTTGTCAAAAAAAAGAAAAACAACAAGATACCTGTAAATAGTGTGGGCGATTCCACCCAATGAGCGTATGCCCTGGAGTGAGCATGAGATGGGAGCCGTGAATCTGCTGTTCCCTCAGTCTGTCTCAGTTCCCGCGTGCCTCTCATAGTGGGAGCATCTCGCCATGCTGAGTGTGAGTCTAGTGTTTAAAGATACATATTATTCATACAACATGGCCCCTAAACGCAAGCCAACTACTTCATCTGGTGCTCAGCCGAAGAAACAGCGAGCTGTTCCAATGCTGGAGGAAAAACTGGCTGTGTTGGACTTACTGAGAGATGGTTTGTCGGTCTCCAGTGTGGCGCGTAAATATGGCTGCAACTAATCTAGCATCCGTGCCATCAAGATTCGAGAGAGAGAGAGAAATTTGTCAAGCCGTGGCATCAAGTGCTCCAATAACTGCTAAGGTGATGAGCCAGGTGCGTGATAAGACTTTAATGCCTTTTCAGTCTTCACTAAACTTATGGCTGGAAGGCATGAACCGCAAACGTATGCCTATCAACGCAACATGTTGCCAGAAAAGGCTCTTAGCCTCTACACGCTGTTCAAACCTCCTACCGAAGAGGGACAGCATTCTGATGAGAAGGAATTCAAAGCCAACCAAGGTTGGCTTCATAGTTTTAGGAACCGCTTCAACCTTAAAAACATGCAAACTACTGGTGAAGCTGCCTCTTCATTGGCAGATGCAGCAAAAGCCTACCTTGAACAATTAAAGAAAATCATAGAAGAATAGTGCTGTCATCTAGAACAAGTTTTTAATGCTGGCGAGACTGGGCTCTTCTGGAAAAAAAACGCCCAACCGCACTTACATTTAGAAGTCAGAAAGACAAGCCCCTGGCTTCAAAGCAGCTAAATACCATGTGACTGTGTTTTGTGACAGTGTGGCTGGGCATTTAATAAAGCTGGGCTTGCTCTACAGGGCTGCAAATCCCTGTGCCCTAAAAGGCAAGAACAGAAATCTCCTGCCTGTGTCCTGGCAATCAAATAAAAAGGCTTGGGTGACGGCAGCATTATTTCTGGATTGGTTCCACAAGTGTTTCATTCTGGAGGTCAAGCGGTACCTTGAAGAGAAAGGACTTGACTTTAAAGTGTTGCTGATCACAGACAATGCTCCTGGCCATCCTATGGCACTCCGGTTTGCACATAATGACGTTGAAGTAGTCTTCCCCCCCCTCCCCCCATACCACCTCCATCCTCCAATCTCTCAACCAAGGCGTGATTCTCTGTTTCAAGGCCATGTACACGAGGCTTACGTTCTCATGGACACGTAGCGCTATAGATGCTGATTCCAACCTTAATCTGATGGAGTGTTGGAAGTCCTTCAACATTGCTGATTGCATTCACTTATATTAAACAGGGAATGGATGCAATCAAGTCTGAAACAGTCAATGCATGTTGGCAAAACCTTTGGAAAGAATGTGTGAATGATTTTAAGGGTTTCCCGACCATTGACAAAGAAGTGAAATACATTGTTCAGGTGGCCACGCAAGTGGGTGGTGGTAGCTTCGTTGACATCCTTGAGGAAGAAATTGAAGAATTAATTGAGAGCCATAGAGAAACATTGACCAGTGAAGAGTCAGAGGAACTGATAAAATCGTCTACAGAAGACGAAGATGATGATGACTAACAGGAAGAGCCAGCAAGTTGGAATCTTCATAAATTTGCTGAAATGTTCCAAGCAGTGAAACACTTGAATGATTTAATTTCCGAATACGATCCCTATAAGGAATGAAGCCTCAAAATCACAGAGTATTACGGACGATTTGAGACCATATCAAGAAATATTTGAGCAGCTCAAGAGACAACAGTGACAGTTGCCAATCACCATGTTTTTCAAGGAAAAACAGCCAGCAGCAGATGAGCCTATGCAGTCAACTTCTCGAGCTGAACCAGAGCCAACCACTTTGTCTACGACTTGTTCTCCGTCACCTCTGTTTCCTGGATCAACATCAAGCCCTGACAACCCTCTGTAACTTAAAAATACAGTACTGTAAAATTATATTTTTCATATGTACTCTTTATTATATACTGTACTTTATACATTTATACATTACTGTACAGGGTTGTATACATAAAACCATGTACAGTATACTGTATGGGCAATTTAAAGAATTTTCAAGGGTAATTTTGACTATTAAGTGATTTTCACCTTGCGTGCTGACTTTAGAACCTAACCCCCGTGTAAGATGCAACTTCACTGTAGTTTCGCACTTAGTTGCTTGTATAGGCTGAGCTGTATACTCAGGTGGACTCGTGGGTTGAGGTGGTTTCCAGCTGCCCAAGATGGGCCCGCATTTGCACATAAATAGTTGTCCAACACACTGAGATTGGCCTACATTAGCAATTAAGTGCACGACCCTAATTTGACTTGTATTTTATCTGGAAATGAAGTTTGGAAGAATCAGGAGACCAAACTGAAGCTGCTAATGGAGCACTCCCTTTGGCCTGCTTCTGAGTTAGGTGAGCAGACCATCTCTGTACATTTTGTCCCTGGAGAGATTCATTACCCCTTCAATTTTGGCTAATATCTCACATAAAAAGGAGAAAATCTTGGAGGACTCGGGGAAGGCTCTGAAGAGGAGTGTGGTCTCCCGCCACCAGGAGCCTGCTCCTAAGGAAGTCCCAATCTTCTGCTAAGTATATGGTGTTGAGGCCTAGACCTCTTCACTTGGTGCCACGGAGGCGAAAGACATTTCCTCCAGTACCAGTGGAGCAGGGTGATCCTGCAGCACTTTGAAGAAACATGGTGTCAGAAGGGCACCAGCACAGTCTGTTTCAGACTTAGCAACAGTGTCTTCATGCTAGGCTCCGTCAGTACCAACAAAATCAAAGCATGCAGCTTCAGAGCCAACCCACTCCAGACCAACAGTACTGCTCAAATCAATTGCTACATCAGGACTGATCCAGTCAGTACAGTAGGAATTCCATTACTCCAGGGACTTGTCAGTGTTAGACAAGCCGGAGTCCCATTACGTGTGGGTAGTGATAGTCTCAGTACTGAGACCCCAGTCTCCAGATTACCAATGCTTCCTGATACCATGGGATTCTTCACCCTCCTGTCCCCCACCACCACATTGAAGGACATTCAGGGGGATGAGGGAAGCATTCAGTGAATCTCCTCCTTATCAGTGTGGTGTTCCCCTCTGCATCATTACAGGAACTCATACTTTGGCAAGGACCCTCACCCACATCAGGGGTTGTGAGATCAGTCCTTGATACTATCCTCTTGTTCCTGTAAGGGCTGCCTCTATGGTCATACTGGCATCGTTGGGTAGCATATTGTCAGCACTTTGACAGACTTCTAGCTCCACTGCACCAGGAGACTATGGTCACAATCTCCTCCACCAACCCCCGAACACCTTTGTTAGGACAGGACGCTAGGTTGGACAAAGAGGCTATCCCTCAAATCCCTATTTTGTCTTAGTCTCCAGATGATGCAGTCATGCCTCCACCACTATCGATGGCTGGCTGATATTTTTTTTTTAACTCAGTTTCAGAACCTTGTGAATTGGAGAAGCTGGCAAGTATAGAACCCAGATAGCAAAACCTGGAAATTGATTCGATGGCTTTGTTTAAAGAAATGCCTCTCCTGCCTCTCCTGCCAAGATAATCATGACTTTGTCTCTTATCTTGAGATCATCCTGGGGATCAGGGGCACAGATAGAAAGGCATCCATCTCGACTAGAGCAAACATTCTGATATTTTATGTTGTGCTTGTGGCAAACAAGTTTATTGTGGGGAATGCCCACCAATGGAATATCATTTCTGTGCTGGAACTGGGAAGGACCATTCATGGTTGGCCACTGATGGTCTGTTCAGGAAACCTGCTACATTTGTTTATGGCTCTGGGGAGCTTGAGGACCATAGGGCACTTGGGTAACAATTTCAGACGTAGATGGCTTCCAGATACATGGGTTAGAAATAGGTACCCCTTTCTTCTTCTTATACTGCATGGCTGTCGTGTGGTCTTGACTATCTGCCCTATGGAATTTTGGAAGACAAGTAGAAACTTTACATAGACCAGCCTGATGGTTTTGAGCTCTAGGCCATTCATATGGTCAGACCCTTTCTTTTGGTCGGAAGATAGATGACACTAAGGAGTTGCCTTGGACAGCTATAGAAGCTGGCTCATGGGAAGTGCTATACAAACCAATGTGTGTGATCGCTTCTGCTGCTTTAACTACCGGTACTTAATCTAAATCTGATGAAAAGTGTCTTAACATGTGCCACTCTGAAAAAATGGGGTCTCTTCTTTCTGTGGATCCTAGTTTAGCAAGTGATATAACTTTCAGCTTCTGGTATTTCACATTTCAAGCATTCTAGAAATGATGTGAACAGCTACATTTCTTTGGTGGCTGGTTTTATTCAGCCTTGTACTTTAGCCTTGTTCTCTATTCTAAGTGCTGAAATAGTATTGTTGAGTGTTCTCATTGAAAATTCTATTTATGGACCGTAACTCTTTATGGTGGGGGCGGGGGGGGGGGGGGCTTTTGCTTTTGGCTCAAGGCTTTGCATGCCATCTTTATTAAAATTTCTAAAAGATGGTTTGGAAGATTTCATATATTAACTGCTCTTTTTGTTTTTTACTGCTCTTTGCTTTAACCTGTGAAGTTAAATATTTATTCCTTGATGTAATCTGATTACTATCGTGTGTATTGAGTGATTGACTGTTTCTATAGAAACTTGTAGACAGGTTCTTGCCTCCCAGGCATTTGAAATATAACGTTTTTTTTATAATTATCGGGAAACTAAAAGCAAAGATAGGTAAACCCAGAAAATCCAAAACGGATGCGAGCTTTGATTATTCTAGATCTAGCCAGGTGGATTCATGGGGAAACGGACACCACTTCATAACTTTCTTTTTGTCAAGAGCTTTAATTAAAATGTTATGTAATGTGAATCCTAGTGTTCCAAAATAAATACTGGGACTCAGCATGGTTTCCTCAGCTTGGAATAGCTAGGTCTGAAGAAACTTGTATAATACTTCCTTAGTTTGTTAAGTAATATGACGTGTACTACTTTATTGCACTTGTCCCTACATCACTTTTAATCTCTCTTGCTTGGCTTGCAAGCCAAGTGAAGAGAAACTGAATCGAGATGTTTTGCAGTACACATCACCGCCACAAGGGTGCTTAATTTAATACAGGTTTCAGTAGACATGAGAGATTTTATTTCTAATTCTGAAACTATTGCTAGTAGTTAGCCTTAACTTCATCCATGGATATTTTGTCCTCTCTAGCAACTATTCTCTTTAAAAGCAGAACTGGAGATACTGAAATTTAGTGGTACCAAACATTGTGTATATGATTCTTCCGTTTGAAAGAGTACATAATTCTATAAATGTGCTAGCATCCTATACGCCCAATGAAATCTGAATGTAATTTTATTGTATTGTTGCAGATGAACCCACACGGTCCCTGAGTGGTCTCATCTTGAAGAATAACGTGAAAGCGCATTTTCACAACTTTCCAAATGGAGTAACAGACTTCATCAAGAGTGAATGTCTAAACAACATTGGGGATTCCTCCCCATTAATTAGAGCAACTGTAGGTGAGTTTCCAGATCCAAATTTTCTGTAATTGTTGGTAGTTCTTTCAGCTTGCTTGTTGCATTTCTTACTCCCTATTTATACATCAGAGGTATCTGAGTTAGTTCTACATCTGTAACATACTGACATTTATCTGCATGATCAGTCAGAGTTAAATTAAAGTGGTGTAAAAAGTATGATACTGTCAAAACGAATGTGTTTTGAATGCAACGCACAGATGAGATTGAAATGCAGCTTAATATTGCATAAAGTTTTCTTTATCGGGCTCATGAAACATGTTCCCTTCTTATTTAAAGCTGGATTGAGAATTCAGGCTCATAATTTTTGACATAAGTGTCATAGTTTAAGTCCAGAAGGGACCACTCGGTAGATCCATTAGTATGACTTTCTGCATGTCACTGTCCCATTAAATTTTCACACAGCTACCCTTACATTAAGCCCAAAGGCTTCAGTTAGGCTGAAGCATTTTAGTCCTCAAAAGGACTAAACCACATACCACAGGCATAAAACAGGAGAGAGCAGGGTACCACCAACTCTCAAGGTTTGTGCAGCGGGCTTGGTTTAATTTTGACTACGTGGGAGATGCCCAGGTTCTAGGAGGTGCCCCAGGCTACAGACAGAGATGAAAAATACTGCTCTAAAATATATCTAGCCAGCTGCACATTGAGGGGGGGAAAGATTCCTTTCTGATTCACTGCTGGTGATTGGATAGAGAGCCCTGAAACATGAGGTTGCTTGTTCTACTGGTTACTAATTTCATAACTGTCTCTAAGCTTTCCATCTAAAATTCGGAATGAGGTGAATATAAGAACATAAGAACGGTCATACTGGTTCAGACCAATGGTCCATCTAGCCCAGTATCCTGTCTACTGGGAGTGGTCAATGCCAGGTTTCCCAGAGGGAGTGAACCTAACAAGTAATAAGTGATGTCTCTCCTGCCATCCATCTCCACCCTCTGACAAAGGCTAGGGACACCATTCCTTACCCATCGTGGCTAAAAGACATTAATGGACTTAACCTCCATGAATTTATCCAGTTCTCTTTTAAACACTGTTGTAGTCCTAGCCTTCACAACTTCCTCAGGTAAGGAGTTCCACAAGTTGACTGTGTGCTGTGTGAAGAAGAACTTCCTTTTGTTTTAAACCTGCTACCTATTAATTTGACTTGGTGACCCCTAGTTCTTGTATTATGGGAATAAGTAAATAACTTTTTTCCTTATCCACTTTCTCCACATCACTCATAATTTTATATACCTCTACCCTATCCTCGCTTAGTCTCCTCTTTTCCAAGCTGAGAAGTCCTAGCCTCTTTAATCTCTCCTCATATGGGACCCTCTCCAAACCCCTAAATCATTTTAGTTGCCCTTCTCTGATCCTTTTCTAGTGCCAGTATATCTCTTTTTGAGATGAGGCGACCACATCTGTACGCAATATTCAAGATGTGGGCATACTATCGATTTATATAAGGGCAATAATATATTCTCTGTCTTATGCTGTATCCCCTTTTTTATCGTTCCTAACATCCTGTTTTGCTTTTTTGACCGCCTCTGCACACTGCGTGGACGTCTTCAGAGAACTATCCACAATGACTCCAAGATCTTTTTCCTGATTTTGTTGTAGCTAAATTAGCCCTCATCGTATTGTATGTATAGTTGAGGTTATTTTTTCCAATGTGTATTACTTTATCCACATTATATTTAATTTGCCATTTCGTTGCCGAATCACTTAGTTTTGTGAGATCTTTTTGAAGTTCTTCACAGTCTTCTTTGGTCTTCACTATCTTGATCAGTTTAGTATCATCTGCAAACTTTGCCACCTGACTTTTTACCCCTTTCTCCAGATCATTTATGAATAAGTTGAATAGAATTGGTCCTAGGACTGACCCTTGGGGAACATCACTAGTTACCCCTCTCCATTCTGAGAATTTGCCATTAATTCCTACCCTTTGTTCCCTGTCTCTTTAACCAGTTCTCAATCCATGAAAGTACCTTCCCTTTTATCCCATGGCAACTTAACTTAATTTACATAAGAGCCTTTGGTGAGGGACTTTGTCAAAGGCTTTCTGGAAATCTAAGTACACTATGTCCACTGGATCCTCCTTGTCTGCACGTTTGTTGACCCCTTCAAAGAACTCTAATAGATTAGTAAGACATGATTTCCCTTTAGAGAAACCATGTTGACTATTGCCCAACAATTTGTGTTCTTCTATGTGTCTGACAATTTTATTCTTAACTATTGTTTCTAACTCCCTGTTAGCAGCCCCTGGTCGCAAAGCTGACTGTTTAAAAATCATATTTAACTTTGTTGACTCCAGCAGTGAAACAACTTCTTATATCAACGGACATTTTGTAGCAGCGTCTGTACATTTTTAATTATTCTAGTGAATTGTATTGTGGTAGAGACAACAGGGACAAATCAAGAGTAGGGCACCATTGTACAAGTGCACAGAAAGTGACTGTTCCTGTTCTGAAGCACTTACAATGAGAAGGACAACAAATGAAACAGTTTGTGTGGTTTGTGGGTTTTTTTGTTCTAGCCTTTTTCTGTTGAACTCTTGTCTAACTTATTAATGTTTTAAAACTTGTGTTGTTTCTGTTATACTTCAAACAGTAGAAGAGTCACTGTTTGACCAAATTTAGTCTGTCTCCTGTCACAGAGAGTTTCTGAAAATAGAATTTCGCTATTTGTGTCCTACTGGTGGGCTTTTTTGGAGGATGAGGGGGGAATTTGTATCTATAATCTTGACTGATTACTAATTTAAGGAGCTAGGTTTATTAGACACACAGCAAATTTCTCTGATCCCTCGAGTCCATTTCTGTATGGATTCCTCTTCCCCTGCCATCGCCTCCCCCTGCCCCGCATGTGGCCTTTTTGGGAGGTGTGGGGGGAGGGGAATGCCTGTCTATTGCCAACACTCCTTTCTACCTCCCTCCCTGTTTGTTTTTTTCTCTTTTTAAGAATCGCTTTGTGTGTCCCATCTTCCCCCCCGCCCTTCTGTTCTTCTGCTAACAAGGTAGAGGCAAGTTTCTGCATGTCAACTGCTCTCAGTGCTTAGAAATGCCCAAGATCCTCTCTGTTGGCTCTCATGTATCTCAAAGGAGTAATCAGTGGAGCTGGTTAAGGAGTGCATTTCAGCTCTTGTGTGGCCTGCTGTTTGTAGGTCACACTGGAAAAGAGAACCCAGTTGCTCCTTTCAAGTGGATTTACTTGTCTCCTGATGGAACTGTAGTAATGGGGTGAGACAAGGCATTATTTGTAGCACCCTGTCACTTACATTGCTGCAGCATTAAACACCTTCTGTTGGGGGATCGTGAGCACCTGGTGGCAATCGCTGGGTTAATGATGTAATTGGGGGGATAGAAGTGAAAGGAAGCAAGGGAAAGCTCAGAAGGAAAGTGGGGAGGGTGAGCCTGGACTGAGGAGTGAAGGCTGTGAGGAAGCCTTCCTTTTCTGTAAGCTTGCATTACACCGGGATAATTTTGTAAATACACAACTTGGTGATAGGGTAACAACCTGTGTGTTTGTGACCATGAGACTGCGTGAGCTGGCCAGGCAATGAAGTACACTGGGTAGTGACTAAGAAATGCTGTGACGGGGTTTGGGTGCTCCTGGATTTATAATGTAGCTATTTTTGTGCTTTGAAGGATTCTTGCAAAGATTCTTGGGCACATAACTCTGAAGATGAATACCAGCTACCTAGTTCTTTGTGTAGACTAGAATGACACTCCTGAGTGCTGAGGCACTTACTTCAGCACTGCTGTCCATCACAACCTCAACTGCAGGGTCCCCACAGATTCCTGCCAGTCACGGTCTGGCTCTTGGTGGGGACATTTGACACTAGTCAAACCTAGGAAGCCCATTGCTAAGCCGTCAGTCTGCTAGGCTGCTACATTGGCACTGAGCAACCAGGCACCAATAATTGCCTAGGCTCCTATTGAACTTACTTATGGAGTTAGCCTCTGCTCCTCTAGCATCAGCAGTAGTTCCCTTCCTTTAAAAAGAGAGAACATTGCACCATGAAGATGCTGCTTCATTAGGTAATCTGGTGTAGAGCCCTTCAGTGCTTAGCAGGCTGGAACAATGCCGTCTCCAACTCCTGGCATTGGAGCTATTGGAGCCAAGCCAGTTGATCCTAGTCTCTAAGAGGTGGCTATACTAGAGAATGCCTAGGATCCCTTCTGTCTCTGTGCTTGGCACTGGGCCTTCAGCTCAGATATTGGCTCCTCAGCTTACATGCTATTACCTCGTGACCCAGCCTGATCTATGAGATTACATTGTTCTGAGACTGGCCCAGAAATTCCTTTAGTGCAGGGCTGCGCAACTTGTAAAACGGCAAGCGCCATATTACTCCAAAGAAAACAGCTGAGGGCCGAAACCCCCTCATTCCCATCAAAACACCCCCACCCCTCCCAGTGCCTCCCGCCCCGCGGAAACAAATCCTCCTTCCCCAGCGCTGCCTTGCCGAAACAGTGGTATTGAAACTCGGTAATGTTATAGCGGGCCCCTAAGGTAGTATGATTAAGGTAAAATAAAAATGTCTTTTTGCTAGAAGTAGAATAAGATCTTTCCCCTACTTTGTAATCAATTGCCCTGTTGAATGAATGAGGCGTTACTGAGGAAGGCATAGAAGACAGCACCTCCAGACAGCTGCAACCCTTGGAGAGGGGAGGGGAACCAGACCAGATCAGTAGAACGGGTCAGCCACCAACTCGTAGCTCGTCTCCTCAGCCCCCTCACCCCCCCCCGTCCTTCGCCGCCTGCTCGCCTCCTCAGCCCCCTGACCCCCTGCTGCTCACCACCCGCTCTCCAGCTCACCTGCCCCCCTGCCAGTGTTCACCTGCTCACCTCCTCAGACCCCCCCCCCCACTCCCCCGGCTCACCTGCCCCCCTCCACTCGCTTTCTCAGCCCCTCCCCCCCAGCTTGTCTGGCAAGAAGGAACTGAGGGTTGGGGGAGTGTGAAACTCCCCCTTATAGCACGATATAGAGGCGCCACTCCAGGGGTCGTAGCGGGGCTCCCCCACTACAGGTACTGCTAAGGGAAAAACCTCCGGCACCAGTGCACGTGACGAGCACGCATACCTACTGTGGAATACACCTGAGCAACACATCTTGAAGAACGCCAGTTACGGAACAGGTAACTGTCCTTTCTTCAGCCCATCTGTCTTAGGCCTCCAGAAACATCACTGACCCCTGAGATACTTAAACACACCCATCTCCCAGAACTACACCCAAAAGGTATGAAGCTTTTGGTTTACAGTCAGACTCTCTCAGGCATGTAGGTGAAGTAATCAACATAGAAACTTTTCACAGTCTAACAGCTTTTGCTCTTTTATACCTAATCACATGAAACATAAGATAAACATCTGCAATGTGTCTCACATTCTAGCTAACTCTTTTCTTATGAGTCATGGATGTGCCATTAGTGTTCAGGTAGGCAGGATGTCCCCGGTCTCCTGCAGGCTGTTTTATGGTGAGTAGTCTGTCCTTTATGTACTGGAGAAGGATTCCAAGCAGACCTGCCTCTGCCCTTTTAAAACCTTCAGCCCTTTGTACTAGGTGACACCCTTGTCAGTTTCCCCATATGAGCACAAACCCGTGTCAGGTAACCTTGTTGCCAAGGTCGCTTTCCCACAGCTAAACTAGTTATTTTAGCCAGGACCAATCCTTTGTCTGGACAGATTTCCAACAACTGAGAAATTAAGTCAGCTATCATCTGTTGTTCTTTTGCCACCAACCTATGGAATTTTCTGCCTAATACGAAGGCAAACCAACCATAGAGAAGAGAAAAGACTGCACAACATGGAATTTTCAGTCTCCTACAGATGTGTAGGATTCATAATTAATAAATGGTGTAAGTATTACCAATTCAGCACAAAACTGAGTCAGCCTACCAAGTTAGTTTTGAGGCTGATAGGTCACAGGACATCCCCAACTTTTTTCTACTTATATAACTGCTTACATATGAAGCCGTTACATTACGGGTTGACTCAGCAGCACATCCCAAATGCAGGCAAGTTGAGCAGGCTAACTGTTCTACACCAGCTTCTGCAACTACTAGTGGGAAATCAAGAACATTTTATATTAAAAGGAGTAATTCACTTTGAGTGCCTTAAACACCACCTGCTCCTACAGATGCCTCCAATATGGGCAGGGGAAGGCATTACGAAGAACTACACATACATGGCAGTTGTGATATCAGGGAGGCAAAGCTCTACATGTGCCTCTGGAACGCAGGGCAGTTAGCTGGGACCTGAACCTTTCTATCACTAAATCAACACCAAATGATAAGGGTCCTGTTGGGCATCACCATGGCCATGTAGTGCATAAACAAGAAGGGATCTACTTCCCACCCATCTGTACAAAAGCAGAGAAACTCTGGTATTGGTGCACCAAACACCAGATCCAGTCCATAATTACATCTTCTTGAGACCAATGTGTAATCAGACTTCCTCAGCAGGAGAAAGCAGGATCCAAATTAATGGTCCATGCAACCTTCAGGAGACTGGAAACCTGAAAGTGGGTCTCTGCTACCTGAGGAAACATGAAGTGCCTTTTATGATGCAGAAGAGCAGGTAAGGACAAGAAGTCATTTGATTTCTTCTGGACTTGAGGCTACTATGTACCTTTCCTCAATCCAACTCTTTTTCACAGTGCTAAAGGAAATCAAGAAACAGCAGTAGCTATTCTAGTGTTCCCGGTGTGGTTGGCCCCAGAGTTGGTATACTGAGCTCTTGCTGCTCTCCCTGCAACCTCCTTTCCCATTTCCACAATCTCTAGACCTTTTATTTCTGTGGAATAGTTGGGCACTTCACTACTACCTAGAAAAACTCCCATCTGTTGGCCTGGATAATCTGAGAGAATGCAAGAAATCTTCCTCCAGTTCAGAAAAGTTTTATCTTCAAAAATGGAAGAGCTTCTCCATGTGGTCCAGCAGCAAGAATCTTTTCCTGCCCATAGGGGGAATCCCTGCTATATTGGAAAACTTGTGACCAGTTGTTGAGGTATAACTAGTATCTCTGTAAAAGTACAACTCATGGCTATCTCAGCTGATTATGAGCATGTGCAGTGCAAAATGGATTTTTTCCCCCTCATCCTACAATAGTCAGATTCTTATAAGGGCTTAGTAAATGCTTTTCCTCAGAAGGAAACCATTTCCGTTCTGGGATTTATATTTGGAACTTTCCAAGCTAATGGGACTTCCCTTTTAAATCTTTCAAGGGTGCCTTCCTAATACTCATGTCCCTTAAGACAACATTCTGGATAGTGGTTGCATCAGCAAGAAGAGTTTAAATTCCAGAGTTTAATGGTGATCCTCCCTACATTGTAGTGTAAATAGGCAAATTGATGCTTAGATCTCATCTTAGCTTCTTGGTTGAAGCAGTACAAGACTTCACTATAGCCGGTGTATTCAACTCTATATAAGAACAGGAAGTATATCTTCACAGTCTAGATCATCTCAACCTATTTACCATTGTGGGCCGCATAGCAGCTCTGTGTTATGCGGGTCGCATCCATGCAATGTATATATTACCTGTATGGCCCTGAGGATGTCACATGGGCCGCAGCCGTGTGCTAATTGGGCTGCAAGTGGTCTGCGGGTTGAGAACCACTGAGCTAGATGTTTAAAAGGAAAAATGCCTTTACTGACAGAAGAACACAGCTCCTTGTAAATTAACTCTCCTTCATGCTAACAAACCCTATGGATGCACAGCTCAGTGCAGGAGAGAGTGTGGAAGTGTAACAGAATATTTATGCTTGCTGAAGCAGCTGGCCTACCCTGAGCTACTGCAGTTTTCCTCCGTTCTTTAATTGACATGATATATGTGCACTTTTTGGGGGGTTATGGGTGGGATTGGCCTACAGATATTTGTGTGCTGTGTGTAATACGCCAAAGGCTATTTTTGCAACTTGTCTTACTGCCATTGGACTAGACTAGTTGCCATCTTCCAGTTTTTGTTTTGTGCTGAAAGGTCATGTTAAATTATATTTTCTTATATTTTGTAATTTTTGTATGTAAGCTTGGTAACATGTATAATGCATATTCTGCACCAAATCAGATTGTGTGTAACTTTGTATACCATCTTTGTTCCTTTTGGAGTTTAGAAGCCTTTGTTTACTTTGTCCCATTGTTATCGAGGTAATTTTGGGTTATGCTGAAAACTGACAAGAGTTGAGTATCTTGAGAATGCTTTAAAAAGCGACAAAGTCCTGTGGCACCGTATAGCCTAACAGACGTATTGGAGCATAAGCTTTCATGGGTGAATATTTGGGTATTCACCCACGAAAGCTCATGCTCCAAAAACATCTGTTAGTCTGTAAGGTGCCACAGGACTCTTCGTCGCTTTTTACAGATCCAGACTGACACAGCTACCCCTCTGATACTTGAGAATGCTTTGCTTTGTCACTGCGGTAGGCAGGTATCAGAGGGGTAGCCGTGTTAGTCTGGATCTGTAAAAGCAGCAAAGAATCCTGTGGCACCTTATAGACTAACAGATGTTTTTGGAGCATGAGCTTTCGTGGGTGAATACCCACTTCATCAGAGTGGGTATTCACCCACGAAAGCTCATGCTCCAAAACGTCTGTTAGTCTATAAGGTGCCACAGGATTCTTTGCTGCTGCTGCAGAAATTCCTTAATTGTAAGAGCACTACAATATTTTTTTTGAGGAGAAAAGGGAGACAAGATGCTTCCTGTTTGAACTGTGACCTGAAACTCTTAAAAGATTTTAAAAAATGCATTTTTTAAGGTGCTGAATCTGTTCCTCTCTCACACCCCAATCCTTTTTTAAAAAATTTATTTTTAAAATAAACTCCTCCAAAATTAACCCCTCGTGCCACAATCTTTCTTGGAGGCCATCTGCAAAGACTAACAAAATATTTGGAGGCTGTCAGTGCTTCAACAGTTTACCCTTCTACCCCTCACTTCCAAAATAGAGAATGACAGAATTTGTTTGTTTGGGGCCGCTTTAGTTTTAAATAAGCTGACAAAATCAGCATACCTTCATGGATCTTTTGAAAAGTTCCTTTCTACAACTTTCAGCAAGAAAACTAGTAAGTCTAACACTCGATAGCTTATAGTAATATCAAAGAACTGTGTTCTCCTGCTGTTTGAAATGAATGTGTGGTTTGATTTATCTTAATCAGCAGAGATGTTTGCTACAAATCTTTTAAAAGTGCTAGGTTTTAAACATTTTCTCTCAAAGAGAAATTGCTACTACAGCCCTAAAACAATTGCTTGAAAATCTAACTCAGTCTTGGGAATTTTTGAAATTTTGTGATGGGTTTTGTCTGTATGTATGCTATATAACTGATTTATCTATATATCTATTTTTTTTTAAATTGTGGGGATTCTGACAGTTAATGAGCAATGTCACCAGCATGATTTTCTAACTGCAGACTGAACAAATTACCTTTTCTCGTACCCCTTTGGAGTAGATCTGTTTTAAAGGAAATTGCTAAAGTTTCTATTCTAGGAAAGACTTTTAAAACCTAGCTAGGTAAATGGAATATACAATTATGGAAAGAGTAACTTAGTTTTTCCTTTCTATATTAAGATAATTCTTCAGCATAGCTACTTCTCATATTTCTGAATGAAAGTGCTTTAGAGCATTGGCCTGCTAAACCCAGGATTGTGAGTTCAATCCTTGAGGGGGCCATTTAGGGATTTGGGGCAAAAATCTGTCTGGAGATTGGCCCTGATTTGAGCAGGGGATTGGACTGAATGACCTGAGGTCCCTTCCAACCCTGATATTCTATGATTTCATGCATATTATTATAGTTGATGGAGGCAAATAAGATTTAAGGAGGCTTATATGAGCTAGGCTTCCATAGAAAAGCTAGCTTATACTTCTTGATCAAGGCTGAGGTCAAAGCTCGTGTATATGAACACTTTTTTCACCCTGCATAGTTTAGTGTCTGGGCATCTTATTCAGTACCCTACCACCCTGGATGAAAGGGTATCCACCACTTCCGTGCAGCTCTCAAAACTGTTTAGCTGCTGAATATCTTTCAGTAGCTAGACAGACTTGAAAGTTCCACCAAGGGTAAATTGCTTGCTTTTTATTTTTCTTTATTGGTTTCCTGTGGATGAGACATCCTTTATAGGCATCTCCATGCCCTGAGAAGCTTTAAAGTGGGTGACTTCATCTATGAACAGGCTGCTATCACTAACTGTTGTGAAATCCGGTTTTCAGCTGTTCAGGCTCATCTTCTATTGCTGACAGTCTTGACTGTAGTAGTTTCTACAGCAAGGTTTCCTCTGCATGAAATCGTTTGCACTCTACAGCTGAAAGAGTTTTTCTGTAGCTATGAGTGCTCCTCTCTCAACCTTTGTTCTTTCTTGGGAAAGGCTAAAAGATACAACAGGCATGAGATTCCGGCCTAAGACACCCTTAAATGATAACATGATTATCATGAAGTGAGTTTGACCCAGTTCCCTCCTCAAAGTAAGAACTTTTCTCTGTAACAGGGTACACTGGCCCTTCAAAGACAGGCCTCGGACTAGGATTCTGTTGCTGCCTCAATCCAGGACAAAAAGCATTCTGGGGGTTGTAGTTCTCAGATTGATGGGCTCTATAGCAAAGAATGCTGGGAAAGTAGTCTGGGCTATAGACCAGTTCTCTTTTCTTACAAGAAGGAGCAACTTGGAGATATTAGCAGGGCTGGTTCCAGGCACCAGCAAAGGAAGCAGGTGCTTGGGACGGCCAATGGAAAGGGGCGGCATGTCCGGGTCTTCGGCAGCAATTCGGCAGCGGGTCCCTCCCTCCCTCTCGAAGGAAAGAACCCGCCACCGAAGAATGAAGAGAAGAATGGTAGAGCTGCTGCCAATTGTGGCTTTTTTTGTTTCTGGCTTTGCTGCTTGGGATGGCAAAAAAGCTGGAGCCGGCCCTGGATATTAGCAGCCTGCTGATGTTCTGGGCAAGACCTGTAGTGCAGCTCTTAACAGAGGGAGTTGGGGAAAGAATTCAAGAGGGACTGTGGCAGGACTGGGGGCGTGGTTTGGGCGAAAGAAAGGCATAAGAGATGGCTCTGAGAGAAGAGTGAAGTGAGAAAATTACTTCAGGGTCTTGGGGGGCTCCCCTATGCATCAGTAGTGCAGCTTAGAGGGGTTGTTTAATGCTCTTGTATCAAGAGTAAAGGATAAGTTGTTGACTTTGCAAGGGGAGAAAAACTTTTTCCTGCACTGCTGAGGAGAAGCTGTGGCTCAAAGCAGAACTAGATGAAGGCTTTTTGTTGGGCTCTGAACTTTTAATCTTTTGATGGAGAGGAGTTTGTAGTTTGGCCATAAGATTACTTGCCCATGTTGAATTGAGGGAGATTGTTGATCACTGAGGAAAGTGAGGCGCAGTTGCACCCCTGATGGGTAGGCAACCTTCTTTTCTATCTTTTGTCTCTAGTCTTATATTAGGTCAAAAGAATTCTAGCAGTGCTGTGACTTGGAGTGGAAAAGAAACTCTCATCATTGCCTGCTACTATCTATTATATTTCTCTTCATAAAGAGAAATCTAGAAAGCTAAAAGCTCTTTGACCTCCTCAGTTTTTTTTGCCACTAGAATAAGTGGGATGGGAGCTATTACTTAAACCTTTAGAGAAAGTAAAATTCCGTGAGAAGCTCAAATGCTTGGGATGAAAATCTATATAAAGGTGTCTGAAGGTAAATTTGCACTGTTCATTATTCTTTGAGCCTACATACTAAAGGTTTGAAACAAATTGTAGCTATTTTCCCCCACATCTGAGGCAATAAAAACTGACCAAAAGGTTGGCAAAACCATTAAATTACTTTCCTAAAGACCACTAGTGGAAGCATTGTAATCATACACAAGCAACACTGAGATTCAATCCACTGTCGCTGTGAATAACCTTTGTCAGTAGGTCAGAGGCCTTGAATAGGCTCTTGTATGCACACCTTGCAGAGACTTTAGCCAGCCAGCTCATGGCTACTTTTAAGATTTCTGGAGGTAAACTTGTTTTTAAAGCGCACCTGTGTATGACAGTTGCTGAACTTGCAGAGTAAGAAGTTCCTCTCCTCTGTAAAACAATAATGAAAGAACTTTGCTTTAGACAGACCTTTTTAAGGATCTTCATTCTTCAAGAGCCTATAGGAATTTCAGAAGGAGATGATAGATCCCACTCCATAGCCAATTTTCTTTCCAAAACTTTCACCACCTCAGACTACTACATGGTTTCCTTCCCCAGTCTGTTCAGAAAAACACAAGGAGGAGATGTCAACATTTTGTTCACCTTATGCATCCACATCACATCAGGTGGGTGAATTCTAAATTCAATTTGGAGAGAACGCTCTGAAATTTAAATCCCTACCCAGGAGATGTAGAGCACTAGATTCCTTCATTAAAAACTAACTCAATAAAACAGTTGGTCGTTCAGAAATTCATGGAGTACCTTCTTCAAACTGGGACAACAGAGCATGTCTCTTCCTATGAACGCTCATGTGATCTTCTACACAGTACCAAAATGGTCCGGGGGAGAGACAGAGCAGTATTTGGTCTTAAAAGCTCTTGTACTATGTTTGAGGATGTTCAAATTTATATTGAAGACTCCTGGAAATTGAGAACTGATTTAAAATTGAGAACTGTTGGAGATGCCAGTTTTGTTTGTCTCCTCACCTGTGTTCAAGAATATATATGCTAACTAGTGATAGCAATAGTTGGAATGCTAGTGTAGAAAAGGTACTGGCAGCCATCAGTGTACTGTGTCATATAGCTCTTCTGTGAGCAGTGTTGGATGGCATGATCCATAAAATGTTGTTCACCTTTTTGTCTGCTTATTCATAGTGCTTACACTGTTGCTACAGTTAGTGGTGCTCAACCAGTGGTGGGAAACTTATGGCAAGAAGCCTAGTATTGGCACGTCTATATTTGGGTTCTGCTTTCTATTGGGGTTTTGTATTTTTCATTTCTATGTTGACGAACCAAATTTCTTAAACCAAGTTACAGCAGAGCATTACTCAAGCTCTTGCATTTGGTTTTAAGGAGGTTTTGTGGGCTAGCAGGGTGAGGGGAAGTGACCCAGATTTTTGTTGTTGATTGACAGGTCTGAACTTCCTCCTTGGGAACAGGCAAGAACAGTCAGCTCAGCTGGATTCCCAGTCAATTCTAATAGGAGAGAGGCTATCTAGTAACTTCCTTTGTAATAAAATTTCCTTCTTCCACATTTGTCCACTCTTAACAAAAAGCAAACTACTTAACTAGTAGTTATTTGGGCAATTGTACTGGGGAGGTGAGGGTGTTTACAAAAACCGTATCCTGCTAAACCTGCATTTCTTAAGAGAATCTCACTTTTTTCATTTTTTCTTTAACACTTCCAAGGCATTCTGATTACAACCATTGCCTCTAAGGGGGAATTGCAGAATTGGCCTGAACTCTTACCAAAGCTTTGCAGCCTCTTGGATTCTGAAGACTACAATACTTGTGAGGTGAGGAGTTTTTGTTTCAAATACAAATTTAGAGGAAAAATGTCATATTTCATATGCTTGTCGTCTGTCTTGAGCAGTGTTTCCCAAACCATAGGTCCCCACGCACCAGTGGGTTGCAGGAAGGGTCTAGGTTGGTTGCATGTGCTCCAGAAGCACTTTCTGTGGAGAACAGAATCCAGACAGTAGTAGCACAGAGGAAGCAGCTGGGCCAGTGGCCAGTCAGCAGTCTGTCCCTTGGGTTCTCATTTCCCCTGGGCAGCAGGCAGCCGAATAGTGGCAGTGGTTGCAGCACAGAGGAAGCTGACAGTGCCAGTGAGTGAGCAGTCAGCAGCCTGGTGATGATCGGGGCTGGGCTGCAGGAGGGGACAAGTTTTGGAGAGCAAGAGTAAAGGGGTGGAGCTGGGCTGGGGAGAGGCATGGGGAATGGGAGGAGCTGAGTGAGAAAGGGAAGAGATGTGGGAAATGGAGCTAGGGCGCTGAAAAAGGGAATGTGTGAGAGGGATTGGGGTAGTGGTTGGTTTCCCCACAAAAAGAATATACAGTTAGTGAGTTACCTTAGTAAAAAGTTCGGGAACCATTTCTCTAACACTGAGCAGTTCCAACTGATTGTTCATTCTAACTTCTTCTGGCCACATACCTATTTTTTAACTGAACAGTGACTTACTCTTTTGCCTTACTGAAGTGGTATGGCTTCTGTTTCTTTCCTTCTGGAATGTATCCTAAAATTTCCTGCGTTATAGATGTTACATTGGACTGGTGTGAGAATGAGATTACTTTTGAGACCTAAGGTGATCAAAAATGGGTACAGAAGAAGGCATATGTTAAGTTTGCTAGATTAAAGTCTTAAATTATCAGAATAGTTGCTACCTCTGTTATGAAAATATAACCTACAAGTGGATTCTCTTTGCTACATGATTTTAGTTACTCTATATTGGATCTACAAAAGCTGGTTGAGGTGTGTGTGTGTGTGTGTGTGTATATTAAAAAAAAAAAAGGGGGGGGGGCAAAAAAACCCAAAACTCTGAAGATTTGAGAGCAATAAATGGTACCCAAGATCAAATCCGACAGGGATGGTCTAGGAAGGCTTAACTCTCCTGGATAAGCTATTTTTCTTATTTTCTTAATACTTTGCTTTAGATGGAGTGGGAGAAACCATTTTCAAAATGTTCAGATTTGACCATTTTATGGACAGAGTTTTAGGATTTATCGTACACATTTAAAATCAAGTACAGGTAATTTAGGAAATTGTCACCTTGGATTTAAAACTTTGAAATGTAGGGGAAAATGCTCTGCATTAGTATAAATGGAGGAAAATTTTTTGCCAGTAACTTAAGATCTGATGTGTACTCTCAATTACGTTTAGTAAATATGGCAGGGAAAAGATGTAGTATGGATAGACTAGCATTGAATGACCAAACAAAATCTGTCACCTACTACTCAAGTTGGGATCTTACAGATCAGATCAAAATGTAAAATTACTTGTCTCTTTTCATCATGAAATTGAGTTAAAACTTACTAACATGTGTTAGGTCATAACTGCATCTGTTTGCTAACTGTGTTACAAATAGCTAGCCATGCTCATTACTAAATAGAGATTTAGCTACTCAGTGGTTTTCTTTTCTTTTTTTGGGGTGGGGAGGGTCAACTTTCTTAGGAAACTAATTTTTTTCTGAGAAGCCAACTTACGTATTTTACAGGGTGCATTTGGAGCTCTTCAGAAGATATGTGAAGATTCTGCTGAAATCTTAGATAGTGATGTATTAGACCGACCGCTCAATATCATGATCCCTAAATTTTTACAGTTCTTCAAACACAACAGTCCAAAAATAAGGTAGGCATATGTGCAGCACTGCAGTCTCAGATGAAAATTGATTTAGATAATATATCTTGTAGTATTGTTTAAAATGTCTGAAAAGTGATCCTGCATGTGTAATGGTGCAGGGGAAAAAAGAAGCATTGAGAGTCCCTGTTAGTGTCAATGACTTGCATGTCACTTTTTGCTTAGTTTTAAAAAGTAAAAAGATGTTGTCTGTCTTCAGCCTTACTACCAGCCTAGGGTCTTGAAAGTCAACTATGTTCTCTTGGCTTCACCAGCAATAAGATTTAGCAGCTGGAACTTAGTTAATAAATCTCTTGCTCATGAAAGCATGAGCCAGAATAGAATCCAGATCACTCTTTCATAGCTGTATTGACTGCAGTGTGAACATGAATAAAAAAGCAGTGACATACATTGTGTCAGTAAAGCAAGTGTGTGTAACACATTCCTCCTCAAATTGCTTTTCTGACTCTACCATTATTTTAGTGTTTCTGATCTTTCATTAGAACAAATTAAACATTTATTTTTTTAGATGAGAGGGTACTACAATAATTGATATATAATAGAAATATTCAGGGGGGTGGAAAATCTATAAAGGGGATAACTATAAAAACTGTGGGGTGGTTATGGGCATAAAATTAAACATGATTTTACAAGGTAATACAGGGGTTCTCAAACTGGGCATCGGGACCCCTCGGGGTCACGAGGTTATCCCTGAGGGGGTCCATGAGCTGTCAGCCTGCACCCGCAACCCCACTTAGCCTCCAGCATTTATAATGGTGTTAAATATATAAAAAAATCTTTTTAATTTATAAGAGGGGTCACACTGAGAGGCTTGCTATGTGAAAGGGGTCACCACTACAAAAGTTTGAGAACCACTGGGGTAATACAGCCAAAAGTGGTTTTGAGTTGCGTGTACAGCGTCATTATGGTATGTGAGAAGAAATAACTAGCTGTTACCGCAATATTTATGTAGTTCATTTCTGGACACCATATAACTTGGAAGTTAACTGCTCACATAGCAAAAATTCAGATGAACAACAAAAGATGATGATGCTGAGGAGACATGGGTATAGATTTCATGTTGTAAACCACTAGTGAGATGGAGTTGAAGAGACCGTAGGGAGAAGTATCACAGTAGAAATTAAGATGGAAAAATTTTATGACAGTTAAATGTTAGGCTGTGGAATAGGTTACCAAGGATCTGGGTTTTTGCCACTGAGTCTTTTAAAACTAGGCTAGACACAGTATTAGAACAGTCTAATGTAAGGAATTAGTCCTGAGCTTGATCTAATCTAATATGTGTGAGGGAAAATATTTTCCTCTGAATAAAACAAATTCTACTTACTGTTTGTCAGTGCTGTTTCTCTTCTTCGTCTGCCTACTATTTAAAAAGGAGTGCGCGTGCACACGTTTAGAGTTCCTTTCGTGGAAGGAACCTACTGAACAACCACACTAGGTAATTCTTGTTCAGTGTTGTCATCAAACATTTATTCTGAACACTTGAGGGAAATATATTTCTCTTAGAGGGGAGCTGCATGTCTGTCCCCCAAAATGGCCTAAACGGGATGAGAGTTTAAAATTAAAAGGGGGAAAATGTCTAAAGACCATACCTGAAAACAGTTTGAGCTTCTGGGCAAACATGGAATCCAGTTGTTTTTACATTGGGTTTTTTTGGATACAAATGGTGTCAACTGATACGTAATAAGAAAAAAAACGTCCTAGTTCTATAGAAAATTGTAGAAGCTAGGGATGGAAAAGATGTGTTCAATTCAGTCTTCTCTTAATATAGGTTTGTGTTCTACAAAACATCTTTTTTTATTAGTTTTGTCTAGTCTGTTTCTGTTGATATTTTGTTTCCTTGCCCATATTTCTAATCTGTCTAGATTTGTTGGTGTGATCTAGAATGCATTTTATTTAGGATCTGTGTTTGTGTTGTTTTTTTTAAAAAAGCACTCTATCTTGTTAATATTTTAGT
This sequence comes from Gopherus flavomarginatus, assembly GCF_025201925.1. Taxonomy (NCBI): domain Eukaryota; kingdom Metazoa; phylum Chordata; order Testudines; family Testudinidae; genus Gopherus; species Gopherus flavomarginatus. Next base: position 50,555,266 of record NC_066619.1, on the reverse strand, counting down.
TTTTTAAAATTTTAATTTAAATCCAGGTTTTTGAGTCTGAGATTTCGAGAAGTTGGGCCTGTCATCTCTATATATATTAGTTCCCCTGAAAATAAACAATATTTCAAAAATAATCTGTTTGACAATAAGGAGGCAGATACATTATAAAGATCACCACATAGATTTCATGGGACTACTAGTTTCAGGTGAGAGAAAGTGAACATTCATAAGAATAAGCGTCATAAGAAATTACACAGTAGTGTGTCCAGAGCTGCCATATTCCATAATTCTAGCAAATCTCATGATGTTCTTCCATATCTTCAATCATGGATTTTTTTTAATAGTCAGTCTTAAAGTCTTAATATAATGTAAGGAACTCTACAAAATGCATCCAGTTTCTTCAAAATCTTAAGGACAAATCCAGGCACAGATGTGTGGACTTGAAAGGGCCCAATAGTAGCAGATTGATTAGGGGATTCTGTGCTGCCTTAGAGCAGAGGAGCCAAGTTCGAAGGTGTCTTTCACTTTGTTCCAATGTGTAAAGCTAGCAATCTGGGAGGTTGGTCAATGAATCTGCTCTGTGCATCTGCTGGCCCCAAACCCTGTTCTGGTGAGCAGTGGGGTCACATCTATTCTCCTTTGTTTGCCTGCCCCTGTGACTTGTAGAAGTGACCTATCTGCTGGCTGGCTCTTACAGAAGAGGATTTAATTCCTCAGCCTTGTGCTTTTTGACTGAGTGCACGTACTTTGGATTTGTTCTAGATTATTTTTTTAAAAGCAGAGTTTAGTCCATAGGTGTTGCATTGTATTTTGTATTCCTAAGATTTTCCTTTGGAAAAGAAAATATTTTAATATTACAAATGAATCCGTGTACTTTGGAAATGCTTTCTTGATCTGCGTATTTGGATTCCTTTTACTTGATTCTGAAAATTACTGTTAGACATTGTAGTGTATGTCTTTTGCTTTGCTTTCCTCTTCCCAATTTTTTATGATTGTATACAGTTTAGAAAAACTTTATCATGAATGTTTTCATTTGTTTTAACTTAATGCTTGTTCTACTTCTAGGTCCCATGCTGTTGCATGCGTCAATCAGTTTATCATCAGTAGAACTCAAGCTCTTATGTTACATATTGATTCTTTTATTGAGGTAGGTGAATTTTTTTCCTAAATTTTATATTTTTATAATTACCAAGAGCTTAGAATCCTGTTAAACGAAGAACCTGCTTTTTCTGTAAAAGGTGTTGCATGCAATAACGATACAGAATGTTTATAGCTCATGTATCCAGGACTTGGCCCTAGACTTAATTACAAAAGTTTTAAATTTGTATTTTTCTTTGGCTGAGGAGTGGTTTAAAATATTAAGATCTCCCCACCTTGTTGCATATGTTTGCTTTTTTTAAGTATTTAAAACAGAGGAGTAACATGCTGCACTAGAACAGCTATTTTCAACCAGTGGTTCGTGATGGGGGCACCTATTGAGTAGTACTGGTGTCTCAAAGCTGGCGGTTGCCTAGAAACCTGCAGAGGCTGGGAAAGAGCAGACTATTCCATCCCCCTTCTGCTTCTGTGGTGGCTGCCTCTGATCCTAGATCAGACTACCCAATTGTAAAGTAGCTCCTCTGCATCATTCGTTCGTTCGTCCGTCCTTCAAATCTAAAGTGGGGAACATGGCTCTGAGAGGCTGTAGAATCAGCTTTGCAGCCCTCCGCAGTGCTCCCCAGCTTCCACAGCTGAGTGCTTTGTGAGTAGGTGAAAAAAGGGAGAAACTCTCTCTCCCCATCCAGTAGCTCCTTCATTCTAGGCGCACCAGCCTTCATGCTTTCCACCTTCACCTCTTTAAATCCACAGTATGGTGCCAAAGTTATCCTGTGATCCAAAATCCTTAACTATTTGATTTCAAAGAATTCTGGAGTATGGTGGATTGCTGAATGATTTTTCAGTCATTTTATGGGTTATGGACCAAGAAAACCACTAAGAACCACTGTAATAGAGACTGATGAATGTTTCTGTGAGGGGAGAACAAGTACAGTCTTCATAATGATTGCATTATGGGCAAGATTTTCAAGTTATGTGCAAAATCGGGAACAGTTGTTTAATTTATAAATACAATAGATACATATGGCCTAATTATCCATTTGTAAATACATATACCGTACACAATTTCATTAATTACATGGGCAAATTATTCATGTGGTCATGCATGCCCTCTTGTTATCTCCATTTCTGCTCCACTTTGATCTGTGTATTTATGCATATAGGGCAGTTGTCAGTAGGTGACTGCGGGAGGGGATTGGGGATGGGGGAAACAATCCTCCATGTAATATAACAGATTACAATGAGGGTCTTGCTTAACTTCTGCTGGAATAGGGTTTGCAGATTGTATCCGGTGTGTCTGCTAGTTATGAATATTGACCCAGGGTTACAGCTACCCATCGATTTTTGTATTCATGCACAGTTGTGCTGGAGGATGACAGTCTTAATTTGCATTTGAATTTTTTTGTGGCCTACCTACAAGCAGGATATGTTGAGTCAGCACCACCTTTAAGTGGTCTGGTCATGTCTCCATAGGGGCAGCACTGCCTGTTTGTGAGCCAGTTCAGAATACCTTTTGCTATAACCTACCTTTTAAGTGAACTTAGCCTCAGAGGTCCTTGTGGCTTGGCTTACATTGGAAGGAGTTTATGTAAATCTGAGATGAAAGTTCTAAATGTGACTAATTGGAATTTTGAAAAGACATGCTGTAGTGTCACTTAAACAAGAAAAATATTTATCCTTTGTGAGCCACTGGATTGTTCTCTGAGAAAATATTTGAGTATATGATGGTAGAAAGCTCTTTCATTACCAGTACTAATCCAGTTTCTTCTGTCATGTGTGCCGTCCTCTTTGCTTAGAAGTGAGTTTATTTAACTTAGATTTATGCTGGGTTTCTTAAAGAAGACTTTGGGGGCTAGATCAAGGCAATTTAGGGCCTTAGGCACATCATGATTTGGAGGGGCCCCTATGACCTTCTCCCTGATAGGCTGCTTTTTTGTTGTGGCCAATCCTCATACCAGGAGTATGAGAGCAGGGGGACCTAGTCACCTTCCAGAGATGGGCCTCTCTTCTCATTCCCTGGAGATACTGGGTTGGCAGCAGCAGAGTCCCCATCCTACGTTCATTACTATTATTGCTGAGGCAACTTTTTGGGTGGATCAGGCCTGGTACTGTTTTCTCTACTTGCCACAGAAGCCTCCCATCAGGTTCTGCTGGGGTGCCGAGTCTTGGTGTTAATGCTTTGGTGCTATTGTTTGTCTGCAGACTTGAGGAAACGTTAGTGCATCCATTATATTAGGGTCATGTGTTCAAACCTTTCTTTGTAACTGTTAGATTGAAGGCAAGTTTCTAGCCTAAACTTTCATTTAAAGAACTGCTCCAGGAGGCAATAGTATATAGTGCCTATGCTTTAATCCAACCCTGATCATATCCATATAAAGTGTTAGAGAAACTGTTCAGTATTACGTACTTTCAGGTGAATATAAAGGAGCATTAATTCCAATCACTGTATGGTATTGAGTGAACACACAGAAATGTGCACTTGCATGATCGCTTGCTTGTTGATAGCAAGTACTATTCTATATAAAATAATGGGATTAGAAGAATTTTAATTTCCTCCCCCAGAATCTCTTCGCGTTGGCTGGAGATGAGGAGCCTGAAGTACGCAAAAATGTATGTCGGGCTTTGGTGATGCTGCTGGAAGTTCGAATGGATCGCCTGCTTCCTCATATGATTAGTATAGTTGAGGTAAATTTTGTTTCCTAAATTGCATGTGCAAAAAATACTTTAAAGTAATAGTTTATAACAAATGGTGTGTGGTGTGCTGTGTGTAATGCAACTTTCGCATATTTATATCTTTCATTATTCTTGAAGGATAGACTATTTTTGGCAACTGTGAAGGTATCTTCTGGTTGACTGGCTGATTTGTATATGTGACATTTGGTCCAAAGGGTATACTTTACTGACCTTAACTTAATTGAGGGGAGAATTCATTCCAAACTGAATTAAATAAGCCAAGAGTGTGTATGTTTGGAGGGGCGCATCTAAATGAATGGAGTGCTGGTGGAGTATTTCACATAGATAACTCTGGAAAAACGAAAGTCCTCCATAGATTAACAATATCTGAACATTTTGTAAAAAGGTGTCTGGGGAGGAGACTCTAGCAGAACCAGGTCCATCATTGGCATTGAGAGATTCACTGCCACCAGTGCAGCAACACTTCGTAAGAGCAACTGCCGCTTATGAACAACATTTTTCCCTGGGAACACTTTCCCTACCATGAATTCTCCACTTGCTAACAGCAACATAGCAACTGCATAAGAGCCACTAGCCGTCACCCTCAGCTCCCAGCTAAAAGCTCTCCATCACATCATCAGAAATCTACAACCTATCTTGAAAGATGATCCCTCACTCTCACAGATCCTGGGAGACAGACTAGTCCTCACTTACAGACAGCCCCCCAACCTGAAGCAAATACTCACCAGCAACCACAGACCATACAACAAAAACACTAACCAAGGAACTTATCCTTGCAACAAAGCCTAATGCCAACTCTGTCCACATATTTATTCAAATGACACCATCATAGGACCTAATCACATTGGCCACGCCATTAGGGGTCATTCACCTGCACATCTACCAATGTGATATATGCCATCATGTGCCAGCAGTGCCCTTCTGCCATGTACATTGGCCAAACCAAACAGTTTCTATGCAAAAGAATAAATGGACACAAATCTGACATCCGGAATCGTAACATTCAAAAACCAGTAGGAGAACTCTTAAACCTCTCTGGTCACTCAGTAACAGACTTAAAGATGGCAATTTTGCAATAGAAAAGCTTCAAAAAACAGACTCTAACGAGAAACTGTTGAGCTTGAATTAATTTGCAAACTAGATTCTATTAACTTGGGTCTGAATAGAGACTGGGAATGGCTGGGTCATTACACACATTAAATCTGTTTCCCCACGTTAAGTATCCTCACACCTTGTCAGCTGTCTAAAATGGGCCATCTTGATTATCACTATAAAAGTTGTGTGTTTTCTCCTGCTGATAATACCTCATCTTAATTAATTAGCCTCTCACAGTTGGTAGGCTACTTCCACCTTTTCATGTTCTCTGTATATATATTTCTTACTATATGTTCCATTCTATGCATCTGATGAAGTGGGCTGTAGCTCACGAAAACTAATGCTCAAATAAATTTCTTAGTCTCTAAGGTGCCACAGGTACTCCTGTTCTTTTTGCGGCTACAGACTAACACGGATGCTACTCTGAAACTCGTCATTTTGTGACGACATGACATCACAACCTCCTTTTACTAGCATCATTTTTTTTGTGGCAAAAACAGACAAAATGCCAAGAAGTCTCTCACTGAAAGAAAAAGTACAGATTATCCCAGACTATCAAATTTCAGGGACTTCTCAAAACCAAGTCCCAGTCAAGCGGGAGTTACTCAGATCAGTTGTTTGCAGAATGTGGAAGCTTTTGGCTAAATACGAAGATGGACAGTCGAATAGCTGATGTAAGCATGGATCTGAAGGAAAAGCCCCCGATGTTGACCAGGCTCTCTTTATGTGGCTCAAGGAGAAGAGGGCACAGGGAGCACTGCTTGCTGGACCCACAATCAAGGAAAAAACCCTTCAGCTTGCTGCTTCACTTGGACTGAATGATTTTAAGGCAAGTGACAATTGGTTTACCAGATTGAAGAGTTTCTTCCATATCTCTTACAGAAAAGAGCTTGGCCAAAAAAAAAAAAAAAAACAACAATCGGCAGACAAACCAACAGCTGAGCAGTGGCAGTGCGAAAAAGTCCTCCCATTCTTGAAAATTTTTCCCTGGCTGATACCTGCAATGCTGACAAAACAGGACGTTACCTGAAAGGGCTCTGTGACAAGACAAGTAGGAAAAAATAGAAAAGCTAGGAGAGAGAGCTTCAAAGGACAGGATAACTGCATATTTGTGCCAACACAGATGGTAAGGACAAATGCCTGCTGTTCGTGATCAGGAAGTCAAAACAACCCACATGCTTTCCAAAAGATTTCAGTAAACTACCCCTCAGTTATCAGTTCAGCAAATGCCTGGATGACAGGTTTTCATCAACTAACTAAAAAAGGTGGGATTGTCCACTTCATGTGCAGAGCTGTAAGATATGCCTCTTTCTGGATACTTGCTTCACAAACCCTATTGGTTCTCTCAAACATTCAGCTCAAATTCTTACCTCAACACTAAATCTTTTGATTAAACATATATAGCTCGTGTGGTTATTGTTGCTCTTGATGTGGACCCCAGTGCAGATATTCAGACAGTCCTGAAAACTGTAAATTTACAGTTCGTGTTGCTGAGATGTAAAGCTAACAAAAATTTCCAGCTGTTTCAGGAAAGGCAAATTTGTTGTGCCAGTGGAAAGTGTGCACATTGAAGATATTGAAGAGTTTGAAGACCCCTTGAATGATGTTCCGCTTCCAATCAACATGGAAAAAAGAGGACTTGATAGCTGCTGTGGCTGCGAATGAGGATTTGCTGAATGCTGCAACTTCTGCATGGCCTGAGAAATGAGCTTGTGTTGTCTAAACATATCATAATCAAGAGTGAGGATGATTTTGATGGAGTTGGATGTTGAATCCCATCTTCAAAACAAAATTGTGACTGAGAATCAGAACAAATTAACAGAATTCTTTTACACAAAATGAACCTGTTTTATCCATTCTTAATTTAGAAGTTGATACTCTGTAAATAGAATACGCTTTTTGATGTGGAATTATAATACTGTAATACTTTAGGTTATTTATTTGCTTAGTAGATGCCCTTATCCAGGACGACTTACAGTGCGTACAAAGTATTAGTTAAGTCTGAGTTCAAAAAATGTTTACAAGTAAGAGCAAGAGGTTGTGTTGTCATTGTGAAAATTGTAAAGGGCAGAGCAGCCTACCCCTTGCACGGGGGTACGCTGTCTCTCCCTGTATGCATACTTGTAATCTTGCAGGCTTGTTATTACAATAAAGGTGCCTCAGGCTGTCTGATCAAAAATCAACTGGGTGGTGGTCTTTTTCCCCACAACCTCTTGCTCTTACTTGTAAACATTTTTTGAACTCAGACTTAACTAATACTTTGTTCCCCTCCTAGTTCCTCTTTTGTCAGTGTTTCATACCCTGCTTTCTCATATCTAGTTTCTCCACACCCAATGCCACAGTATGCAGATAAACAAGTTTTTTCTTTGAGAACTAAACCATGGCTTTTATTTTGCATTTATTTAGCTTGCATGGGCCTGTAAACTAATCAAGCTAAAAGCATATAATTGTTACAATATTATGTTAAAATTACAGATGCTTATATCAATGGCAGGGCTCTACAGCAGGAACTGACAGATTACTATTTCAATCAGGGCCATGATGCAGCATCCGACCAGTGACAGCAACACACCAAAAGGCTTTGGTGGCAAGACAAGATCCCATATAAACAGTTGCAAAGCTCTATTCAACAAGACGGGGGGTGGGGGTGTTATGTTCCCTCACATCATGGTTGATATTTGTTCTTAAACATAAAAATAAAACTTATTTTTATAACATTAACTCAATACTGCTTGATGCAATATGGTGGTAGACTACAAATCCAAAATAGAGCACATGTTTAAAATGTACAGTATACTAATGTAATACTGTAGCAATAATAAACATACATCACATTGTTACAATTATAGATAGCTACATGAAACAGCTACAGCATATATTATCAGAAAAAGCAGGCTGCCTTTGGTCAGATGATACCCCCCATAACAGCTGCTTAGGAGCAACATAGCAGAAGAGCACTGATATTTTATTGACGAGCGTCTTCTGTACTGAAAGTGCCGTATACGTTGATGAGGCCCCCAAGAGGAAGTCTACACACCGTATTCATGGTGTACTTTCTCCCTGTTGTCAAGCAGAGATGCTTTTTTGAGGTCTGATCAGTGCCACTGAAGCCCCTGTGGGGTACTCCTACCAACTCACATTGGCCCATCAAGACTGGTATTGGTCCAGACAACAACCTGAGTCATCTGTACTATACAGTATGCTGCCAGGGCCCTCTTAAGGATATTAGAGTCTGCCTTCATAATCATCAGGAAGCACGTGGTCTTCAAGGAAGAGAGAGGGCTTTGTTCTCAGTGGCATTCCTGGCCAGACCAGCCACACCAGACCATCAAGTAGATGATTCAGGGGCTGAGCAATATCAACATCCTTTCTTGCAGCCTAACAATCTTTTCTAGTCATTGCTGCATGAAGCTATATCCTTTGCATAGGTACTGGCAGCAGACAATGTTAAGTGTTCCAGGATCTCCTGATGTGGATCATCGAGACTCTGGAAATCGAGCATTGTCATCTCAGAAATCCCATAAACTGTTCAACATCCTGTCAGCGTCTAGTCTAGCCAGGATCGTCCTCCCCATTAACAGGGGACTGCTAGACCCAGCTAAAGCCCTGTAGCAGATGCCAATCTCTATTAACACCAATTGTGAAATGAGTCATAAATAGTTGCGAGTTACCTCCTTTTGGGGTTTGAGTACTTCTGCACTTACTCCAACCCAGGCTCCTTAGTCATATTGGCCATTGAAGAAAAAATTAGATAAAACAGAAGTGGCCCAAAAGACAACAGACCCCAGATGCCTCTATTTAGAAGGAAGTTGTACTTCTCAGTTTCTGTACAGCTGTACGTGACTTATTGCCAGGCCATATTGGCTGAGTTTGCCCTTCTAACATGGGTCAGGGTGATGACCTTCCTCATGAAAGCAGAGAGGCGCATAATGACATAATAAAGAGAGGCCAATTGGGCAGTGGACACCTGAAACCATGGCCAAATCTGTCACCGCAGAAGCCATAATGTGCCGAACATTGTGCTCCAAGTATCGGGTATTCTGAGAGTTGCAGACCACAACTGAGGACTTTTCCTGTTAAGTAAGCGGACAGCCTGCTTTACACTCACTGATGGACTCCAAACCTACCTTGTGGTGTCTAGAGTCACACTTTTTCTGTCCCCAGCCACAGCTGAGACCTTGTACACAGTCTTATCATCCTGGACAAATGGAATATCACAGCAAAAAAGCACCTAACATGCAATAGTGTTGCCAGCTTTCTTCTTCCTCAGCAATACTCGCTGCTCCTTTGACATGACAGGAGAATTAACAAAAACATCATCAGACTCAGTCTTGAGAATGCCACCTTTGAAAGCTGCTTCTTCCATTCCATGGGTGTGGTTTTCCTTGACATGAGGTATTTGAGTGTTCAGTGGTCGTCCAGTGCTGTCCCATTCAGTTCTACTTTACTCCTTCCCTGTCCCTCTTCAGGGACCCTTCTCAAGAGAGCCCATTACAAAATGTGGAGGTCTTGTTCCTTTGTTTTGTCTTCCTCAGGAGTACTGGGAAAGGCTGTTTTTTCTGGCATTTCTTCATTCTGAAGAAGAAAAGTGGAGTGGTCTTTGTCCTATCCTAGACCTGATGAGACTGAACAAATATATGCCATTCTCAGCATAAAACAGTTAACATTGCCTCTTTCTCCAAGCTCAAGACTGGCTCTCAGCTTTCTATTTGCAGGATATATATTTCCCCATGTTCAGCCATTCACC